>NC_091978.1:4038092-4638092 GCF_044704955.1 Pristiophorus japonicus
CAGGGGTCACAGTCTAAGGATAAGGGGTAAGCCATTTAGGACTGAGATGAGGAGAAACTTCTTCACCCAGAGCGTGGTGAACCTGTGGAATTCTCTACCACAGAAAGTTGTTGAGGCCAATTCACTAAATATATTCAAAAAGGAGTTAGATGTAGTCCTTACTACTAGGGGGATCAAGGGGTATGGCGAGAAAGCAGGAATGGGGTACTGAAGTTGCATGTTCAGCCATGAACTCATTGAATGGCGGTGCAGTCTCGAAGGGCCGAATGGCCTACTCCTGCACCTATTTCTATGTTTCTATGGAACAGGCTATTTTAGATCTAGTATTGTGCAATGATAAAGGGTTAATTAATAACCTTGTAGTAACGTCGCAGAGTAACCATAATATGATAGAATTTTATATTAAGTTTGAACGTGATTTAATTAAATCCGAAACTAGGGTCTGCAATTTAAACAAAGCAAACTACGTAAGGTATGAGGGTGAGTTGGCTAAGGTAGATTGGGGAACTACATTAAAAGGTATGATGGTGGACAAGCAATAGCTAGCATTTAAATAATTAATACATAATTTGCAACAAATATGCATTCCTTTAAGGCACGAAACCCCACAGGAAAAGTGTTCCAACCGTGGCTAAGAATAGTATTAGAGTAAAGGAAGAGGCTTATCATGTTGCCAAAAAAGTAGTAAGCCTGAGGATTTTAGAATTCAGCAAAGGAGGACCAGGAAATTGATAAAGAATATGAGAAATTAGTGAGACAAAAACAGACTGTAAAAGCTTCTATAGGTTTGTAAAAAGGAAAAGATTAGCGAAAGTAAATGTGGGTCCCTTACAGGCTGAGACAGGAGAAATTATAATGGGGAATAAGGAAATGGCAGAGATATTAAACAAATACTTTGTGTCTGTCTTCACGGAAGAAGATGCAAAAAAACCTCCCGGAAATAGTGGAGAACCAAGGGTCTATCGAGAATGAGGAACTGAAAGAAATTAGTGATGTGTATCTGTAAAGCATGCACTCCCATGTTCCGCCACCAGGGAGCTCATCCCCTGAAGTCCCAAGGGATCCCAGCATCCCGTGGGAGCACTATATAAGCCGGCCCCTAAGGTCTGCTCCTCACTCTGGAGTGTCTTATTAAAGACTGAGGTTACTGTTACTTTAACCTCCCTGTGTGCAGCCTCATCTGTGTTAGGAACACAATAACTGGCGACGAGAATACGAATCCAACACAAAGATGCAGCAAATTGTGGGCATCCTGGAGAAGTTCTCGGAGAGTGAGGACTGGGACGCCTCTGTCGAACGGCTAGACCAGTACTTTGTAGCCAACGAGATGGACGGAGAAGGAAGCGCTGCAAAAAGGAGAGCGGTCTTCCTCACCGACCTACATCCTCATGAAGAATCTTCTGGCTCCGGTGAAACCCACAGATAAGTCGTATGAGGAGCTGTGTACACTGGTTCGGGAGCATCTTAACCCGAGGGAGAGCGTGCTGATGGCGAGGTATCGGTTCTACACGTGCCAGCGATCTGAAGGTCAGGAAGTGGCGAGCTATGTCGCCGAGCTAAGACGACTTGCAGGACGATGTGAGTTTGATGGCTACCTGGAGCAAATGCTCAGAGACTTTTGTACTGGGCATTGGCCACGAGACCATCCTACGAAAACTTTTGACTGTCGAGACACCGACCCTCAGTAAGGCCATTGCGATAGCACAGGCGTTTATGTCCACCAGTGATAACACCAAACAAATCTCTCAGCACACAAGTGCTAACAATGTTCATAAATTAACTTGAACAGTGTTTGCGAGCAGAAATGTACAGGGCAGAACCCACGAGTCTGCAACTGCCAGCAGGCCTCAGGTGACCCAGATGACTGAGTCCCCAGCAAAGGATGAATGCAAGGCAATTCACACCTTGTTGGCGTTGTGGAGGCTTCCGTTCAGCCAATTCGTGCCACTTCAAAGGGTATGTTTGCAAGAGCTGTGGAACAATGGGGCACCTCCAACGAGCTTGCAAACGAGCTGCAAGCTCTGCTAACCTGCTAACCACCACGTGGCAGAGGAAGATCGGTCCATGGTGGATCAAAGCAATCTCGAGCCTCAGAGAGCAGGCAGATGTTGAAGTACACTGGGTGCACACATTTTCGACGAAATGTCCACCTATAATGCTAAACGTAAAATTGAATGGCTTACCCGTAGCCATGGAACTGGACTCTGGCACTAGCCAATCCATCATGAGTAAAAAGATGTTTGAGAAACTGTGGTGCAACAAGCATTCAGACCAGCCCTGAGCCCCATCCACATGAAACTGAGAACAAACACCAAAGAGCTCATCACTGTCCTGGGCATGGTCAAGGTCACCTACGAGGGCACGGTGCACGAACTGCTACTCTGGATTGTCCCGGGCGTTGTCCCCACACTGCTTGGAAGATGGCTGGGCAAAATCCGCTGGAACTGGGATGACATCCGAGCGCTATCGCATGTCGATGAGGCCTCATGTACCCAGGTTCTTAACAAATTTCCTTCCCTCTTTGAGCCAGGCATTGGAAACTTTTCCGGGGCGAAGGTGCGAATCCACTTGGTCCCAGAGGCATGATCCATTCACCACAAGGCGCGAGCGGTCCTTCACATGATGAGGGAGAGAGTGGAAATCGAGCTGGACAGGCTGCAATGCGAGGGCATCATCTCCCCAAAAAGAATTCAGCGAGTGGGCCAGCCCAATTGTTCCAGTACTCAAAAGTGATGGCACGGTCAGGATTTGCGGCGATTATAAAGTAGCTATTAATCGTTTCTCGCTACAGGATCAATATCCGCTACCTAAGGCAGATGACCTATTTGCGACGCTGGCAGGAGGCAAGACGTTCACCAAACTCGACCTGACTTCGGCCTACATGACGCAGGAGCTGGAGGAGCCTTCGAAGGGCCTCAACTGCATCAACACGCACAAGGCACATCTACAACAGATGCCCGTTTGGAATTCGGTCGGCTGCAGCGATCTTCCAGAGAAACATGGAGAGCCTACTCAAGTCGGTACCACGCATGGTGGTCTTTCAGGACGACATATTGGTCACGGGTCGGGACACTGCCGAGCACCAATAAAACCTGGAGGAGGTCCTCCAGCGACTGGATCGCGTAGGGCTGCGCCTGAAGAGGTCGAAATGCGTCTTCATGGCAACATAAGTGGAGTTTTTGGGGAGAAAGCTCGCGGCAGACGATATTCGACCCACAGACGCCAAGACAGAAGCTACCAGGAACGCACCCAGGCCACAGAACGTCACGGAGCTGCGGTCGTTCCTGGGACTCCTCAACTCTTTTGGTAACTTCCTGTCGGAGTTAAGCGCCCTTTTAGAGCCCCTACATGTGTTATTGCGTAAAGGTGAGAACTGGGTATGGGGAAAAAAAACAAGTAATTACTTTTGAGAAAGCCAGAAACATTTTATGCTCCAACAAGCTGCTTGTATTGTATAACCCGTGTAAAACACTCGTGCTAGCATGTGACGCGTCGTCGTACAGAGTCGGGTGTGTATTACAACAAGCTAACGTTGCGGGGAAGTTGCAACCTGTCGCCTATGCTTCTAGGAGCTTGTCTAAGGCCGAGAGGGCTTGCAGCATGATTGAGAAAGAGGCATTAACGTGTGTGTTCGGGTAAAGAAAATGCATCAGTACCTGATTGACCTCAAATTTGAGCTGGAAACCGATCACAAGCCCCTCGCATCACTGTTCGCTGAAAACAAGGGGATAAATACTAATGCCTCAGCCCGCATACAAAGGTGGGCACTCGCGCTATCAGCGTATAACTATACCAACCGCCACAGACCAGGCACCGAGAACTGGTCCGCTCTCGGTTGGCTACCATTGCCCACCACGGGGGTGGAAATGGCGCAGCCTGCAAACTTGTTGATGGTGGCGCAGCCCGCAGACTTGTTGATGGTCATGGAAGCGTTTGAAAATGATAACTCACCTGTCACGGCCCACCAGATTAGGACATGGACCAGCCAAGATCCTTTGCTGTCCCGAGTAAAAAAACTGTGCACTGCATGGGAGCTGGGCCAGCATACCCGTTGAAATGCAAGAGCTAATCAAGCCGTTCCAGCAGCGAAAGGACGAGCTGTCCATTCAGGCAGACTGCCTGTTGTGGGGTAACGGCGTAGTGCTACCAAAAAAGGGCAGGGAGACGTTCATCTCGGATCTCCACAGCACACACCTGAGTATAATAATGATGAAAGCGATAGCCAGATCCCACATGTGGTAGCCCGGTATCGACTCTGACTTAGAGTCCTGTGTACGGCAATGCAGCGTGTGTGCTCAGTTGAGCAACGCGCCCAGAGATGCGCCACTAAGTTTGTGGTCCTTGCCCGGCAGACCATGGTCGAGGATCCATGTCGACTATGCGGGCCCGTTTCTCGGTAAAATGTTCCTGGTGGTGGTAGATGATTTTTCAAAATGGATTGAATGTGAAATAATGTCGGGAAGCACCGCCACCGCCACCATTGAAAGCCTGAGGGCCATGTTTGCCACCCAAGGCCTGCCTGACATACTGGTCAGTGACAACGGGCGAAGTTTCACTAGTGCCGAATTTAAAGAATTCGTGACCCGCAATGAGATCAAATATGTCACCTGGGCAGGCAGAGCGGGCAGTACAAACCATCAAACAGAGCCTTAAACGAGTCACAGAAGGCTCACTCCAGACCCGCCTGTCCCGAGTACTGCTCAGCTACCGCACGAGACCCCACTCGCTCACAGGGGTGCCCCCGGCTGAGCTATTCATGAAAAGGACACTTAAAACCAGACCTTCGCTGGTTCACCCCAACCTGCATGATCAGGTAGAGAGCAGGCGGCAGCAACAAAATGTAAACGATGTTCGCGCCACTGTGTCACGGGAAATTGATCTGAATGACCCTGTGTCTGTGCTAAACTATGGACATGGTCCCAAGTGGATCGCGGGCACGGTGATAGCTAAAGAAGGGAATAGGGTGTTTGTAGTCAAACTAGACAACGGACAAATTTGCAGAAAGCACCTGGACCAAACGAGGCTGCGGTTCACAGACTGCCCTGAACAACCCACAGCAGCCACCACCTTTTTCGAGCCCACAACACACACCCAAAGGATCAACGACACCACCCCGGACCAGGAAATCGAACCCATCACGCCCAACAGCCCAGCAAGGCCAGGCTCACGTAGCAGGCCTGCAGGGCCAACAACACGCCAGCCCAGCGAGGGCACAGCCAACACACAGTTGTACCGAGACTGTCCACCAGGGAAAGAAAGGCTCCCGACCGCCTCACCTTGTCAATAGGTTTCACGTTGACTTTGGGGGTGAGTGACGTTGTGTATCTGTAAAGCATGCACTCCCATGTTCCGCCACCAGGGAGCTCATCCCCTGAAGTCCCAAGGGATCCCAGCATCCCTTGGGAGCACTGTATATAAGCCGGCCCCTAAGGCCTGTTCCTCACTCTGGAGTGTCTTATTAAAGGCTGAGGTCACTGTTACTTTCACCTCCCTGTGTGCAGCCTCATCTGTGTTAGGAACACTAAGTATTAGTAAAAAAATAATACTGGTGAAATTAATGGACCTGAAAGTCGATAAATCCCCTGGATCCGATGGCCTACATCGTCGGGTTTTGAAAGAGGTGGCTATAGAGATGGTGGACGCTTTGGTTGTCATCTTCCAAAATTTCATAAATTCTAGAACGGTTACCACGGATTGGAAGGTAGCAAATGTAACCCCGCTATTTAAGAAAGGAGATAGAAAACTGGGAACTACAGACCAGTTCGCCTGACATCAGCATTTGGGAAAATGCTAGATTCTATTATTAAAGACGTGTTAACAGGGCACTTAGAAAATAATGAAAGGATTGGGCAGAGTCAACACGGATTTATGAAAGGGAAATCATGTTTGATAAATCTGTGAGGAGAGTTTTTTGAGGTTGTAACTAGAATAGATCAGGGGCAACCAGTGGATGTGGTGCATTTGGATTTTCAGAAGGTATTTGATAAGGTGCCAAACAAGAGGTTATTAAACAAAATTAGGGCCCATGGGATTGGGGGGTAATATTGTCGAATGGATTGAGGATTGGTTAGTGGACAGAAAACAGAGAGTAGGAATAAACAGGTCATTTTCGGGTTGGCAGGTTGTAACTAGTGGGGTGCCGCAAGGATCGGTGCTTGGGCCCCAGCTATTCACAATCTGTATCAATGATTTGGAAGAGGGGACCAAATGTAATATATCCAAATTTACAGTGTAGAAGGAGGCCATTTTGGCCCATTGTGTCCGTGCCGGCTGATATCGAGCTGCACGGCCCTCGGTCAGCAGTCCTGAAAGTTACATATAAACCAATGAACAATGGCGGACATGTAAAGAGCATCCGGCCCAACCAGTCCGCCCCACACAACTGTGATACCCCATGCATTGCAACATTTTACATTCCACCCCACCCAGAGCCATGCGATCTCCTGGGAGAGGCAAAAAAACAGGTAAAAACCCAGACAATTGGGGATAGAAATTTGGGAAAATTTTTCTCCGACCCATCCAAGCGATCGAAACCAGTCCAGGAGATCACTGCAGGAGAATCCTGCAGCTTACGACACTTCAAGTGCCCATCCAAGCCCCTTTTAAATGCGGTGTGGGTTTCTGGTCCATCATTCTTCAAGACAGTGAGTTCCAGATCCTCACAACTCTCTGCGTGAAGAAGCTTCCCCTCAAATCCCCTCCAAACCTTCCACCGACCACGTTAAAACTATGTCCCCTTGTAATTGACCCCTCCAAAGAGGAATAGGCCCTTGCTTTCCACTATATCCAGGCCCCTCAATTTTATACACCACAGTGAAGTCTCCCTCATCCTCTTCTGTTCCAAGGAGAACAAACCCAGCCTATCCAATCTGTCCTTATAGCTAAGATTCTCCATTCCAGGCAGCATCCTCGTAAATCTCCTCTGCACCCTCTCTAGTGCAATCATGTCCTTCCTATAATACGGTGACCAGAACTGCACGCAGTACTCCACCTGTGGCCTAACCAGAGTATTATACAATTTAAGCATAACCTCCCTGCTCTTGTATTCTATGCCCCAGCCAATAAAGGCAAGCATTCCATATACCTTCTTAACCACCTTATCTACCTGGCCTGCTACTTTCAGGGATCTGTGGACAAGCACTCCAAGGTCCCTTTGTTCATCTACACTTCTAAGTGGCCTACCGTTTAATGTGTATACCTTTTCCTTATTAGCCCTCCCCAAGTGCATTACCTCACTCTTCTCCGAATTAAATTCCATTTGCCACTGTTCTGCCTTCCTGACCAGTAGATTGATATTCTCCTGCAGTCGATGACTTTCCTCCTTAATTATTAACCCCACAATCAATTTTAGTGTCATCTGCAAACTTTTTAATCATACCCACTATATTCAAATCTGGATCATTGATGTATACCACAACAAGCAAGGGACCCAGTACTGAGCCTTGTGGAACTCCACTGGAAACATCCTTCAAGTCACAAAAACATCCATCAACCATTACCCTTTGCTTCCCACCTCTAAGCCAATTTTGGATCCAACTTGTCACTTTGCCCTGGATCCCATGGGCTTTTACCTTCCTGTGCTAAATGGTATATACTTTAATGCAAGGAGTATAGCGAATAAGGCGGATGAGCTAAGAGCACAGGTAGACACTTGGGAGTATGACATTATAGCCATTACAGAAACATGGCTGAAAAAGGGGCAGGTTTGGCAGATCAATATTCCTGGTTACAGAATTTTTAGACAAGACCGAGAGGGGGGTAAAAAGGTGGGGGGGGAGGCATTCCGGTACTGAATAACGAAACTATGACAGCGGTGAGGAGGGATAATATGTCAGAGGGGTCATCAAATGAGGCCATATGGGTCGAACTGAAAAATAAAAAAGGGGCGATCACACTGCTAGGCGTGTATTATAGACCCCCTAACAGTGGGAGGGAGATAGAGGAGCAAATATCTAGGCAAATTTACGTGAAGTCCAAAAACCATAGGCAGTAATAGTAGGGGATTTCAACTATTTAAACATTGATTGGGACAAATATAATGTGAAGGGTATAGAGGGTACGAAATTCTTAAAAATACATTCAAGAGAACTATTTTAGTCGGTATGTACAAGGCCAACACTGGAGGGGGCGGTTCTGGATTTAGTTTTGGGGAATGAAGCTGGGCAGGTGGAAGCAGTATTAGTGGGAGAGCACTTGGATGCCAGTGAGCATAATTCAGTCAGATTCAAGTTGGTTATGATTAAGGACAAGGATAGTACTGGAATAAAAGTCTCAAATTGGGGAAAGGCTCACTTTGCTAAATTAAGGAGTGATTTGGCCATAGTGGACTGGAAACAGCTACTTGTGGGTAAATCAGTGTCGGAACAGTGGGAGGCATTCAAGGAGGAGATCCGGAAGGCTCAGGCCAAACATGTGCCCTTAAAGAAAAAGGGTGGGAGTAATAATTCTAGAGCCCCCTGGATGTCTAGGGACTCATGGGGGAGGATAAAGAAAAAAGGGATACTTATGTCATATACCGACGGCTAAATACTGTAGAATCTCTGGAGGAATATAGAAAGTTCAGAGGTGAAATTAAATCATCATCATAGGCAGTCCCTCGGAATCAAGGAAGACTTGCTTCCACTCTTAAAATGAGTCCTTAGGTGGCTGAATAGTCCAATACGAGAACCACAGTCCCCGTCACGGGGGGACAGATAGTCGTTGAGGGAAAGGGTGGGTGGGACTGATTTGCCGCACGCTCCTTCCGCTGCCTGCACTTGATTTCTGCATGCTCTCGGCGATGAGACTCGAGGTGCTCGCCGTCCTACCGGATGCAATTCCTCCAATTAGGGTGGTCTTTGGCCAGGGACTCCGAGGTGTCAGTGGGGATGTTGCACTTTATCAGGGAGGGTTTGAGGGTGTCCTTGTAACGTTTCCTTTGCCCACCTTTGGCTCGCTTGCTGTGAAGGAGTTCCGAGTAGAGCGCTTGCTTTGGGAGTCTCGTGTCCGGCATGCGAACAACGTGGCCTGCCCAGCGGAGCTGATCAAGTGTGGATAGATCGCAAGCGCAGGGCATTTCTGAGCCTTAAACAACAACCCACTCGGGAGCAGCAAGGCAGCATTACAGATGGCTTAAGGCCGAGGTCCAACAAAGAACTTGGGACCTAAAGAACAGATGGTGGATGGAGAAAGCACAGGAGATACAGCAGCTGGCCGACAGCCATGATGTTCGAGGTTTCTTCATCGCAATCAAGGCCACCTACGGTGAAATTAAAAAGGATATTAGGAATGCTAAGAGAGAGCATGAAAAATTCTTGGCAAGTAAAATCAAGGAAAACCCAAAGTTCTATAAATATATTAAGAACAAGAGGATAACTTTAAAAAAAGAGTAGGGCCTATTAGAGACCATGAGGGTAATCTGTGTGTGGAGGCGGAAGATGTGGGTATGGTTCTTAATGAATACTTTGCGTCTGTTTTCACAAAAGAAAGGTGCGATGCAGATACTGCTATCAAGGAAAAGTGTGATATTCTGGATGAAATAAACATAGTGAGAGAGGAGGTATTAAGGAGTTTAGCAGCTTTGAAAATGGATAAGTTCCCAGGTCCGGATGAAATGCATCCCAGGCTGTTGAGCGAAGCAAAAGAATAGCAGAGGCTTTGACCATTATTTTCCAGTCCTTTTTGGATTTAGGTATGGTGCCCGAGGACTGGTGGACTGCTAATGTGCTACCCTTGTTTGAGAAGGGAGAAAGGGATAGGCCGAGTAATTACAGGCCTGTCAGCCTAACCTTATTGGGAAAAACTCCTGAAAGACAGGATAAATCTACATTTGGAAAGGCAAGGATTAATTCGGGACAGTCAGCACGGATTTGTTAAGGGAAGATCGTGATTCAACCTGATTGAATTTTTTGAGGAGGTAACCAGATGGGTCGATGAGGGTAGTGCATACGATGTAGTATATATGGACTTTAGCAAAGCTTTTGATAAGGTCCCACATGGCAGATTGGTCACGAAGGTAAAAGCCCATGGGATCCAGGGCAAAGTGGCAAGTTGGATCCAATATTGGCTTAGAGGTAGGAAGCAAAGGATAACGGTTGATTGATGTTTTTGTGACTTGAAGGATGTTTCCAGTGGGGTTCCGCAGGGCTCAGTACTGGGGCCCTTGCTTTTTGTGGTATATATCAATGATCTAGGTTTGAATATAGGGGGTATGATAAGTTTGCAGATGTCACTCAAATTGGCTGTGTGATTGATAATGAAGAGGAAAGTCATGGGCTGCAGGAGGATATCAATCTACTGGTCAGGTGTGCAGAACAGTGGCAAATGGAAACATATAAACATAGAAAATAGGTGCAGGAGTAGGCCATTTGGCTCTTCGAGCCTGCGCCACCATTCAATAATATCATGGCTGATCATTCCCTCAGTACCCCTTTCCTGCTTTCTCTCTATACCCCTTGATCCCCTTAGCCGTAAGGGCCATATCTAACTCCCTCTTGAATATATCCAATGAACTGGCATCAACAACTCTCAGCGGAAGGGAATTCCACAGGTTAACAACTCTCTGAATGAAGAAGTTTCTCCTCATCTCAGTCCTAAATGGCCTACCCCTTATCCTAAGACTGTGTCCCCTGGTTCTGGACTTCCCCAACATTGGGAACATTCTTCCCGCATCTAACCTGTCCCGTCCTGTCAGAATCTTATACCTTTCTATGAGATCCTCTCTCATCCTTCTAAGCTCCAGTGTATAAAGGCCCAGTTAATCCAGTGTCTCCTCATATGTCAGTCCTGCCATCCCGAAATCAGTCGAGTGAACCTTCGCTGCACTCCCTCAATAGCAAGAACGTCCTTCCTCAGATTAGGAGACCAAAACTAACACACTATTCCAGGTGAGGCCTCACCAAGGCCCTGTACAACTGCAGTAAGACCTCCCTACTCCTATACTCAAATCCCCCTAGTTATGAAGGTCAACATACCATTTGCCTATTTCACCGCCTGCTGTACCTGCATGCTAACTTTCAATGACTGATTGAACCATGACACTCAGGTCTCGTTGCACCTCCCGCTTTCCTAAGCTGCCGCCATTCAGATAATATTCTGTCTTCGCGTTTTTGCCACCAAAGTGGATAACCTCACATTTATCCACATTATACTGCATCTGCTATGCATTTAGCCACTCACATAACCTGTCCAAGTCACCCTGCAGCCTCCTAGCGTCCCCCTCACAGCTAACACCGCCACCCAGTTTAGTGTCATCTGCAAACTTGGAGATATTACACTCAATTACTTCATCCAAATCATTGATGTATATTGTAAAAAGCTGGGGTCCCAGCACTGAGCCCTGCGACACTCCACTAGTCACTGCCTGCCATTTTGAAAAGGACCCGTTTATCCCGACTCTCTGCTTCCTGTCTGCCAACCAGTTCTCTATCCACGTCAGTATATTACCCCCAATACCATGTGCTTTGATTTTGCACACCAATCTCTTGTGTGGGACCTTGTCAAAAGCCTTTTGAAAGTCCAAATACACCACATCCACTGGTTCTCCCTTGTCCACTCTACTAATTACATTCTCAAAAAATTCCAGAAGATTTGTCAAGCATGATTTCCCTTTCATAAATCCATGCTGACTTGGACCGATCCTGTCACTGCTTTCCAAATGTGCTGCTATTTCATCCTTAATAATTGATTCCAAAATTTTCCCCACTACTGATGTCAGGCTAACCGGGCTATAATTACCCGCTTTCTCTCTCCCTCCCTTTTCAAAAAGTGGGGTTACATTAGCTACCCTCCAGTCCATAGGAACTGATCCAGAGTCGATAGACTGTTGGAAAATGATCACCAATGCATCCACTATTTCTAGGGCCACTTCCTTAAGTACTCTGGGATGCAGACTATCAGGCCCTGGGGATTTATCAGCCTTCAATCCCATCAATTTCCCTCACACAATTTCCCGCCTAATAAGGATATCCTTCAGTTTCTCCTTCTCACTAAACCCTCGGTCCCCTAGTACTTCCTGAAGGTTATTTGTGTCTTCGTGAAGATAGAACCAAAGTATTTGTCAATTGGTCTGCCATTTCTTTGTTCCCCATTATAAATTCACCTGAATCCGACTGCAAAGGACTACGTTTGTCTTCACTAATCTTTTTCTCTTCACATAAATGGAATTGAATTCGGAGAAGTGTGAGGTAATGCACTTGGGGAGGGCTAATAAAGAAAGGGTATATACATTAAACAGTAGGCCACTTGGAAGTGTTGATGAACAAAGGAACCTTTGGGTGCTTGTCCACAGATCCCTGAAAGTAGTAGGTCAGGTGGAATAGGTGGTTAAGAAGGCATACGGAATGCTTGCCTTTATTGGCCGAAGCATAAAATACAAGAGCAGGGAGGTTATGCTTAAATTGTATCATCATCATCATAGGCAGTCCCTTGAAATCGAGGAAGACTTGCTTCCACTGTAAAAGTGAGTTCTTGGATGACTGAACAGTCCAATTTGGGAATTGCAGTCTCTGTCACAGGTGGGACAGCCAGTGGTTGAAGGAAAGGGTGGGGAGCCTGGTTTGCCGCACGTTCTTTCCGCTGCCTGTGCTTGATTTCTGCATGCTCTCGGCGATGATACTCGAGGTGCTCAGCGCCCTCCCGGATGCTCTTCCTTCACTTAGGGCGGTCTTTGGCCAGCGACTCCCAGGTGTCGGTGGGAATGTTGCATTTTATCAAGGAGGCTTTGAGGATGTCCGTGGAACGTTTCCTCTGCCCATCTGGGGCTTGCTTGCCGTGTTGGAGTTCCGAGTAGAGCGCTTGCTTTGGGAGTCTTGTGTCAGGCATGTGAACAATGTGGCCTGCCCAGCGGAGCTGGTCGAGTGTGGTCAGTGCTTTGATGCTGGGGATGTTGGCCTGATCGAGGACGCTAACGTTGGTGCGTCTGTCCTCCCAGATGATTTGCAGGATCTCGCGGAGTATCTTGGTGGTATTTCTCCAGCGATTTGAGGTAAATTGTATAATACTCTGGTGGACCACAGCTGGAATACTGCGTGTAGTTCTGATCGCTGTATTATAGGAAGGATGTGTGCACTGGAGAGGGTGCAGAGGAGATTTAAGAAGATGCTGCCTCGAATGGTGAATCTTAGCTATGAGGACAAATTGGATAAGCTTGGTTTGTTCTCCTTGAAACAGAGAAGGCTGAGAGGAGACCTCTTTGAGGTGTACAAAATTTTGTGGGGCCTGGATATAGTGCAGAGCTAGGGCCTATTTCCCTTGGTGGAGGGGTCAATTACAAAGGGGCAGAGTTTTAAGGTGGTTGGTGGAAGGTTTTGAGGGGAAGCTTCTTTACGCATTGGGTTGTGGGGATCTGGAACTCACTGCCTGGAAAGGTGGTAGAGGCAGAAATCCTCACCACATTTAAAAGGTGCTTGGATGTGCACCTGAAGTGCCGTAAGCTGCAGGGTTACCGATCTAGAGCTGGTTATTGGGATTAGACTGGATAACCTCTTGTTGGCTGGCGCAGATACAGTGGTAAGTACTTCAGGGAATCTAATACGGCCAGGGTGATCTCCTGGACTAGTTTCGATCGCCTGGATGGGTCGGAGAGGGATTTCTTTTCCCCAACTGGCATGGGTTTTACCTGTTTTTTTTTGTCTCTCCCAGGAGATTGCATGGGGTGGAGTGTAGAATGTTTTAGTGTAAGGGGTGTCACAGTTACGGACTGGTTGGGTTGGGTGCTCTTTACCTTTCCGCCATTGTTCATAGGTTTATATGTAACCTTCAGGGCTGCTGACCGAGGGCCGTGCGTCTCTTTGTCGGCCGGCGTGGGCACGATGGGCCGAAATGGCCTCCTGCGCTGTAAATTTGTATGTTTCTATCTTATTGAATGGCGGAGCAGGCTCGAGGGGCCTTTGTTTTAAAGACACTGGTTCAAGCTTATAGAGGAAACACTCTCTTGGGTGACTGAATTTTCTGTAGTCTCTAGAGTATTTATAATTTGAAATCCATAAAATCTATATCATGTGTATAATCATTTTCTATAGATTCTCTCATTACAGCATCTTGACGCCTCCACTAAAGAAAGACTGACTTATATTTATGTAAACTTAAGATTTAATTAGCGCCATTCTCGACCACTGGATGTCTCAAACGCTTTACATCCAGTCAAGTACTTTTGGAGTGGAGCCACTGTTGTAATGTAGGACTACCCGACTGAGTAGATCTATTCCAGCCATTGATCATTCTGCATGAAATGCTTTCTGATGCGGGTCCACACATTTCCTTTTACCAGTTTGTAAATAGTAGTATAGTACTAGGCAGTCTCTCGTGTCGAGGATGACCTGCTTCCGCACTACCATGATTCCCCGGGTGTTTCAACGAGCTACATCTTGAAGGGTGGAAGATGCCCGTGCGTGAATTCCTTTAACGTGGTGACCGTTGCACACCAGCCACCACACGGGCTTGACAGAGCACGGCCTTAGTCCAGTGGCAAGGATTACCCAAAACGACTGAAGACCTGCTCTGCTGCACAGACCTAGAGCGCACATACTCCTACTGTCCTTGGAATTCATAGGAAGCAGTGTGGGCCTTGTTTCTTGTTTCCCCGCGAGCAAGTTCTAATCACAGGTACCCAATCTGTTTCTATATCCATTCAACCCCTTTTCCTCATCCCCCTATACAATCTAATCAGGAATGTTGACCTGTTTCTGCCTCAACCACTGACCCTGAGAGTGAATCCCACAGCCTCACCGCTCTCTGTGAAGCAGGTTCTCCTGCTCTGTTTTAAATCTCTTACATTTAATCTTTTATCTCTGACCTCTCATTCGAGACCCTCAACTATTGGAAGCACTCTGCTTCTATCCACCTGTCCTGTCCTTTCATCATTTTAAACACTTCTATTATATCACTCTGTAATATAATTGGACTGCAGTGGTTCAAGGCGGTTCACCAACACCTTCTCAAGGGCAATAAATGCCAGCCTTGCCAGCGACATCCAGATCCCGAAAATGAATGAAAGAAAATGTATTCTAATGAAAAAGACCCAATTTTTCAAGTCTTTCTTTGTAATTGTGTTTGCTTCTACAGAGAAAGAACTAAAAATCTACGTAAAGTGAGGCATAAGTTGGTTGACGGATTACTTGACCTGAAATGTGAAAATTTAACCGGACTGTTCCCTATGGGATTCCTGTTTTGTATTTGGAGGTTGAATTTCACAGAAAGAATGAGGAAAAAATTATCTACAGTAAGTAATCTCTCATTTTAAGCTCTGACTCATTGATATTTGAACTGAGAATCTCGAGGTTATAAGATTTGAGGCCATTATGATAGCAGTAGAATGACGCAGTACTATTACAATCTGCAGACCTGGTAAACTTAAATAATTCTACTTTGGTCTTCAGTTCATCAGATAATTTCATTGCACAGTAGCTATAAATTTTTTACTTTGCACCGTATATAAATATGGCATGTATGTCTTTAAAATGGGGACTGAAATATGTCTGGATGTCCTGATCCAATTATTGCTTGCTATTTAATGCATTTTTTTTAACCTGAAGCCTATACTTGGACTTCGCTCACTTCAGGCAATTCTACAGGAGATCAACTCGTTAAAAAATATAATTTGGTCCTTATCAAACACACACACACCTGCAATTTAGCAGCAAAATAATTTATTGTATTTTCATTAGAATTTCATATTCAGTTTGAGAGTAATGTGGTTAAGTCTGAAACTGGCATCTTAAATTTAAACAAAACTAATTACAGAGGCGAGTTGGCTGAGGTAGATTGGGAAATTAGATTAAAACATGACGGTAGATAGCAATGGCAAACATTTAAAGAAATTATTCATAATTCTCAACGAATATACATTCCTTTGAGGAATGTAAACTCCACTGGAGAATTGGTAAAAAACATGCAAAATTGAGAAGTCAAGGATAGTATTAGATTAAAGAAGAGGCTTAGTGTTGCCAAAAAGAGCAGTAAGCCTGAGGATTGGGAAGGTTTTAAACATGGATGTCCAAGAAATCTGTGGAGAGAATATGAGAGTAAACTAACAAGAAATATCAAGACAGGTTGTGAGCTTTTCCAAGTAACTAGGAAATAAATGTGGGCCAATTATATTGTGGAATAAGGAAATGGCAGAGAAGTTAAACATATTTGTCTTGTCTTCACAGCAGAAGACACACAAACTTTACCGGAACTTGTGGGGAAAAGGGTCTAATGAGCGTGGGAAACTTAGTTATTAATATTAGTAAAACATAGAAACATAGAAAATAGGTGCAAGAGTAGGCCATTCGGCCCTTCAGCCATTCAATGAGTTCATGCTGAACATGCAACTTCAGTACCCCATTCCTGCTTTCTCACCATACCCCTTGATCCCCCTAGTAGTAAGGACTACATCTAACTCCTTTTTGAATATATTTAGTGAATTGGCCTCAACAACTTTCTGTGGTAGAGAATTCCACAGGTTCACCACTCTCTGGGTGAAGAAGTTTCTCCTCATCTCGGTCCTAAATGGCTTACACCTTATCCTTAGACTGTTCTGGTTCTGGACTTCCCCAACATTGGAAACATTCTTCCTGCATCTAACCTGTCTGAACCCGTCAGAATTTTAAACGTTTCTATGAGATCCCCTCTCATTCTTCTGAACTCCAGTGAATACGAGTTCAGTTGATCCAGTCTTTCTTGATATGTCAGTCCCGCCATCCCGCGAATCAGTCTGGTGAACCTTCGCTGCACTCCCTCAATAGCAAGAATGTCCTTCCTCAAGTTAGGAGACCAAAACTATACACAATACTCCAGGTGTGCCCTCACCAAGGCCCTGTACAACTGTAGTAACACATCCCTGCCCCATGTACTTGAATCCCCTCGCTATGAAGGCCAACATGCCATTTGCTTTCTTAACCGTCTGCTGTACCTGCATGTCAACCTTCAATGACTGATGTACCATGACACCCAGGTCTCGTTGCACCTCCCCTTTTCCTAATCTGTCACCATTCAGATAATAGTCTGTCTCTCTGTTTTTACCACCAAAGTGGACAACCTCACATTTATCCACATTATACTTCATCTGCCATGCATTTGCCCACTCACCTAACCTATCCAAGTCACTCTGCAGCCTCATAGCATCCTCCTCGTAGCTCACACTGCCACCCAACTTAGTGTCATCTGCAAATTTGGAGATACTACATTTAATCCCCTCGTCTAAATCATTAATGTACAATGTAAACAGCTGGAGCCCCAGCACAGAACCTTGCGGTACCCCACTAGTCACTGCCTGCCATTCTGAAAAGTACTCATTTACTCCTACTCTTTGCTTCCTGTCTGCCAACCAGTTCTCAATCCACGTCAGCACACTACCCCCAATCCCATGTGCTTTAACTTTGCACATTAATCTCTTGTGTGGGACCTTGTCGAAAGCCTTCTGAAAGTCCAAATATACCACATCAACTAGTTCCCCCTTGTCCACTCTACTGGAAACATCCTCAAAAAATTCCAGAAGATTTGTCAAGCATGATTTCCCTTTCACAAATGCATGCTGACTTGGACCTATCATATCACCACTTTCCAAATGCGCTGCTATGACATCCTTAATAATTGATTCCATCATTTTACCCACTACTGATGTCAGGCTGACCGGTCTATAATTCCCTAAAGAAAAATAGCAAGCATTTAGAAAGACAAATGGTATGTTAGCCTTTATTGCAGAGAGTTGGAGTATCAGAGTAAGTAAGTCTTGCTGCAATGATATAGGGCTTTGGGGAGATTACACCGGTACAGTTTTGGTCTCCTTACCTAAGGAAGGATATAGTTTGGGCCCTAAGGAACCAAAAGATATGGGGATAGGGCAGAAAAGGAGTTGATGTGGAAGTTCAGCCATTAGTGAATGGTGGAGTAGGCTCAAGAGGTCGTGTAGCCTACTCCTGCTCCTATTTCTGTTCTTGTGTACAAATGTTGCTGTCCCTATAAAACATTGCATCTTCTCAGTTAGCATGTGCAGATTTGCGAATGATTAATCAGGATGCAGAATTGCTGTTTGTCCCGAGAGTGTTGCTGTGATCTCTGCTGGTCACTTTACATCGAGGACAGACAGTGCGATCTGATCTCTGCTCGTCACTTCACACTGCAGACAGTGTGTGATGTGATCGGTAGCTGGTACTAATTTTGAATGAAATACAGAAAATGCTGGAAATCTCAGCAGGTCAGGCAGCATTTGTGGAGAGAAACAGAGTTAACGTTTCAGGTCTGTGATCCTTTGTCACAGTTCAACTGGAAAAGTTCAAAATGTAACAGATTCTTAAGGAAGTGCAGGGTAATGGCACAAGTTAAGAAACAAAAGATGAGTCTGGATAGGGTGTGAATGGCGAAATCACCAGCTGCCATGGGAAAGAGAAGAAAAAGGGGGGGGGGGTGTTTGTAAAGGAGGAAAGGGATAATAAATATGGGCAGAGGGTCTGGTTTGAAATTGTTGAACTTGATGTTGAGTCCAGAAGGCTGTAAATGCCTAAACGAAAGATGAAGTGCTGTTTCTCGAGCTTGCGTTAGGCAATCAACATTCAAAATTAAGCTCAAGGTTTGAAAGTTGATGTAAGATTGCTGGTTGGTTTATGTTAGATGTTGTCTCTCTCTCTCTCTCAGCAGGTACAGCTCCTTTTCATGCCTTTAGAAGTCAATAATATTTATATGAAAACTCAAGTCATGCTGATCTGAAAGAACTGGCAAATTGAATTGGACGACAGTTAGAATGTCTGCACCGTGATGTCTCATAAACGTCACTCTGCATTGTCTTTCTGTGTTCTACCTCTGAAGATATATGAGCACACTACTTCAGCATGAGAAACGGCTCTCTCCATGCGCAGTGCACTAAATGTCCATATGGTGGAGCTCTTTGAGGAATGGCCTCTTTGGACCTACCCTACCGCTGTCCAAGGTGTGGGGAACACAAGCGTTTTAGGAGTCTGTCTTCGTTGCGCGCTCATCTGGAATACAATCACACGTACGAGACGCTTTATGTCCTTTCGAAGTCCAACAGCATCTGTGATGCTAGCGTTCTGTCTTCGGAACTTGACAAGTCAATTCTGATACCTGCTTCCTGCAAAGAAATCTTTGAAAGCACCTCGTTCCGGAGCAAAGAGCAGCGATATTTATATGATTTACAGTGTGGGGAGGAATTGCCACTTGGTTCCACCTGCTACTTGCCTGAGGTTGAGCTTCCAATAAACGAAATACTCATGAGGAAGGCAATGACCTCTCCAGCTCCTCCGGCTGCTCTTGCTGCAGCAACGGTGGATGCTGTTTACGAGGAAGGGCTGGCTCGATTAAAGATCCAAGCCCTCGAAAAACTAGACTTGAATGAGCGCCTGGAGAAGCTGTCGGAGGAAGTGGAGCAGAAGATCACGTCCCGTGTAGACAAGCTTCAGACAGAACTTGAGAAAAAAAGCTCCGAGCTGGAGAAGGCCAAACAGGAAAGTGTGAGGTTGAGTCGAGAAAAGCAAGACCTTGAAGAAAAGGCCTCCGAGTTATCACGCCAGGTCGATGTGAGCGTAGAGATGCTGGCTACATTGAAGCAAGATTTAGTGCAGAAGGACCAGGAGCTAGCCAGGAAACAGCAGTAAGTATATCTGCTGTGATTAGTAATATTATAAAGTATGGTGAATATGGATTTATAAATAAGTAGTACTGGGCTTGTGCCGAGTGCGTATAGTAATCAACTATAAAAGTCTTGAATATATTGTGCACTTCCTTTTAGCATAGAATCATAGAATGAAACAGCATGGCAGGAAGCCATTCAGTCCATCATGCATGGATCCAGCCTTCCGGTCACAAAAACACCCATCAACCATTACCCTTTGCTTCCTGCCTGTGAGCCAATTTTGGATTCAACTTGCCACTTTGCCCTGGATCCCATACGCTTTTACTTTCGTGATCAGTCTGCCATGTGGGATCTTATCAAAAGCCTTGATAAAATCCATACACTATATCATAAGAATATAAGAAATAGGAGCAGGAGTAGTCCACCTGGCCCCTCGAGCCTGTCCTGCTATTTAATAAGATGATGGGTGATCTGATCATGGACTCCACTCCACTTTCCTGCCAGCTCTCCATAACCCTTTATTCCCTTATCGCTCAAAGATTTGTCTATCTCCGCCTTAAATATATTCAATGACCCAGCCTCCACAGCTCTCTGGGGCAGAGAATTCCACAGATTTACAACCCCCTGAGAGGAAATTCCTCATCTCCGTTTGAAATGGGCGGCCCCTAATTCTGAGACTATGTCCCCTAGTTTTAGTTTCCCCAATGAGTGGAAATATTCTCTCTGCATCCACTTTGTCGAGCCCCCTCATGACCTTATATATTTCAATAAGATCACCTCTCATTCTTCTGAACTCCAGTGAGTAGAGGCCCAACCTACTCAACCTATCTTCATAAGTCAACCCCCTCTCCGTAATCAACCAAGTGAACCTTCTCAGAACAGCCTCCAAAGCAAGTATATCCTTCCTTAAATACCGGAGACCAAAACTGTACGCAGTACTCCAGGTACTCACCAATACTCTGTACAGTTGTAGCAGGACTTCTCTGCTTTTATACTCTATCCCCCTTGCAATAAAGACCAACATTTCATTTGCCTTCCTGATTAGAAACATAGAAACATAGAAAATAGGTGCAGGAGCAGGCCATTCAGCCCTTCTAGCCTGCACCGCCATTCAATGAGTTCATGGCTGAACATGAAACTTCAGTACCCACTTCCTGCTTTCACGCCATACCCCTTGATCCCCCGAGTAGTAAGGACTTCATCTAACTCCCTTTTGAATATATTTAGTGAATTGGCCTCAACTACTTTCTGTGGTAGAGAATTCCACAGGTTCACCACTCTCTGGATGAAGAAGTTTCTCCTTATCTCGGTCCTAAATGGCTTACCCCTTATCCTTAGACTGTGACCCCTGGTTCTGGACTTCCCCAACATTGGGAACATTCTTCCTGCATCCAACCTGTCCAAACCCGTCAGAATTTTAAACGTTTCTATGAGGTCCCCTCTCACTCTTCTGAACTCCAGTGAATACAAGCCCAGTTGATCCAGTCTTTCTTGATAGGTCAGTCCCACCATCCCGGGAATCAGTCTGGTGAATCTTCGCTGCACTCCCTCAATAGCAAGAATGTCCTTCCTCAAGTTAGGAGACCAAAACTGTACACAATACTCCAGGTGTGGCCTCACCAAGGCCCTGTACAACTGTAGCAACACCTCCCTGCCCCTGTACTCAAATCCCCTCGCTATGAAGGCCAACATGCCATTTGCTTTCTTAACCGCCTGCTGTACCTGCATGCCAACCTTCAATGACTGATGTACCATGACACCCAGGTCGCGTTGCACCTTCCCTTTTCCTAATCTGTCACCATTCAGATAATAGTCTGTCTCTCTGTTTTTACCACCAAAGTGGATAACCTCACATTTATCCACATTATACTTCATCTGCCATGCATTTGCCCACTCACCTAACCTATCCAAGTCACTCTGTAGCCTCATAGCATCCTCCTCGCAGCTCACACTGCCACCCAACTTAGTGTCATCCGCAAATTTGGAGATACTACATTTAATCCCCTCGTCTAAATCATTAATGTACAATGTAAACAGCTGGGGCCCCAGCACAGAACCCTGCGGTACCCCACTAGTCACTGCCTGCCATTCCGAAAAGTACCCATTTACTCCTACTCTTTGCTTCCTGTCTGACAACCAGTTCTCAATCCACGTCAGCACACTACCCCCAATCCCATGTGCTTTAACTTTGCACATTAATCTCCTGTGTGGGACCTTGTCGAAAGCCTTCTGAAAGTCCAAATATACCACATCAACTGGTACTCCTTTGTCCACTTTATTGGAAACATCCTCAAAAAATTCCAGAAGATTTGTCAAGCATGATCTCCCTTTCACAAATCCATGCTGACTTGGACCTATCATGTCACCATTTTCCAAATGCGCTGCAATGACATCCTTAATAATTGATTCCATCATTTTACCCACTACTGAGGTCAGGCTGACCGGTCTATAATTCCCTGCTTTCTCTCTCCCTCCTTTTTTAAAAAGTGGGGTTACATTGGCTACCCTCCACTCGATAGGAACTGATCCAGAGTCAATGGAATGTTGGAAAATGACTGTCAATGCATCCGCTATTTCCAAGGCCACCTCCTTAAGTACTCTGGGATGCAGTCCATCAGGCCCTGGGGATTTATCGGCCTTCAATCCCATCAATTTCCCCAACACAATTTCCCGACTAATAAAGATTTCCCTCAGTTCCTCCTCCTTAATAGACCCTCTGACCACTTTTATATCCGGAAGGTTGTTTGTGTCCTCCTTAGTGAATACTGAACCAAAGTACTTGTTCAATTGGTCTGCCATTTCTTTGTTCCCCGTTATGACTTCCCCTGATTCTGACTGCAGGGGACCTACGTTTGTCTTTACTAACCTTTTTCTCTTTACATACCTATAGAAACTTTTGCAATCCGCCTTAATGTTCCCTGCAAGCTTCTTCTCGTACTCCATTTTCCCTGCCCTAATCAAACCCTTTGTCCTCCTCTGCTGAGTTCTAAATTTCTCCCAGTCCCCAGGTTCGCTGCTATTTCTGGCCAATTTGTATGCCATTTCCTTGGCTTTAATACTATCCCTGATTTCCCTTGATAGCCACGGTTGAGCCACCTTCCCTTTTTTATTTTTACGCCAGACAGGAATGTACAATTGTTGTAATTCATCCATGCGGTCTCTAAATGTCTGCCATTGCCCATCCACAGTCAACCCCTTAAGTATCATTAGCCAATCTATCTTAGCCAATTCATGCCTCATACCTTCAAAGTTACCCTTCTTTAAGTTCTGGACCATGGTCTCTGAATTAACTGTTTCATTCTCCATCCTAATGCAGAATTCCACCATATTATGGTCACTCTTCCCCAAGGGGCCTCGCACAATGAGATTGCTAATTAATCCTCTCTCATTACACAACACCCAGTCTAAGATGGCCTCCCCCCTAGTTGGTTCCTCGACATATTGGTCTAGAAAACCAATTACTTGCTGTACCTGCATACTAACTTTTTGTGTTTCACACACAAGGACCCCCAGGTCCCTCTGTACTGCAGCACTTTGCAATTTTTCTTCATTTAAATTATAATTTGCTTTTCTATTTTTTCTGCCGAAGTAGATAACCTCACATTTTCCCACATTATACTCCATTTGCCAAATTTTTGCCCACTCACTTAGCCTGTCTATATCCCTTTGCAGAATTTTTGTGTCCTCCTCACACATTGCTCTCCCACCCATCTTTGTATCGTCAGCAAACTTGGCCACATTACACTCGGTCCCTTCATCCAAGTCATTAATATAGATTGTAAATAGTTGAGGACCCAGCACTGATCCCTGTGGAACCCCACCAGTTACTGTTTGCCAACCAGAAAATGACCCATTTATCGCTGTTTTCTGTTAGTTAACCAATCCTCTATCCATGCTAATATATTACCCCCAAAACCCGTGAACTTTTATCTTGTGCAGTAACCTTTTATGTGGCACCTTATCGAATGCTTTCTGGAAATCCAAATACACCACATCCACTGGTTCCCCCTTATCCACCCTACTCGTTACATCCTCAAAGAACTCCAGCAAATTTGTCAAACATGATTTCCCTTTCATAAAACTATGCTGACTCTGCTTGATTGAATTATGATTTTCCAAATGTTCTGCTACTGCTTCCTTAATAATGGACTCCAGCATTTTCCCAATGGCAGATGTTAGGCTAACTAGTCTATAGTTTCCTGCTTTCTGTCTGCCTCCTTTTTTAAATAAGGGTGTTACATTTGCGATTTTCCAATCCGCTGGGACCGCCCCAGAATCCAGGGAATTTTGGTAGATTACAACCAATGCATCCACTATCTCTGCAGCCACTTCTTTTAAGACCCTAGGATGTAAGCCATCAGATCCAAGGGACTTGTCCGCCTTTAGTCCCATTATTTTACCGAGTACCACTTCATTCGTGATAGTGATTGGGATGTTTTGAGTGTCTTCTACTGTGAAGACCGATACAAAATATTTGTTCAACATTTCTGCCATTTCCCTGTTCTCCATTATTAATTCCCTAGTCTCATCCTCCAGGGGACCAACATTTACTTTAGCAACTTAGCCACTCTTTTCCTATATGCACTGTGTTCATCGACCCTGTTGGTTACCACCTCGAAAAATTCAATCAGATTATTCAGACACGACTTTCCCTTAACAAATCCACGCTGACTGTCCTTGATTAATCCATGTCTTTCCAAGGATGTCTATCCTGTCCCTCTGGATTTTTTCTAATAATTTTCCTACCAATGAGGTTAGGCTGACTGGCCTGTAATTACTCGGTCTATCCCTTTCTCCCTTTTTAAACAAAGGTACCACATTAGCAGTCCTCCAGTCCTCTGGCACCACACCTGTAGCCAGAGAGGATTGGAAAATGATAGAGCTTCTGCTATTTCCTTTTTTGCTTAACAGCCTGGATGCATTTCATTGGGGCCTGGGGATTTATCCACTTTCAAAGCTGCTAAGCCCCTTAATACTTCCTCTCACACGATGTTTATCTCGTCAAATATTTCACACTCCTCCCTCATTGCAAAGTCTGCATCGCCCCTCTCTTTTGTGAAAACAGATGCAAAGTATTCGTTAAGCATCATACCCACGTCTTCCGCCTCCACACACATGTTTCAATTATGGTCTCTAATAGGCTCCACTCTTTTTCTAGTTATCCTCTTGCTCCTAATGTATTTATAAAATATCTTTGGGTTTTCCCTGATTTTACTTGCCAACGTTCTCTCATGCTCTCTCTTTGCTTTCCTGATATTTGTTTAATTGCTCCCCTGCACTTCTTATACTCCTCTAGACTCGCTGCAGTATTGAGTTCTCGGTATCTGTTATAAGCTTCCCTTTTTTTCTTTATCTTACCCTGTATGTCCCTTGACATCCAGTGGGCTCTAGATTTGTTGGCCCCACCCTTTTTCTTTAAGGGATACACTTGCTCTGTACCCTCAGGATCTCCTCCTTGAATCCCTCCCACTGCTCTGACACTGATTTACCATCAAGTAGCCGTTTCTAATCCACTTTGGCCAAATCCATCTCAGCTCAACAAATTTGCCTTTACCCCAATTGAGAACTTTTTTTCCTGGTCCACCTTTGTCCTTTTCCATAACTACCCTAAATCTGACTGAATTATGATCACTAGCAGCAAAATGCTCTCCTACTGATACCCCTTCCACCTGCCCCATTTCAATCCCCAAAACCAAGTCCAGAACCGGCCCCTCCCTTGTTGGGCTTACTACATACTGGCTAAAGAAGTTCTCCTGAATATATTTTAGGAATTCCGCACCCTCTGTACCATTTACACTACTTTTTTCCCAGTTAATATTAGGGATGTTGAAATCCTCCATTATTATTAGAGCAGGCTTGAGGGGCCATATGGCCTGCTCCTATTTCTTATGTACGGCTCTATAGTTTTTGCACTTTGCAGCAATTTGCCCACATATTTGTTCTTCTATCTACCTCTGACTGACTGGGGATCTATGGTACATTCTCAGTAGTGTGATTGCCCCTTTTTTGTTCTTTAATTCAACCCATATGGCCTTGTTTGATGACTCCTCTAACATATCATCCCTCCTCACAGCTGTAATAGTTTCTTTAATCAATACTGAAACCCCCCCCCCTCCTTTTTTATCCCCCTCTATCCCGTCTGAAAACCCTGTAACCAGGAATGTTGAGCTACCATTCCTGTCCTTCTTTCAGCCATGTCTCAGTAATGGCTATAATATCATACTCCCAAGTGTCTATCTGTGCTCTCAGCTCATTTGCCTTATTCCCCAGATTCCTTGCATTGAAGCACATACCATTTAGTGGTGCCAAACTCCCTTGTCTATTTTCCAGCCCTTGTTTCCTCTGTCTTCCAAATTCACTTTCTACTTTTCTGCTGCCCAATTCCAGCTTTGCTTCTCTCCCCACTAAATCTATTCTCCCGTTTCCAGCGCCCTCCCCAACAGCACCAGCAAATCCTCCCGCGAGGATACTGGTCCCGGCTCTGTTGAGGTGCAACTCATCCGACTTGTACAGGTTTCACCTCCCCCACAAACAGTCCCAATGTCTCAGGAATCTAAAGCCCTCCCGCCTGCACCATCTCTCTAGCCACGTATTCATCTGCTCTATCCTCCTATTTCTGTACTCACCAGCTCGTGGCACCGGCTGTAACCCGGAGATTACTACCTTTTGAGGTCTTGCTTTTTAATCTCAATCCTAGCTCCCTAAACTCTGCCTGCAGGACCTCATCCCTCTGCCTTATTCCCTAAACCTAGACCGAGGGTCTAGTGAGAAGGAGGAACTGAAGGAAATCCTTATTAGGCTGGAAATTGTGTTGGGGAAATTGATGAGATTGAAGGCTGATAAATCCCCGGGGCCTGATAGTCTGCATTCCAGAGTACTTAAGGAAGTGGCCCTCAAAATAGTGGATGCATTGGTGATCATTTTCCAACAGTCTTATCGACTCTGGATCAGTTCCTATGGACTGGAGGGTAGCTAATGTAACACCACTTTTTTAAAAAAGGAGGGAGAGAGAAAACGGGTAATTATAGACCGGTTAGCCTGACATCAGTCGTGGGGAAAATGTTGGAATCAATTATTAAAGATGAAATATTGGCGTGCAACTATTTTCTATGTTTCTATGTTTCTTTCAACCTATGTCATTGGTACCGATATGGACCATGACCTCTGGCTGTTCACCCTCTCCCCCCAGAATGCCCTGCAGCAGCTCGGTGACATTCTTGACTCTGGCACCAGGGAGGTAACATACCATCCTGGAGTCACTTCTGCGGCCGCAAAAACTCCTGTCTGCTCCCCTGACTAGCGAGTCCCCTACCGCTATTGCTCTTCCATTCTTCTTCCTCCCCCTTGCTGTGCAGCAGAGCCACCAGTGGTGCCGTGGATTTGGCTCTTGCTGCACTCCCCCGAGCCACCATCGCCCTCACCAGTACTCAGAACAGAATACTGGTTGGAGAGCAAAATGGACTCCGGGGGGGGGGGCGGGGGACTCCTGCCCTACCTGTCTAGTCCTCCTCTTCTGTCTGGCGGTCACCCACTCCCCCTCTGCCTGCACACTCTTAAGCTGCAGAGTGACCACCTCTAGAAACATGCTGCACTGGATGCACCGCAGTGACTCCAGCCGTCGCTCAACATAGAAACATAGAAAATAGGTGCAGGAGTAAGCCATTCTGCCCTTCGAGCCTGCACCACCATTCAATAAGATCATGGCTGATCATTCACCTCAGAACCCCTTTCCTGCTTTCTCTCCATACCCCTTGATCCCTTTAGCCGTAAGGGCCATATTTAACTCCCTCTTGAATATATCCAATGAACTGGCATCGACAACTCTCTGCGGTAGAGAATTCCACAGGTTAACAACTCTCTGAGTGAAGAAGTTTCTCCTCATCTGAGTCCTAAATGGCTTACCCTTATCCTTAGACTGTGTCCCCTGGTTCTGGACTTACCCAACATCGGGAATATTCTTCCAACATCTAACCTGTCCAGTCCCGTCAGAATTTTATATGTTTCTATGAGAACCCCTCTCATCCTTCTAAACTCCAGTGAATACAGTCGATCCAGTCTCTCCTCATATGTCAGTCCTGCCATCCCGGGAATCAGTCTAATGAACCTACGCTGCACTCCCTCAATAGCAGGAACGTCCTTCCTCAGATTAGGAGACCAGAACTGAACACAATATTCCAGGTGAGGCCTCACCAAGACCCTGTACAACTGCAGTGAGACCTCCCTGCTCCTATACTCAAATCCCCTAGCTATGAAAGACAAATTACCATTTGCTTTCTTCACCGCCTGCTGTACCTACATGCCAACTTTCAATGACTGATGTACCATGACATCCAGGTCTCGTTGCACCACCCCTTTTCCTAATCTGCTGCCATTCAGATAATATTTTGTCTTCACGTTTTTGCCCCCAAAGTGGATAACCTCACATTTATCCACACTATACTGCATCTGCCATGCATTTGCCTACTCACCTAACCTGTCCAAGTCACCCTGCAGCCTCTTAGCATTCTCCTCACAGCTCACACCGCCACCCAGCTTAGTGTCATCTGCAAACTTGGAGATATTACACTCAATTCCTTCATCTAAATCATTGATGTATATTGTAAATAGCTTGGATCTCAGCACTGAGCCCTGCAGTACCCCACTAGTCACTGCCTGCCATTCTGAAAAGGACCCGTTTATCCCGATTCTCTGCTTCCTGTCTGCCAATCAGTTCTAGATCCACGTCAGTACATTACCCCCAATACCATGTGCTTTGATTTTGCACACCAATCTCTTGTGTAGGACCTTGTCAAAAGCCTTTTGAAAGTCCAAATACACCACATCCACTGGTTCTTCCTTGTCCACTCTAGTTACATCCTCAAAAAACTTTAGAAGATTTGTCAAGCATGATTTCCTTTTCATAAATCCATGCTGATTTGGACTGATCCTGTCACTGCTTTCCAAATGTGCTGCTATTTCATCTTTAATAATTGATTCCAACATTTTCCCCACTACTGATGTCCGGCTAATTGGTCTATAATTCCCCGTTTTCTCTCCCTCTTTTTTTAAAAAGTGGTGTTACATTAGCTACCCACCAGTCCATAGGAACTGACCCCGAGTCGATAGACTGTTGGAAAATGATCACCAATGCATCCACTATTTCTAGGGCCACTTCATTGAGTACTCTGGGATGCAGACAATCAGGCCCCGGGGATTTATCGGCCTTCAATCCCATCAATTTCCCGAACACAATTTCCTGCATAATAAGGATTTCCTTCAGTTCCTCTTTCTCACTCGACCCTCAGTCCCCTAATATTTCCAGACGGTTATTCGTGTTTTCCTTCGTGAAGTATTTGTCCAATTGGTCTGCCATTCTTTGTTTCCCATTATAAATTCACCTGAATCTGACTGCAAGGGACCTACGTTTGTTTTCACTAATCTTTTTCTCTTCATATATCTATAGAAGCTTTTGCAGTCCGTTTTTATGTTCCCAGCAAGCTTCCTCTCAGACTCTATTTTCCCCCTCCTCATTAAAGCCTTTGTCCTCCTCTGCTGAATTCTAAATTTCGCCCAGTCCTCAAGTTTGCTGCTTCAGACCAATTTATATGCCTCTTCCTTGGATTTAACACTATCCCTAATTTTCCTTGTTAGCCACAGTTGAGCCACCTTCCCCGTTTTATTTTTACGGGAGCTCGAGTTGCTGTAGCTGCGAACACTTCCTGCACATGTGGTCGTCCAGGTTACGTGAAGCGGCCAGGACTTCCCACATGGCACACGATGTGCACTCCATGGGACTGAGCTACCGTGCCATGCCTCTATTTAGAAACATAGAAACATAGAAAATAGGTGCAGGAGTAGGCCATTCGGCCCTTCTAGCCTGCACCGCCATTCAATGAGTTCATGGCTGAACATGAAACTTCAGTACCCCCTTCCTGCTATAAAAACAAATGGACTAAGAACTAGTCCAGCAGAAATAAACTTAAAACTTAACAAAAAACACTCACCAGCTACTCACCAATCAGCTCCTGCACTTGTGCCGATGTCAGTTTTTCTACTCTGACATCACTCTTTCGAATTCTGCCTCTGTTGAGTTGCTCCCGCTCTGCTCCTGCTCAGACCTCGCCCAGGTCCGTTGCCTCTTCCGGAGTGGTGCAATTAAAAAGTAAATTAGGAAAGCAAATAGAGAGCATGATAAAATTTTGGCAAGTAAAATCAAGGAAAACCCAAAGATGTTTTATAAATACATTAGGAGCAAGAAGATAATTGAAGAAAGGGTAGGGCCAATTAGAGACCATGAGGGTAATCTGTGTGTGGAGGCAGAAGATGTGGGTATGGTTCTGAATGCTTTGTGTCTGTTTTCACAAGAGAGAGGGGCGTTGCAGACATTGCAATCAGGGAGGAGGAGTGTGAAATATTAGATTAAATAAACATAGTAAGAGAGGAAATATTAAAGGGTTTAGCAGCTTTGAAAGTGGATAAATCCCCAGGCCCAGGTGAAATGTACCCCATTTTGTTACGAGAAGCAGAAGAGAAATAGCAGAGGCTCTGATCACCATCATCCAATTCTCTCTGGCTACTGTTATGGTGCCAGAGGATAGGAGGACAGCTAATGTTGTACCCTTGTTTAAAAAGGGGGAAAGGGATAGACTGAGTAATTACAGGTCAGCCAGCCTAACCTCAGTGGTGGGAAAATTATTGGAGAAAATTCTGACACAGAATAAATCTTCATTTAGAAAGACACGGTTTAATCACGGACAGTCAATATGGATTTGTTAAGGGAAGGTCATGTCTGACTAACTTGACTGAATTTTTTGAGGAGGTAACCAGGAGGGTCGATGAGGGCAGTGCGTATGATGTAGTGTATATGGATTTTAGCAAAGCTTTTGATAAGGTCCCACATGGCAGACTGGTCATGAAAGTAACAGCCCATGGGATCCAGGGCAAAGTGGCAAGTTGGATCCAAAATTGGCTCAGAGGCAGGAAGCAAAGGGTAATGGTTGATGGATGTTTTTGTGATTGGAAGGCTGTTTCCAGTGGGGTTCTGCAGGGCTCAGTACTGGATCCCTTGCTTTTTGTGGTATATATCAATGATTTAGACTTGAATCTAGGGGGTATGGTTAAGAAGTTTGCAGATAAAACAAAAATTGGCTGAGAGGTTGATACTTAAGAACAGGAGTAGGCCATTTGGCCTCTTGACCCTGCTCCGCCATTCAATAAGATCACGGCTGATCCGATCATGGCCCAGCTCCACTCCCTGCCCGCCCCCCCATAACCCTTTACTCTCTTATCGCTCAAAAATCTGTCTATCTCCACCTTAAATATATTCAATGACCCATCCCCCACAGCTCTCTGGGGCAGAGAATTCCACAGATTTACAACCCTCTGAGAGAAGAAATTTCTCTTCATCTCAGTTTTAAATGGAAGGCCTCAATCTAAGATTATGTCCCCTAGTTTTAGTTTCCCCTATGAGTGGAAATATTCTCTCTGCATCCACCTTGTTGAGCCCCCTCATTATCTTATATGTTTCGATAAGATCACCCCTCATTCTTCTGAACTCCAATGTGTATAGGCCCAACCTACTCAACCCATCCTCAACTCCCTCAGCTCCGGAATCAACCTAGTGAACCTTCTCTGAACAGCCTCCAATGCAAGTATATCCCTCCTTAAACACAGAGACCAAAACTATATGCAGTACACCAGGTGTGGCCTCATCAATACCCTGTACAGTTGTAGCAGGACTATTCTGCTTTTATACTCTATCCCCTTTGCAATAAAGGACAACATTCCATTTGCCTTCCTGATCATTTGCTGTACCTGCATACTAACCTTTTGTGTTTCATGCACAAGTACCCCCAGGTCCTGCTGTAGTGCAGCACTTTGCAATCTTTCTCCATTTAAATAATAACTTGCTCTTTGATTTTTTTTTCTGCCAAAGTGCCTTTGGGACGTTTCACTATGTTAAAGGCGCTATATAAATACAAGTTGTTGTCTGATCTCTCCTATTTCTGAATTACTCTTTTTATCCTAACTACACAGTAGATTACTTAACATCGTATGATTACCTGTCAACCTCCTATTATTAGTTGCATACATTTAAAGTTCAGTTCGAAGGGGAAAAAAGTAAAAACTGCTCCACAGGTCACTGGTCGCATGCTCATCATAGGACATTTATAACTCGCTGAACAGTCTGCTTCTGTGCTTTAATATTTTCTCTTTATTCCCCTGTTGATTTTTGCAGGGAAGTGTTACAGATTGATCAGTTCTTACAAGAGACAGCAGCCCGAGAAGCAAATGCGAAGGTTCGACTGCAGCAGTTCATTGAGGAACTTTTGGACAGAGCAGACAGGGCCGAGAAGCAGCTGATGGTGATCAGTAGTTGTGGTACAACTCCCAATGGCAGTCTGGGGCGATGCAGCAACCCAGGGGCAAAGGGAATTAGCAGACAACAGGTACTTGGATTGTACATATTCAGCAATTCAAAATCAGATTGGGAGGTTTGCTTTTGGGGAGGGTTTAAAGTAGCTTGGCAGGGGGAAGAGGGAGAGAAGCAAAGCGGGAAATGGAAGGCAGTAAATTAGTTTGGAAGGCAGAGGAAACAAAGGCTAGAAAATAGATAGCAAAGGGGTTTGGCAGTGCTAAATGGTATATGCTTCAATGCAAGGAGTCTGATGAATAAGGCAGATGAGCTGAGGGTACAGATAGACATGTGGGCGTATGACATCGTAGCTATTACTGAGACATGGCTGGAAGAAGGGCAGAAATGGCAGCTCAACATTCCTGGTTGCAGGGCTTTCAGATGGGATAGAGAAGGAGGTAAAAAAGGAGATCACAATATTGGTGAACATAAAAACATAAGAAATAGGAGCAGGAGTAGGCCATACGGCCCCTCGAGTCTGCTCCACCATTTAATACGATCATGGCTGATCTGATCAAGGACTCGGGTCCACTTCCCTGCCCGCTCCCCATAACCCCATATTCCCTTATCGGTTAAGAAACTGTCTATAAGAACATAAGAAATATGAAATTAAAGAAACAATTACAGCTGAGAGGAGGGATGATATGTTAGAAGGGTCATCAAGTGGGGCCATATGGGTTGAACTGAAGAACAAAAAAGGGTGATCACACTGCTGGGAGTGTACTATAGACCCCCAAACAGTCAGAGGGAGATAGAAGAGCAAATATGGACATTTCTGAGAAGTGCAAAATCAATAGGGCAGTAATAATAGGGGATTTCAACTACCCTAACATTAACTGAGATAGAATCATTGTAAAAGGTATAGAGCGTGCAGAATTCTTAAAATGCATTCAGGGTAACTTTTTTTAGCCAGTATGTAGCAAGCCCAACAAGAGAGGGACGGTTTTGGACTTTGTTTTAGGGACTGAAGCTGGGCAGGAAATTAGAAAAGAAAAGCGAGTGCATGAAAAAATATTGGCCAGTAAAATAAAGGAAAACCCAAAGATGTTTTATAACTACATAAAGAGCAAGAGGATAACTAAAGAAAGAGTAGGGCCTATTCAAGACCATAATTAAAGGAAGTTTGTGTGTGGAGGTGGAAGACGTAGGTATGGTTCTTAATGAATACTATGTGACTGTCTTCGCAAAAGATAGGGACAATGCAGATACTCGTTAAGGAGGAGAAGTGTGAAAGATTAGATAAACATAGTGAAGAGGAAGTATTAAGGGGTTTAACATCTTTGAAAGTAGATAAATCGCCAGACCCAGATGATTGTCGGCTGTTAAGAGAAGCAAGGGAGGAAATAGCAGAGGCTCTGACCATCATTTTCCAATCCTCTCTGGCTTCAGGTGTGGTGCTAGAGGACTGGAAGACTGCTAATGTTGTACCTTTGTTTAAAAAGGGAGAAAGGGATAGACCGAGTAATTACAGGCCAGTCAGCCTAACCTCAGTGGTGGGAAAATTATTGGAAATAATCCTGAGGGACTGGATAAATCTTAATTTAGAAAGACATGGATTAATCACGGACAGTCAATATGGATTTGTTAAGGGAAGGTCGTGTCTGACTAATTTGATTGAATTTTTCGAGGAGGTAACCAGGAGGGTCGATGAGGGCAGTGCGTACGATGTAGTGTATATGGATTTTAGCAAAGCTTTTGATAAGGTCCCACATGGCAGACTGGTCACGAAAGTAAAAGCCCATGGGATCCAGGGCAAGGATCCAAAATTGGCTCAGAGGCAGGAAGCAAAGGGTAATGGTTGATGCGTGTTTGTGACTGGAAGGATGTTTCCAGTGGGCTTCTGCAGGGCTCAGTACCGGGTCCCTTGCTTTTTGTGGTATATATCAATGACTTGGACTTAAATGTTGAGGGTATGATTAAGAAGTTTGCTAAAATAGGCTGTGTGGTTGATAATGAAGAAGAAAGCTGTAGATTGCAGGAAGATATCAATGAAATGGTCAGGTGGGCAGAACAGTGGCAAATTGAATTCAATCCAGATAAATGTGATGTAGTGCATTTGGGGAGGTCTAAAAAGGCAAGGGAATACACATTAAATGGTAGGACACTGAAAACTGTAGAGGAACAAAGGGACCTTGGAGTGCATGTTCATAGATCCCTGAAGGTAGCAGGCCAGGTAGATAAGGTGGTTAAGAAGGCAAATGGAACATTTGCCTTTATTCGTCGAAGCATGGAGGTTATGCTTGAACCATATAAAACACTGGTTAAGCCTCAGCTGAAGTACTGTATGCAGTTCTGGTCACCACGTTACAGGAAAGATGTGACTGCACTGGAAAGGGTGCAGAGGAGATTTGCAAGAATGTTGCCTGGACTGGAGAATTTTGGCTATGAAAAAAGATTGAAGATGCTGGGTCTGTTTTCTTTGGAACAGAAGAGGCTGAGGGGAGACCTGATTGAAGTGTATAAAATTATGCGGGGCTAGGAAGAACAGAAGAACATAAGAAATGGGAGCAGGAGTAGGCCACCTGGTCCCTCGAGCCTGCTCTGCCATTCAATAAGATCATGGCTGATCCGATCTGTAGTGACCCTGCACCTTACTACAAACTCACACGAGGCATGGATATATCAGACACGGTCACTCTGTGATCTTCACCTTTATTGCCAGGACCAAGGAGTGTGGACCCTGGGTGGGACCTCCCCTTTTATACCTGGAAACCCAGGTGAGGAGTGTCTCCCGCAAGTTCACCCCCTGTGGTCAGGGTGTGCATTTCTAGGGTACAGGTATAGTGTACATGAGTTACAGTTACATGACTATGTCATTGCAAGATGGTTAAATACATGACACGATCATGGACTAGTTCCACTTTCCTGCCCGCTCACCATAATCCTTCATTTCCTTATTACTCAAAAATCTGTCTATCTCTATCTTAAATATATTCAATGACCCAGCCTCCACAGCTCTCTGGGCAGAGAATTTCATAGATTTACAACCCTCAGAGAAGAAATTCCTCCTCATCTCAGTTTTAAAGGGGCGGCCCCTTATTCTGATACACGGCCCTCAGTCAGCAGCCCTAAAGGTTACATATAAACCCATGAACAATTACATAGAAACATAGAAAATAGATGCAGGAGGAGGCCATTCGGCCCTTTGAGCCTACACCACCATTCAATAAGATCATAGCTGATCATTCACCTCAGTACCCCTTTCCTGCTTTCTCTCCATACCTCTTAATCCCTTTAGCCGTAAGGGCCATATCTAACTCCCTCTTGAATATATCCAATGAACTGGCATCAACAACTCTCTACGGTAGAGAATTCCACAGGTTAACAACTCTCTGAGTGAAGAAGTTTCTCCTCATCTCGATCCTAAATGGCTTACCCCTTATCCTTAGACTGTGTCCCCTGGGTCTGGACTTCCCCAACATCGGGAATATTCTTCCTGCATCAAACCTGTCCAGTCCAGTCAGTATTTTATATGTTTCTATGAGATCCCCTCTCATCCTTCTAAACTCCAGTGAATACAGGCCCAGTCGATCCAGTCTCTCCTGATATGTCAGTCCTGCCATCCCGGGAATCAGTGTGGTGGACCTTCGCTGCATTCCCTCAATAGCAAAAACGTCCTTCCTCAGATTATAGACCAAAATTGAACACAATATTCCAGGTGAGGCCTCACCAAGGCCCTGTACAATTGCAGTAAGACCTTCCTGCTCCTATACTCAAAGAGCTATGAAGGCCAACATGCCATTTGCCTTCTTCACTGCCTGCTGTACCTGCATGCCAACTTTCAATGACTGATGTACCATGACACCCAGGTCTCGTTGTACCTCCCCTTTTCCTAACCTGCCGCCATTCAGATAATCTGCCTTCGTGTTTTTGCCCCCAAAGTGGATAACCTCACATTTATCCACATTATACTGCATTTGCCCACTCACCTAACCTGTCCAAGTCACCCTGCAGCCTCTTGGCATCCTCCTCGCAACTCACATCGCCACCCAGCTTAGTGTCAACTGCAAACTTGGAGATATTACACTCAATTCCATCATCTAAATCATTAATGTATATTGTAAATAGCTGGGGTCCCAGCACTGAGTCCTGCAGCACTCCACTAGTCACTGCCTGCCATTCTGAAAAGGACCCGTTTATCCCAACTTTCTGCTTCCTGTCTGCCAACCAGTTCTCTATCCACATCAATACATTACCCCCAATACCATGTGCTTTAATTTTGCACACCAATCTCTTGTGTGGGACCTTGTCAAAGGCAAAGAGCACCCAGCCCAACCAGTCCGTCTCACACAAATGCGACACCCATTATATTGAAAACATCTAAATTCCACCCCATCCGGAGCCATGTGATCTCCTGGGAGAGGCAAAAAACCAGATTTAAAAACCCAGGCCAATTTAAGGAGGAAAACTCTGGTAAAATTTCTCTCCGACCCCTCCAGGTGATCAAAACTAGTCCAGGAAATCACACTGGCCGTATTCGATTCCCTGCAATGCTTACCATCGTATCTGCGCCACCAACAAAAGGTTATCCAGTGTAATTCCATTTACCAGCTCCAGGTCTGCACTTCAAGTGCCCATCCAGCACCTTTTAAATGTGGTGAGGGTTTCTGCATTCACCATGCTTCCAGGCAGTGAGTTCCAGATCCCCACCACCCTCTGCATGAAGAAGCCCCCCCCTTAAATCCCCTCTAAACTTCCACCAACCACCTTAAAACTATGCCCCCTTTTAATTGACCCCTCCACATGGGAAATAGGCCCTTACTATTGTAATATTTCCACATCTCTGGCATTGAATTGACAGCAAGACCGATTCTCTTAAAACAATTTGGAATCGTTTATTAACCACACAGACCTGCACATCTATTAGCAGTCGTCAGCTATCCTACGGATCTACTCAGTTGCAACAGATACAATGATGTTACAATAAAAAAAGTATACTTTACTTCCCTCTGGCAAAGCACACGGTCTGCTTCTTTGTCTGTAGAGGAAGGTCCTGCTTTTGCCATGTGCTTAAGAAAAGAGACGAGAAGAAGAGACCCAGCAATCTTTGGCTTGACTTATTATACCCCTTAAGGCCATTGTTTCTCAGAGAGCCTCAGTGTTGGTTCTTGGTTCCAGGGCCGTTCCCGATTGGCTTCTCCTCAGACATATGTCTGTCTGGAAGGCCGGTGCCATTCCTTGATTAGCTTAATGGTTTTCCCTGAAGTGACCCGGGGCAGCACGGGGCCAGCCCACACTGCGATATGTGTGTGCACTAGATCCGTGCAGCAGAGCTGGTCTCCAGTCGTCTTGGACAACCCTTGCCACTGGACCAAGACCTAGCTCTGTCAAGCCTGTGTGGTGGCTGGTGTGCAATGGCCACCACACGTTAAAAAAATCCACGCACAGGCATCTTCCACCCTTCAAGGTATAGTTCAGGACTGGAATGTTAGGTCCTTCATTGAAACACCTGTGAACTCATCCTTTTTTGGCGTGGAAGCAAGTCATCCTCGTTTCGAGGGACTGCCTGTGATGATAATAATGGTTTTCCAATTAACACCTTTTCGAGTTTGGTGAGTTTCAAAGCCATGGAGACATGAACTTGGGGAGGTCATCCATTTTGTTTATTTCAACACTGCAGCCTTTCCTTTTAATCTACACTTTTAACATTTATATATACACCGAATCAGTTTTATCATTTACTCAGCACTTTTATTGTTGCAGACTCCACATCTTGAGGGGGAAATATCCTTATTGACTCCTCATAGGGTTTATCTCCTCAGGGATTACACACAAACATTGAGAGGGTTCTGATAGCTCTGCTGTTTATGTTTCTATGAGATGGATGACCGCTGTATAATGGGTTTTAAACTTAGAGAGAGAGAGAGAAAAGTGGATGGCCTGACTCGGTCCCCACCTCATAAGGTGTAGGCCAGGGAGGGGATTTACTATAGTACAATATTGCTGGGAGCATAAAAACTGACTGCAAAAGCTTCTATAGATATGTGAAGAGAAAAAGATTAGTGAAGACAAATGTAGGTCCCTTGCAGTCAGAATCAGGTGAATGGGGAACAAAGATGGCAGACCATTGAACACATACTTTGGTTCTATCTTCACGGAGGAAGACACAAATAATAATCCGGAAATACTAGGGGACGGAGGGTCGAGTGAAAAGGAGGAACTGAAGGAAATCCTTATTAGTCGGAAAATTGTGTCAGGGAAATTGATGGGATTGAAGGCCGATAAAATCCCAGGGCCTGATAGTCTGCATCCCAGAGTACTTAAGGAAGTGACCCTAGAAATACTAGATGCATTGGCGATCATTTTCCAACAGTCTATTGACTCTGGATCAGTTCCTATGGACTGGAGGATAGCTAATGTAACACCACTTTTTAAGAAAGTAGGGAGAGGGAATTATGGACCAGTTAGCCTGACATCAGTAGTGGGGAAAATGTTGGAATCAATTATTAAAAATGAAAGAACAGCGAATTTGGAAAGCAGTGACAGGATCGGTCCAAGTCAGCATGGATTTATGAAAGGGAAATCATGCTTGACAAATCTTCTAGAAATTTTTGAGCATGTAACTAGTAGGATGGACACGGGAGAACCAATGGATGTGGTGTATTTGGACTTTCAAAAGGCTTTTGACAAGGTCCCACACGAGATTAATGTGCAAAATTAAAGCACATGGTATTGGGGGTAATGTACTGACATGGATAGAGAACTGGTTGGCAGACAGGAAGCAGAGAGTCGGGATAAACGGGTCATTATCAGAATGGCAGGCAGTGACTAGTGGGGTGCCATAGGACTCAGTGCTCGGATCCCAGCTATTTACAATATACATCAATGATTTAGATGAAGGAATTGAGTGTAATATCGCCAAGTTTGCAGCTGATACTAAGCTGGGTGGCGATGTGAGCTGTGAGGAGGATGCTAAGAGGCTGCAGGATGACTTGGACAGGTTAGGAGAGTGGGCAAATGCATGACAGATGCAGTATAATGTGGATAAATGTGAGGTTATACACTTTGATGTCAAAAACATGAAGGCAGAATATTATCTGAATGGCGGCAGATTAGGAAAAGGGGAGGTGCAACGAGACCTGGGTGTCATGGTACATCAGTCATTGAAGGTTCGCATGCAGGTACAGCAGGTGGTGAAGAAGGCAAATGGCATGTTGGCCTTTATAGCTAGAGGGTTTGAGTATAGGAGCAGGGAGGTCTTACTGCAACTGTACAGGGCCTTAGTGAGGCCTCACCTGGAGTATTGTGTTCAGTTTTGGTCCCCTAATCTGAGGAAGGACATTCTTGCTATTGAGGGAGTGCAGCGAAGGTTCACCAAACTGATTCCCGGGATGGCAGGACTGACGCATGAGGAGAGACTTGGATAGTCTTGGCCTGTATTCACTGGAGTTGAGAAGGATAGAAATATATAAAATTCTGACAGGATTGGACAGGAAGAATGTTCCCGATGTTGGGGGAGTCCAGAACCAGGGAACATAGTCTAATGATAAGGGGTAAGCCATTTAGGACCGAGATGAGGAGAAACTTCTTCACTCAGAGTTGTTAACCTGTGGAATTCCCCACCACAGAAAGTTGTTGATGCCAGTTCATTTGATATATTCAAGAGGGAGTTAGATATGGCCCTTAAGGCTAAAGTGATCGAGGGGTATGGAGAGAAAGCAGGAAAGTGGTACTGAGTGAATGATCAGCCATGATCTTATTGAATGGTGGTGCAGGCTCGAAGGGCCGAATGGCCTACTCCTGCACCTATTTTCTATGGTTCTAATAAAATCTCTAGCAGATACTCTTGCCTTCCTGTATCTTCAGTGCACCGTCACTTCTCAAAGCACATTGATGATTGATGATGTTCGTGAGTCACACTGCAGCTCCCACTTTTCCATCTTCCCTCAGCTTCGGTTGTGGCCAGTGTCGTCCCGCCAACATAAGGATCCGTATCTTGGTCTGTGGGAAACAAGATCAGTGTAGTATTTACTCTTTGGAAGTTTTTAACTGTTTAATGTGAAACCACTTCTTGTACTTTACACCCTTTACCCCGATAACTGAATCAAATAAACCAAAGGGTTCAATCGGTCTAGAAACATAGAAACATAGAAAATTGGTGCAGGAGCAGGCCATTCGGCCCTTCGAGCCTGCACCACCATTCAATAAGATCATGGCTGATCATTCCCTCAGTACCCCTTTCCTGCTTTCTCTCCATACCTCTTGATCCTATTAGCAGTAAGGGCCCTATCTAACTCCCTCTTGAATATATCCAATGAACTGGCATCAACAACTCTCTGTGGCAGGGAATTCCACAGGTTCACAACTCTCTGAGTGAAGAAGTTTCTCCTCATCTCAGCCATAAATGGCCTACCCCTTATCCTTACACTGTGTCCCCTGGTTCTGGACTTCCCCAACATCAGGAACAATCTACCCGCATCTAACCATCAGTTCCTATGGAATGGAGGTAAGGCAATGTAACCCCACTTTTTAAAAAAGGAGGGAGAGAGAAAACAGGGAATTACAGCCTGACATCGATAGTGCGTAAAATGATGGAATCAATTATTAAGGATGTCATAGCAGCGCATTTGGAAAATGGTGACATGATGGGTCCAAGTCAGCATGGATTTTTGAAAGGGAAATCATGCTTGACAAATCTTCTGGAATTTTTTGAGGATGTTTCCAGTAGAGTGGACAAGGGAGAACCAGTTGATGTGGTGTATTTGGACTTTCAGAAGGTTTTCGACAAGGTCCCAAACAAGAGATTAATGTGCAAAGTTAAATCACAAGTGATTGGGGGTAGTGTGCTGACGTGGATTGAGAACTGGTTGGCAGACAGGAAGCAAAGAGTAGGAGTAAATGGGTACTTTTCAGAATGGCAGGCAGTGACTAGTGGGGTACCGCAAGGTTCTGTGCTGGGGCTCCAGCTGTTTACATTGTACATTAATGATTTAGATGAGTGGATTAAATGTAGTATCTCCAAATTTGCAGATGACACTAAGTTGGGTGGCAATGTGAGCTGCGAGGAGGATGCTATGAGGCTGCAGAGTGACTTGGATAGGTTAAGTGAGTGGGCAAATGCATGGCAGATGAAGTATAATGTGGATAAATGTGAGGTTATCCACTTTGGTGGTAAAAACAGAAAGACAGACTATTATCTGATGGTGACAGATTAGGAAAATGGGAGGTGCAACGAGACCTGGGTGTCATTGAAAGTTGGCATGCAGGTACAGCAGACGGTTAAGAAAGCAAATGGCATGTTGGCCTTCATAGCGAGGGGATTTGAGTACAGGGGCAGGGAGGTGTTACTACAGTTGTACAGGGCCTTGGTGAGGCCACACCTGGAGTAGTGTACAGTTTTGGTCTCCCAACTTGAGGAAGGACATTCTTGCTATTGAGGGAGTGCAGCGAAGGTTCACCAGACGGATTCGCAGGATGGCGGGACTGACATGTCAAGAAAGACTGGATCAACTGGGCTTGTATTCACTGGAGTTCAGAAGAATGAGAAGGGTCTCATAGCAACGTTTAAAATTCTGATGGGTTTAGACAGGTTCGATGCAGGAAGAATGTTCCCAATGTTGGGGAAGTCCAGAACCAGGTGTCACAGTCTAAGGATAAGGGGTAAGCCATTTAGGACCGAAATGAGGAGAAACTTCTTCACCCAGAGAGTGGTGAACGTGTGGAATTCTCTACCACAGAAAGTTGTTGAGGCCAATTCACTAAATATATTCAAAATGGAGTTAGATGTAGTCCTTACTACTCGGGGGATCAAGGGGTATGGCGAGAAAGCAGGAATGGGGTACTGAAGTTGTATGTTTAGCCATGAACTCATTGAATGGCGGTGCAGGCTCGAAGGGCCGAATGGCCTACGCCTGCACCTATTTTCTATGTATGTAACCTGTCCCGTCCCGCCAATCTTGTATGTTTCTATGAGATCCCCTCTCATCCTTCTAAACTCCAGTGTATAAAGGCCCAGTTGATCCAGTCTTTCCTCATATGTCAGTCCTGCCATCCCGGGAATCAGTGTGGTGAACCTTTGCTGCACTCCCTCAATAGCAAGAACGTCCTTCCTCAGATTAGGAGACCAAAACTGAACACACTATTCCAGGTGTGGCCTCACTAATGCCCTGTACAACTGCAGTAAGACCTCCCTGCTCCTGTGCTCCAATCCCCTCGCTATGAAGGCCAACATACCATTTGCCGCCTTCACCGCCTGCTGTACCTGCATGCCAACTTTCAATGACTGATGAACCATGACACCCAGGTCTTGCTGCACCTCCCCTTTTCCTAATCTGTCACCATTCAGATAATACTCTGTTGTCGCGTTTTTGCCCCCAAAATGGATAACCTCACATTTATCCACATTATACTGCATCTGCCATGCATTTGCCCACTCACCTAACCTGTCCAAGTCACCCTGCAGCCTCTTAGCGTCCTCCTCACAGCTCACACCGCTACCCAGCTTAGTGTCATCTGCAAAGTTGGAGATATTACACTCAATTCCTTCATCCAAATCATTGATGTATATTGTAAATAGCTGGGGTCCCAGCACTGATCCCTGCGGCACCCCACTGGTCACTGACTGCCATTCTGAAAAGGACCCGTTTTTCCCGACTCTCTGCCTCCTGTCTGCCAACCAGTTCTCTATCCACATCAGTATATTACCCCCAATACCATGTGCTTCGACTTTGCACACCAATCTCTTGTGCGGGACCTTGTCTATAATCGTATGCGGTCCCCACCACCTGGGCTCAAAGGCACGCTTCTTTTTCTCATAATTTGGAATCCTTACTGAGTCTCCCATCTTGTATTCAAAGGGACGTACTTTCTTCTCAAAGTACCTTTTAAATTGTCTTTTTGACTTCTGCAATTTGGTGGCCACAAATCGATTCATCTGATCAGAGTGATCTACCACTTGTTCCAGTCACTTGGAACTACATGTTTTCATTGTCAGGGGACCCATCCCTGTTACTGCTAGCTGGCCTGGTGTTCTCATGAGCCTCCTCGTCATGGCCTGATGTGGGGAGACCCTTGTTATTTTATGAGGTGTGGACCTCATTGCCATTAAGCACATTGGCAGCATGTTAGCCCTTTGCGTGGCATGGTCCGTGCACAATTTTTTTAACATTAACTTGAGGGTCCTGTTCCCCCATTCGACCCCTCTGGATGGCTAGGGGTGGTGAGCAATGTGTAATTTGTGTTTTATCCCCAACATTTCCTGCAGGTGGGTAAAAATTTTACCGGTAAAGTGTGAACCTTGATCGCTGTCCACTTGTACTGATACATCATCATCATCATAGGCAGTCCCTCGAAATCGAGGACGACTCCAAAAGTGAGTTGTCAGGTGACTGCACAGTCCAATGTGGGAATTACAGTCTCTGTCGTAGGTGGGACAGACAGTCGTTGGAGGAATGGGTGGACGGGGTATCTGGTTTGCCGCACGCTCCTTCCGCTGCCTGCGCTTGATTTCTGCATGCTCTCGGTGACGAGACTCGAGGTGCTCAGCGCCCTCCCGGATGCTTTTCCTCTACTTAGGGCGATCTTGGGCCAAGGATTCCCAGGTGTCGGTGGGAGTGTTGCACTTTATCAAGGAGGCTTTGAGGGTGTCCTTGAAACATTTCCTCTGCCCACCTGGGGCTTGCTTGCCATGTAGGAGTTCTGAGTAGAGCGCTTGCTTTGGGAGTCTTGTGTCCTGTATGCGGACAATGTGGCCTGCCCACATTGTTCAAGGTGTGAACCTTTATTGGTGTCCACTTGTACTGGTACCCCCCACCTACAAAACACATGATTTAATAGTGTTTTGGCTGCCATGATTGCGGTGTTGGAGTGGCAGGGGAATGCATTGATCCACCACCATTGATTCGGGCATGCTGAAAATTGCCTTGTGCCTGTGGAAGTGGCCCAATGAAGTCTGTCTGGAGGTGAGTCCATGGCCCTTGAGGTGGGGGTGCGCTTTGAAACAAGGCTCGGTTAGTGCATGCGGGATGATTGTGCGCAGGCTGTTCCCTCATGGAAGGCCACTAAGCTGTGATTGCTACCTTATTGAAGGTTACCAGGGCCGAATAGTTCCCTACTGCGGGATGGGAGTGAAAGAGGGTGAGCAGTTCCTGACCCACCTCTGGTGGAACACACACCACCGGGCAGGCGTTTGGCTTTCTTTTGAACATCAGCAACTGCTCATCTGAGTCAGGGGCAGTGGCTAGTATGGTATTGGGAGGTTCAACGCATGTCAGTAATGGTGACCATAAAACTATCGGATTGTCGTAAATACCCATTTGGTTCACTAATGTCCTTTAGGGAAGGAAATCTGCTGTCCTTACCCGGTCTGCCCTATGTGACTCCAGACCCACAGCAATGTGGATGACTCTGAACTGCCCTCGGAAATGGCCCAGCGAGCCACTAGTTGTATTCAAGAAGTCGGCTCACCAACACCTCCTCGAGGGCAATAAATGCTGGCCTTGCCTGCAATGTCCACGTCCCGTGAATTCATTAAAAAAAAATGATCCACTCGCACTTTTGGCTGAAGACGAAAGAACATTTCATCCTTGATTCTTACATTCACATCCTGGACTCGGCATAGTTGAGCATAGGGATATCCCTGAAGTTTCCAATCCTACCATTACTTACTTGTTCATCACAACTATTGACTGGATGTCTTGGGGCTACAGAGTTTTGCTGTAATCTGTTGGGGTAAGGGACTGCTCAATCCTGTCTTTCGCCTGTTGCGTTGGGTGTTGAGCATGCAATGGTAGCTCCGCTAAGTTGTTACTTTAAGGTATGCCTTTCAGATCAGCCATGATCTTATTGAATGGCGGAGCAGGCTCGAGGGGCCGTATGGCCTACTCTTGCTCCTATTTCTTAAGTTCTTTTATGTTCCTATAACCTGGTGTTGCTTCTGGCATACTCTGTACATATTGAACCAGGCTTGTTTCCTGTTTTATTGGTGATCAAGCAGTGAGGGATATGCCAGGATGGGAGTTACAGGTTGTGCTGCTGCTGATGGCCCACTGCAAATCAACAATGTGGTGCAGGATTGGAGTCATTTGTAGGCCAGAGTGCGTTGGGGCGCAGGTTGGCTTTGCTGAAGGACATTAGCAATTCAGGTGGGTTTTTACAACAATCCGGAACATCCGTGGCTATTTTTCTGCCGCTTTACCACAAATTACAGGATTTATTGAATTCCATTGCACAACTTGCCCTGTTAGGGTTTGAACTCACTGACTCCGGGTTGCTCGTCCAGTAACATAATCACTCTGCTACCATAATACCATATTAATGTTGGAATTTTTTGAAAATGATTGATTGTTGGACTTCTGCTTTAATTTTCACATTCGATTCCTTCTTGTCCAGGGTGAAAGACACACGAGCCCAGCCGGAGTTTCCCGAGGGAATGTGCCTGTGTCTGAGCAACAGTCATTACCAAATGTCAGGTATGGGATATAAAGAATCAAAACAACTTGGAATCATAGAATGGTTACAGCACAGAAGGAGGCCATTTGGCCCGTCGAGCCCGTGCCGGCTCTCTTCAAGAGCACCTCAGCCAGTCCCACTCCCCCGCCCTTTCCCTGCAGCCCTGCAATGTTTTTTCCATCAGGTACTTATCCAGTTCCCTTTCGAAAGCCACGATTGAGTCTGCCTCCACCACCCTTTCAGGCAGTGCATCTGCAAATTGGCTCAGTGACAGGGAGCAAAGGGTAATGGTTGAGGGGAGGTTTTGTGACTGGAAAGCTGTTTCCAGTGGTGTTCCACAGGGCTCAGTACTCGGTCCCTTACTTTTTGTACGAGTATACATCTGGTCCATCAAGCCTGTCCCACACAATTGCGATACCTTGTGTATCACAACTTATACAGTCCACCCCACCCGAAACCATGTGATCTCCTGGGAGAGGCAAAAAACTATTTGTGATAATGTTACTGTAGTATATATTAATGATTTAGACTTCAATGTAAGGACCATGATAAAGAAGTTTGCAGATGATACAAAATTTGGTCGTGTAGTTGACCGTGAGCAGGAAAGCTCTAGACTGCAGGAACATAAGAACACAAGAAATAGGAGCAGGAGTCGGCCATACGGCCCCTCGAGCCTGCTCCGCCATTCAATGAGATCATGGCTGATCATCGACCTCAACTCCACTTTCCCGCCCGATCCCCATATCCCTCGATTCCCCTAGAGTCCAAAAATCTATCTCCGCCGTGAATATATTCAGAGATTCGTCCCCACAGCCCTCTGGGGCAGAGAATTTCAAAGATTCACAACCTCTGAGTGAAGAAATTCTTCCTCATCTCGGCCTTAAATGACCAACCCCTTATCCTGAGCCTGTGCCCCCTAGTTCTCGACACTCCAGCCAGGGGAAACAACCTCTCAGCATCTAACCTGTCAATTCTATTCAGAATCTTAATACAAAAGCAAAATACTGTGGATGCTGGAATCTGGAATGAAAATAGAAACTTCTGGAAATCTCAGCGGGTTTGGCAGCATCTGTGGAGAGGAAGCAGAGTTAACATTTGGGTCGATGACCCTTCGTTAGAACTGGAGAGTGTTTGGAAAGAACACATTTTTAACAAGCACTGAAAGGGGGAGGGGAAGAAAGAACAAAAGGGAAGGTCTGTGATAGGGTGGAAGACAGAAGAGATTAGAGAGACAATCTCTAATATTTAAAAGAGTCTCACCATTTAAAAAATATTCTGTTTTTCTATTCTTCCTACCAAAGTGAATAACCTCACATTGCGCCATATTATACTCCATCTGCCACCTTACGCCCACTCACTTTATCTATATCCCTTTGCAGAAGCTTTGTGGTCTCCTCACAGCTTACTGACCCACCTAGCTTTCTATCATCAGCAAACTTGGATACATTACACTCGGTCCCTTCATCTAGGTCATTAATCTAGATTGTAAATAGCTGAGGCTCCAACACATCCTTGTGGCACCCCACTAGTTACAGTCCGTTTATCCCTTCTCTCTGTTTTCTGTCCTTTAACCAATCCTCTCTCCAGGCTAATACATTACCTCCAATCGCATGAACCCTTGTGTAAGAAACTCATGTGGCACTTTATCGAATTATTTTGGAAATCCAAATATACTGCATCCACTGGTTCCCCTTTATCTACCCTGCTAGTTACATCCTCAATAATTCAAATTTATCAAACACGATTTCCCTTTAATAAAACCATGTTGACTCTGCTTAATCAGATTATGATTTTCTAAATGCCCTGATACCACTTCCTTAACAATGGATTCCAGCATTTTCCCGACGACTGACAGGCTAACTGGCCTGTAGTTCCCTGTTTTCTCCCTCCTTTCTACAACAGCGGTGTTACATTTGCTACCTTCCAATCCGCTGGGACCGTTCTAGAATCTAGGGAATTTTGAAAGATCAAAACCAATGCATCCACTATCTCTGCAGCTACCTCTTGTAAAACTCTAGGATGTAGGCTGTCAGATCCAGGGGATTTGTCGGCTTTTAGTCCCATTGGTTTCTCTAGTACTTTTTCTCTACTGATATTAATTACATTAAGATCCTCACACATTAGACCCTTGGTTCCCCATCATTTTTGGTAAGCTTTTTGCGTCTTCTACTGTGAAGACAGATACAAAATATTTGTTTAATGTTTCTGCCATTTCCTTATTCCCCAAAATAATTTCTCCTGTCTCAGCCTCTAAGGGACCAATGTTTACATTTGCTACTCTCTCCCTTTTTGTCGAAGCTCTTACAATTTGTTTTTATATTCTTTACTAGTTTTCTCTCATAGTCTATTTTATCTCTTTTTATCAATTTTTTGGTCATCCTTTGCTGGTTTCTGGAACTCTCCCAATCCACAGGCTTAGTACTATTCTTCGCAGCATGATGAGCTTCTTTCTATCCTTAACTTCTTTATTTAGCCACGGATGGATCACTTTTCCCGCGGAGTTTTTGTTTCTCAATGGAATGTATTTTTGTTGAGAATGATGAAATATTCCTTTAAATGCTAGCCACTGCTTATCTACCGCCATACCTTTTAATCTATTTTTCCAACCTACCTTGGCCAACCCCCCTTCGTACCCATGTAATTGGCTTTATTCAAGTTTAAGATTCTAGTTTTGGACTTAAGCAGGTCACTCTCAACGTAATGTGAAATTCTATCGTGTTATGATCACTCTGCCCCAGAGGATCCTTTACTATGAGATTGCTAATTAACCCTGTCTCTTTATACAATACAAGATCCAAAATAGCTTCTTACCTGGTTGGTTCTCGGAAACTGTCCCGAATGTATTCCATGAATTCGTCCTCCAGACTCTTTGGTTTGATTTGTCCAGTCTATATGAAGATTGAAGTCTCCCCCACAATTATTGCATTACCTTTGTTACAAGCCCCTACTATCTCTTGATTAATATTCTGTCCAACATAATAGCTACTGTTAGGGGGCCTATATTCTACTCCCACCAGCGCTTTCTGCCCCTTGTTATTTCCTTATCTCCACCCATACTGATTCTACTTTCTGATCTTCCGAGCCAAGATCCTTTCTCTCTACTGTCCATATGTCATCCTTTATTATCAGGGCTACCCTCCACCGCCACCCCCCCCCCCTTTGCCATTCTGCCTGACTTTTTGAAACATCAAGAACGCTGCAACCTTGGTCACCTTGCAACCACATCTCTGTAATGGCTATTGCATCAAACTCATTTATCTCTATTTGTGCCACGAGTTTGTCGATCTTACATAAGAACATAAGAAATAGGAGCAGCAATAGGCCATAAGGCCCCTTGAGCCTGCTCCACCATTCAATAAGATCATGGCTGATCTGATCATGGACTCAGCTCCACTTCCCCGCCCGCTCCCCATAACCCCTTATCGATCTTGTTACGGCTGCTTCGTGCATTCAGATAAAGAGCCTTTAATTTAATTTTTTTGCCACTATTCCCTGCTTTGACCTTATTCTCTGCTACACTGCTACCGTTACACACTCGGTCCCTTCCTGTCACGCTCTGCATACCCAAATCTCTGCACTGCTCTATTGCCTTGACCTTTCTCTTGAGATATCTACATTTCCCCTCATCTGACCCCTCCCCCTCCATTTTTTAGTTGAAAGCCCTATGTACAACCCTAGTTACTGGGTTCGCCAGGACGCTGGTCCCAGCCCGGTTTAAGTGGAACCCGTCCCGATGGAACAGCTCCCTCTTTCTGGAACTCACTGCCTGAAAGGGTGGTAGAGGCAGAAACCCTCATCACATTCAAAAGGTACTTGAATGTGCACTTACAGAGCTGTAACCTACAGGGCTACAGACCTAGTGCTGGAAGGTGCGATTAGGCTGAGTAACTCTTTTTTGACCGACATGGACATGATAGGCCGAATGGCCTCCTCCTGTGTCATAATTTTCCATGATGCTATGCATAAAAATGTTTTTCCTCATGTCGCCTTTGGTTCTTTTGCCAATCACTTTACATCCGTGTCCTCTGGTTCTCGACCCTTCCCGCCAGTGGGAACAGTTTCTCTACTCTCTCTAGATCCCTCATGATTTTGAACACCTCTATCAAATCTCCTCTGCTCCAAGGAGAACAACCCCAGCTTCTCCAGTCTATCCATGTTACTGAAGTCCCTCATCCTTGGAACCATTCTTGTAAATCTTTTCTGCACCCTCTCTTAAGCCTTTACATCGGGAGTTGTGTACAGACCACCAAACAGTAGTAAAGAGGTTGGGGATGGCATAAAACAGGAAATTAGGGATGCATGCAATAAGGGTACAGCTTATTTAGATATGTGAAGCGAAAAAGATTAGTGGACTAATGTAGGTTCCTTGCAGTCAGAATCAGGTGAATTCATAATAGGGAACAAGGAAATGGCAGACCAATTGAACAAATACTTTGGTTCTGTCTTCACTAAGGAAGACACGAATAATCATCCGAAAATAATAAGGGACCGAGGATCTAGCGAGAAGGAGGAACTGAAGGAAATCCTTATTAGTCAGGAAATTGTGTTCGGGCAGTAAGGTGGCAGATGCAGTATAATGTAGGGAAATGTGAGGTTATTCACTTTGGTAAGAAGAATAACAAAACAGAATATTTTTTTAGATGGTGAGAAACCTTTAAATGTTGGTGTTCAGAGAGAATTGTGTGTCCTCATGAAAGAAACACAAAAAGCGAGCATGCAGGTACAGCAAGCAATAAGGAAGGCAAATGGCATGTTGCCCTTTATTGCAAGGGGGTTGGAGTATAAGAGTAAGGAAGTTTTGCTACAATTGTACAGGGTCTTGGTGAGATAACATGTGGAGTACTGTGTACACTTTTGGTCTCCTTATCTAAGGAATAGAATTGTGGAATCATAGAAATTTACAGCACGGAGAGAGGCCATTTCGGCCCATCGTATCTGTGCCGGCCAAGCAAGAGCTATCCAGCCGAATCCCCCTTTCCAACTCTTGGTCCTTGGCTCTTGGAAGTATATACTTGCCTTGGAGGTGGTATAATGGAGGTTCACTAGATTGATTCCTGGAATGAGAGGGCTGCCCTATGATGATAGATTTTGTAGAATGGGCTGATACTTTCTGGAGTTTAGAAGAATGAGAGGTGACCTCATTGAAACATACAAGATTCTGAGGGGGATTGACAGGGTAGATGCTGAGAGGTTGTTTCCCCTGGCTGGAGTGTCTAGAATCAGGGGTCAGTCTCAGGATAAGGGGTCGGCCATTTAAGTCCGAGATGAGGAGGAATTTCTTCACTCGGAGCGTTGTGAATCTTTGGAATTCTCTGCCCCAGAGGGCTGTGGATGCTGAGTCTCTGAATATATTCCAGGCTGAGATCGATAGATTTTTGGACTCTAGGGGAATCAAGGGATATGGAGATCGGACGGGAAAGTGGAGCTGAGGTCGCTAGTAAGTCATGATCATATTGAATGGCGGAGCAGGCTCGAGGGGCCTTATGGCCTACTCCTGCTCCTATTTCTTATGTACTTATGCCATTCTCTCTCTCCAGCACTGTGATATTCTCCTTAATCAATACTGCCCCCCCCCCCCCCCCAAAAAAAAAACTTTCTTTCCTTCCTTATCTTTCCTGAACACCTTGTATCCAGGAATATTTAATACCCAATCCTGCCCTTTTTTGAGCAAGGTCACAGTTATCGCCACGACATCATAGTCCCATGTGCCTATTTGCGCCTGCAGCTCACCAATCTTATTTACCACACTTCATGCAATTACACACATGCACTGCAAACCTGTCTTAGACCTTCTTGTATTCATTCTTAGTCTGACCCCACCTAATACTGTACTATTTCTTCCTCTAGTGCTATCTCAGTATTCCCTTATGAAAGGGAAATCATGTTTGACAAATCTGTTAGTTTTTTGAGGTTGTAACTCGTAGAATAGATAAGGGGGAACCAGTGGATGTGGTGTATTTGGATTTTCAGAAGGCATTCGATAAGGTGCCACACAAGAGGTTATTAAACAAGATTAGGGCTCATGGGATTGTGGGTAACATACTAGCATGGATTGAGGATTGGTTAATGGAAAGAAAACACAGAGTAGGAATAAACGGGTCATTTTCGGGTTGGCAGACTGTAACTAGTGAGGTGCCGCAAGGATTAGTGCTTGGGCCCCAGCTAGTCACAATCTATATCAATGATTTGGATGAGGGGATCAACTGTAATATATCCAAAGATAGGTGGGAATGTAAGTTGTGAGGAGGATGCAAAGAGGCTTCAAGGGGATACAGACAGGCTGAGTGAGTGGGCAAGAACATGGCAAATGGAATATAATGTGGAGAAATGTGAAGTTATCCACTTTGGTCGAAAAAATAGAAAAGTAGAGTATTTTTTAAATGGTGAGAGATTGGGAAATGTTGGTGTTCAGAGGGACCTGGGTGTCCTTGTACACCAATCACTGAAAGTTAACATGCAGGTACAGCAAGTGATTGAAGCAAATGGTATGTTGGCCTTTATTACAGGAGGATTTGAGTATAAGAGTAAAGACGTCTTACTGCAATTATACAGGGCCCTGGTGAGACCACTCCTGGAGTATTGTGTACAGTTTGGGTCTCCTTACCTAAGGAAGGATATACTCCATTGAGGGAGTGCAACAAAGGTTCATCAGACTGATTCTTGGGATGGGGAGATTGTCCTATGAGGAGAGATTGAGTAGACTAGTCCTATATTCTCGAGTTTAGAAGAATGAGAGGTGATCTCATCGAAGCATACAGAATTCTTACAGGGCTTGACAGAGAGGATGTTTCCCTCGGGCTGGGGAGTCTAGGACCAGGGGTCACAGTCTCAGAATAAAGGGTCAGCCATTTAGGACTGAGATGAGGAGAATCTTCTTCATTCAGAGGATGGTGAATCTCTGGAATTCTCTGCCCCAGAGGGCTGTGGAGGCTCCATCTTTGAGTGTATTCAAGACAGATCGATAGATTTTTGGATATTAAGGGAATCAAGGGATATGGAGATAGTGGAGTTGAGGTAGAAGATTAGCCGTGATCTCATTGAATGGCAGAGCAGGCTCGAGGGGCTGAGTGGCCGACGACTCCTATTTCTTATGCTCTTATCGTCTCTCCGAATCCTTTGTGCACCTTGTTTCTCCTTTCGAATGATGCATCCTGGTGCCCATCCCCCTGCCAAGCTAGTTTAAACCCTCCCCAACAGCACTAGCAAACCCTCCCCCCACGGATATTGGTCCTGGCTCTGTTGAGGTGCAACTAGTGCGGCTTGTACAGGTCCCACCTCCCCCAGAAACGCTCCCAATGCCCCAGGAATATGAAGCCCTCCCGGCGGCACCATCTCTCCAGCCACGTATTCCTCTGCTCTCCTCCTATTTCTGTACTCACTAGCTCCTGGCATCGGGAGTAATGCAGAGATTACTATCTTTTTGAGATCCTGCTTTTTAGGGGTTAAAATTGGGTACCGCCGGTGTGACCACCTGAGTGCTGACTTTAGCGCCAGGCGTTAAGCGCAGCCTCAAAGTCCTGAATTCAGTTTTAACGCCCAAAGATGAGGGAGCAGCGCTAAAAAGTGCCGTTGCACACTCTCCGTCGGGCGGGAGCTCAGGAGACCGACTGAATTTCCCATCGGGAGGCTGCCGCCATGCTAGAAGAAAAATGGGAATAAAAAAGAACTAAAACTTCTCCCACATTTCCCCACTCTTAAAACTAATGAAAACATGCAGAAATAAGTAAAGAGAAAAGCTTACCTTCCTTTCTGGGTGATTCCGCCTGAGATCCGGTCTTTAATGTCAACTTTTTCCTGGCTGTACGGCCGCCTGCCGGTATGGCAGCCGTACAAAGCAAATATTGCGACAGAGAGACGTTGTACACTGGATGACATCACCACGAGGGTGGTGTTAGCTGGCGCAGCATTGCCTCTTGGTGCGTGTGCCAAAGTGCCGACTCAATTTAAGTCGAGGTGTCAACACCGTTTACCGACGCCGGTAGGCCTTTGCTGCCCGTTTGCCACCTATTGCCAGCGGTAACAGGTGGCCTACAAAACACAATTTCAGCCCCTTTTAATTTCTTTCCGAGCTCCCTAAAATCTGCCTGGAGGACCTCATCCCTCTTTTTACCTATGTTGTTGATACCGAAATGGACCTCTCCCTCTCTGTTCACAGTTTCCACCCCCCTCAGAATTTTCTGCAGCCGCCCGGTGACATCCTTAACCCTGGCACCAAGGAGGCAACATACCATCCTGGAATCCTGTCTGCGCCTGTCTCTTCCCCCATACTATCGAATCTCCTATCACGATTGCTTTCCTGATCTTCCCCCTCCCCACTGGACAGCTGAGCCGCCCATGATGCCGTGGACCTGACTTTGGCTGTACTCTGCAGAGTCCTGAATTCTGGTGAGAGAGTGAGGTGTACTCGGAGGACTGCTGCATTACCTGCCTGGCTCCCCCTTGCCTGTCTGATGGTCACTCATTCCTTCTCTGCCTGCACACTCTTGTGCTGTGATGTGACCACCTCGTGAAACCTCCAGCTGACAACACTTCCAGCACATGTGATTTTCCAGGACATGGTGAACCGGAGCTCATTGTTTATACCGGACTGCACATGGCATGATTTTAGGATCTAATTTAAAGCTGCAGAAAAGCAATAAAATGTGGAGTTAAATTAGTATAGGATGAATGTTTTCTTTTAAGAAAAAGTTTAAGCAGATTTTCTTCACTCATTATTCAGATTTATTTTCAACTGCATTTCATTTAATGAGAGTTCACCATCTGTATAAATGTTGAATCCCCTGGGCCGAACGATGTATAACCGAGGGTGCTGAAGGAGTAGGGAGAACACTTGTGGGGCAGTGGCTACAATGATTAAAGATTCAGTTGGTGCCGGAGAGGTTGTGCAGAATTGAAATCTAGCAAATGTAGTATCTGTATTTAAAAAGAGAGATTGCAGAAACTATGCCTATCACTGGATAAAATATTAGAAACTAAACCAAGAAGGTCTTGCTTGAAAAGCCTCCTCGTGACTTTTAATTATTTTGCAAATAAAACATGGGATGTCCTTACTTATTTAGATATTCTTAAATCCTTGGACAGAATAAGAACAGGACATAAGAATTAGGAGGCAGTATGCCCTGCAAGCCGGCTCTGCCACTCAATAAAATCAGGGCTGATCCCGCCCAATCTCCATATCCCTTGATTCCCCTAGACTCCAAAATCTAGCGATCTCAGCCTTGAATATATTCAATGGCGCCTCATCCACAGCCCTTTTGGTAGAGAATTTCAAAGATTCACCACCCTCGGAGTGAAGAAATTCCTCCTCATCTCAGCCTTAAATGGCCGACCCTTTATCCTGATACTGTACGCCCTAGTTCTAGACTCTCCAACTAGGGGAAACAACCACTCAGCCTGTCTCTACCCTGTCAAACTCCCTCAGAATCGTTTGTTTCAGTGAGATTACCTCCCATACTTCTAAACTCCAGAGAGTAGAGGCCAAATGAAATTCAACATAAAAATTTGCAAATTAAACTAGAATCTATGGTAATCTATCCCCAACTCACTGTCTGTCCCCGGCTAACTGTTCAGTCTGTGGCACAGCTCTCCCAATTTTCACGACAATCAGTAGTTTCGTGGTCACTGTTACTGATCCTAGCTCTCCCAAACCCGTGACCTCTACCACTTAGAATAACAAGGGCAACAGGCGCATGGGAACACCACCACCTCCATGTTCCCCTCCAAGTCACACACCATCCTGACTTGGAAATATATCGCCATTCCTTCATCGTCGCTGGGTCACAATCCTGGAACTCCCTCCTCAACGGCACTGTGGGAGCCTTCACTACACGGACTGCAGCGGTTCAAGAAGGCGGCTCACGGGCAATTAATGCCGGCCTTCGCAGCGACGCCCACATCCCAAGAACGAATATAAAACACTTATTCCAGATTTATTGAGTTCCCCAGCTGCGGTGGGATTTGAACTCGCGTCTCTAGATCATTAGTCCGGGTCTCTGCATTACTTGTTCAGTATGATAACCACTGTGCTATCATGCCTTTATATGGGGTAGTGGGATTGGTTTTGGATTGGCTCTACAAAGATCCAGCACAGAATCGATTGTCTCCTACAGGACAAAGGGTTTAATTAAGAGGGAGAAAATAGAGTACGAGAAGAAGCTTGCCGGGAACATAAAAACTGACTGCAAAAGCTTCTATAGATATGTGAAGAGAAAAAGATTAGTGAAGACAAACGTAGGTCCCTTGCAGTCGGATTCAGGTGAATTTATAATGGGGAACAAAGAAATGGCAGACCAATTGAACAAATACTTTGGTTCTGTCTTCACGAAGAAAGACACAAATAACCTTCCGGAAGTACTAGGGGACCGAGGGTCTAGTGAGAAGGAGGAACTGAAGGATATCCTTATTAGGTGGGAAATTGTGTTCGGGAAATTGATGGGATTGAAGGCCGATAAATCCCTGGGGCCTGATAGTCTGCATCCCAGAGTACTTAAGGAAGTGGCCCTAGAAATAGTGGATGCATTGGTGATTATTTTCCAACAGTCTATCGACTCGGGATCAGATCCAATGGACTGGAGGGTAGCTAATGTAACACCACTTTTTAAAAAGGGAGGGAGAGAGAAAGCGGGTAATTATAGACCGGTTAGCCTGATGTCAGTAGTGGGGAAAATGTTAGAATCAATTATTATGGATGAAATAGCAGCGCATTTGGAAATCAGTGACAGGATCGGTCCAAGTCAGCATGGATTTATGAAGGGGAAATCATGTTTGACAAATCTTCTGGAATTTTTTGAGGATGTAACTAGTAGAGTGGACAAGGGAGAACCAGTGGATGTGGTGTATTTGGACTTTTGACAAGGTCCCACACAAGAGATTGGTGTGCAAAATCAAAGCACATGGTATTGGGGCTAATATACTGAAGTGGATAGAGAACTGGTTGGCAGACAGGAAGCAGAGAGTCGGGATAAACGGGTCCTTTTCAGAATGTCAGGCAGTGACTAATGGAGTGCCGCAGGGCTCAGTGCTGGGACCACAGCTCTTTACAATATACATCAATGATTTGGATGAAGAAATTGAATGTAATATCTCCAAGTTTGCAGATGACACTAAACTGGGTGGCGGTGTGAGCTGTAAGGGGGACGCTTAGAGGCTGTAGTGTGACTTGGACAGGTTAGGTGAGTGGGCAAATGCATGGCAGATGCAGTATAATGCTGTTTACCACCGAGGTTTACACAACCTTCACGGGAAACATAGAAAATAGATGCAGAAGTAGGCCATTTGGCCCTTCGAGCCTGCACCGCCATTCAATAAGATCATGGCTGATCATTCACCTCAGTACCCCTTTCCTGCTTTCTCTCCATACCTCTTGATCCCTTTAGCCGTAAGGGCCATATCTAACTCCCTCTTGAATATATCCAATGAACTGGCATCAACAACTCTCTGCGCAGGGAATTCCACAGGTTAACAGCTTTCTGAGTGAAGAAGTTTCTCCTCATCTCAGTCCTAAATGGCTTACCCCTTATCCTAAGACTGTCTCCCCTGGTTCTGGACTGCCGCAACATCAGGAACAATCTACCCGCATCCAACCTGTCCCGTCCCGTCAGAATCTTGTATATTTCTATGAGATCCCCTCTCATCCTTCTAAACTCCAATGTGTAAAGACCCAGTTGATCCAGTCTCTCCTCAGATGTCAGTCCGGCCATCCCGGGAATCAGTCTGGTGAACCTTTGCTGCACTCCCTCAATTGCAAGAACGTCCTTCCTCAGGTTAGGAGACCAAAATTGGAACACAATATTTCAGGCGAGGGCTCACGAAGGCCCTGTACAACTGCAGTAAGACCTCACTGCTCCTATACTCAAATCCCCCGAGTCATGAAGGCCAACATACTATTTGCCTTCTTCACCACCTGCTGTACCTGCATGCCTACTTTCAATGACTGATGTACCATGACACCCAGGTCTCGTTGCACCTCCCCTTTTCCTAATCTGCCGCCATTCAGATAATATTCTGCCTTTGTATTTTTGCCACCAAAGTGGATAACCTCACATTTATCCACATTTTACTGCATCTGCCATGCATTTGCCCACTCACCTAACTTGTCCAAGTCACCCTGCAGCCTCTTAGCGTCCTCACAGCTCACACCGCCACCCAGCTTAGTGTCATCTGCAAACTTGGAGATATTACATTCAATTTCTTCATCCAAATCATTGATGTATATTGTAAAGAGCTGGGGTCCCAGCACTGAGCCCTGCGGCACTCCACTAGTCACTGCCTGCCATTCTGAAAAGGAACCGTTTATCCCGACTCTCTGCTTCCTGTCTGCCAACCAGTTCTCTGTCCACATCAGTATATTACCCCCAATACCATGTGCTTTGATTTTGCACACCAATCTCTTGTTTGGGACCTTGTCAAAAGCCTTTTGAAACCACATCCCACTGGTTCTCCATTGTCCACTCTACTAGTTACATCCTCACAAAATTCCAGAAGATTTGTCAAGCATGATTTCCCCTTCATAAATCCATGCTGACTTGGACCGATCCTGTCACTGCTTTCCAAATGCGTTGCTATTTCATCCTTAATAATTGATTCCAACATTTTCCCCACCACTGATGTCAGGCTAACTGGTCCATTATTACACGCTTTCTCTCTCCCTCCTTTTTTAAAAAGTGGTGTTACAGTAGCTACCCTCCAGTCCATAGGAACTGATCCCGAGTCGATAGACTGTTGGAAAATGATCACAAATGCATCCACTATTTCTAGGGCCACTTCCTTAAGTACTCTGGGATGCAGCCTATCAGGCCCTGGGGATTTATCGGCCTTCAATCCCATCAATTTCCCTACCACAATTTCTCGTCTAATAAGGATATCCTTCAGTTCCTCCTTCTCACTGGACCCTCGGTCCCCTAGTATTTCCGGGAGGTTATTTGTGTCTTCCTTCGTGAAGATAGAACAAAAGTATTTGTTCAATTGGTCTGCCATTTCTTTGTTCCCCATTATAAATTCACCTGAATCCGACTGCAAGGGACCTACATTTGTCTTCACTAATCTTTTTCTCTTCACATATCTATAGAAGCTTTTGCAGTCAGTTTTTATGTTCCCGGCAAGCTTCTTCTCGTACTCTGTTTTCCCCTTCTTAATTAAACCCTTTGTCCCCCTCTGCTGACTTCTAAATTTCTCCCAGTCCTCAGGTTTGCTGCTTTTTGTGGCTAATTTATATGCCTCTTCCTTGGATTTAACACTATTCTTAATTTCCCTCATTAGCCATGGTTGAGCCATCTTCCCCGTTTTATTTTTACTCCAGACAGGGATGTACAATTACTGAAGTTTGTCCATGTGATCCTTAAATGTTTGCCATTGCCTATCCACCATCAGCCCTTTAAGTATCATTTGCCAGTCTACCCTAGCCAATTCACGCCTCAAACCATCAAAGTTACCTTTCCTTAAGTTCAGGGCCCTCGTTTCTGAATTAACTGTGTCACTCTCCATCCTAATAAAGAATTCTACCATGTTATGGTCACTCTTCCACAAGGAGTCTCGCACAACAAGATTGCTAATTAGTCCTTTCTCATTACACATCACCCAGTCTAGGATGGCCAGCTCCCTGGTTGGTTCCTCAACATATTGGTCCAGAAAACCATCCCTAATGCACTCCAGGAAATCCTCCTCCACCGCATTGCTACCTGTTTGGTTAGCCCAATCAATATGTAGATTAAAGTCACCCATGATAACTGCTGCTTTATTGCATGCATCACGTATTTCTTGTTTGATGCTGTCCCCAACCTTACTACTAAATATATTCAAAAAGGAGTTAGATGAAGTCCTCACTACTAGGGGAATCAAGGGGTATGGTGAGAAAGCAGGAATGGGGTACTGAAGTTGCATGTTCAGCCATGAACTAATTGAATGGCGGTACAGGCTAGAAGGGCCGAATGGCCTACTCCTGCACCTATTTTCTATGTTTCTATGTTTACTATAGTTTGGTGGTCTGCACACAACCCCCACTCGCATTTTCTGCCCCTGGGTATTCCGCAGCTCCACCCATACCGATTCCACATCATCCAAGCTAATGTCCTTTCTTGCTATTACATTAATGTCCTCTTTAACCAGTAATGCCACCCACCTCCTTTTCTTTTCTGTCTATCCTTCCTAAATGTTGAATACCACTGGATGTTGAGTTCCCAGCCTTGGTCACCCTGGAGCCATGTCTCCAATTGCATCATACCCGTTAACTGTTATCTGCGCAGTTAATTTGTCGACCTTATTCCAAATACTCCTCGCATTGAGGCACAGAGCCTTCAGGCTTGTCTTTCTAACACACTTTGCCCGTTTAGGATTTTGCTGTAATGTGACCCTTTTTGCTTTTTGCCTTAGGTTTCTCTGCCCGCCACTTTTACTTTTCTTCTTTTTATCTTTTGCTTCTGCCCCCATTCTACTTCCATCTGTCTCCCTGCATAGGTTCCCATCCCCTGCCGTATTAGTTTAACTCTTCTCTCCAACAGCACTAGGAAACACTCCCCCTTGGACATTGGTTCCGATCCTGCCCAGGTGCAGACCGTCCGGTTTGTACTGGTCCCACCTCCCCCAGAACCGGTTCCAATGTCCCAGGAATTTGAATCCCTCCCTGCTGCACCACTCCTCAAGCCACGTATTCATCTGAGCTATCCTGCGATTCCTACTCTAACTAGCACGTGGCACTGGTAGCAATCCTGAGATTAATGATTTTGAGGTCCTACTTTTTAATTTAGCTCCTAGCTCCCTAAATTCGCCTTGTAGGACCTCATCCCTTTTTTTTACCTATATCATTGGTACCTATATGCACCACGACAACTGGCTGTTCACCCTCCCTTTACAGAGTGTCCTGCACCCGCTCCGAGACATCCTTGACCCTTGCACCAGGGAGGCAACATACCATCCTGGAGTCTCGATTGCGGCCGCAGAAACGTCTATATATTCCCCTTACAATTGAATCCCCTATCACTATCGCTCTCCCACTCTTTTTCCTGCCCTCCTTTGCAGCAGAGCCACCCACAGTGCCATGAACTTGGCTGCTGCTGCCCTCCCCTGGTGAGTCATCCCCCTCAACAGTACCCAAAGCGGCGTATCTGTTTTGCAGGGGGATGACCGCAGGTGACGCCTGCACTACCTTCCACTGCTCTTCCTGTTGGTCATCCATTCCCTATTTGCCTGAGTAACCTTTTCCTGTGGTAAGACCAACTCACTAAACGTGCTATTCACGTCATTCTCAGCATCGTGCATGCTCCAGAGTGAATCCACCCGCAGCTCCAGTGCCATAATGCGGTCCGTCAGGAGCTGCAGCCGGATACACTTCCCACACACGTAGTCGTCAAGGACACTGGAAGCGTCCCTGACTTCCCACATAGTACAGGAGGAACATAACACGTGTCCGAGCTCTCCTGCCATGACTTAACCCCTAGAAAGGTGAGATTGATGGGCTGAATTGCTCATTATTTCTTATTTATTTTTATATGCTTATATTCTCCAAGCAGTTTGATATTTATAGCTCTGAGTTATATCAAAATGTTAGTTAATATTTGCTGTAATGAGCAATTTACTCTGTCCAGCTGTGGAGACCTATTAACCGTTCTTTATGTTGGTGCTGTTTCCACCAGACCGAAGCCAGTAGCCCATGTGTCACGATGCTATGATAGTGACAGTTTTACGCCGTCTGTAGATATGCAGCATGTTGAACAGAGTCCAGAGAGGAACTATTATCATAAACAAAACCGCAGCTCCGAGGGCAGGTGCGTCAGAGATCCCATGTCACGGAGTTCAGCACTGCGGAGGCAAGCTGTCGAAAACTGGCACCGCAGACCGTATCGGAACAGTACGGAGGGAGAAGAAGGTGATGTGTCGGATGCAGGATCGAGAACGACTGAATCGGAGGCGGAAGTATGGGAACCAGAAAGTAAAAGTTCAACAGAGCCACAGCAGTTTGGATCGAACCGTGCCAGGGCTTACCGACTGGGTACCAGTAAGTACTGCAACTTATCCTGGCACTATTGATCAGTGCTTCTCAAACTGGGGTCCGTAAAACATCGACCACTTGTCCTTCTATCTCCCTCCCTACTTTAAATGGTTAGTGCAAAGCGGTTTTCTTACAGATTGCATACCAGTTTGATTCTGAAAGCAAATGCTCTGCTTGGTGGTTGGGTTAAGTATTTTTGCCCCTCCTCGTACCTTCCTTACCGATTGTCGTCATCATCGTAGGCAGTCCCTCGGAATTGAGGAAGACTTGCTTCCATTCTTAAAATGAGTCCTTAGGTGGCTGAACAGTCCAACAGGAGAACCACAGTCTCTGTCACAGGTGGGACAGGTAGTCATTGAGGGAAAGGGTGGGTGGGACTGGTTTGCCGCACGTTCCTTCCTGCACTGCCTGCGCTTGTTTTCTGCATGCTCTCGGCGATGAGACTCGAGTTGCTCAGCGCCCTCCTGGATGCACTTCCTCCACTTAGGGCGGTCTTTGGCCAGGGACTCCCAGGTGTCAGTGAGGATGTTGCACTTTATCAGGGAGGCTTTGAGGGTGTCCCTGTAACGTTTCCTCTGCCCATCTTTGGCTCGTTTGCCGTGAAGGAGTTCCAAGTAGAGCGCTTGCTTTGGGAGTCTCGTGTCTGGCATGCGAACAAAGTGGCCTGCCCAGCGGAGCTGATCGAGTGTGGTCAGTGCTTCAATGCTGGGGATGTTGGCCTGGTCGAGGACGTTAATGTTGGTGCATCTGTCCTCCCAGGGGATTTGTAGGATCTTGCGGAGACATTGTTGGTGGTATTTCTCCAGCGACTTGTGTCTACTGTACATGGTCCATGTCTCTGAGCCATACAGGAGGGCGGGTATTACTACAGCCCTATAGACCATAAGGATGGTGGCAGTTTTGAGGGCCTGGTCTTCAAACACTCTTTTCCTCAGGCAGCCGAAGACTGCACTGGCGCACTGGAGGTGGTGTTGGATCTCGTCGTCAATGTCTGCTCTTGTTGATAAGAGGCTCCTGAGGTATAGGAAATGGTCCACATTGTCCAGGGCCGTGCCGTGGATCTTAATGACTTGGGGGCAGTGCTTTGACTGTATGCTGGGAGCTGATTGACGGGTCTATTATCCAATCAGCGTCTTTCGGAATTATACCAACTGGTATCATTCAATCGGCATGTGGCGAAGGTGGGACACCTCGCGTATGATGGTCAGTAGGGGCGGAGTAGCTTCACCCTAGCTTTTAGCGCAGCCTCTCGGTACCTTCCTAATACAGCCCCATGGTGTGGCTGCCCTCCCGGTGGGGGGTTGCAGAAGAATCCATCGGGAACACCCGGTAGCAGAGAGTCAGCTGCAGAACATAACATAAGAAATGGGAGCAGGAGTAGGCCATATGGCCCCTCGAGCCTGCTCCGCCATTCAATAAAATCATGGCTGATCTGATCATAGACTCAGCTCCACTTCCCTGCCCGCTCCCCATAACCCCTTATCTCCTTATCGTTTAAGAAACCGTCTATTTATGTCTTAAATTTATTCAATGTCCTGGGTTCCACAGCTCTGTGAGGCAGCGAATTCCACAGATTTACAACTCTCAGAAGAAATTTCTCCTCATCTTTGTTTTAAATGGACGGCCCCTGATCATGCCCCCTAGTTTTAGTCTCCCCCATCAGAGGAAACATCCTCTCTGCATCCGCCTTGTCAAGCCCCCTCATAATCTTATATGTTTCGATAAAATCATCTCTCATTATTCTGAATTCCAATGAGTAGAAGCCCAACCTACTCAACCTTTCCTCATAAGTCAACCCCCTCATCCCTGGAATCAACCTAGTGAACCTTCTCTGAACTGCCTCCAAAGCAAGTCTATCCTTTCGTAAATATGGAAACCAAAACTGCACGCAGTATTCCAGGTCTGGCCTCACTAATACCTGATATAACTGTTGTAAGACTCCCCTGCTTTTATACTCTATCCCCCTTGCAATAAATGCCAAGATCCCATTGGCCTTCCTGATCACTTGCTGTACCTGCATTCTATCCTTTTGTGTTTCATGCACAAGTACCCCCAGGTCCCGCTGTATTGCAGCACTTTGTAATCTTTCTTCATTTAATAATAACTTGCTCTTTGATTTTTTCTTCCAAGTGCATGACCTCACACTTTCCAACATTATACTCCATCTGCCAAATTTTTGCCCACTCACTTAGCCTGTCTATGTCCTTTTGCAGATTTTTTGTGCCCTCCTCACACATTGCTTTTCCTCCCATCTTTGTATCGTCAGCAAACTTGGCTACGTTACACTCAGTCCCTTCTTCCAAGTCGTTAATATAGATTGTAAATATTTGGGGTCCCAGCACTGATCCCTGCGGTACCTCACTAGTTACTGATAGCCAACCAGAGTATGAAACATAGAAACATAGAAAATAGGTGTAGGAGTAGGCCATTCGGCCCTTCGAGCCTGCACAAACATACAATATGATCATGGCTAATCATGCAACTTCAGTACCCCATTCCTGCTTTCTCTCCATACCCCTTGATCCCTTTAGCCGTAAGGGCCACATCTTAACTCCCTTTTGAATATACCTAACGAACTGGCCTCAACAACTTTCTGTGGTAGAGGATTCCCTGAACCATTTATCACAACTCTCTGTTTTTTGTTCGTTAGCCAATCCTCTATCCATGCTAATATATTACCCCCAACCCTGTGAACTTTTATCTTGTGTAGTAACCTTTTATGTGGCACCTTGGCAAATGCCCTCTGGAAGTCCAAATACACCACGTCCACTGGTTCCCCTTTATCCACCCTGTTTGTTACATCCTCAAAGAATTCCAGCAAATTTGTCAAACATGACTTCCCCTTCATAAATCCATGCTGACTCTGCCTGTCCGAATTTTGCTTTTCCAAATGTCCTGCTATTGCTTTTTTAATAATGGACTCCAACATTTTTCCAACCACACTTGTTAGGCTAACTGGTCTATAGTATGCTGCTTTTTGTCTGCTTCCTTTTTTAAATAGGGGCATTACATTTGCGGTTTTCCAATCTGCGTGGACCTCCCCAGAATCCAGGGAATTTTGGTAAATTACAACCAATGCATCCACAATCCCTGCCGCTACTTCTCTTAAGACCCTAGGACACAGGCCATCAGGTCCAGGGGATTTATCTGACTTTAGTCCCATTATCTTACTGATAAGTTCCTCCCCCCCTCCCCCCTGTAGCCCCTAGACTATCCATTGTCGGAATATTGTTAGTGTCCTCTACCATAAAGACTGATACAAAATATTTGTTCAGAGTTTCTGCCATCTCCATGTTCCCCATCACTAATTCCCTGGTCACATCCTCTTAAGGGACCAACATTTACTTTAGCCACTCTTTTCCTTTATATATACCTGTAGAAACTCTTACTATCTGTTTTTATATTTTGTGCTCGTTTACTTTCATAATCGATCTTCCCTTTCTTGATCATTTTTTTTTTAGTCGTTCTTTGCTGGCTTTTAAAAGTTTCCCAATCTTCTGTCCTTTGTCCTCCCACCAGCAGAGAGCCCGTAAGGCTTCCTTCTGTGCTGTAACCATTCTATGATTCTAAAACGGACAGACATAGGGACCTTGGGAATCGGAATGGTGACTTGGTAGGGCCCATGGGCTTTTACTTTCATGACCAGTCTGCCATGTGGGACCTTATCAAAAGCTTTGCTACAATCCTTATACACTACATCGTACGCACTACCCTCATCGACCCTCCTGGTTACCTCTTAATAAAGGCAAGCATTCCGCATGCCTTCTTAACCACTTTATCTACCTGGCCTGCTACCTTCAGAGATCTGTGGACATGCACTCCAAGGTCCCTTTGTTCCTCTACATTTCTCAGTGTCCTACCATTAAATGTGTATTCCCTTTCCTTGTTATCCCTCCCAAAATGCGTCACCTCACACTTCTCCGAATTAAATTCCATTTCCCACTGTTCTGACCAGTTGATTGATATGTTCCTGCAGTCCGCAGCTTTCTTCTTCATTATCAACCACACAACCTATTTTTGTATCATCTGCAAACTTCTTAATTATACCCCCAATACTCAAGTCTAGATCATTGATATATACCACAAAAAGCAAGGGACCCAGTACTAAGCCCTGCAGAACCCCACTGGAAACATCCTTCCAGTCACAAAAACATCCATCAACCATTACCCTTTGCTTACTGCCTCCGAGCCAATTTTGGATCCAACTTGCCACTTTGTTCTGGATCCCATGGGCTTTTACTTTTGTGACCAGTCTGCCATGTGGGACCTTATCAAAAGCTTTGCTATAATCCATATACACTACATCGTACACACTGCCCTCATCGACCCTCCTGGTTACCTCCTCAAAAACTTCAATCAAATTAGTCAGACACGATCTTCCCTTAACAAATCCATGCTGACTGTCCCCGATTAATCCATGTATTAATGGGATAGATGTTATTCTCTGGAAGTATTCTCACAAAATCTCTGTTTTAACCCAAAGTGATGTTTAATACCCTTGCAATATTTTTAAGTTTCAATATTTTAAAATTACACAATATTCAGGGTTAGTTTGAACATGAAAATGTTTCTATGTGTCATTCTACAACTGTATTCAGTTATTTCCAACATTTATTTACAGCTTTATTCATATCAATATTTTGCGCTGTGAAATCTACATTTTACGTGTCCTTTGTATCTGTCCTTAGGTAATGCCAAACCAGTTAGTTACAAAGCAGCCAAACTCCAGAAGGGCAGCCCCTCCCAATCAAATGAAGTCATCAGCCCTGAGGTTCTGAAGATGCGTGCAGCATTATTTTGTATTTTCACTTACCTGGACACCAAGACATTGCTGAGAACAGCTGAGATCTGTCGGGACTGGAAGTATGTGGCTCGACATCCCGCAGTTTGGACCAGAGTCTTGTTGGAAAACGCTAGAGTGTCCTCTAAGGTATTGACCATATAAATGCATGCACTAAGTTCCTAGCTAATGTACGATTGTGTGAAATGCACTTAGTCTATTCACATTAGAACAATTCTTTTGCTGGGGACTGTTTCTGCTCCTCAAAAAAAAATACAGTAGCAAATGAGTTTATTTGGGTAGGAATCAATAACTCGTGTTGTGGTCATTGAGGTGAGTCTTGGTGACCAATGTGCTTCTTGGGGCTTTGTCATGGGACTGATGGTTATTGCGGGAAGGGTTCAAAGACACGTGTGTGGTTATTGGGGTTTAGCGGCATAATTGTGGTTAATGTTTTTTTCTGTTCTTGGGGTTTGGGCATCGCAAGCAAGGCCGACATTCGTTTCCCGTCCCTTGTTCCCGTAAGATCAGGCCCAGAAGAGGCGAGGGCCCAGGGGCAGCACGGGTCAGCCCACAGTGCGATATGTGTGTGCACTAGGTCTGTGCAGCAGAGCTGGTCTCCAGTCGTCTTGGGTAACCCTTACCACTGGACCAAGACCTAGCTCTGTCAAGCCCGTGTGGTGGCTGGTGTGCAACGGTCACCGCACGTTAAAAAAATCCACACACAGGCATCTTCCACCCCCTTCGGGACCCAGAATGTCAGGACCCTCATTGAAACACCTGTGAACTCATCCCTTTTTGGTGTGGAAGCAAGTCATCCTTGATACGAGAGCCGGCCAAAAACTAATAATGGTGGGCCTTCATCATGAACCACTGCAGTCGGTGGTGAGGTGCTCCCACAAGCTTTGAGGCGATTTGATACAACTGAGTGTCTCGCTGATGCACTTCATAGGGCAGTTCAGAGTCAACCACGTTGGTGTGGGTCTGGAGTCACATATAGACCCAGACTCGGTAAGGAAGGCAGGTTTCTTTCCTGAAGGACAGTAGTGAACTAGTTGGGTTATTATGACAAAATGACAGTTTCATGGTCAAATGATTCCAGTTTTATATTTAATTGTTTTGTTAAATCAATTCAAATTCTAAAATTGCCATGGTGGGATTTAAGGTCAGTGACTGGGTATTGGGGGGGGTCTTAGTGATTGCGGACTCCGCAAGATCCTGCAAATCCCCTGGGAGGACAGACGCACAACGTTAGCATCTTCGATCAGGCCAACATCCCCAGCATTGAAGCACTGACCACACTTTATCAGCTCCGTTGGGCGGGCCAAATTGTCCGCATTGCCTGACACAAGACTCCCAAAGCAAGCGCTCTACTCGGAACTCCTACACGGCAAATGGGTATTGAGGGGTCTCAGTATCTGGGTATTTGGGGGGGGGGGGGGCAGTGACTGGGTATTTGTGGGGGTGGGGGCAGGCAGTGACTGGGTATTTGGGGGGGCAGTGACTGGGTATTTGGGGGGGGGCAGTGACTGGGTATTTGGGGGGGGGGGCGGGCAGTGACTGGGTATTAGGGGGGGGTGGGGGGGGAGGTTGACTGACTCGACCAGCTTGTCCTCGCCGCACAGCACTGCCCCCAGTCATCAAGATCCACTGCACGGCCCTGGACAACGTGAACCATTTCCCATATCTTGGGAGCGTCTTATCAACCAGAGCAGACATTGACGATGAGCTCTAACACCGCCTCCAGTGCGCCAGTGCAGCCTCCGGCCACCTGAGGAAAAGAGTGTTCAAAGACCAGGTCCTCAAAACTGCCACCAAGCTCATGGTCTACAGGGCTGTAGTAATTCCCGCCTTCCTGTATGGCTCAGAGACATGGACCATGTACAGTAGACACCTCAAGTCACTGGAGAAATACCACAACGATGTCTCCCCAAGATCCTACAAATCCCCTGGGAAGACAGACGCACCACCGTTGGCTTCCTCCACCAGGCCAACATCCCCAGCATCAAAGCACTGACCACACTCGACCAGCTCTGCTGGGCAGGCCACATTGTCCGCATGCCCGACACAAGACTCCCAAAGCAAGCGCTCTACTCTGAACTCCTACACGGCAAACGAGCCAAAGGTGGGCAGAGGAAACGTTACAAGAAACCCTCAAAGCCTCCCTGATAAAGTGCGACATCCCCACTGACACCTGGGAGTCCCTGTCCCAAGACCACCCTAAGTGGAGGAAGTGCATCCGGGAGGGCGTTGAGCACCTCGAGTCTCATTGCCGAGAGCATGCAGAAAACAAGCGCAGGCAGCGGAAGGAGCGTGCGGCAAACCAGTCCCACCCATCCTTCCCCTCAACGACTATCTATCCCACCTCTGACAGCGACTGTAATTCCCGTATTGGACTGTTCAGTCACCTGAGAACTCACTTTTAGAGTGGAAGCAAGTCTTCCTCAATTTTGAGGGACTGCCTATGATGATTGGGGGGGTCCGTGACTGGGTATTGGGGGTCTACGATTCGTAATTTTTGACTTTTACATTTTTACGAAAAAACGTTTGCGTCTGAGATACAGCATGAGCTCATGATGGTAAGGGTATTGTCGACCCTGGCACAGCATGAAGCGCTCTCTCCTCTGGGTCAGAAGGTCGTGGGTTCATCAGAAAAGGAGTAGGCTATTTAGCCCCCCCGAGCCTGATCTGGTTCAAGTCCCACTCCAGAGACTTGAGTCCTGAATACAGGCTGACACTCCAGTACTTCAGCAGTGCTGCACTGTCTGATGAGATGTTAAACCAAGGCCCCTGTCCCCTCAGATGGATGTAAAAGCTCCCAGGGCACTATTCGAAGAAGAGCAGCGGAGTTCTCACTGGTGACTTGGTTAAGATTTATCCCTCAACCAATATTACATTAAACTGCCTGAAAGGGTGTCGGAGGCAGACTCAATCTTCTCTTTTAAAAGGGAGTTGGATAATTATCTGAAGAAAAATAAATTGCAGGGCTTCAGGGAAAGGGACGAGCTGAGAGTTGGCACGGGCTCGACGGGCTGAATGGCCGCCTTCCGTGCTATTTCCATTCTATGATTAAACAGATTATCTGGTCATTGTCACATTGCTGTTTGTGGGATCTTTCTGAGCACAAATTGGCTGCTGCGTTTAACATTACAACAGTGACTGCACCTCAAAAGCACTTCATTGGCTGTAAAGTGCTTTTGGACATCCTGAGGTTGTGAAAGGTGCTACATAAATGCAAGTATTTCCTGCTTTCCTTCCTTTCTTACCTGTGCACTGGGAGAGGTCCCGAATCCTTCATGTGTCCAGGGCGACCGTATTTATGACCTGAGCTCAAGATTTCTGAGCTTGAGCAACAGGTACTGATACTTAGTCGCATTCAGGTGGGAGTCCCTGGCCAAAGACCGCCCTAAGTGGAGGAAGAGCATCCGGGAGGGCGCTGAGCTCCTCGAGTCTCATCGTTGAGAGCGTGCAGAAACTAAGCGCAGGCAGCGGAAGGAGCGTGCGGCAAACCAGACTCCCCACCCACCCTTTCCGCAGGGCTCAGTGCTGGGACCCCAGCTCTTTACAATATACATTAATGATTTAGATGAAGGAATTGAGTGTAATATCTCCAAGTTTGCAGACGACACTAAACTGGGTGGCGGTGTGAGCTGTGAGGAGGACGCTTAGAGGCTGCAGGGTGACTTGGACAGGTTAGGTGAGTGGGCAAATGCATGGCAGATGCAGTATAATATGGATAAATGTGAGGTTATCCACTTTGGTGGCAAAAACACGAAGGCAAAATATTATCTGAATGGCGGCAGATTAGGAAAAGGGGAGGTGCAACGAGACCTGGGTGTCATAGTTCATCAGTCATTGAAAGTTGGTATGCAGCTACAGCAGGCGGTGAAGAAGGCAAATGGCATGATGGCCTTCATAGCTAGGGGATTTGAGTATAGGAGCAGGGAGGTCTTACTGCAGTTGTACAGGGCCTTGGTGAGGCCTCACCTGGAATATTGTGTTCAGTTTTGGTCCCCTAATCTGAAGAAGGACGTTCTTGCTATTGAGGGAGTGCAGCGAAGGTTCACCAGACTGATTCCAGGGATGGCAGGAGTGTCCTGTGAAGAGAGACTGGATCTATTGGGCCTTTAATCACTGGAGTTTAGAAGGATGAGAGGGGATCTCATAGAAACGTATAAGATTCTGATGGGACTAGACAGGTTAGATGCGGGAAGAATGTTCCCGATGTTGGGGAAGTCCAGTACCAGGGGACACAGTCTAAGGATAAGGGGTAGGCCATTTAGCACCGAGATGAGGAGAAACTTCTTCACTCAGAGAGTTGTTAACCTGTGGAATTCCCTGCCGCAGAGAGTTGTTGATGCCAGTTCATTGGATATATTCAGGAGGGAGTTAGATATGGCCCTTACGGCTAAAGGGATCAAGGGGTATGGAGAGAAAGCAGGAAAGGGGTACTGAGGGAATGATCAGTACTTTGCTTTCCTAATATCCTTTTTAATTTCACCGCTGGACTTTCTATAAACCGAGAGATTCTGCAGTATTGAGCCTTCGGTATCTGTCATAAGCTTCCCCTTTTTTCTTTATCCTACCCTGTATGTTCCTTGACATCCAGAGGGCTTTAGATTTGTTAGTCCCACACTTTTTCTTTAAGGGTACCCTCAGGATCTCCTCCTTGAGTGCCTCCCACCGCTCGGGCACTGATTTACCTTCAAGTAGCTGTTTGTCAATCCACTAAATCACCTCTCAGCCTAGCAAAGTTGGCTTTTCCCCAACTTAGAACTTTTATTCCTGGTCTATCCTGGTCCTTTTCCATAACTACCCTAAATCTAACTGAATTATGATCATGAGCACCTAAATGCTCTCCCACTGATACCCCTTCCACCTGCCGAGCTTCATTCACGATAACAAAATCCTGAACCACCCCCTCCCGCGTTGGGCTTGCTACATACTGGCTAAAAACGTTCTCCTAAATGCATTTTAGGAATTCCGCATGCTCTATACCCTTCACACTAATTTTGTCCCAGTTAATGTTATGATAATTGAAATCCTTTACTATTACTGCCCTGTAATCTTTCCTGTAATGTGGTGACCAGAACTATACACAGCATTCTAGCTGCAGGAGTCGACTGAATGCCTCTCACTCTCTAACCAGTATTCAGTACTGAGTACTAATGAGGGGATGGTTCCTCTGGGGAGTGCAGCCAGAGCCAAGTCCATGGCACTATGGGTGGCTCAGCTGTACAACGGGGGGGGAGGAGGATGTTCGGGAAAGCAATAGTGATAGGAGATCCGATAGTTTGGGGAACAGACAGGCGTTTATGTGGCCACAGATGTGATTTCAAGATGGTATGTTGCCTCCCTGGTCCCAGGGTCAAGGATGCTGCAGAATACTCTGAGCGGGGAGGGTGAACAGCCAGAGGTCGTGGTCCAATTCGGTATCAACGACATACGTAGAAAGAGGGATGAGGTGCCGCAGGCTGATTTTTGGGAGCTAGGAAAGGGATTAAAAAGAATAATCTCCGGATTACTCCCGGTGCCACGAGCTGGTGAGTCTAGAAATAGGAGCATAGAACAGATGAATGCGTGGTTGGACAGGTGGTGCGGGAGGAAGGGCTTTAGATTCATAGAATTATCGCATGGTTACAGCACGGAAAAAGGCCATTCGACCCATCGAGCCTGTGCTGACTCTCACCAGTCCCACTCCCCCGCCCTTTCCCCGTAGCGCTGCAACTTTTTCTTTCCTTCAGATACTTATCCAACTCCCTTTTGAAAGATAAAATTGGGTCTGCCTCCACCACCCTTTCAGGCTGTGCATTCCAGATCTTAACCACTTGCTGCGTAAAGAACCTTTCCTCATGTCGCCTTTGGTTCTTCAGTACCTTGAATCTGTGTCCTCTGGTCCTTGACCCTTCTGCCAATGGGAACAGTTTCTATCTACTCTGCCAAGACCCCTCATGCTTTTTAACACATCTATCAAATCTCCTATCGGTCTACTCTGGTCCAAGGAAAACAACCCCAGCTTCTTTGGTCTATCCACGTAACTGAAGTCCCTCATCCCTGGAACCATTCTCGTAAATCTATTCTGCACCCTCTCTAAGGCCTTCACATCCTTCCTAAAGTGTGGTGCCTAGAATTGGACACATTACTCCAGTTCGGGCTGAACTATTGTTTTATAAAGGCTCATCATAACTTCCATACTTCCTGGGACATTGGGACCTGTTCTGTGGGAGGTGGGATCTGTATAGACCAAACGGGTTGCACCTCAACAGAGCTAGGACCAATGTCCACGTGGGTGGGGGGGGTGCGGATTGCTAGTGCTGTTGGGGATAGTTTAAACTAATTTGGTAGAGGGATGGGCACCAGGATGTAGCATGAGAAAGGAGAAACGAGGTGCACAAAGGATTGGGAGAGACAGATAGCACTAGAGTAAGAAATAGTACATCGACAGGCTGGTGGAATGGGCGGGCACGTGGCAGATGAAATTTAACCCAGAAAAGTGCAAAGTGACACATTTTGGTAGGAAGAACAAGGAGAGGCAATATAAACTAAAGGGTACAATCCTAAAGGGGTGCATGAACAGAGAGGCTGTGGGAGTATACGTGCACAAATCATTGAAGGTGGCGGGGTAGGTTGAGAAAGCATCCGGTATCCTGGGCTTCATAAATAGAGGCACAGAGTACAAAAGCAAGGAAGTTATGATGAACCTGTATAAAACACTGGTTCGGCATCAACTGGAGTATTGTGTCCAATTCTGGGCCCTGCACTTTAGGAAGGATGTGAAGGCCTTAGAGAGAGTGCAGAAAAGATTTGCAAGAATGGCTCCAGGGATGAGGAACTTCAGTTACGTGGATAGACTGGAGAAGCTGGGGTTGTTCTCCTTGCAGTAGCGAAGGTTGAGAGAAGATTTGATCGAGGTCAAAATCATGAGGGTCTGGACAGAGTAGATGGAGAGAAACTGTTCCCATTGGTGGAATGTTCGAGAACCAGAGGACACAGATTTAAGGTAGTTGCAGAGAAACCAAAGGTGACATGAGGAAAAACTTTTTTATGCAGCGAGTGGTTAGGATCTGGAATGCACGGCCTGAGAGGGTGGTGGAGGCAGATTCAATCGTGGCTTTCAAAAGGAAATTGTATAAGTGCCTGAAGGAAAAAAATTGCAGGGCTTACAGGGTGGGGGAGTGGGACAGGCTGGTGTTTTTACAGAAAGCCAGCACGGGCTCGACTGACCAAATGGCCGCCTCCTGTGCTGTAACCTGTTCTGTATGCAACACCTTGTAACCAGCATTCTACCACCACCAGAGGGCGCATCTGTTGGAGTCCCAAGGGATCCCAGCATCCCTTGGGAGCACTGTATCGAAGCAGGCCTCCCATGCTGTGCCAGCACTCTGGAGTCAGAACAAAGAGACTATGGTCACACTTACTCAAGTCTACAGTACTCGGTCACATTGCTTTATTTGAGACATAACATAACCATTCTATGATAAAGAACAGAATAAGATTATCTACTCATTGGTAACATCCTGCAATCTTTTATTCATGTACGTGGGTGAAAGCTTTGGATTGCAATCACACTAACAAGATATTCTGTATGTTTCAGTTCATGGTGACCCTTTCCCAGTGGTGTACACAGACGCACTCACTCACTCTACAAAGCATCAAACCTCGACCCAAGGGGAAGAAGGAGAGTAAGGAAGAATATCTTAAAAGCACACAGTGAGCATCATCTCTTGCATTCTCAAGACCCTTGTATAACAGTTAATATCCACTGTCAGTTATTTGATTAATATACGTAGCCTGTAACTCTAGCAATGCTGGGGTAGATTTCATGCTGTTGGGAGCTGAGTCTAAACCAGCGAACAAAGTGCACGCAGGACAGGCTAGTATTTTATTAAGAGACAGCAATTCAGTTGAATGCAGCATCTGAAATTTGCTGTTAAATCATATGAAATCATCTGGATTTTCAGTAGGTACAGAATTATACTCCAAATCTCTTGTAAATCGGCTCCTAAATGAATTGACATTAATGAAATTCTATATTTGTTCCACGAAAGACGAGAAAAATACGATTAGGACCTGGGGCGGATGGGCTGCAGCTCCAGGGCCACCAAAAAACATAGATCCACCAAATAAATGTTGGACAAAAAATAGAAGGCCTCCACAGTAGGCTCAATAAAATCGACAATATGAGAGCAAAAGCAAGACCGAGAAAAAATATTGTTTATTGGCCTGATGTGTTCATGCCTATTTTTTGCTGAGACAAGGGGCTGGAAATTCATCAGCTTTCCGCCGTTTTTCGACAGATATAATTATTTACTGCTGTTTTACCGCCGGTGGAAAATTCATCAGTGCTTATCCGAACCGCTGGCCCTTTTGTTCACCGTTTTTATTACGTCAATTGGTGTGCAACGCTACAAATTACCGGCGCGGTTATTTCATCGATACTGCCGTTTTTACCACCGGCCAAAAAAAATGCCGTGAAAACCGAAGTCTTACCTGCTCGGAACCACGACGCACCCAGTGGTAACGATGCTATTTTGAAAAACGGAGCAGAAGTTCAGTGCATAAAAGGGTTTTGAGAGAAGGCTGTGTTTTACACAGTGAGCTTTATGTGGGTTCATAGTTCGTTTTAGAGGCTACTTGAGCACATTGGAGGATATTTGAGGACATTTAAAAGAATGGGGCCGATAATATCTCTGCCAATAATGCAGACTACATTTTCTATGCAGAATAGAGCTGGAAGAAGGCTTATTCAAGAGCATTATCAGCGTAATCAAAGAACTCGCAGACATATGGGGAGGAGGCCTTGCTCCAACGAGCTTTCAGGGAACAGCCCAAATTGGGGAAAAGCTAACTTTGCTAAGTTGAGAAGTGATTTGGCCACCGTGGACTGAAAACAGCTACTTGAAGGTAAACCAGAGTTGGAACAGTGGAGGCATGCAAGGAGGAGATCCAGAGGGCTCAGGCCAAACATGTGCCCTTAAAGAAAAAGTGTGGGAATACCAGTTCTAGAGCCTCCTGGATGTCTAGAGACTTACAGGGAGGATAAAGGGAAAAAAAGGAAAGCTTATGTCATATACCGACGACGAAACACTGTAGAATCTCTGGAGGAATATAGGAAGTTCAGAGGTGAAATTAAAAAGGATATTAGGAATGCTAAGAAAGAGCATGAAAAATTCTTGGCAAGTGAAATCAAGGAAAACCCAAAGATGTTCTATAAATATATTATAAGCAAGAGGATAACTAAAGAAAGGGTAGGATCTATTAGAGACCATGAGGGTAATCTTTGTGTGGAGGCGGATGTGGGTATGGTTCTTAACGAATACTTTGCGTCTGTTTTCACAAAGGAAAGGGACAATGTAGATACTGCTATCGAGGAGGAGTGTGAAATTCTGGATGGACTAGACATAGTGAGAGCGGAGATATTTAGGGGTTTGGCAGATTTGAAAGTGGATAAGTCCCCAGGCCCGGATGAAATGCATCCCAGGCTGTTGAGCGAAGCAAGAGAGGAAATAGCAAAGGCTTTGACCATCATTTTCCAATCCTCTTTGGATTCAGGCAGGGTGTCGGAGGACTGCTAATGTGATACCCTTGTTTAAGAAGGGAGAAAGGGATAGGCCGAGGAATTACAGGCCGAGGAATTACAGCCTAACCTCAGTGGTGGGAAAATTATTGGAAAAAATCTTGAAGGACAGGATAAATCTACATTTAGAAAGGGCAGGATTAATCAGGGACAGTCAGCACGGATTTGTTAAGGGAAGATCGTGTTTGACTAACCTGATTCAATTTTGCAAAGAGGTAACCAGGAGGGTCGATGAGGCTAGTACAGTGCATATGATGTAGTGTATGTAGACTTTCAAGGACACCCTCAAAGCCTCCATGATAAAATGCAACATCCCCACCGACACCTGGGAGAGTCCCTGGCCAAAGACCGCAAAGTGGAGGAAGAGCATCCAGGAGGGCACTGAGCACCTCAAGTCTCGTCGCCGAGAGCATGCAGAAAACAAGCGCAGGCAGCGGAAGAAGAGTGCGGCAAACCAGTCCCTCCCACCCTTTCCTTCAACGACTGTCTGTCCCACCTGTGACAGGGATTGTAATTCCCATATTGGACTGTTCAGTCACCTAAGGACTCGCTTTTAGAGTGGAAGCAAGTCTTCCTCGATTTCGAGGGACTGCCTATGACGATAGATTTTAGCAAAGCTTTTGATAAGGTCCCACATAGAAACATAGAAAGGCCATTTCGGCCCATTGTGTTCGTGCCAGCCGACAAAGAGTCACACGGCCCTCGGTCAGTAGCCCTGAAGGTTACATATAAACCTATGAACAATGACGGAAAGGCAAAGAGCACCCAGCCCAACCAGTCCGCCTCACACAACTGCGACACCCCTTACACTGAAACATTCTACACTCCACTCCAACCGGAGCCATGTGATCTCCTGGGAGAGGCAAAAACCAGATAAAAACCCAGGCCAATTTAGGGAGAAAAAATCTGGGGGAAACTCCTCTCTGACCCATCCAGGCGATCGACACTAGTCCAGGAGATCACCTTGGCCGTATTCTATTCCCTGCAGTACTTACCATTATATCTGCGCTGTCCAACAAAAGGTCATCCAGTCTACGGCAGTCGGGAGCAGCGTCGGAGGCGCATGGAGAGGCCTATAAAAGGCACAGCAAGGAGTCCGGGGCCCAGCGTCGGCGGCAGTCGGGAGCTGCGTCGAGGAGGTGCGTGGAGAGGCCTATAAAAGACGTGACTTGTGCAGCTACAGGGAGAAGGCAAAAAAGAAATAGAAAGAAACAGAAAGGTGATGTCACAGCCAAGGGGGTAAGTGATTGGCTGTATTGGTGAGTAGTTTTTCTTTCTTCTCTTCTGTAACAGTGAGTAAACTTTAGCACTGTTGTTGCCAATTTAAGTGTATCTAAGCGTTAAGTCATGGCAGGAGAGCTCAGTCACGTGATATGCTCCTCCTGTACCATGTGGGAACTCGGGGACACTTCCGGTGTCCCTGACGGTCCGCGTTGCGGAATTGGAGCTGAGGGTGGATTCACTCTGGAGCATCCACGATGCTGAGAATGACGTGAGTAGCACATGTAGCGAGCTGGTCTTACCACAGGTGAAGGGTCGACAGCCAGCTAGGGAATGGAAGAGCAGTGCAAGGAAGGTAGTGCAGGGGTCCCCTGCGGTCTTCCCCCTGCAAAACAGATACACCGTTTTGAGTACTGTTGAGGAGGATGACTCATCAGGGGAGGGCAGCAGCAGCCGCCAAGTTCATGGCACCGTGGCTGGCTCTGCTGCACAAGAGGGCAGGAAAAAGAGTGGGAGAGCGATAGTGATAGGGGATTCAATTGTAAGGGGAATAGATAGGCGTTTCTGCGGCCGTAACCGAGACTCCAGGATGGTATGTTGCCTCCCTGGTGCAAGGGTCAAGGATGTCTCGGAGTGGGTGAAGGACATTCTGAAAAGGGAGGGTGAACAGCCAGTTGACGTGGTGCACATTGGTACCAACGATATAGGTAAAGAAAGGCATGAGGTCCAACAAGACAAATTTAAGGAGCTATGAGCTAAATTAAAACGTAGGACCTCAAAAGTAGTAATCTCAGGATTGCTACCAGTGCCACGTGCTAGTCAGAGTAGGAATCGCAGGATAGCTCAGATGAATACGTGGCTTGAGCAGTGGTACAGCAGGGAGGAATTCAAATTCCTGGAGCATTGGAACCGGTTCTGGGGGAGGTGGGACCAGTACAAACCGGACGGTCTGCACCTGGGCAGGACCGGAACCAATGTCCTAGGGGGAGTGTTTGCTAGTGCTGTTGGGGAGGAGTTAAACTAATATGGCAGGGGGATGGGAACCAATGCAGGGAGACAGAGGGAAACAAAAAGGAGACAAAAGCAAAAGATAGAAAGGAGATGAGTAAAAGTGGAGGGCAGAGAAACCCAAGGCAAAAAACAAAAAGGGCCACTGAATATAAAGGGGCTGCAGGAGGGGTCAAAACTAAAAATCATGGTTTAAAAACTAGTATTAAAACCCTCTACCTAAACGCACGCAGCATTCGAAATAAAGTAAATGAGTTGACGGCACAAATCATTACAAATGGGTATGATTTGGTGGCCATTACAGAAACATGGTTGCAGGGTGGCCAAGACTGGGAATTAAACATACAGGGATATCTGACGATTCGGAAAGATAGACAAGAAGGGAAAGGAGATGGGGTAGCTCTGTTAATAAAGGATGATATCAGGGCAGTTGTGAGAGACGATATTGGCTCTAATGAACAAAATGTTGAATCATTGTGGGTGGAGATTAGAGATAGTAAGGGGAAAAAGTCACTAGTGGGTGTAGTTTATAGGCCCCCAAATAATAACTTCACGGTGGGGCGGGCAATAATCAAGGGAATAATGGAGGCATGTGAAAAAGGCAGTAATCATGGGGGATTTTAACCTACATATTGATTGGTCAAATCAAATCGCACAGGGTAGCTTGGAGGAGGAATTCATAGAATGCATATGGGATTGTTTCTTAGAACAGTATGTTACAGAACCTACAAGGGAGCAAGCTATCTTCGATCTGGTCCTGTGTAATGAGACAGGAATAATAAACGATCTCCTAGTAAAAGATCCTCTCGGAATGAGTGATCACAGTATGGTTGAATTTGTAATACAGATTGAGGCTGAGGAAGTAGTGTCTCAAACGAGCATACTATGCTTCAACAAAGGGGACTACAGTGGGATAAGGGCAGAGTTGGCTAAAGTAGACTGGAAACACAGACTAAACAGTGGCACAATTGAGGAACAGTGGAGGACATTTAAGGAGCTCTTTTATAGTGCTCAAGAAAAATATATTCCAGTGAAAAAGAAGGGCAGTAAGAGAAGGGATAACCAGCCGTGGATAACCAAGGGAAATAAAGGAGAGTATCAAATTAAAAACCAATGCGTATAAGGTGGCCAAGTGGGAAAATAGAAGATTGGGAAAATTTTAAACGACAGCAAAGAATGACGAAGAAAGCAATAAGGAAAGGAAAGATAGATTACGAAAGTAAACTTGCGCAAAACATAAAAACAGATAGTAAAAGCTTTTACAGATATACAAAACGGAAAAGAGTGACTAAAGTAAATGTTGGTCCCTTAGAAGATGAGAAGGGGGAATTAATATGGGAAATGTGGAAATGGCGGAGACCTTAAACAATTATTTTGCTTCGGTCTTCACAGTGGAAGACACAAAAACCATGCCAAAAATTGCTGGTCACAGGAATGTGGGAAGGGAGGACCTTGAGACAATCACTATCACTAGGGGAGTAGTACTGGACAGGCTAATGGGACTCAAGGTAGACAAGTCCCCTGGACCTGATGAAATGCATCCCAGGGTATTAAAAAAGATGGCGGAAGTTATAGCAGATGCATGCGTTATAATCTACCAAAAGCCTCTGGACTCTGGGGAGGTACCAGCGGATTGGAAAACAGCTAATGTAACGCCTCTGTTTAAAAAAGGGGGCAGACAAAAGGCAGGTAACTATAGGCCGGTTAGTTTAACATCTGTGGGGAAAATGCTTGAAACTATCATTAAGGAAGAAATAGCGGGACATCGAGATAGGAATAGTGCAATCAAGCAGACACAACATGGATTCATGAAGGGGAAATCATGTTTAACTAATTTACTGGAATTCTTTGAGGATATAACGAGCATGGTGGATAGAGGTGTACCGATGGATGTGGTGTATTTAGATTTCCAAAAGGCATTCGATAAGGTGCCACACAAAAGGTTACTGCAGAAGATAGAGGTACGCGGAGTCAGAGGAAATGTATTAGCATGGATAGAGAATTGGCTGGCGAACAGAAAGCAGAGAGTCGGGATAAATGGGTCCTTTTTGGGTTGGAAATCGGTGGTTAGTGATGTGCCACAGGGATCGGTGCTGGGACCACAACTGTTTACAATATACATAGATGACCTGGAAGAGGGGACAGAGTGTAATGTAACAAAATTTGCAGATGACACCAAGATTAGTGGGAAAGCGGGTTGTGTAGAGGACACAGAAAGGCTGCAAAGAGATTCAGATAGGTTAAGCGAATGGGCTAAGGTTTGGCAGATGGAATACAATGTCGAAAAGTGTGAGGTCATCCACCTTGGGGGAAAAAAAACAGTAAAAGGGAATATTATTTGAATGGGGAGAAATTACAACATGCTGCGGTGCAGAGGGACCTGGGGGTCCTTGTGCATGAAACTCTTTTTGGAGTTCACCTGCGAAAACATAAAACATTAAACCGTGCCACCCGACCTGAGTGACACACCAGACATTTACAAGGCCCTTTTTTCCTTTTTTTTGTTTTTTTTTTGTTTTTTTCCTTTTTTTTTGGTTTTTTTTTTTGGGGCGCTAAAATCAAAATTTTTTCCAGTGCCCCCTACAAAAGGGGAGGGGGACACTAAAAGCACCGGCAATTAAAACAAATTAAACTTTAAAACGTAAAATCAAATTAAAATTTGGTTGCCGGGCGTGATGATGCACTCCAGTCCCTCCGGTGCCCACTTCTCGCGGAAGGCCGCGAGCGTACCGATGGACACCGCGTGCTCCATCTCCAAGGACACCCTGGACCGGATGTAAGAGCGGAAGAGAGGCAGGCAGTCAGGTTGAACGACCCCCTCGACCGCCCGCTGCCTGGACCGGCTGATGGCACCCTTGGCCGTGCCCAGGAGCAGTCCTACGAGGAGGCCTTCGGACCTACCCGCTCCCCTCCGCACAGGGTGCCCAAAGATCAGGAGAGTGGGACTGAAGTGCAGCCAGAATTTCAGGAGCAGCCCCTTCAAATAATAAAACAGGGGCTGCAACCTTGTGCATTCCATAAAAACATGGAACACGGACTCTTCCAGACCGCAGAAATTGCAGGTGGCCTGGGAGTCCGTGAACCGGCTTAAAAATTTGTTGCACGGCACTGCTCCGTGCACCACCCTCCAGGCCAAGTCCTCGATGAATAGTGGGAGGACCCCTGCGTAGAGTGCCCTCCATCGGGGACCCCCGCCTCCTCCGGTCCTTGTGCATGAATCCCAAAAAGTTAGTTTGCAGGTGCAGCAGGTAATCAGGAAGGCGAATGGAATGTTGGCCTTCATTGCGAGAGGGATGGAGTACAAAAGCAGGGAGGTCCTGCTGCAACTGTATAGGGTATTGGTGAGGCCGCACCTGGATTACTGCGTGCAGTTTTGGTCACTAGCTTTGGAGGGGGTACAGAGACGATTCACTAGGCTGATTCCGGAGATGAGGGGGTTACCTTATGATGATAGATTGAGTAGACTGGGTCTTTACTCGTTGGAGTTCAGAAGGATGAGGGGTGATCTTATAGAAACATTTAAAATAATGAAAGGGATAGACAAGATAGAGGCAGAGAGGTTGTTTCCACTGGTCGGGGAGACTAGAACTAGGGGGCACAGCCTCAAAATACGGGGGAGCCAATTTAAAACCGAGTTGAGAAGGAATTTCTTCTCCCAGAGGGTTGTGAATCTGTGGAATTCTCTGCCCAAGGAAGCAGTTGAGGCTAGCTCATTGAATGTATTCAAGTCACAGATAGATAGATTTTTAACCAATAAGGGAATTAAGGGTTACGGGGAGCGGGCGGGTAAGTGGAGCTGAGTCCACGGCCAGATCAGCCATGATCTTGTTGAATGGCGGAGCAGGCTCGAGGGGCTAGATGGCCTACTCCTGTTCCTAATTCTTATGTTCTTATGTAATCTCAATTACCAGCTCTAGGTCCATAACCATGCATGTTACTGCACTTTAAGTGCCCATCCAACCATCTCTTAAAAGTGGTGAGGGTTTCTGCATCCACTACTCTTCCAGGCAGCGAGTTCCAGATCCCCACAACCCTCTGCGTAAAGAAGCCCCCCTCAAATCCCCTCTAAACCTTCCACAAACCACCTTAAAACTATGCCCCATTGTAATAGACCCCTCCACCAATGGAAATAGACCCTTACTATCCACTATGTCCGGGCTGCTCAATATTTTGTACACCTTGATGAGGTCTCCTCTCAACCTCCTCTGTTCCAATGAGAACAAACCCTGCCTATCCAATCTGTCCTCGTAACTAAGATTCTCCATTCCAGGCAGCATCCTAGTAAATCTCCTCTGCACCCTCTCTAGCGCAGTCACGTCCTTCCTATAATACGGCGATCAGAACTGCACGCAGTACTCCAGCTGTGGCCTAACCAAAGTTTTACAAAATTTAAGCATAACCTCCCTGCTCTTATATTCTATGCCTCGGCCAATAAAGGCAAGCATTCCGTATGCCTTCTTAACCACCTTATCCATCTAGGCCTGCTACTTTCAGGGATCTGTGGACAAGCACTCCAAGGTCCCTTTGTTCATCTACACTATTAAGTAGCCTACCGCTTTCCTTATTAGCCCTCCCAAAGTGTATCACCTCACACTTCTCTGAATTAAATTCCATTTGCCACTGCTCTGCCCACCTGACCAGTAGATTGATATCCTCCTGCAGCCCATGACTTTCCTCTTCATTATCAACCACAATTTTAGTGTCATCTGCAAACTTCTTAATCATACTCCCTATATTCAAATCTAAATCATTGATATATACCACAAAAGCAAGGGACCCAGCACTGAGCCCTGCGGAACTCCACTGGAAACATCCTTCCAGTCACAAAAACATCCATCAATCACTACCCTTTGCTTTCTACCTCCAAGCCAAGTTTGGATCCAACTTGCCATTTTGCCCTGGATCCCATGGGTTTTAACCTTCATGACCAGTCTACCATGTGGGACCTGATCAAAAGCCTTGCTAAAGTCCATATATACTACATCGTATGCACTACCCTCGTCAACCATCTTAGTTACCGCCTCAAAAAATTCAATCAGATTAGTCAAACACAATCTTCCCTTAACAAATCCGTGCTGACTATTCCTAATTAATCCTTGCCTTTCCAAATGTAGATTTATCCTGTCTTTCAGGATTTTTTCCAATAATTTTCCCACCACTGAGGTTAGGCTGACTGGCCTGTACTTACTTGGCCTATCCCTTTTTCCCTTCTTAAACAAGAGTACTACATTAGCAGTCCTCCAGTCCTCCGGCACCATGCCCAGATTCAAAGAGGACTGGAAAATGATGGTCAAGGCCTCTGCTATTTCCCCCTTTTCTTTGCTCAACTGCCTGGGATGCATATCACATGGCAGATTGGCCATGAAATTAAAGCCCATGGGATCCAGGGCAAAGTGGCAAGTTGGACCTAAAATTGGCTTAGAGCTAGGAAGCAAAGGGTAATGTTTGATAGACGTTTTTGTGACTGGAAGGATGTTTCCAGTTAGGTTCCGCAGGGTTCAGTACTGGGTCCCTTGCTTTTTGTAGTATACATCAGTGATCTAGATTTGAATATAGGGAGTATGATTAAAAAGTTTGCAGATGACACTAAAATTGGCTGTGTGGTTGATAATGAAGAGGAAAGTCATGGACATAGAAAATAGGTGTAGGAGTAGGCCATTTGGCCCTTCGGGCCTGCACCACCATTCAATGTGATCATGGCTGATCATACGCCTCAGTACCCCTTTCCTGCTTTCTCTCCATACCCCTTGATCCCTTTAGCTGTAAGGGCCACATCTAACTCCCTCTTGAATATATCCAATGAACTGGCATCAATGACTCTCTGCGACAGAGAATTCCACAGGTTAACAGCTCTCTGAGTGAAGAAGTTTCTCCTCATCTCAGTCGTAAATGGCTTACCCCTTAACCTAAGACTGTGTCCCCTGGTTCTGCAGGAGGATATCAATCTTACTGGTCAGGTGGACAGAACAGTGGCAATTGGAATTTAATTCAGAGAAGTGTGAGGTAATGCATTTGGGGAGGGCTAATAAGGAAAGGGTATACACATTAAACAGTATGCCACTTAATAGTGTAGATGAACAAAGGGACCTTGGAGTGCTTGTCCACAGACCCATGAAAGTAGCAGGCCAGCAGGATAAGGTGCTAAGGAGGCATACGGAATGCTTGCCTTTATTGGCCGGGGCTTAGAATACAAGAGCAGGGCGGTTATGCTTTAATTGTATAATACTCTGGTTAGGCCATAGTTGGAATACTGCGTGCAGTTCTAGTCACCGTATTATTGGAAGGACGTGATTGCATTGGAGAGGTTGCAGGGGAGATTTATTAGGATGCTGCCTGGAATGGAGAATCTTAGTTATGAGGACAGATTGGATAGGCTGGGTTTGTTCTCATTGGAACAGAGGAGGTTGCGAGGAGACCTCATTGAGGTGTATATCATTTTTTGGGGCTTGGATATAGTCGATAGCAAGGGCCAATTTCGCTTGTTGGAGGGGTCAATTACGAGGGGGCATAGGTTTAATGTGGTTGGTGGAAGGTTCAGAGGGGATTTGAGGGGGTCTTCTTTACGCAGAGAGTTGTGGGGGTCTGGAACTCATTGCCTGGGAGGCAGAAACCCTTACCACATTTAAAAGGTGCTTGGATGGGCACTTAAAGTGCCGTAACCTGCTGGTAAGTGGGATTTGACTGGATAGCCCCTTGTTGGCTGGTGCAGATATAATGGTAAGTACTGCAGGGAATCGAATACGGCCAGGGTGATCTCCTGGACTAGTTTTGATCGCCTGGATGGGTCGGAGAGGAATTTTCCCAGATTTTTTTCCCCAATTGGCCTGGGTTTTTTTTACTGTTTTTTTGCCTCTCCCAGGAGATCGCATGGCTCTGGGTGGGGTGAAGTGTAAAATGTTGTGATACATGGGGTGTCGCAATTGTGTGAGGCGGACTGGTTGTGCTGGATGCTCTTTACCTGTCTGCCATTGTTCATAGGTTTATATGTCACTTTCAAGGTAGCTGACCGAGGGCTGTGTTGCCCTTTGTCGGCCGGCGTGGACACGATGGGCCGAAATGGCCTCCTTCTGTGCTGTAAATTTCTATGTTTCTGTGTTCTATACCTGCACCTGTCTGAGGCACAGTGTATTAGAAGGCTGCGCTTTCGAAAAGAGGTGGTCACCGAGATATGCCAGCTCATAAAGGCAGACCTACAAGCCTACCACCTGTAACAGGACTGCACTGCCCGTCGAGGTGAAGGTGACTGTGGCACTTGCCTTCTATGTCTCCGGCTCCTTTCACACATGCTACACATTGCTGCATTCGCGAGGTGACTGCTGCACTGTACGCACGCAGGATGGACTTTATAAACTTCCCAATGACCAGGAAGGCACAGAATGAGAGGGCTGTGGGTTTTGCACGAATTGCTGGTTTCCCCAAGGTTCAGGGTGCCCTTGACTTGTACACACATTGCCCTGCAAGCACCTTTACAGGAGCCAGAGGTTTACCGAAACCGAAAGGGATTCCACAGATCGTCTGCGACCATAAGCAGCGCATCATGGCAGTCAATGCCCAGTTTCCAAGGAACAATCCATGATGCTGTCATCTTGTGTGAGAGCAGTGTATCATGCCTGTTTGAGAGTCATCCACAAGGCCAGAGCTGGATGCTGGGGGACAAAGGTTACCATCTTGCTACCTGGCTCGAGACCCCCCCTCCGGAAGCCAAGCATCGCTACAATAACAGCTATATAGCCACACGCAATATCGTCGAAAAGATGATTGAAGTGCTCCAGCAGCGCTTCTGATGCCTGGACCGCTCTGGAGGCAGCCTGCGATACTCCACTCAGCAGGTTGCTGAGTTCATTGTGGTGTACTGCATGCTGCACAACTTAGCTATCATGAGGAGACAGGATTTGCCAATGGGGATTGCTGAACCCATGCCACCGCCCCCACCATCACGACAGGGGAGGCCTCCTGGAGCTTTGGCCGCTGCAAAACTCTTCCGTCAGCAGCTCATAAATCAACACTTGCTTGAACAGTGAGAGTTACGTTTCACCTTTGCCTGCCCACTCTATCCCACCATGTTGACTATTACCCCTCCTATTCTAAAAATGAGATATTGCACAGGAATAGTTAAGTTGAACAAAAGGATTTATAAAACACTGTTTAAATTTTTGAAACATTTGAACATTGTTGAAAACTTTGTAAACTTTAATGTGGATTGTTAAATAAATGTTTTTCTTATTTTTAACGCTTTCATCAAAAATTCATAACAGCAACCACCCCACTGCACCAAACTTCTTTTTAACTGAAGTCAGCTCTTCCCCCTCCCCACCCTCCCCACTTGCTTCCTCCTCCCCCTACCCGCGTTGGGACCAAGATGTTGTGCAGCAAGGTGCGCAGAGCGCTGCTGTTGTTGGGACAATGGAGACGCCAGGTGTGGATCCCCTGGAGAAGCTCGGGTTATGGAAGGCCCGGCTTCTGAGTCGGAAGGCTCTTGTTCGGCCTCCCCACTCACAGGTGCTGTCGGTCTGGGTGGTATGACACTGGGGGCTGCAGTGCCAAAAGTCGAGGCCATCAATTTCCGCAGGGTATTGACAGTCTCGGTGTTCTCCCGCGTCGCAGCAACCATCTGCGACATGCCCGCAGATTGTCTGGCAGATTGTGCGTCGATGTTGCCGGAAGTGGCACCCAGGGCCTGCAGGAGCCCTCGACCCAATTCAACGCTCTCGCTTGTGTGTCCAGGTGTGCGTCTGCCTGTCTTTCAGCAGACCGGCTTTGCTGATTCAACCTCCGCAGAGACGGCATGCGGGGTTCTACCCTAGCGGTGCGTTGTTGCACGCCACTTGGACCCGCTGCCTCGGCGAAGGAGATGTGGCTTCCTCCGAGGAAGTTGTGGCTGCAGCTAAAAAATGTGCTGACTCGTTCAAACCCTCCACCCCAACCTCTCCTCCACCATCCCCTCCACTCCCAATGACAACACCCCCTCCACCCCCCGCAACAGCATGTTGTTCCTCTAATGAGTCCACAGCGCACCCCTCATCTTCCTCTTGGACTCGCACTCTATGGGCTGAGGTAGAGGCTTGCATGTGGCGATGAGGCATATGCGTCTCCTCATCTGCAGAATAGAAAACAACAGACGAGCGGTTAGCAGCAGGGGAGGGGACGGGGTGACATGAGTGCGGCCACATAGCGCAGGCTCATTCGAAGGACCACCACTACTGCATTATATGTCGTCGAGAGACTCTACATGACATTACCCGAATCCGAGTCCACAGGCACTGCATGACATGACCCCAGCCCAGCCCGGGGATTTTACATACTTACCCTCCGTTCCAACCATGGGACCAGCACCCACACGGGTAGTTGATCTTCCAGGGGCACCAATAAGGGCTGCCACGCGTTCCTCCAGGTCAGTCAGACGTGACGTGTTGGGTGGGCCGTCGCCTGACCGTCACTGTTCTCTCTGATTGTGAGCCAGCTTTTTCTGCAAAAAATTACCACAGCAAATGGTTAACCGAATTGCCCTTCTGCTCTTGTGGCACACATAGAGAGCCATCAAAGTACTGATTCCGTACCGTGTGCATTTAATACAGTCCTCTGTTTAATGGCTCTGGGAGCTGCACATGGTTCACGAGGAAGACATCGAAGTGCTGAAATATCTTTTAAGATCTCAGAAAGCTATCTTAATAATATGTAAAGATCATTCATGGCAAATAAGGTGCAACACTAAATGCCTACCTACAGCAACATGTGTCAGATTTACAATGCAAGTAATTAAGGAGCGCATGAATAAAATATTACTTCCTCTCGCGACACCGCAAAGATCATTCCACCTCTTCCTGCATTGCTGGAAGTCCCCGGGTATATCATCTGCTGGGGGCACCTCCTCAGCAACAGCAATCCATAACCTCCTTGCAATGGGTGGGGTGGGGAGGGGAGTTTAACCTCGACCCCTACTAAACTCCTCCCCCCCCGCCCCATTTTTATGGTAACCACAAGTGCCTCTTGGGCATCTAGACTAAACTTCCTGGCCCTCTTCCTTCTGAGATTGCATTGCTGCACCTTCTCCTTTCAAAAATGGATGACAGAGCTGGGTGTACTGCGCATGTGCGGGCGCACCCTGACCCTGAACAGAATTGCGGGAAGAAAAAAATCGTGCATGCGCAGAAGATCACCAAAAAAGCCAACCGCTGCTGCTCCCGCCGGTCACCGTTTGACCAAACTAGCGGCCTTCCGGCATAACGGTATTTCAGCAATTTCAAACCAAAACTCGATCCTCAAATACCGCCAAAAAAACCGGTGATAGCATTTTGTCATGAATTTCCAGCCCAAGATCTTCAACATTTGTATATATGTATAAGGATCTAGTATTGCAATGTTACCAGAACCAGAATGTATACCTACTTGATACAGAATATATGCTTTCATTGTTGAATATCCTGGCCTATGTTTTGAATCAGAATCATACACGTAATGTAATGAACATGAACAAATATAATTATCGGCCCATGTGGATCAATTTGCCTCAGGCTCTGACTCCGGCCCCGAGAATGCTATGCCTCCTCACTCCTATTTCTGTTTCTGGTTTCCGCACACTTTGCTCAAGCTCTGTATGGTAATTCAAGGAATTTGAAATATTTTGCGACTGGGTTCAACAATCTGTTTTAATTCCGAGTGCTTTTGGCCAAAGTGCTGTTGGCAATCATGTTCCTTTTCAAAAGGCCGATTGTATTTGGAAATGTTGTTAATCGCAGTTGCAAAATGCTGGGAATGGAGAAGGCTGAGATCTGGCACCAACAACACTTGAGACACAAAGGAAGTCTAATTGCAACGAGCTCTGGTGTCAATAATGAACACGTGTTTAATTTTGTTATGCCAGTGGCTGTCTGGAGACTGGGCTGGAGTCCCTGCTGAAGGCTGCTGGCAGCAACCTTCTCATTCTGAAGGTCTCCCATTGTCCCAACATCCTGACTGACCGTTCACTTTGGCTGGCAAGCTGTTACTGCCGTGCACTACAAGCTGTAACTTATAGGTGAGTAAAATGGCTATTCTTTTATCACCTGTCTGAGCTGCACTGGGAGAAATAATTAGGGCAACAAACTTAATGCTCTTCCTTGCGGCTGCTATATGTTGAGCGTGTAATGTCTAGATGAGCAGAATGGAGAGAGATTGGATTTGATAATGAGGAAATACTTGGGTATTGTACTGAATTATATAGTTGTCCATCTGAAGAACATACAGGACAAAAAAATGAGAAATTTGCTCGGAACTTGGGAAAGTACAGACGTGGAGAAGACTCTGCAGTTTATATAGACAGTCCCAAAAACGCCTACTCTTTTAAATATCCACCCAATTCTTTCAGTTTTTCCACATTACCTGTCTCTATTGCTTTATATCGTACTCACTTTCTTTTCTCAAAATAACCAGTCCTCGGATCATCAACCTTTCCTCATAACTCAGATGTCTTAATCTAAGTTTAACTTTGCCGCCTTCTATAAGAATATAAGAAATGGGAGCAGGAGTAGGTCATTCAGTCATTCGAACCTATCCACCATTCAATAAGATCATGGCTGATTACCTCAACAACACCTTTTCACACTATCCCCATATCCCTTGATTCCCTTAATATCCAAAGGTCTATCGATCTCTGTCTTGAATATACTCAATGACTGAGCATCCACAGCCCTCTGAGGTAGAGAACTCCAAAGATTCACAACCCTTCAAGTGAACAAATTTCTCCTCATCTGTACTGCCTCCAACCCCTGAATATCGACTGCAGTACCGGGAAATCGGGAGACCAAAACTGTACTTCGTACTCCCAGATGTTGTCTCACCAGGGTCTAATACAGTTTTCAAATGACCTCCCTGGATTTATGTTATACCCCTTGCTATCTCCTTATAATACCTACACTCTACCCTGCTCTTTCAGCCCCAGTGTTAATGTGGTGGGTCCACTAATGATCACTGATGATCCCGAAGATGTTCCTCATAGAAGTTTACAGCACGGAAGGAGGCCATTCGGCCCATTGTGTCCGCGCCGGCCGACAAGAGCTATCCAGCCTAAACCCACTTTCCAGCTCTTGGTCCGTTGCCCTGCAAGTTACGGCACTTCATGTGCACATTCAAGTACTTTTAAAATCTGGTGAGGATTCCTGCCTCTACCACCCTTTCAGGCAGTGAGTTCCAGACCGCCACCACCCTCTGGAAGAAGAAATTTCCCCTCAAATCTCCTCGAAACCTTCTACCAATTACTTTAAATTTATGCCCCCTGGTTGTTGACCCCTCTGCTAACGGCAATAGGCCCTTCCTATCCACTATATCTAGGCCCCTCATAATTTTATACACCTCAATGAGGTCTCCCCTCAGTCTCCTCTGTTCCAAAGAAAACAAACTCAGCCTATCCAATCTGTCCTCATAGCGAAGATTCTCCAGTCCCGGCAACATCCTCGTAAGTCTACTCTGTACCCTCTCCAGTGAAATCACGTCCTTCCTGTAATGTGGTGACCAGAACTGCACGCAGTACTCCAGCTGTGGCCTAACCAGTCTTTTATACAGTTCAAGCATAACCCCACTGCTCTTATTCTATGCCTCAGCTAATAAAGGCAAGCATTCCGTATGCCTTCTCAACCATCTTATCTACCTGGCCTGCTATCTTTAGGGATCTGTGGACATGCACTCCAAGGTCCCGTTGATCCTCTACACTTCTCAGTGTCGTACCATTTAATGTGTATTCCCTTGCCTTGTTAGCCCTCCCCAAATGCATTACCTCACACTTCTCCAGATTAAATTCCATTTGCCAATGCTCTGCCCACCCGACCAGTTGATTGATATCTTCCTGCAGTCCGCAGCTTTCTTCATTGTCAATCACATGGCCTATTTTTGTATCATCTGCAAACTTCTTAATCATACTCCCTATATACAAGTCTAGATCATTGCTATATACCACAAAAAGCAAGGGAACCAGTACTGAGCCCTGCAGAACCCCACTGGAAACATCCTTCCAGTCACAAAAACATCCATCAACCATTACCCTTTGCTTCCTACCTCTGAGCCAATTTTGGATCCAACTTGCCACTTTGCCCTGGATCCCATGGACTGTTACTTTCGTGACCAGTCTGCCATGTGGGACCTTATCAAAAGCTTTGCCAAAATCCATATACACGACATCATACGCACTGCCCTCATCGACCCTCCTGGTTACCTCCTCAAAAAATTCAATCAGGTTAGTCAGGCACAACCTTCCCTTAACAAATCCATACTTACTGTCCCTGATTAATTTGTGTCTTTCTTAATGAAGATTTACCCTGTCCCTCAGGATTTTTTCCAATAATTTTCCCACCACTGAGGTTAGGCTGACTGGCCTGTAATTACTCGGTCTATCCCTTTCTCCCTTTTTAAACAAAGGTACAACATTAGCAGTCCTCCAGTCCTCCGACACCACACCTGTAGCCAGAGTGGACTGGAAAAAGATGGTCAGAGCATCCGCTATTTCCTATTTCCTCTTTTGCTTCACTTAACAGCCTGGGATACATTTCACCCAGGCCTGGGGCCTTATCCACTTTCAAAGCTACAAAACCCTCTCTCATTATGTTTATTTCATCGAATATTTCACACTCCTCCTCCTCGATAGCAGTGTCTGCATCGCCCCTCTCTTTTGTGAAAACAGACACAAAGTATTCATTAAGAACCATACCCACATCTTCCACCTCCACACACAGATTACCCTCATGGTCTCTAATAGAAACCCTACGCTTTCTTTAGTTATCCTCTTGCTCTTAATATATTTATGAAACATCTTTGGATTTTACTTGCCAAGAATTTTTCATGCTCTCTCTTTGCTTTTCTAATAGCCTTTTTCATTTCACCGCTGGACTTTTTATACTCCTAGAAATTCTGCAGTATTTAGCCCTCGGTATCTGTCATAAGCTTCCCTTTTTTTCATGGTAGGGAAACTCTGCAATTGGGCGCCATGATACGTTGGGCGCGTGATACATTATGCGATGCATTGGACACAGTGATGCATAAGAACATAAGAAATAGGAGCAGGAGTAGGCCATACAGTCCCTCGAGCCTGCTCCGCCATTTAATACGATCATGGTTGATCTGATCATGGACTCGGGTCTACCTCCCTGCCCGCTCCCCATAACCCCTTATCGGTTAAGAAACTGTCTATCTCTGTCTTAAATTTATTCATAAGAACATAAGAATTAGGAACAGGAGTAGGCCATCTAGCCCCTCGAGCCTGCTCCGCCATTCAACAAGATCATGGCTGATCTGGCCGTGGACTCAGCTCCACTTACCCGCCTGCTCCCCATAACCCTTAATTCCCTTATTGGTTAAAAATCTATCTATCTGTGACTTGAATACATTCAATGATCTCTTCTCAACTGCTTCCTTGGGCAGAGAATTCCACAGATTCACAACCCTCTGGAAGAAGAAATTCCTTCTCAACTAGGTTTTAAATTGGCTCCCCTGTATTTTGAGGCTGACCCATCTCCTCCTCATCTCAGTTTTAAATGGGCGGTCTCTTATTCTAAGATTATGCCCTCTAGTTCTAGTCTCCCCTATGAGTGGAAACATCCTCTCTGCATCCACTTTGTCAAGGTACCCCTCATAATCTTATACCTTTCAATAAGACCACCTCTCATTCTTCTGAATTCCAATGAGTAGAGGCCCAACCTACTCAACCTTTCCTCATAAGTCAACCCCCTCATCTCCAGAATCAATCGAGTGAACCTTTTCTGAACTGCCTCCAAAGCAAGTTTATCCTTTCGTAAATATGGAAACCAAAACTGCACGCAGTATTCCAGGTGTAGCCTCACCAATACCTTGTATAACTGTAGCAAGACTTCCCTGTTTTTATACTCCATCCCCTTTGCAATAAAGGCCAAAACTCCATTGGCCTTCCTGATCACTTGCTGTACCTGCATACTAACCTTTTGTGTTTCATGCACAAGGACCCCCAGGTCCCGCTGTACTGCAGCACTTTGCAATCTTTCTCCATTTAAATAATAACTTGCGCTTTGATTTTTTTTTTCTGCCACAGCACATAACCTCACACTTTCCCACATTATACTCCATCTGCCAAATTTTTGCCCACTCACTTAGCCTGTCTTATGTCCTTTTGCAGGTTTTTTGTTTTTGTGTCCTCCTCACACATTGCTTTTCCTCCCATCTTTGTATCATCAGCAAACCTGGCTTCGTAACACTCTGTTTTCTGTTAGTTAGCCAATCCTCTATCCATGCTAATAAATTACCCCGAACCCCGTGAACTTTTATCTTGTGCAGTAACCTTTTATGTGGCCCCTTGTCAAATGCCTTCTGGAAGTCCAAATACATCACGTCCACTGGTTCCCCTTTATCCTCCTTGTTTGTTACATCCTCAAAGAATTCCAGCAAATTTGTCAAACATGACTTCCCCTTCATAAATCCATGTTGACTCTGTCTGACTGAATTATGCTTTCCCAAATGTCCTTCAACTGCTTCTTCAATAATGGACTCCAACATTTTCCCAACCACAGATGTTAGGCTAACTGGTCTATAGTTTCCTGCTTTTTGTCTGCCTCCTTTTTAAATAGGGGCGTTACATTTGCAATTTTCCAATCTACTGGGACCTCCAGGGAATTTTGGTAAATTACAACCAATGCATCCACTATCCCTGCCGCTAATTCTCTTAAGACCCTAGGATGCAAGCTATCAGGTCCAGGGGATTTATCTGCCTTTAGTCCCATTATCCATTATCTTACTGAGTACCACCTCCTTAGTGATTGTGATTGTGTTAAGTTCTTTCCCCCCCGGCCCCCCATAGCTCCTTGATTGCAGTGATACATTGGGTACAATGATGTGGGTATGGTTCTTAATGAATACTTTGCATTTGTTGTCACAAAAGCGAAGGGTGATGCAGACACTGCTATCGAGGAGTGTGAAATAATAGATGAAATAAACATACTGAGAGAGTAATTGGAGAGGGAATGGCAGATACTGTAAAGGTACCTTTGGACACTTGCTACTACTATAGGTTTACATTGATTCGTGTTCGATCAGTTTGCCTTATCTTTTTATTATATTTTCAGGAGTTCAACAGATCCAGTTGGCCATGAAGTGATTTGGGCTTTGGGAGCCGGGTGTAGAGACATCATCTCTCTGCAGGTTGCACCATTACATCCATGGTAAGGGCAGTACCTTCCATTTCTCTTCAGCCATTAATCAGTGCTGTCCAATACGATAGCCAAATGTGATGAATTGGGAATCCAGACGTGGCGAATTACATTTCTGATTACAAATGAGTAGCAAACACCATTGTTGGGTATGTGATGTTGATGCACAGATGCACACTGCTGAGACAGACTGCTAAAAATGTAGCAAAACGTCCTAACTGAGGGCAAATATTTTGAGAATTGCCGCACCAAGCAGTTCTCTGTATTTGGTTCAATTGGTTGTGCAAGTCAACACGCTCAGCAATCATTCTGATGGTCAAAGTTCTGTGTGCAACTGCTGGACAAAACCTAGAACCTGCACTAAGTCGTGCTTTATCTCATTAATTCATGCCAGAATTCCAACTTCAGTGCAAGAGAAAGACGGCAAAGTTTCACACTGAATGATGTTAGATGTTTGTTCAGTAAGTATACACGTGTGAAGCACACTTACCTGTAATATATAAGTGTATGCAATTCTAAAATAGTGGATTCGGACAGCTATGATACAGATTGAACCACTGCTGCTGATGAGAGGTTGAGAGTGTAGGCCAGATTGCATGACATGCTGAGAGCAGTCACAGGAGCACTGAATATCACAACGGTGTTGGTGGTTGTGAGTGTATCGAGGGGAAAAAAAGAACAAGGCTTCAGCTGGAATATCTGGAATACGCTGCCTGAAAGGTTGGTGGAATCAGATTCAGCAGTAACTTTCAAAAGTATTGTAATGTATTTGCTTGAGAAGTCGTAGCAACACATTGCTATTACTAGCTGGTTTATTAACAAAGGTTTAACAATCACACTACATATTAATAGTTCATCCACCATCCACTAGGCTCACAACCACCAGCCTCATCGTGGATCACCTGAACCCAACTGGTTGGGGTTTTATTGAGTCTTGTGAACATCATGTGACTGGCTAAGCCACTCACAATGCAACAGCTCTACAACTCTTTTGAAGGAGACAAATAAACATTAGGTCAAGTGACCCCCGATCTGGGGGACACTCCAAACATTTTCAAGGCCCTTTTTTGTGTCTCTTTTTGTGGGTTTTTTTGTGTTTTTTTTTGCGTTTTTTTTGGGGCGCTAAAATCAAAATCTTTTTCCAAGTGCCCACATTAAAAGGGGAGGAGGACACTAAAAACTCCGGCAATTAAAACAAATTAAACTTTAAAACATAAAATCAAATTAAAATTTGGTTGCCGGGGGTGACGATGCACTCCAGTCCCTCCGGCGCCCACCTCTCGCGGAAGGCCGCGAGCGTACCGGTGGACACCGCGTGCTCCATCTCCAAGGACACCCTGGCCCGGATGTACGCGCGGAAGAGAGGCAGGCAGTCAGGTTGAACGACCCCCTCGACCGCCCGCTGCCTGGACCGGCTGATGGCACCCTTGGCCGTGCCCAGGAGCAGTCCTACGAGGAGGCCCTCGGACCTACCTGCTCCCCTCCGCACAGGGTGCCCAAAGATCAGGAGTGTGGGACTGAAGTGCAGCCAGAATTTCAGGAGCAGCCCCTTTAAATATTGGAACAGGGGCTGCAACCTCGTGCATTTAATAAAAACGTGGAACACGGACTCTTCCAGACCGCAGAAATTGCAGGCGGCCTGGGAGTCCGTGAACCGGCTTAAAAATTTGTTGCACGGGACTGCTCCGTGCACCACCCTCTAGGCCAAGTCCCCGATAAATAGTGGGAGGACTCCTGCGTAGAGTGCCCTCCATCGGGGACCCCCGCCTCCTCCGGACGGCAAGATGGTACGCCATGGCGTGTCGGACGGCAGACGAGGATGGCAAAGTTGAGAGTGTGCAGGAGCAGTCCGTACAGGAAACCCCTCCGCGCAGAACTAAAAGGCACGGAGGGGATTTCCCCGAGGCGGCTCAAGTTGTGAGGCGCCGGCTCCCGAGGAGGTTCCGGGGTTTGGCGCCGATGAGGAATTCCGTCCGGACGGAGGTCAGTTCGGACGGGATCTCCCCACGTGCTTGAGCCTCCTCGATGTACCTAATGGAGTCAGGGCCCAGAGCGCAACAGCTCTACAAACCTGTGAGTACCCTCACATGTGCACACATTAATTGGAAAGGAGAAAATTGCAGGGCTGTGGGGAAAGAACAGGGGAGTGGGACTAACTGGAGAGCTCTTTCAGAGAGTCGGCACAGGCAGAATGTGCCAAATGGTCGCCTTCTGTGCTGCAGGGTCATAGAATAGGGCAACAACCACAACTTGTATTTATATAGTGCCTTTACCATAGTGAAACATCCCTAGGCACTTCACAGGAGTATTGTGAGATAAATAATTTGATGCCGAGCCACCCAAGGAGAAATTCGGGCATGTGACCAAAAGCTTGGTCAAAGAGGTAGGTTTTAAGGAGCGTCTTAAAGAAGGAAAGAGAGGCGGAGAGGTTTAGTCAGGGAATTCCAGAGCTTGGGGCCGAGGCAACAGAAGGCACGGCCATCAATAGTTGAGCGATTATAATCAAGGATGCTCAAGAGAGCAGAATTGGAGGAGTGCAGATATCTCAGGTGGTTGTGGGGCTGGAGGAGATTACAGAAATGGGGAGGGGTGAAGCCATGGAGGGATTTGAAAACAAGGACGAGAATTTTGCTTAACCGGGAGCCAGCGTAGGTCATCGAGCACAGGGTGATGGGTGAGCGGGACTTGGTGCGAGTTTGGGCAAGGGCTGCCGAATTTTGGATCATCTCTAATTTACATCGGGTAAAATGTGGGAGGCCAGTCAGGAGTGCGTTAGAATAGTCAATTTTAGAGGAAACAAAGGAATACCTGAGTGCTTCAGCAGCAGATGAGCTGAGGCAAGGGCAGAGACGGGCGATGTTACGGAGGTGTAAATAGGCGGGTCTTAGATATGTGGTTGAAAGCTCATTTCAGGGTCAAATATGACACCTGCGTTTCCCACATTACAATAGTGGCTACACTCAAAGTGCTTCATTGGTTGTAAAGCGCTTTGAGATGTCTGATGGTCATGAAAGGCGCCATAGAAATCCAATCTCTTTTTCAAGGTTGTGAACAGTGTGGTTCAGCCTCGTACAGAAGTTGGGAGAGGGATGGAGTCAGTGACTCGGGAACGGAGTTTGTGGTGAGAATCGAAAATAATGGCTTCGGTCTTCTCAATATTCAGTTGGAGAAAATTTCTGCTCACCCAGAACTGGATGTTGGACAAGTAGTCTGACAATTTAGAGACCATGGAGGGGTCGGGAGAAGTGGTAGTGAGGTAGAGCTGGGTGTCATCAGCGTACATATGGAAACTGAAGTTGTGTTTTTGGATGATGTCGCCAAGAACAGAAATAGGAGGGGGCCAAGCATAAATCCTTGAGAGACACCAGAGGTAACGATGCGGGAAGAGAAGCTGTTGCAGGTGATTCTCTGGCTATGATTAGATAGATAAGAATAGAACCAGTTGAGTGCAGTCCCACCCAGCTGGACGATAGTGGAGAGGTGTTGGAGAAGGATAGAGTGGTCAGCAGTGTCAAAGGCTGCAGACAAGTCAAGAAGGACAAGGAGGGATAGTTTGCCTTTATTACCGTAATCAAGGATGTAGTTTGTGACTTTGATGAGAGCGGTTTCGGTACTGTGGCAGTGGCGGAAACCAGATTGGAGGGGTTCAAACATGGAATTGCGGGAAAGATGGGCACAAATTTGGGCGGCGACAACACATTCAAAGACCTTGGAGAGGAAAAGGGAGGGTGGAGATGGGGCAGTAATTTTCAAGGACGGAGGGTTCAAGGGTTGTTTTTTTGAGGAAAGGGATGATGACGGCAATTTGTGGGAGAAGGGGACAGTTCCTGAGGAGAGAGAAACGTTCACAATGTTGGCTAACATGGGAGCCAGAAAAGGAAGTTGGGTGGTCACAGTTTGGTAGGAATAGGGTCGAGGGAGCAGGAAGTGGGTCTCATGGACAGGATGAGCTGGGAAAGGACATGAGGGGAGATCAGAGAGAAACTGGATAAAGATGTGAGGTCAGGGCTAGAACAGGTGGATCCTGAGAGGAAATTTGGCCTGGTGGGCTAGGGGAAGAGGCGGCCGAATGGATGGTCTCCATCTTAGAGACAAAAGTCCATGAACTCCTCACATTTACTGATAGCAGAGAAGGAGGGCATTCAGCACATCGAGTCTGCACCGACTCTTCGAGCAATCCAGTTAGTCCCACGCTCCCGCTCTTTCTCCATATCCCTGCAATTTTTTCAACTTTAAATATTTATCTAATTCCCTTTTGATGGCTACTATTGAATAAAAACATAAGAAATAGGAGCAAGAGTAAGCCATATGGTCTTTCGAGCCTGCTCTACCATTCAATAAGATGATAGCTGGACTTCTACATTTACTCCACTTTCCTGCCCTATCTCCATATCCCTTGATTCCTTTAGTGCCCAAAAATCTATTGATGTCATCTCTAGTATACTCATCAGCTGAAAATCCCCAACCCTCTGAGGTAGAGAATTCCAAATATATCAACCCTCTGAGTCAAGAGGTTTCTCTCATCTCAGTCCTAAATCGTCGACTCCTTATCTTGAGATTATGACCTAGTTTTAGACTCTTCAGCCCGAGGAAACAGCATCTCAGCATCTACTGTCAAGCCATCTAAGAATTTTCCACGTTTCAGTGAGATCGCCTCTCGTTCTTCAGAGAATATAGGCCCGTTCTACTCAATCTCTCATCATGGGACAGCCCTCTCATCCCGAGTGAACGTTCATTGCAAGTATGTCCTTCCTTAGGCAAGGAGACCAAAACAGTGCACAGTACTCCAGGTGTGGTCTCACCAAAGCCCTATATAAATGCAGCAAGAATGATGAACTTTATTTTCAAGTTGACAGAAAGGAAAGGGCAAAAATATATTATTCCAATAAATAATAAAGTAACTCTGTTTTTCACATTTATTTCATTTCACAGACACATTGAAGGGGGGAAGTTGCTCCAAGAGAGATTTTAAAAAGCATGTGACCTATTTTAAACAAACATAAAATTCCTTGCCGCACTATTTTAATACACTTGTTAACCAATTGAAAGGTAAAACTACGAATGGGTGATGTGTTTGTTACACGTACGGGAGAGAGGAATTTCAGTCCCAACTATTATTAAATACTGTCGTAAAATTCCAGTCAACTGACCTAAAGGTCAATGTACAGTGGGGAAGAGTTAAATGACCGTGGTTGCTGTCACATAGCAAATTACATTCATAATGGTATATATCAATGATTAGACTTTAATGTTGGGGTTTCATTAAGAAATTTGCAGATGATACAAAAATTGGCTGTGTGGTTGATGATGAAGAAAGCTGTAGACTGCAGGAAGATATCAATGAACTGGTCAGGTGGGCAGAACAGTGGCAAATGGAATTCAATCTGGAGAACTGTGAGGTAGTGATTTAGGGAGGGTTAATAAGGCAAGGGAATACACAATAAATGATAGAATACTAAGAAATGTAGAGGAACAGAGGGATCTTGGAGTAGTGGTCCACAGATCCCTGAAGACAGCAGGACAGGTAGATAAGGTGGTTAAGAAGACATACAGGTTATTTTCCTTTATTAGTCTAGGCATACAATATAAGAGCAGGGAGCTTATGCTTGAATTGTATAAAACACTGGTTAGGCCACAGCTGGAGTACTGCGTGCAGTTCTGGTCACCACATTACAGGAAGAATGTGATTGCATCAAAGAGGGTACAGAGGAGATTTACGAGGATGTTGCCTAGACTGAAAAATTTTAGCTATGAGGAAAGATTGGATAGGCTGGGTTTGTTTTCATAGAATCATAGAAATTTACAGCATGGAAGGAGGCCATTTCGGCCCATCGTGTTCGAACTGGCCAACAAGAGGCTATCAGCCTAATCCCACTTTCCAGCTCTCGGTCCATAGCCCTGCAGGTTACAGCACTTCAGGTGCACATCCAAATACTTTTTAAATGTGGTGAGGGTTTCTGCCTCTACCACCCTTTCAGACAGTGAGTTCCAGACCCCCACCTCCCTCTGGGTGAAGAAATTTCTTTGAAACAGAGGAGGCTGAGGGGATATTTAATTTGGGTGTATACAATTATGAGGGTCCTAGAGAGAGAGAGAGGAAAGGGAGCACCTATTTCCTTCAGCAGAGAGGTTAATAACCAGGGTGTATAGATTTAAAGTAAGGATTAGAGGGGAGTTGAGGAGAACTTTTTTCACCCAGAGGATGATGGGGATCTGGAACTCACTTCATGAAATGGTGATCGGGGCAGAGACCCTCACCACATTTAAACAGTGCTTGGATATGCACTTGTGGTGCAGTAAAGTGCAGGGTTACGGACCAAGTGCCGGAAAGTTGGATTAGACTGTGAAGACTGACACACAATATTTATTTAACGTCTCTGCCATTTCCTTATTCCACATTATAATTTCTCCTGCCCTAAGGGATCCATAGAAACATAGAAACATAGAAAATAGGTGCAGGAGTAGGCCATTCGGCCCTTCTAGCCTGCACCGCCATTCAATGAGTTCATGGCTGAACATTCAACTTCAGTACCCCATTCCTGCTTTCTCGCCATACCCCTTGATCCCCCTAGTAGTAAGGACCTCATCTAACTCCTTTTTGAATATATTTAGTGAATTGGCCTCAACAACTTTCTGTGGTAGAGAATTCCACAGGTTCACCACTCTCTGGGTGAAGAAGTTCCTCCGCATCTCGGTCCTAAATGGCTTACCCCTTATCCTTAGACTGTGACCTCTGGTTCTGGAACATTCTTCCTGCATTTAACCTGTCTAACCCCGTCAGAATTTTAAATGTTTCTATGAGGTCCCCTCTCATTCTTCTGAACTCCTGTGAATACAAGCCCAGTTGATCCAGTCTTTCTTGATAGGTCAGTCCCGCCATCCCGGGAATCAGTCTGGTGAACCTTCGCTGCACTCCCTCAATAGCAAGAATGTCCTTCCTCAGGTTAGGAGACCAAAACTGTACACAATACCCCAGGTGTGGCCTCATCAATGCCCTGTACAACTGTAGCAACACCTTCCTGCCCCTGTACTCAAATCTCCTTGCTATGAAGGCCAGCATGCCATTTGCTTTCTTAACCGCCTGCTGCACCTGCATGCCAACCTTCAATGACTGATGTACCACGACACCCAGGTCTCTTTGCACCTCCCCTTTTCCTAATCTGTCACCATTCAGATAATAGTCTGTCTCTCTGTTTTTACCACCAAAGTGGATAACCTCACATTTATCCACATTATACTTCATCTGCCATGCATTTGCCCACTCACCTAATCTATCCAAGTCGCTCTGCAGCCTCACAGCATCCTCCTCGCAGCTCACACTGCCACCCAACTTAGTGTCATCCGCAAATTTGGAGATACTACATTTAATCCTCTCATCTAAATCATTAATGTACAGTGTAAACAGCTGGGGCCCCAGCACAGAACCTTGCGGTACCCCACTAGTCACTGCCTGCCATTCTGAAAAGTACCCATTTACTCCTACTCTTTGCTTCCTGTCTGACAACCAGTTCTCAATCCATGTCAGCACACTACCCCCAATCCCATGTGCTCTAACTTTGCACATCAATCTCTTGTGTGGGACCTTGTCGAACGCCTTCTGAAAGTCCAAATATACCACATCAACTGGTTCTCCCTTGTCTACTCTACTGGAAACATCCTCAAAAAATTCCAGAAGATTTGTCAAGCATGATTTCCCTTTCACAAATCCATGCTGACTTGGACCTATCATGTCACCTCTTTCCAAATGCACTGCTATGACATCCTTAATAATTGATTCCATCATTTTACCCACTACCGATGTCAGGCTGACCGGTCTATAATTCCCTGCTTTCTCTCTCCCTCCTTTTTTAAAAAGTGGGGTTACATTGGCTACCCTCCACTCCATAGGAACTGATCCAGAGTCTATGGAATGTTGGAAAATGACTGTCAATGCATCCACTATTTCCAAGGCCACCTCCTTAAGTACTCTGGGATGCAGTCCATCAGGCCCTGGGAATCCACGTTTACTTTTGTTAATGTCTTCCTTTTTAAAATCTTTTACACCTCTGTTTTTATATTTCTTGCTAGTTTACACTCATTCTATTTTCTGCCTCTAACAATTTCATGATCCTCCATTTTTACTTACTACTCTTTCTGGCAATATTGTAAGCCTCTTTTAATCTAATAGTATCTTAACTTCTCCAGTTAACTATGGCTGTCCCACTTTCCAGTAGAGTTCCTATTCCTCGTGAATGTATATTCGTTGAGAATTATGAATTTTTTATTTAAATGTTTACCATTGCTTATCTATCGCCATATATTTTAATCTAATTTCCCAACCTACCTTAGCCAACTTGCCCCTCATAGCTCTACAATTGACTTTGTTTAAATTTCGGTATTAACCACATCATACTCAAACCTCAAACTTAACATGAAATGTTATATTATGTCCACTCTTCCCCAGAGATTTAACAACACACTAATAGTAAAGCATCCAAATATAACAAATATAAGATTACTAATTAACTCTGTCTCATGCTAAATGCTGAAAGCCCGTTTCCGAGTTGGTTCCTCAACATATTGTTCTAGAAAACTGTCTCGAATGCATATCATGAACTTTGCCTCCAGCTACTTTTGCCATTTTGGTTTGCCCAGTCTATATAAAAATTAAAGTTCCCAAGGATTATTGCATTACCCTTTTTACATGCTCCTCTAAATTCCTGATTTATACTCTGTCCAACGCTACAATTATTGTTAGGGGACCCATAAACTACTCCCACCAGTGTTTTCTGCCCTTTTTTATTTCTTAGCTCCACCCACACTAATTCTACATCCTGGTTTTCTGGGATAAGATCCTTTCTCTCTGCTGCCTTTATCTCATCCTTTTATTATCAGGGCTACCCCACATTCCTTTCCATTTTGCCTATCTTTTCTAAACGTCAAATACCCTTGAATATTTGGTCACTATGCTACTCGGATCAAACCGATTTATCTCTCTTTGTGCTGGGGTGGAGATGGGCGATGTACGGAGGTGGCCTTGGTCATGAAAACGGTCATCATCATCATCATCGGCAGTCCCTCGGAATCGAGGAAGACTTGCTTCCACTCTTTAAAAAAAAAAAGAGTCCTCAGGTGGCTGAACAGTCCAATACGAGAACCACAGTCCCTGTCACAGGTGGGACAGACAGTGGTTGAGGGAAGAGGAGGGTGGGACTGGTTTGCCGCACGCTCATTCCGCTGCTGCATGCTCTCGGCGATGAGACTCGAGGTGCTCAGCGTCCTCCCGGATGCACTTCCTCCACTTATGGCAGTCTTTGGCCAGTGACTCCCAGGTGTCGGTGGGGATGTTGCACTTTATCAGGGAGGCTTTGAGGGTGTCCTTGAAATGTTTCCTCTGCCCACCTGGGGCTCGTTTGCCGTGAAGGAGTTCCGAGTAGAGCGCTTGCTTTGGGAGTCTCGTGCGGACAATGTGGCCTGCCCAATGGAGCTGGTCGAGTGTGGTCAGTGCTTCGATGCTGGGGATGTTGGCCTAGTCGAGGACGCTAACGTTGGTGCGTCTGTCCTCCCAGGGGATTTGTATGATCTTGCAGAAACATCGTTGGTGGTATTTCTCCAGCGACTTGAGGTGTCTACTGTACATGGTCCATGTCTCTGAGCCAGACAGGAGGGCGGGTATTACTACAGCTCTGTAGACCATGAGCTTGATGGCAGATTTGAGGAAAGGGTACGGGGTCGGTAGCTCAGCCCAGGGTCAAATAGGACGCCAAGGTTGCAGACAATTTGATTCAGCCTCTGGTAGTGGCCGAGAGAGGGATGCAGTCAGTGGCTGGGGAACTGAATTTGTGACTGGGACTGAAGGCAATGGCTTCGGTCTCCCCAATATTTAATTATAGAAAATTTCTGTTCCTCCAATACTGGATGTCGGACAAGCAGCGTGAGATCCATTTTCCTGCTCTTTCCACATTTTCGCTTTAAGTAATTATTATCCAGTACCTTTTTAAAGCTATAATTGATTTAGTATTGATCACCACTTCTGGTAAAGCATTCTAGATTCCGCTATCTTTCTGGCCTGAAAAGGTTTCTTCTAATCTCACTCTTGACAGCATGGTTAATTATAGAACTTACAGCACGGAAGGAGGCCATTTTGGCCCATCGTGTCCATGCCGGCCAACGAGGCTATCCAGCCTAATCCCACTTCCAGCACTAAGTCCGGACGTTACGGCACTTCAAGTGCACATCCACGTACTTTTTAAAATCTCTCCGAAACCTTCTACCAATTACTTTAAATCTATACGCCCTGCTTGTGGATCCCTCTGCTTCCATCCACTCTATCCAGGCCCCTCATAATTTTATACACCTCAGTGAGGTCTCCCCTCAGCCTCCTCTGTTCCAAAGAAAACAAACCCAGCCTGTCCAATCTGCCCTCGTAGCTAAGATTCTCCACTTCCGGCAACATCCTCGTAAATCCCCTCTGTACCCTCTCCAGTGCAATCACGTCCTTCCTGTAATGCGGTGACCAGAACTACACGCAGTACTCCAGCTGTGGCATAACTAGTTATTTGTACAATTCAAACACAACCCCCACTGCTCTTGTATTCTATGCCTCGGCTAATAAAGGCAAGCATTCCGTATGCCTTCTTAACCACCTTCTCTACCTGGACTGCTACCTTCAGGGATCTGTGGGCCTGCACTCCCAAGGTCCCTTTGTTCCTCTACACTTCTCAATGTCCTACCATTTAATGTGTATACCCTTTCCTTATTAGCCCTCCCCAAATGCATAACCTCACACTTCTCCAGATTAAATACTGTTTGCCACTGTTCTGCCCACCTGACCAGTACATTGATATCTTCCTGCAGTCTACAGCTTTCTTCTTCATTATCAACCACACAGCCAATTTTACTTGACTGATTTACCTACCGTTAAAATAATCATTGACCATGGCACCATGGTATAGAAACATAGAAAATAGATGCAGGAGTAGGCCATTCGGCCCTTCGAGCCTGCACCACCATTCAATAAGATCATGGCTGATCATTCCCTCAGTACCCCTTTCCTGCTTTCTCTCCATACCGCTTGATCCCTTTAGCCGTAAGGGCCATATCTAACTCCCTCTTGAATATATCTAACGAACTGGCATCAACAACTCTCTGTGATAAAGAATTCCACAGGTTCACCACTCTCTGAGTGAAGAAGTTTCTCCTCATCTCAGTCCTAAATGGCCTACCCCTTATCCTAAGACTATGTCCCCTGGTTCTGGACTTCCACAACATCGGGAACATTCTTCCTGCATCTAACCTGTCCAGTCCCGTCAGAATCTTATGTTTCTATGTGATCCCCTCTCATTCTTCCAAATAGGAGGCCATTCAAGTGGGGGTGGGGGGGAGCAAAAATTAATGTGGTAGTGGTAAGGGACAGTATAGTCAGGGGGATGCTGTTCTCTGCAGCCGAGAGCGTGAGTCCCGAAGGCTGTGTTGCCTGCCCAGTGCCAGGGTAAGGGCATCTCCTCGCGGCTAGAGAAGAACTTCGAGCAGGAGGTGGAGGATCCGGCTGTGGTCCACGTAGGATAGCAAAGAAATGAAAGACTTGCCTTTATATAGCGCCTTTCACGACCATCGGACGTCTCAAAGCAGTTTATAGCCAATGAAGTACTTTTGAAGTGTAGCCATTGTTGTAATGTGGGAAACGCAGCAGCCAGTTTGCGCACAGCAAGCTCCCACAAACGGCAATATGATACTGACCAGATAATCTGTTTTTTGTTATGTTGATTGAGGGATAAATATTGGCGAGGACACCGGGGATAACTTCCCTGCTCCTCTTCGAAATAGTGCCTGTGGAGTCTTTTACGTCCACCTGAGAGAGCAGACGGGGCCTCGGTTTAACACCTCATCCGAAAGGCGGCACCTCCGACAGTGCAGCACTCCCTCAGCACTGCACTGGGAGTGTCAGCCTAGATTTATGTGCTCATGTCCCTGGAGTGGGACTTGAACCCACAACCTTCTTCTTCCGAGGCGAGTGTGCTGCGCACTGAGCCACGGCTGACACATACAGGTAGAACTAGGAATGAGGTTCTGCTGAGGGAGTTTGAGGCGATAGAAGAGTACAAATTAAAAAGCAGAACTTCAAAGGTGATAATCTCTGGATTACTACCTGGTCCACGTGCAAATTAACATAGGGACAAACAGATTGGAGGTTTAAATGTGTAGCTGAATGAGTGGTGTCGGAGGTAACCCACAGAGTGCTGAGAGATAACAACAGCATGACAACAAATAATGTCAGATTTATAATTGAAGTAACGAAGGAGCGCATGAATAAAAATTGTACTCTAACAAGCCACTAAAGATCATTGAACTTTTTTCGGCACTGTGTACCATTCCTGACCACAGTGTCTGAGGCAGAGACCTCCTCAGCGGTTTCCCTCCATGTGCGTTTAAAAATGGACGGCAGGGGTCTAGATCCACCTCTGCGATGTAACTCGTGCCATCTTCTCTCCACAGCCCCCACGAGAGCTTCGTTAGCCTCCTGGCTAAATCCTGGCACGCTGCCTCGACTCCTCATCCTCCATGATCAAAATCCAATTTTAAAATGGCTGATTCCGCCCCGGGTGTGCTGCGCATGCGCGTGGCCGCGCCCTGCATTTGCGTTTGCGATCGGACAGCAGACCAGAAGCGCGGGAAGAATTAAAAAATTTGCGCATGAGCAGAACGTCCAATTTTTGTTTTAGCGCCGGAACTTTCGGCTCTGGCGCACAAATTGTGTGGTGCAACGCCGGGAGTTGACGCTAACGCTCTGTCAACTTTCTTTTGGCGAACGTTGCACGCTCTGGCGCTAACGCTAACCCGGCGCTAAATTTTTGATTTCATCGTGATTTGCGCCTGGAAATGGGCGAAACCACAAAAACCCGAAAATGCAGCCCATTAGGCTTGTTAGCAAACCTGAAGCCCGTGGGATAAAAGGGGCAGTACCGGCATGGATACAACATTGGCTAAAGGATAGAATACAGAGAGTTGTGGTGAACGGCTGTTTTTCGGACTGGAGGGAGGTATACAGTGGCGTTCCCCAAGGTTCAGTACTGGGACCACGGCTGTCTTTGATATAAATTAATGACTTGGACTTCGCGGTGCAGGGCACAATATTGAAATTTGCAGATAACACGAAACTTAGAAGTGTAGTAAACAGTGAGGAAGGTAGTAATGGACTTCAAGAGAATATAAGACAGGCTGGTGGAATGGACGGACACGTGGTGATGAAATTCAACGCAGAGAAGTGTGAGGTGATACATTTTGGTAGGAAGGATGAGGAGAGACCATACACCATTGGTAATGGTGCAATTTTAAAGGAAGTGCAGGAATAGAGAGACCAAGGTGTGCTTGTGCAAAGATCTTTGAAGATGGCAGTTAATAAAGCAGTTGATAAAGCATATGAAATCCTGGGCTTTATAAATGGAGGCCTAGAATACAGAAGCCAGGAAGTCATGTTACACTGATATAAAACATTAGTTAGGCCCCAGCTTGGAGTATTGTCCAATTCTGGGCACTGCACTTTAGGGAGGATGTGATGGCTTTGGAGAGGGTACAGAAGACAATGATTCCAGGGATGAGGGATTACTATTGTGTGGAGAAACTGAGAAACTGGGACTCTTCTCTTTAGAGCAGAGAAGGCTAAGAGGAGGTTACTGCAGAAGATAGAAGTATGCGGAGTTTACTGCAGAAGATAGAGGTACGCGGAGTCAGAGGAAATGTATTAGCATGGATAGAGAATTGGCTGGCGAACAGAAAGCAGAGAGTTGGGATAAATGGGTCCTTTTCGGGTTGGAAATCGGTGGTTAGTGGTGTGCCACAGGGATCGGTGCTGGGACCACAACTGTTTACAATATACATAGATGACCTGGAAGAGGGGACAGAGTGTAGTGTAACAAAATTTGCAGATGACACAAAGATTAGTGGGAAAGCGGGTTGTGTAGAGGACACAGAGGCTGCAAAGAGATTTGGATAGGTAAGCGAATGGGCGAAGGTTTGGCAGATGGAATACAATGTCGGAAAGTGTGAGGTCATCCACCTTGGGGGGAAAAAAAACAGTAAAAGGGAATATTATTTGAATGGGGAGAAATTACAACTTGCTGAGATGCAGAGGGACCTGGGGGTCCTTGTTCATGAATCCCAAAAAGTTAGTTTGCAGGTGCAGCAGGTAATCAGGAAGGCGAATGGAATGTTAGCCTTCATTGCGAGAGGGATGGAGTACAAAAGCAGGGAGGTCCTGCTGCAACTGTACAGGATATTGGTAAGGCCGCACCTGGAGTACTGCGTGCAATTTTGGTCACCTTACTTAAGGAAGGATATACTAGCTTTGGAGAGGGTACAGAGACGATTCACTAGGCTGATTCCGGAGATGAGGGGGTTAACTTATGATGATAGATTGAGTAGACTGGGTCTTTACTCGTTTGAGTTCAGAAGGATGAGGGGTGATCTTATAGAAACATTTAAAATCATGAAAGGGATAGACAAGATAGAGGCAGAGAGGTTGTTTCCACTGGTAGGGGAGACTAGAACTAGGGGGCACAGCCTCAAAATACGGGGGAGACAATTTAAAACCGAGTTGAGAAGGAATTTCTTCTCCCAGAGGGTTGTGAATCTGTGGAATTCTCTGCTCAAGGAAGCAGTTGAGGCTAGCTCATTGAATGTATTCAAGTCACAGATAGATAGATTTTTAACCAATAAGGGAATTAAGGGTTACGGGGAGCGGGCGGGTAAGTGGAGCTGAGTCCACGGCCAGATCAGCCATGATCTTATTGAATGGCGGAGCAGGCTCGAGGGGCTAGATGGCCTTACTCCTGTTCCTAATTCTTATGTTCTTATGTTCTTATGTTGATAGAGGAGTTTAAAATCATGAAGGGTTTAGATAGAGTAAATAAAGAGACACTGTTTCCAATGGCTGAGAGTTGATAACCACAGGGCACAGATTTAAGATGATTGCCAAAAGAACCAGTGGCGTCATGAGGAAAATATTTTTACGCAATGAGTGGTTAGGATTTGGAATGCACTGCCCGTTAGGGTGGAGGATACAGATTCAATAGTAGCCTTCAAAAGGGAATTGGCTAAATATTTTGAGGAGAACAAATTACAGGGATATGGGGAAAGAGTGGGACTTACTAGATTGCTGATGCAGACTCGATGGGCTGAATGTCCTCCATCTGTTATGTACTATTCTATGTCTCCATGATTCTCAATCTCATCTGTGCCCTCTCCAAGGCCTTGACATCCTTCTCAACGTTTGATACCCAGAATTGGCCACAATACCCCAGCTGTGGAGTAATGATTTATGAAGATTCAGCATAACATCCTTGCTGCACTTTCTATATACATAGAATTATTTTGCAAAGATCATCGCTGAGAATTTACTGAGGCTTAAATCCATGTTTAGCAGCCGCAGTAATCGAACAGTTTTACATCTTGCCGGGAACTGCAATTTATGTGTTATGTATGCAATAAAGGTTCAAACTGAGTACTGTTTAACTAAGCAAGGTATGACCTTGGCTCTGCTTTATTTCAGCCCAAAGTGCCTGACTCTCAAAATGGCTGGCCTTTTATACCTGAGCAGCACCATATCAGTGGCCTCCAATAATGACGCCATCTGGTGGCTACAAACAGAATGTACATACATGACAATGTGGAAAGGATGGAAAATGCCATCTATTGTGCTGACTGATTGATTGAAATTATTTAAATCGGTAACTCTGTATGATTCTTTTAATCAGTACTGTTGTACAATTGTATAATAAGTAACTCTGTGTAATGTGCGGTATTTTTCTTGATCTCTTTCCCTCCAGTCACCAACCAACGCGATTCAACAACCGTAGTCTACAGATGATCGGGCGCTGCTGGCCACACTTACGAGCACTAGGAGTTGGCGGTGCAGGATGTGGACTACAAGGTCTCGCCTCTCTGGGTAACTGTTGGGATATATTTCTGGGTGTCATTTAATAGAGTTCACAGCATCAGGAGGTTACGTGACTATATATATATACAACAGTTCACAGCATCAGGAGGTTACGTGACTATATATACAACAGTTCACAGCATCAGGAGGTTACGTGACTATATATACAACAGTTCAAAGCATCAGGAGGTTACGTGACTATATATACAACAGTCCACAGCATCAGGAGGTTACGTGACTATAAGATTATGAGGGGGCTTGACAAGGTGGATGCAGAGAGGATGTTTCCACTGAGGGGGTAGACTAGAACTAGAGAGCATAATCTTAGAATAAGGGGCCACCCATTTAAAACAGATGAGGAGGAATTTATTTTCTGAGGGTTGTGAATCTGTGGAATTCGCTGCCTCAGAGAGCTGTGGAAGCTGAGACATTGAATAAATTTAAGACAGAGATAGACAGTTTCTTAACCGATAAGGGAATAAGGGGTTATGGGAAGCGGGCAGTGAAGTGGAGCTAAGTCCATGATCAGATCAGCCATGATCGTATTAAATGGTGGAGCAGGCTCGAGGGGCCGTATGGCCTACTCCTGTTTCTTATGTTATACATACAGAACTTCACAGCATCAGGAGATTACAGGATTATATATACAGAACTTCACAGCATAAGAATCATAGAAATTTACAGCACAGATGGAGGCCATTTGGCCCATCGTGTCTGCGCAGGTTGAAAAAACTATCCAGCCTAATCCAACTATCCAGCCTAATCCCACTTTCCAGCTCTTGGTCCGTAGCCCTGTAGATTACGGCACATCCAAGTACTGTTTAAATGTGGTCAGGGTTTCTGCCTCTATCACCCTTTCAGGCAGTAAGGTCCAGACCCCCACCGCCCTCTGGGTGAAAAAGGTTCTCCTCAACCCACCTCTAATCCTTCTACCAGTTACTTTAAATCTATGTCACCTGGTTATTGACATCTCCGCTAAGGGATACAGGAGTAGTGCCGGAGGACTGGAGTGTTGCTAATGTTACACTACTACCACAAAACTACAGGCCAGTCAAAAAAAGACATACCGCTAGTCTGGTGTGCTCTCGGGCTGCGTTTATCCTCACTGGTCTGGTGTGTTCTCGCGCTGTGTTTATCCCCGCTGGTCTGGTGTGTTCTCGCACTGTGTTTATCCTCACTGGTCTGGTGTGTTCTCGCACTGCGTTTATCCCCGCTGGTCTGGTGTGTTCTCGCACTGTGTTTATCCTCACTGGTCTGGTGTGTTCTCGCACTGCGTTTATCCTCACTGGTCTGCTGTGTTCTCGTGCTGTGTTTATCCTCACTGGTCTGGTGTGTTCTCGCGCTGTGTTTATCCCCGCTGGTCTGGTGTGCTCTCGCGCTGTGTTTATCCTCACTGGTCTGGTGTGCTCTCGTGCTGTGTTTATCCCCGCTGGTCTGGTGTGTTCTCGCGCTGTGTTTATCCTCACTGGTCTGGTGTGCTCTCGCGCTGTGTTTATCCCCGCTGGTCTGGTGTGTTCTCGCACTGTGTTTATCCTCACTGGTCTGGTGTGCTCTCGCACTGCGTTTATCCCCGCTGGTCTGGTGTGCTCTCGCACTGCGTTTATCCCCGCTGGTCTGGTGTGTTCTCGCACTGTGTTTATCCTCACTGGTCTGGTGTGTTCTCGCACTGCGTTTATCCTCACTGGTCTGCTGTGTTCTCGTGCTGTGTTTATCCTCACTGGTCTGGTGTGTTCTCGCACTGTGTTTATCCTCACTGGTCTGGTGTGCTCTCGCGCTGTGTTTATCCCCGCTGGTCTGGTGTGCTCTCGCGCTGTGTTTATCCTCACTGGTCTGGTGTGCTCTCGTGCTGTGTTTATCCCCGCTGGTCTGGTGTGTTCTCGCGCTGTGTTTATCCTCACTGGTCTGGTGTGCTCTCGCACTGTGTTTATCCCTGCTGGTCTGGTGTGTTCTCGCACTGTGTTTATCCTCACTGGTCTGGTGTGCTCTCGCGCTGTGTTTATCCCCACTGGTCTGGTGTGCTCTCGCGCTGTGTTTATCCTCACTGATCTGGTGTGTTCTCGCGCTGTGTTTATCCTCACTGGTCTGGTGTGCTGTTGTGCTGTGTTTATCCTCACTGGTCTGGTGTGCTCTCGCGCTGTGTTTATCCTCACTGGTCTGGTGCGCTCTCGCGCTGTGTTTATCCTCACTGGTCTGGTGTGCTCTCGCGCTGTGTTTATCCTCACTGGTCTGGTGTGCTTTTGTGCTGTGTTTATCTTCACTGGTCTGGTGTGTTCTCGCGCTGTGTTTATCCTCACTGGTCTGGTGTGTTCTCGCGCTGTGTTTATCCTCACTGGTCTGGTGTGCTGTTGTGCTGTGTTTACCCTCACTGGTCTGGTGTGTTCTCGCGCTGTGTTTATCCTCACTGGTCTGGTGTGTTCTCGCGCTGTGTTTATCCTCACTGGTCTGGTGTGCTCTCGCGCTGTGTTTATCCTCACTGGTCTGGTGTGCTGTCACGCTGTGTTTATCCTCACTGGTCTGGTGTGCTCTCGCGCTGTGTTTATCCTCACTGGTCTGGTGTGCTCTCGTGCTGTGTTTATCTTCACTGGTCTGGTGTGTTCTCGCGCTGTGTTTATCCTCACTGGTCTGGTGTGCTCTCGCGCTGTGTTTATCCTCACTGGTCTGGTGTGCTCTCGCGCTGTGTTTATCCTCACTGGTCTGGTGTGCTGTTGTGCTGTGTTTACCCTCACTGGTCTGGTGTGCTCTCGCACTACGTTTATCCTCACTGGTCTGGTGTGCTCTCGCACTGTGTTTATCCTCACTGGTCTGGTGTGCTCTCGCGCTGCGTTTATCCTCACTGGTCTGGTGTGCTGTCACGCTGTGTTTATCCTCACTGGTCTGGTGTGCTGTTGTGCTGTGTTTATCCTCACTGGTCTGGTGTGCTCTCGCGCTGCGTTTATCCTCACTGGTCTGGTGTGCTCTCGCGCTGTGTTTATCCTCACTGGTCTGGTGTGCTCTCGCGCTGTGTTTATCCTCACTGGTCTGGTGTGTTCTCGCACTGTGTTTCTCCTCACTGGTCTGGTGTGCTCTCGCGCTGTGTTTATCCTCACTGGTCTGGTGTGCTCTCGCGCTGTGTTTATCCTCACTGGTCTGGTGTGTTCTCGCACTGTGTTTATCCTCACTGGTCTGGTGTGTTCTCGCGCTGCGTTTATCCTCACTGGTCTGGTGTGTTCTCGCACTGTGTTTATCCTCACTGGTCTGGTGTGCTCTCGCGCTGCGTTTATCCTCACTGGTCTGGTGTGTTCTCGCACTGTGTTTATCCTCACTGGTCTGGTGTGCTCTCGCGCTGTGTTTATCCTCACTGGTCTGGTGTGCTCTCGCGCTGTGTTTATCCTCACTGGTCTGGTGTGCTCTCGCACTGTGTTTATCCTCACTGGTCTGGTGTGCTGTTGTGCTGTGTTTATCCTCACTGGTCTGGTGTGCTCTCACGCTGTGTTTATCCTCACTGGTCTGGTACGCTCTCGTGCTGCGTTTATCCTCACTGGTCTGGTGTGCTCTCGCGCTGTGTTTATCCTCACTGGTCTGGTGTGCTTTTGTGCTGTGTTTATCTTCACTGGTCTGGTGTGCTGTCACGCTGTGTTTATCCTCACTGGTCTGGTGTGTTCTCGCGCTGTGTTTATCCTCGCTGGTCTGGTGTGTTCTCGCACTGTGTTTATCCTCACTGGTCTGGTGTGCTCTCGCGCTGTGTTTATCCCCACTGGTCTGGTGTGCTCTCGCGCTGTGTTGATCCTCACTGATCTGGTGTGTTCTCGCGCTGTGTTTATCCTCACTGGTCTGGTGTGCTGTTGTGCTGTGTTTATCCTCACTGGTCTGGTGCGCTCTCGCGCTGCGTTTATCCTCACTGGTCTGGTGTGCTCTCGCGCTGTGTTTATCCTCACTGGTCTGGTGTGTTCTCGCGCTGTGTTTATCCTCACTGGTCTGGTGTGTTCTCGCGCTGTGTTTATCCTCACTGGTCTGGTGTGCTCTCGCGCTGTGTTTATCCCCACTGGTCTGGTGTGCTCTCGCGCTGTGTTGATCCTCACTGATCTGGTGTGTTCTCGCGCTGTGTTTATCCTCACTGGTCTGGTGTGCTGTTGTGCTGTGTTTATCCTCACTGGTCTGGTGCGCTCTCGCGCTGCGTTTATCCTCACTGGTCTGGTGTGTTCTCGCACTGTGTTTATCCTCACTGGTCTGGTGTGTTCTCGCGCTGTGTTTATCCTCACTGGTCTGGTGTGTTCTCGCGCTGTGTTTATCCTCACTGGTCTGGTGTGTTCTCGCACTGTGTTTATCCTCACTGGTCTGGTGTGTTCTCGCGCTGTGTTTATCCTCACTGGTCTGGTGTGCTCTCGCGCTGTGTTTATCCTCACTGGTCTGGTGTGTTCTCGCGCTGCGTTTATTCTCACTGGTCTGGTGTGCTCTCGCGCTGTGTTTATCCTCACTGGTCTGGTGTGCTCTCGCGCTGTGTTTATCCTCACTGGTCTGGTGTGCTCTCGCGCTGTGTTTATCCTCACTGGTCTGGTGTGCTCTCGCACTGTGTTTCTCCTCACTGGTCTGGTGTGTTCTCGCACTGTGTTTATCCTCACTGGTCTGGTGTGCTCTCACGCTGTGTTTATCCTCACTGGTCTGTTGTGCTCTCGCACTGCGTTTATCCTCACTGGTCTGGTGTGCTGTTCTGTGTTTATCCTCACTGGTCTGGTGTGTTCTCGCACTGTGTTTATCCTCACTGATCTGGTGTGTTCTCGCGCTGTGTTTATCCTCACTGGTCTGGTGTGCTGTTGTGCTGTGTTTATCCTCACTGGTCTGGTGTGCTCTCGCGCTGTGTTTATCCTCACTGGTCTGGTGCGCTCTCGCGCTGCGTTTATCCTCACTGGTCTGGTGTGCTCTCGCGCTGTGTTTATCCTCACTGGTCTGGTGTGTTCTCGCGCTGTGTTTATCCTCACTGGTCTGGTGTGCTGTTGTGCTGTGTTTACCCTCACTGGTCTGGTGTGTTCTCGCGCTGTGTTTATCCTCAGTGGTCTGGTGTGTTCTCGCGCTGTGTTTATCCTCACTGGTCTGGTGTGCTCTCGCGCTGTGTTTATCCTCACTGGTCTGGTGTGCTGTTGTGCTGTGTTTACCCTCACTGGTCTGGTGTGCTCTCGCACTGCGTTTATCCTCACTGGTCTGGTGTGCTCTCGCACTGTGTTTATCCTCACTGGTCTGGTGTGCTCTCGCGCTGCGTTTATCCTCACTGGTCTGGTGTGCTGTCACGCTGTGTTTATCCTCACTGGTCTGGTGTGCTCTCGCGCTGTGTTTATCCTCACTGGTCTGGTGTGCTCTCGCGCTGTGTTGATCCTCACTGATCTGGTGTGTTCTCGCGCTGTGTTTATCCTCACTGGTCTGGTGTGCTGTTGTGCTGTGTTTATCCTCACTGGTCTGGTGTGCTCTCGCGCTGTGTTTATCCTCACTGGTCTGGTGCGCTCTCGCGCTGCGTTTATCCTCACTGGTCTGGTGTGCTCTCGCGCTGTGTTTATCCTCACTGGTCTGGTGTGTTCTCGCACTGTGTTTATCCTCACTGGTCTGGTGTGTTCTCGCACTGTGTTTATCCTCACTGGTCTGGTGTGCTCTCGCGCTGTGTTTATCCTCACTGGTCTGGTGTGTTCTCGCGCTGTGTTTATCCTCACTGGTCTGGTGTGTTCTCGCGCTGTGTTTATCCTCACTGGTCTGGTGTGTTCTCGCGCTGTGTTTATCCTCACTGGTCTGGTGTGCTGTCACGCTGTGTTTATCCTCACTGGTCTGGTGTGCTCTCGCACTGTGTTTCTCCTCACTGGTCTGGTGTGCTCTCGCGCTGTGTTTATCCTCACTGGTCTGGTGTGCTCTCGCGCTGTGTTTATCCTCACTGGTCTGTTGTGCTCTCGCGCTGCGTTTATCCTCACTGGTCTGGTGTGCTGTTGTGCTGTGTTTATCCTCACTGGTCTGGTGTGTTCTCGCACTGTGTTTATCCTCACTGGTCTGGTGTGCTGTCACGCTGTGTTTATCCTCACTGGTCTGGTGTGCTCTCGCGCTGTGTTAATCCTCACTGGTCTGGTGTGTTCTCGCACTGTGTTTATCCTCACTGGTCTGGGGTGCTCTCGCACTGCGTTTATCCTCACTGGTCTGGTGTGCTCTCGCGCTGTGTTTATCCTCACTGGTCTGGTGTGTTCTCGCGCTGTGTTTATCCTCACTGGTCTGGTGTGTTCTCGCGCTGTGTTTATCCTCACTGGTCTGGTGTGCTGTCACGCTGTGTTTATCCTCACTGGTCTGGTGTGTTCTCGCGCTGTGTTTATCCTCACTGGTCTGGTGTGCTCTCGCGCTGTGTTTATCCTCACTGGTCTGGTGTGCTGTCGTGCTGTGTTTATCCTCACTGGTCTGGTGTGCTCTCGCGCTGTGTTTATCCTCACTGGTCTGGTGTGCTCTCGCGCTGTGTTTATCCTCACTGGTCTGGTGTGCTCTCGTGCTGTGTTTATCCTCACTAGTCTGGTGTGTTCTCGCGCTGTGTTTATCCTCACTGGTCTGGTGTGTTCTCGCACTGTGTTTATCCTCACTGGTCTGGTGTGCTCTCGTGCTGTGTTTATCCTCACTGGTCTGGTGTGTTCTCGCGCTGTGTTTATCCTCACTGGTCTGGTGTGCTCTCGCGCTGCGTTTATCCTCACTGGTCTGGTGCGCTCTCGCACTGTTTATCCTCTTACTGGTCTGGTGTGCTGTCACGCTGTGTTTATCCTCACTGGTCTGGTGTGCTCTCGCGCTGTGTTTATCCTCACTGGTCTGGTGTGTTCTCGCACTGTGTTTATCCTCACTGGTCTGGTGTGCTCTCGCACTGTGTTTATCCTCACTGGTCTGGTGTGCTCTCGCGCTGTGTTTATCCTCACTGGTCTGGTGTGCTCTCGCGCTGTGTTTATCCTCACTGGTCTGGTGTGTTCTCACGCTGTGTTTATCCTCACTGGTCTGGTGTGCTGTTGTGCTGTGTTTATCCTCACTGGTCTGGTGTGCTCTCGCGCTGTGTTTATCCTCACTGGTCTGGTGTGTTCTCGCACTGTGTTTATCCTCACTGGTCTGGTGTGTTCTCGCGCTGTGTTTATCCTCACTGGTCTGGTGTGCTCTCGCGCTGTGTTTATCCTCACTGGTCTGGTGTGCTCTCGCGCTGCGTTTATCCTCACTGGTCTGGTGTGTTCTCGCGCTGTGTTTATCCTCACTGGTCTGGTGTGCTCTCGCGCTGTGTTTTTACTCACTGGTCTGGTGTGTTCTCGCGCTGTGTTTATCCTCACTGGTCTGGTGTGCTCTCGCGCTGTGTTTATCCTCACTGGTCTGGTGTGTTCTCGCACTGTGTTTATCCTCACTGGTCTGGTGTGCTCTCGCACTGTGTTTATCCTCACTGGTCTGGTGTGCTGTTGTGCTGCGTTTATCCTCACTGGTCTGGTGTGCTCTCGCGCTGTGTTTATCCTCACTGGTCTGGTGTCTTCTCGCACTGTGTTTATCCTCACTGGTCTGTTGTGCTGTCACGCTGCGTTTATCCTCACTGGTCTGGTGTGCTCTCGCGCTGTGTTTCTCCTCACTGGTCTGGTGTGCTGTTGTGCTGTGTTTATCCTCACTGGTCTGGTGTGCTCTCGCACTGTGTTTATCCTCACTGGTCTGGTGTGCTCTCGCACTGTGTTTATCCTCACTGGTCTGGTGTGCTCTCGCGCTGTGTTTATCCTCACTGGTCTGGTGTGTTCTCGCACTGTGTTTATCCTCACTGGTCTGGTGTGTTCTCGCACTGTGTTTATCCTCACTGGTCTGGTGTGTTCTCGCGCTGTGTTTATCCTCACTGGTCTGGTATGCTCTCGCACTGTGTTTATCCCCACTGGTCTGGTGTGCTCTCGCGCTGTGTTTATCCTCACTGGTCTGGTGTGCTCTCGCGCTGTGTTTATCCTCACTGGTCTGGTGTGCTCTCGCGCTGTGTTTATCCTCACTGGTCTGGTCTGCTGTCACGCTGTGTTTATCCTCACTGGTCTGGTGTGCTCTTGCGCTGTGTTTATCCTCACTGGTCTGGTGTGCTCTCGTGCTGTGTTTATCCTCACTGGTCTGGTGTGCTGTCACGCTGTGTTTATCCTCACTGGTCTGGTGTGCTCTCGCGCTGTGTTTATCCTCACTGGTCTGGTGTGCTGTTGCGCCGTGTTTATCCCCGCTGGCCTGGTGTGCTGTTGTGCTGCGTTTATCCCCGCTGGTCTGGTGTGCTGTTGCGCTGTGTTTATCCTCACTGGTCTGGTGTGCTGTCACGCTGTGTTTATCCTCACTGGTCTGGTGTGCTCTCGCGCTGTATTTATCCTCACTGGTCTGGTGTGCTGTTGTGCTGTGTTTATCCCCGCTGGTCTGGTGTGCTCGCGCTCTTTGAATCTCTTGGCTCTTTATATCTTTATTCATCCATGGTGTATCATTACTGGCTCGCTTGTTCTTGCTCTTGAGTGGGATATATTTCTCCTGGACTCTACAGATCACCATTTTGAATCTTTCCCATGCTGGTCTATTTTTTTTGTTTATCAGTAGGTTTAGCAGTTTGTTTTCCCCAGTTCCATTCTCATCCCCTTCACATCAATGTTTTAATCAATGTATTACTTAGGGCTTTTACTTCCTTATGCCCTTTTCAATCTCCATCTTGAACCTTATTGTGTGGTGATTGCTATTGCCTCAATGTTCCCTTACACTAACTTCTCTTGTCAGTTCTGGTTCATTCCCCATTACTCAATCCAGTAGTGCTCCCTCTGTAGCCTCTGCAGACTGGGCAAAAATGGAGTCCTGCACACACTGTAAAAACTCCATTCCCTCCACCCCTTACACTACCCCTTGCCAGTTTATTTTGGGGGTAGTTAAAATCTCATCTGATTATTATTCTATGTCCTTTACTCATTTCATAGATTGGTTTACATTTTTCTTCCTCCACCTCCTTTCCACTATTAGGCGATTGGTTGTATACCCCTATTAGTGTGATCAATCGCTTCATATCTTTTAGTTCAATCCATATGGATTCTGTCTCTATCCTTCTCTTAGTTATGTCCCTTTTTTCTACTGGCATTATGTTATCTCTTATGAGTACAGATACCGCACCCACCCTTCTTACTTTCTGATTGTTACAAGCTCCACTATGTAGCCAAGTTTCAATTATTCCTGCTAGTTCTGATTCCTCATTACGTATTATTGCCTCCAATTCCCACATTTATTTTATAGGATCATCGAACGGTTACAGCACAGAAGGAGGCCATTCAGCCCGTCGAGCCTGTGCCGGCTCTCTGCAAGAGCACCTCAGCCAGTCCCACTCCCCCGCCCTTTCCCTGTAGCCCTGCAGATTTATTGCCTTCAGATACTTATCCAATTCCCTTTTGAAAGTCACGATTGAGTCTGCCTCCATCGCCCTCTCAGGCCGTGCATTCCAGATCCTAACCACTCGCTGTGTAAAAATGTTTTCCCCCATGTCACCTTTGGTTTTTCTGCCAATCACCTTAAATCTGTGTCCTCTGGTTCTCGGCTCTTCTGCCTACAAAGAATGAAAGTAAGACTTGCATTTATATAGCGCCTTTCATGACCACCGGACGTCTCAAAACGCTTTACAGCCAATGAAGTACTTATGGCGTGTAGTAACTGTTGTAATATGGGTCGCGGCAGCCAACTTTCGGACAGCAAACTCCCACAAACAGCAATGTGATAATGACCAGACAATCTGATTTTGTTATGTCGATTGAGGGATAAATATTGGCCAGGGAGAACTCCCCTGCTCCTCTTCGAAATAGTGCCCTGGGATTGTTTACGTCCACCTGAGGGGGCTGACGGGGCCTCGGTTTAACGTCTCAGAATTGGACATCATGCTCCCGTTGAGGCCAAACCAGTGTTTTATACAGGTTCATCATAACTTCCAAGCTTTTAGAAACATAGAAACATAGAAAATAGGTCCAGGAGTAGGCCATTCGGCCCTTCGAGCCTGCACCGCCATTCAATGAGTTCATGGCTGAACATGCAACTTCAGTACCCCATTCCTGCTTTCTCGCCATACCCCTTGATCCCCCTAGTAGTAAGGACTACATCTAACTCCTTTTTGAATATATTTAGTGAATTGGCCTCAACAACTTTCTGTGGTAGAGAATTCCACAGGTTCACCACTCTCTGGGTGAAGAAGTTTCTCCTCATCTCGGTCCTAAATGGCTTACCCCTTATCCTTAGACTGTGACCCCTGGTTCTGGACTTCCCCAACATTGGGAACATTCTTCCTGCATCTAACCTGTCTAAACCAGTCAGAATTTTAAATGTTTCGATGAGATCCCCTCTCATTCTTCTGAACTCCAGTGAATACAAGCCCAGTTGATCCAGTCTTTCTTGATATGTCAGTCCCGCCATCCCGGGAATCAGTCTGGTGAACCTTCGCTGCACTCCCTCAATAGCAAGAATGTCCTTCCTCAAGTTAGCAGACCAAAACTGTACACAATACTCCAGGTGTGGCCTCACCAAGGCCCTGTACAACTGTAGTAACACCTCCCTGCCCCTGTACTCAAATCCCCTCGCTATGAAGGCCAACATGCCATTTGCTTTCTTAACCGCCTGCTGTACCTGCATGCCAACCTTCAATGATTGATGTACCATGACACCCAGGTCTCGTTGCACCTCCCCTTTTCCTAATCTGTCACCATTCAGATAATAGTCTGTCTCTCTGTTTTTACCACCAAAGTGGATAACCTCACATTTATCCACATTATACTTCATCTGCCATGCATTTGCCCACTCACCTAACCTATCCAAGGTACTCTGCAGCCTCATAGCATCCTCCTCACACTGCCACCAACTTAGTGTCATCCGCAAATTTGGAGATACTACATTTAATCCCCTCGTCTAAATCATTAATGTACAATGTAAACAGCTGGGGCCCAGCACAGAACCTTGCGGTACCCACTAGTCACTGCCTGCCATTCTGAAAAGTACCCATTTACTCCTACTCTTTGCTTCCTGTCTGCCAACCAGTTCTCAATCCACGTCAGCACACTACCCCCAATCCCATGTGCTTTAACTTTGCACATTAATCTCTTGTGTGGGACCTTGTCGAAAGCCTTCTGAAAGTCCAAATATACCACATCAACTGGTTCTCCCTTGTCCACTCTACTGGAAACATCCTCAAAAAATTCCAGAAGATTTGTCAAGCATGATTTCCCTTTCACAAATTCATGCTGACTTGGACCTATCATGTCACCTCTTTCCAAATGCGCTGCTATGACATCCTTAATAATTGATTCCATCATTTTACCCACTACCGATGTCAGGCTGACCGGTCTATAATTCCCTGTTTTCTCTCCCTCCTTTTTTAAAAAGTGGGGTTACATTGGCTACCCTCCACTCCATAGGAACTGATCCAGAGTCTATGGAGTGTTGGAAAATGACTGTCAATGCATCCGCTATTTCCAAGGCCACCTCCTTAAGTACTCTGGGATGCAATCCATCAGGCCCTGGGGATTTATCGGCCTTCAGTCCCATCAATTTCCCCAACACAATTTCCCGACTAATAAGGATTTCCCTCAGTTCCTCCTCCTTACTAGACCCTCTGACCCCTTTTATATCCGGAAGGTTGTTGGTGTCCTCCTTAGTGAATACCGAACCAAAGTACTTGCTCAATTGGCCTGCCATTTCTTTGTTCCCAGTTATGACTTCCCCTGATTCTAACTGCAGGGGACCTAAGTTTGTCTTTACTAACCTTTTTCTCTTTACATATCTATCGAAGCTTTTGCAGTCCATTTTAATGTTCCCTGCAAGCTTCTTCTCGTACTCCATTTTCCCTGCCCTAATCAAACCCTTTGTCCTCCTCTGCTGAGTTCTAAATTTCTCCCAGTCCCCGGGTTCGCTGCTATTTCTGGCCAATTTGTATGCCACTTCCTTGGCTTTAATACTATCCCTGATTTCCCTTGATAGCCACGGTTGAGCCACCTTCCCTTTTTTATTTTTATGCCAGACAGGGATGTACAATCGTTGTAGTTCATCCATGCGGTTTCTACAAATGTCTGCCATTGCCCATCCACAGTCAACCCCTTAAGTATCATTCGCCAATCTCTCCTAGCCAATTCACGCCTCATACCTTCAAAGTTACCCTTCTTTAATTTCTGGACCATGGTCTCTGAATTAACTGTTTCATTCTCCATCCTAATGTAGAATTCCACCATATTATAGTCACTCTTCCCCAAGGGGCCTCGCACAACGAGATTGCTAATTAATCCTCTCATTACACAACACCCAGTCTAAGATGGCCTCCCCCTAGTTGGTTCCTCGACATATTGGTCTAGAAAACCATTCCTTATGCGCTCCAGGAAATCCTCCTCCACTGTGTTGCTTCCAGTTTGGTTAGCCCAATCTATATGCATATTAAAGTCACCCATGATAACTGCTGCACCTTTATTGCATGCACCCCTAATTTCCTGTTTGATGCCATCCCCAACATCACTACTACTGTTTGGAGGTCTGTACACAACTCCCACTAACGTTTTTTGCCCTTTGGTGTTCTGCAGTTCTATCCATATAGATTCCACATCATCCAAGCTAATGTCCTTCCTAACTATTGCATTAATCTCCTCTTTAACCAGCAATGCTACCCCACCTCCTTTTCCTTTTATTCTATCCTTCCTGAATGTTGAATACCCATGGATGTTGAGTTCCCAGCCCTGATCATCCTGGAGCCATGTCTCCGTAATCCCAATCACATCATATCTGTTAACATCTATTTGCACAGTTAATTCATCCACCTTATTACGGATACTCCTTGCATTAAGAGACAAAGCCTTCAGGCTTGTTTTTTTAACACCCTTTGTCCTTTTAGAATTATGATGTAGTTTGACCCTTTTTGTTTCTTACCTTTGTTTACTCAGCCTTCCACTATTGCTTTTTACCTTTCTACCATCTGTTTCTGACTCCATATTACTTCACCCTGTCTCGCTGCATAGGTTCCCATCCCCCTGCCATATTAGTTTAAACACTCCCGAACTGCATTAGCAAATGTTACCCCCAGGACATCAGTTCCAGTCCTGCCCAAGTGCAGACCGTCCCTTTTGTACAGGTCCCACTTCCCCCAGAACTGGTTCCAATGTCCCAGGAATTTGAATCCCTCCCTCTTGCACCACTGTTCAAGCCACGTATTTATTCTAACTATCCTGCTCCCTCTACTCTGATTAGCACGTGGCACTGGTCGCAATCCAGAGATTACTACCTTTGAGGTCCTACTTTTTAATTTAACTCCGAGCTCCCTAAATTCAGCTTGTAGGACCTCTTCCCGCTTCTTGCCTATATCGTTGGTACCTACATGTACCACGACAACTGGCTGTTCACCCTCCCTCTCCAGAATGCTCTGTAGCCGCTCCGAGACATCCTTGACCCTTGCACCAGGGAGGCAACATACCATCCTGGAGTCTCGGTTGCGGCCGCAGAAACTCCTGTCTGTTCCCCTTACAATAGAGTCCCCTATCACTATCGCTCTCCCACTCTTTTTCCCACCCTTCTGTGCAGCAGAGCCACCCATGGTGCCATGAACCTGGCTGCTGGTGCCTTCCCCTGGTCAGTCATCTCCCCCAACAGTATCCAAAACGGTATATCTGTTTTGGATGGAGATGACCGCAGGAGACTCCTGCACTACCTTCCTGCTCTTGCCTTGTCTCCTGGTCACCCATTTACTATCTGTCCTAACCTTTACCTGCGGTGTGACCAACTCACTAAATGTGCTATGCACAACATTCTCAGCATGGCGCATGCTCCAGAGTGAGTCCATCCGCAGCTCCAGTGCCGTCATGCGGTCTGCCAGGAGCTGCAGCTGGACACACTTCCTGCATACATAGTGGTCAGGGACACTGGAAGTGTCCCTGATTTCCCACATAGCACAGGAGGAGCATGACACGGGTCCGAGCTCTCCTGCCATGACTTAACCCTTAAATTAATTTACTTAAACACCAAACAGCTACTTAGTAGTTTGCTGCCAATTAAACCAATCTAAAAGTCAGTCTAAAAGAGAGTTGTACTTACCAGTCGAACAACCAACCACTTACCAGCTTGGCTGTGACGTCACCTCTCGATTTCGCACTCCTCTATCTTTGTCTGCAGCTGGTTGGGCTGGTCTCTGGGCCTCCGTCTCCTACTCTCGCACTCCTTATCAGCTGCTCTAGTGTCAGCACTGGTAGGAAAAACAAGACAAAACAGCACCTGCCACCCCCACCTGCCCAAACTCACCCACTTACCAAACTCTCAAATGCCACTCTATGCTGCTGTACTCCGTGCTCTGCACGAGCTGCCTCTATTTAAACTGTACTCTTTTGCTCTATTTATGAAGCCCAGGATCCCGTATGCTTTTTTAACCATTTTCTCAATCTGCCCTGCCACCTTCAACGATTTGTGCACATATACCCCAGGTCTCTCTGTTCATGCATCCCCTTTAGGATTGTACCCTTTAGTTTATATTGCTTCTTCTCGTTCTTCCTACCAAAATGTATCACTTTGCACTTTTCTACATTAAATTACATCTGCCACGTGTCCACCCATTCCACTAGCCTTCCTGATGTCTAGCACTATCCTCCTCACTGTTCATTATACTTCCAAGTTTTGTGTCTTCCACAAATTTTGAAATTGTGCCCTGTTCACCCAAGACCAAGTCATTAATATATATCAGGAAAAGCAGTGGTCCCAGTACTGACCCCGGGGGAACACCACTTTATACCTCCCTCCAGTCCCAGAAACAACCGTTCACCACTACTCTCTGTTTCCTGTCACTGAGACAATCCGTATCCATGCTGCCCCTGTCCCTTTTATTCCACGGGCTTCTCCTTTGCTGCCAAGCCCATTGTGTGGCACTTTATCCAACGCCTTTTGGAAATCCATGTACACCACGCTAACTGCACTGCCCTCATCGACCCTCCCTGTTACCGCATCAAAAAACTCAATCAAGTTGGTTAAACATGATTTGCCGTTAACAAATCCGTGCTGCCTTTTCTTAATCAATTCAAACTTGTCCAAGTGAATGTTAATTTTGTCCCGGATTATCATTTCTAAAAGCTTCCCCTTATCCTAAGGTTAAGCTGACCGGCCTGTACTTGCTGGGTTTATCTTTACAACCTTTTTTGAACAAGGGTGTAAGATTTGCAATTCGCCAGTCCTCTGGCACCAGCTCCTTATCTAAGAAGGATTGAAAGATTATGGTCAGTACCTCTGCAATTTCCATCTTTACTACCCTCAGCATCCTAGGATGCACTCACTCGCTCCTGGTGACTTACCTGCTTTACGAACAGCCAGCCTTTCTCGTGCCTCCTCCTTATCAATTATTACCTCATCCAGTATCTCAATTACCTCCTCCTTCACCTCCTCTTTGGCAGCATCCTCTTCCTTGGTGAAGACAGATGCAAAGTCCTAATTTAATCCCTCAGCCACACCCTCTGCCTCCATGTGCAGGTCTCCATTCTGGTCCCTAATCACCCCACCCTCCTCTTACTACCCCTTTACTATTTATAGGCCTATAGAAGACTTTTGGATTCCCTTTTATGTTAGATGTCGATCTGTTCTCGTACTCCCTTTTTGCTCCTCTTTCTTTTTCACTTCCCGTCTGAACCTTCCACATTCAGACTGGTTCTCACTTGAATTCTCAACCTGACATCTGACACATGACTCTTTTTTCTGCTTCATCTTCCTCTCTCTCTTTTTCAAGAGATTGGTGTGTAAAATCAAAGCACATGGTATTGGGGGTAATGTATTGACGTGGATAGAGAACTGGTTGGCAGATAGGTAGCAGAGAGTCGGGATAGACGAGTCCTTTTCAGAATGGCAGGCAGTGACTAGTGGGGTGCCGCAGGGCTCAGTGCTGGGACCCCAGCTCTTTACAATGTACATTAATGATTTAGATGAAGGAATTGAGTGTAATATCTCCAAGTTTGCGGATGACACTAAACTGGGTGACGGTGTGAGCTGTGAGGAGGATGCTAAGAGGCTGCAGGATGACTTGGACAGGTTAGGTGAGTGTGCATATACATGACAGATGCAGTATAATGTGGATAAATGTGAGGTTATCCATTTTGGGGGCAAAAACACGAAGGCAGAATATTATCTGAATGGCGGCAGACTAGGAAAAGGGGAGGTGCAACGAGACCTGGGTGTAATGGTTCATCAGTCACTGAAAGTGGGCATGCAGATACAGCAGGCGGTGAAGAAGGCAAATGGTATGTTGGCCTTCATAGCTAGGGGATTTGAGTATAGGAGCAGGGAGGTCTTACTGCAGTTGTACAGGGCCTTGGTGAGGCCTCACCTGGAATATTCTGTTCAGTTTTGGTCTCCTAGTCTGAGGAAGGATGTTCTTGCTATTGAGGGAGTGCAACGAAGGTTCACCAGACTGATTCCCGGGATGGCTGGGCTGTCATATGAGGAGAGACTGGATCAACTGGGCCTTTATTCACTGGAGTTTAGAAGGATGAGAGGGGATCTCATAGAAACATATAAAATTCTGACAGGACTGGACAGGTTAGATGCAGGAAGAATGTTCCCGATGTTGGGGAAGTCCAGAACCAGGGGACATAGTCTTAGGATAAGGGGTAGGCCATTTAGGACTGAGATGAGGAGAAACTTCTTCACTCAGAGAGTTGTTAACCTGTGGAATTCCCTGCCGCAGAGAGTTGTTGATGCCAGTTCACTGGATATATTCAAGAGGGAGTTAGATATGGCCCTTACGGTTTAGGGGATCAAGGGGTATGGAGAGAAAGCAGGAAAGGGGTACTGAAGGAATGATCAGCCATGATCTTATTGAATGACAGTGCAGGCTCGAAGGGCCGAATGGCCTACTCCTACATCTATTTTCTATGTTTCTATGTTTGTCATGCAGGGAGCTCTGGCTTTGGTTGTCCCTTCTTTCCCCCTCGTGGAAATATACCTCAACTACACCCAAACCAGCTCCTCTTTAAAGGCAGCCCATTAGGAGAAAAAATAGAAAGCAAATTATAATTTAAATGGAGACAAATTGCAAAATGCTGCAGTACAGAGGGACCTGGGGGTCCTTGTGCATGAAACACAAAAAGTTAGTATGCAGGTACAGCAAGTGATCAGGAAGGCAAATGGAATGTTGGCCTTTATTACAAGGGGGATCGAGTATAAAAGCAGAGAAGTCCTGCTACAACTGTACAGGGTATTGGTGAGGCCACACCTGGAGTACTGCGTACAGTTTTGGTCTCCGTATTTAAGGAAGGATATACTTGCATTGAAGGCTGTTCAGAGAAGGTTCACGAGGTTGCTTCCCGAGATGAGGGGGTTGACTTATGAAGATAGGTTGAGTAGGTTGGGTCTATAAGAGGTGATCTTATTGAAACATATAAGATAATGAGGAGGCTCAACAAGGTGGATGCAGAGAAGATATTTTCACTTACAGGGGAAACTAAAACTAGAGGCCATAGTCGCATAATAAGGGGCCGCCCATTTAAAACTGAGATGAGGAGGAATTTCTTCTCAGAGGGTTGTAATTCTGTGGAATTCTCTGCCCCAGAGAGCTGTGGAGGCTGGGTCATTGAATATATTTAAGGCAGAGATGGACAGATTTTTGAGCGATAAGGGAAGAATAAAAGGTTATGGGGAGCGGGCAGGGAAGTGGAGCTGAGTCCATGATCTTCTTAAATGGCGGAACAGGCTCGAGGGGCCAGGTGGCCTACTCCTGCTCCTATTTCTTATGTTCTTATTGTTCGATTTCAGTTTTGCTTGCCAATCATTGATTCCAGTTTACCCGGGTCAGATCCATTCGCAACTCACTGAAATTGGCCTTCCCCCAGTAAAGTATTTTTACTCTAGATTGCTCCTCTCCTTTTCCATAACTAGTCTAAACCTTGATACTTTGATCACTGTTCCCAAAATGTTCCTCTATTTGATGCATCTCATTCCCCAGAACCAGATCCAGCAATGCCTCCTTCCTCATTGGGCCGGAAACATACTGATCAAGAAAGTAATTGATGCTTTGCACATTGCTGTACAGGTAGAATCATAGAATGGTTACAGAAGAATAGGTGACCATTTGGTCCATCGAGCCCGTGCTGGCTCTCTGCAAGAGTACTTCAGCTAGTCCCACTCCCCCGCTCTTTCCTTGTAGCCCTGCAATGTTTTTTCCATCAGGTACTTATCCAACTCTCTTTTGAAAGCCACAATTGAGTCTGCCTCCACCACCCTCTCGGGTAGTGCATTCCAGATCTGAACCTCTCGCTGCCCAAAAAAGGTTTTCCTCATGTCGCATTTGGATCGTTTGCCGATAGTAGGTAGATATGAAAAATATCACCAAAAGTCTTCAAGTATAATGACACCAGTGATGTATGGCCTCCTGAGGGAAGCCAATAGCTTGTGGAAAGACTGGACTGACAGCAATGTGATGAGGCCAATGCGAGAGTCGAGCTGTTGAGTCAAATGAAAAGCTGTTGTGTCTTCGGAGCTACAGTTCATGATTGGCAGATTGTTCTATAGTTAGTTTCTTTCTGAACTGTGGAAGTTTTATTAAGATGTTAATTATTGTTCACACTCTGCATTAAATTTACTTTTCAGCCCGGAACTGTATCCGATTACAAGTACTGGAACTTGATCACGTGACTGAAATAAACCAGGAAGTAGCAGCAGAAGTTTGTCGGGAGGGACTAAAGGGGTTAGAAATGCTGGTCCTAACATCAACTCCTGTCACCCCTAAAGCTCTACTCCATTTTAACAGTAAGTACAATTCGTTCTTGGAAACATTCTGTATATTTCAGGCAAAGTATGAATGTCAGTAGTTGAGAGATTGACAATCAGAGATTTTAATATTTGCACCAGAGTATTAATTCTTACAAAATCCCAATTGATTGTAATTATCGTACTCCATCATCATCATCATCATCATAGGCAGTCCCTCGGAATCGAGGAAGACATGCTAAGAGTGGAAGCAAGAGTTCTTAGGTGGCTGTACAGTCCAATACGAGAGCCACAGTCCCTGTCACAGGCGGGACCGACAGTGGTTGAGGGAAGGGGTGGGTGGGACAGGTTTGCCGCACGCTCCTTCCGCTGCCTGCGTTTGATTTCTGCATGCTCTCGGCGATGAGACTCGAGGTGCTCAGCGCCCTCCCGGATGCACTTCCTCCAGTTAGGGTGGTCTTTGGCCAGGGACTCCCAGGTGTCAGTGGGGATGTTGCACTTTATCAGGGAGGCTTTGAGGGTGTCCTTGTAACGTTTCCTCTGCCCATCTGGGGCTCGCTAGTTGTGAAGGAGTTCCAAGTAGAGCGCTTGTTTTGGGAGTCTCGTACTATGACTGAGATGAAATGTGCAGATCGGAAAATCAGATGTGTGCCTTTTCACTTAAAAGTGCCAAAGAAATACCAATTGCACAAACAAACAAGATGATGATTAGCTGCACAGCTAGAAATGAAGTAATGATGGGGATACAATGCCATGATTTTTTGCAGTCCAGACCAAAAGGTCAGTTATGTTGGGGTCCATTATTGGGGTCAGTGTGGGGGCAGTGATAGGGTACAGGTGGGACCAATTCTCAGGGTCCAAATGGGCAAATGTTCCTTGAAATCTGAGCTTTGATGTGCATGGCCAGTTTATTTAACTGTGCGGTCCCTTTAATTTTCTACGCATGTGCGGCATTTAGAATGGAACAGCTTATGAGCGTGGTACCTTGCAGATTACTGCACGGCTGTGCACATGCGACACTTGGAGGAAGCGTTGCATGTGGGGTGGGTGATTGGAGCACATGAGTGGCCAGTGAATGGGGTCCATGTGGGAGTCAGTTATCAGGGTACACAAGGACATAAGAAATGGGAGCAGGAGTAGACCATACGGCCCCTCGAGCCTGCTCCACCATTTAGTCAGATCATGACAGAACTACATCAACTCCACTTTCCCATCCTATCTGCATAGTCCCTGATTCCCTTAGTGCCCAAAAATCTGTCAATCTCCGTCTTGAATATACTCAGCGACTGAGCCTCCACAGTCCTCTAGTGTGCAACGGTCACCACATGTTAAAAAAATTCACGCACAGGCATCTTCCACCCCCTCAATTGGAGTTCAGGACTGGAACATCAGGTCCCTCATTGAAACACCTGTGAACTCGTGGAAGCAAGTCATCCTCGTTCGAGGGACTGCCTAGGATGATGAGGGTATAGAATTCCAAAGAGTCACTACCCTCAATGAAGGTGCTTCTCCTCATCTCTATTAAATGGCCAACCTCTTACCCTGAGACTACAGAATCTTGCAGCGATTTGTTACAACTGAGTGTCTCGCTGGGACATTTCAGAGGGCAGTTAAGAGTCAACCACATTGCTGTGAGTCTGGAGTCACATATAGGCCAGAACAGGTAAGGATGGCAGATTTCCGTCCCTAAAGGACATTAGTGAACCAGATGGGTTTTTACGACAATCCGGTAGTTTCATGGTCACCATTACTGACACTAGCTTTTTATTCCAGATTTATTTCATTAACTGAATTTAAATTCCCCAGCTGCTGTGGTGGGATTTGAACTCATGTCTCCAGATTGTTAGTCCAGGCCTATGTATTACCAGGCCAGTAACTTAACCACTGTGCTACTGTACCCCCCGAAGTCAATGGGAATCAGGGGGAAAACTCTCCACTGGCTGGAGTCATACCCAGCACAAAGGAAGATGGTTGTGGTGGTTGGAGGTCAATCATCACAGCCCCAGGACACCGCTGCAGGAGTTCCTCAGGGCAGTGTCCTAGGCCCAAACATCTTCAGCTGCTTCATCAATGACCTTCCCTCCATCACAGGGTCAGAAGTGGGGATGTTCGCTGATGACTGCACAGTGTTCAGTTCCATTCACAACTCCTCAGATAATGGAGCAGTCCATGCTCCGCATGTAGCAAGACCTGGACAACATTCAGGCTTGGGCTGATAAGTGGCAAGTAACATTCACACCACACAAGTGCCAGGCAATGACCATCGCAAACAAGCGAGAGTCTAACCACCGACCCTTGATATTCAACGCCATTACCATCGCCAAATCCCCCACCATCAACATCCTGGGTGCTACCATTGACCAGAAGCTTAACTGGACCAGCCACATAAATACTGTGGCTACAAGAGCAGGTCAGAGGCGGGGTGTCTCACCTTGTGGCTCCCCTAAGCCTTTCCACCATCTACAAGTCAGGAGTGTGATGGAACACTCTCCACTTGCCTGGATGAGTGCCGCTCCAACAACACTCAGGAAGCTTGACACCATCCAGGACAAAGCAGCCCACTTGATTGGCCCCCCAGCCACCAAAGTGGACTGGAAATGGCTGCTTGATGGTAAATCAGTGTCGGAGCAGTGCGAGGCATTCAAGGAGGAGATCCTGAGGGTTCAGAGCAAGTGTGCTCCCTTAAAGAAAAAGGGTGGGACTAACAAATCTAGAGCCCTCTGGATGTCTAGGGACATACATAAGATAAAGAAAAAAGGGAAGCTTATGACAGATACCGAGTGCTGAATACTGCAGAAACCGTAGAGGAGTACAGAACGTGCAGGGGTGAAATTGAAAAGGATATTAGGAAAGCAAAGAAGAGCATGAAAAAATATTGGCAAGTAAAATCAAGGAAAACCCAAAGATAATTTATAAATACATTTAAGAGCAAGAGGATAACTAGAGAGAGACTGGGGCCTATTACATTTCCCAATCCTCTCTAGCTACAGGTGTGGTGCTGGGGGACTGCTAATGTGGTACCTTTGTTTAAAAAGGGAGAAAGGGATAGACCGAGTAATTACAGGCCAGTCAGCCTAACCTCAGTGGTGGGAAAATTATTGGAGAAAACTCTGAAGGCAGGATAAATCTTAATTTAGAAAGACACGGATTAATCAAGGACAGTCAGCATGGATTTGTGAAGGGAAGATCGTGTCTGATTAACTTGATTGAAATTTTGAGGAGGTAACAAGGAGGGTCATTGAATATATTTAAGGTGGAGATAGACAGATTTTTGAATGACAAGGGAGTCAAGGGTTATGGGGAGCGGGCAGCGAAGTGGAGCTGAGTCCGTGATCAGATCAGCCATGATCTTATTGAATAGCAGAGCAGGCTGAGGGGTCAAATGGCCTACTCCTGCTCCTATTTCTTATGTTCTTATAATGAGGATAGTGCATTTGATGCAGAGTATATAGATTTTAGCAAGGCCTTTGATAAGGTTCCACATAGCAGACTGGTCATGAAAGTAAAAGCCCATGGGATCCAGGGCAAAGTGGTAACTTGGATCCAAAATTGGCTCAGAGGCAGGAAGCAAAAGGTAATGGTTGATGGGTGTTTTTGTGACTGGAAGGATGTTTCCAGTGGGGTTCCGCAGAGCTCTCTGTCCAAGAGAAAGTCAGAATTTGAGTCTGAGTCAGACAGACAAACAATCTGAAGTTCTAGATAGTTCAAATCTAGATCAAGGGCATCCCTTGGAGAAAAACTGTCCCCAGGCTCAGCCTAGAATCGAAGTTCGACACCAAGTTTGGAAAGTTCTGTTCAAGAGCGAAGGTATCCTCTTCACAACAGAAAACCAGTGGTTAAGTTTGATTTGTAGATATGGCAAAATAAGTCCATACCTTTTTGTTGTGTATACCATGCAAGTTATGTATGATGCTTATTTTGTTAAGGTTACTTCTTCATTAAGGAGGGAGAAGTGTAATATAGAGCTCCCCCTAGTGGACTACTGTGATACTCTTATAATTCTTGCACCTTTCTGTAATTTCTCTGCAAATTTGCTTCTCTATTTTTCCCACTAACTGGTGGCCTATAGAGCATGGCACCTCTATTGTTTCTTAACTCTAACCATATAGATTCTGTCCTTGACCCCTCCGGGAAATCCTCTCTCGCCAGCACTGTAACATTCTCCTTAAGCAATACTGCCACACCACCTACTGCCATGTCCTCCTGATGGCATTCAAGGAGGACATCCTGAGGTTTCAGAGCAAGTGTGTTCCCTTTTGGGTGGGTCTAACAAATCTAGAACCCCCTGGATGTCATGGGGCAAACAGGGAGGATTAAGGTAAAAAAGAGAGGCTATTGACCGATACCGAGGGCTCAATACTGCAGAAACCCTCGGTGTATAGAAAGTGCAGGGATGAAATTAAAAAGGATATTAGGAATGCAAGGAGAGAGCATGAAATAAGTTTGGCAAGTAAAATCAAGGAAAACTCAAAGATATTTTATAAATAAATTAAGAATAAGAGGATAGCTAAAGAAAGAGTGAGGCTTATTTAGAGACCATAAAGGTCATCTGTGTGTGGAGGCGGAAGACGTGGGTATGGTTCTTAATGAATACTTTGTGTCTGTTTTCACAAAGGAGAGGGGCGATGCAGACATTGCAATCAGGGAAGGAGGAGTATGAACTACTAAATGAAGTAAACATAGCAACAGAGGAAGTATTAAAGGGTTTAGCAGCTTTGAAAGTGAATAAATCCCCAGGCCCAGATGAAATGTATCCCAGGCTGTTAAGAGAAGCAAATGCGAAAATAGCAGAGGCCTTGGCCCTCATTTACCTCTCTGGCTATAGATGTGGTACTGGAGGACTGCTAACATTGTACCGTTGTTTAAAAATGGAGAAATGGATAGACCGAGTAATTACAGACCAGTCAGCCTAACCTTGGTGGGAAAATTATTGGAAAGAATCCTGAAGGGCAGATAAATCTTCATTTAGAAAGACTTGTATTAATCGAGAACTGTCCGCACGGATCTGTTAAGGGAAGATCGTGTCTGATTAACTTGATTGAATTTTTCGAGGAGGGAACCAGGAGGGTCGATGAGGGCAGTGCATACGATGTAGTGTATATGGATTTTAGCAAGGTTTTCGATAAGTACCCACATGGCAGACTGGTCACGAAAGTAAAAGCCCCTGGAATCCAGGGCGAAGTGCAAGTTGGATCCAAAATTGACTCAGAGACAGGAAGCAAAGTGTAATGGTTGATGGGTGTCTTTGTGACTGGACAGAAGTTTCCAGTGGGGTTCCGCAGGGGTCCCTTACTTTTTGAGCTATATATTAATGATTTAGACTTGAATGTAGGAGGTATGATTAAGAAGTTTGCAGATGATACAAAAATCGGCTGTGTGGTTGATAATGAAGAAGAAAGCTGTAGACTATTGGAAGATATCAATGCACTGGTCAGGTGGGCAGAACAAGTGGTAAATGGTATTCATTCCAGAGAAGTGTGAGGTAATGCATTTGGGGAGGGCTAACCAGGCAAGGGAATACACATTAATTTCCCTTAGCAGAGGGGTCAACAACCAGTGAACATAAATTTAAAGTAATTGGTAAGAGGTTTAGAGGGGATTTGAGGGTAAATGTTTTCACCTAGAGGGTGGTGGGGGTCTGGAACTCACTGCCTGAAAGGGTGGTAGAGGCAGAAATCCTCACCACATTTGAAAAGTACTTGGATGTGCACTTGAAGTGCCGTAACCTGCAGGGCTACGGACCTAGAGCTGGAGAGTAGGATTAGGCTGGATAGCTCGTTGTCGGCCGGCATGGACACGATGGGCCGAAATGGCCTCCTTCCGTGCTGTAAATCCTGACATCCAGGAATATTTAGTACTCAATCCTGCCCTTTTTTGTGCCAAGTCTCTGTTATTGCCACATCATATTCCCATGTAGCTATTTGTGCCTGCAGCTCAACAACCTTGTTTATTGTGCTTCATGCATTCACAAATGTGCACTGTAAACCTATCTTAGATCTTCTTGTATTTTCTCTTAGTCTGACCCACCTAATACTGTACTATCTCTGACTGTAGTGCTATCTGTATCTCCCACTCTGTTGTGCACCATGTTTCCACTTTCGGATGTCCTGGTCGTTCTCGTCGAACCAGTCTTGGTGTTTCCTGGTGGAGTGACCAAGTGTCTCCTCACAGGTCCTAATTATGGAGGCCTTGAGTGCAGACCAGGCACAGTGGACACTCTGTGTCTCCGGTTCACTGGAAGTTGTCAGGTTGGTTGTGGGGTGCTGGCTGAATCGGGCTTTCTGAGCAGGGTCTTTGAGTGCTCCAGCGTTGATTTTCCTACTGCAGCGTTTCTGTTGCTGCCCATGTGTGTGTGTCTACTAGGCCCATACAGTGGAGCCTGGTCTCCAGTCGTCTTGGGTAACCCTTGCCACTGGATCAAGACCTAGCTCTGTCAAGCCCGTGTGGTGGCTGGTGTGCAACGGCCACCCCACGTTAAAAGAATTCACGCACAGGCATCTTCCACCCTTCAAAATGAAGTTCGGGACCTGGAACATCAGGACCCTCATGGACAACCCCAACAGCGACAGGCCGGAACGCCGCACAGCTATTGCAGCCCGGGAACTCAGACGATTCGACATAGACGATTCGACATAGACATGGCCGCCCTAAGCGAGACCCGGTGGGTAGGGGAAGGCCAGCTCAAAGAACAATGTGGTGGTTACACCACCTTCTGGAAAGGGAAACCAGAGGCAGAAGGCCGCCTCCATGGGGTTGGCTTCGCCATAAAAAATGAGCTAGTTGGACGTCTTTAGAGACTTCCCCCTTGCGGGATAAACGAACGCCTCATGACCCTTCGGCTCACCCTAACCCGGAACCAGTGCGCTATGGTCATCAGCGTGTACGCCCCAACACTGAAAGCTAGACGAGACCAAAGAGGAATTCTACTCCAGCCTTGAACAATCCCTGACCCGAGTCCCAACGGATGACATCTGACCCTCCTTGGCAACTTTAACGCCAAAGTCGGAAAGGACACAGACCTCTGGGGAGGTGTGATTGGCTGAGAGGGGTTAGGAAAAACCAACTCCAGCGGTACGCTCCACCTGACAAAATGCTTAGAACATGGCCTTATTATAACCAACATCTTGTTCCGTCAGAAAGACAAATAGAAGGTTTCATGGCAACACCCTCACTCCAAGCACTGGCATCTGCTAGACTACGTCATCATCCAAGCGAGGGATCGCAAGGATGTAAGCATCACTCGCGCCATGACAGGAGCTGATGACTGCTGGACGGACAACCGCCTAATGCACTCTGCCATTTCCATCAATAACTATATATTATCGTGTGACTAAAGACTTTGAGAGCAAAAGAAGCGACCGGATATAAAGGTAGGCTCGACTTTTAAGACTCATAATCTTAAGTTTATTTCTGTAAGTTAGTTAATAGTCTATTAAATAGAGACATGGCAGGGCATCTAAGTCCCACATATTGTACAACCTGTGCCATGTGGGAAGACCAGGACGCTTCTCCGGGTTTCGGAGCCTGAGCAACAGCTGGTGTCTCTGGTGTCTCTGCGAGGCTGAGAGCTACGTGGATCAGGAGGTGGTCACTCCCCAGCGTAAGAGTGTGCAGGCACAGAGGGAGTGGATGACCGTCAGTCAGACAAGGGGACCAGGCAGGTAGAGCAGAAGTCGCCTGAGTGTATCTCGCTCTCCAGCTAGTACTGGTGAGGGAGATGGTTCCTCTGGGAGTTGCAACCAGAGCCAAGTCCACAGCAGCATGGGTGGCTCAGCTGTGTGTGAGGGGGGAAAGAGAGGAAGATTGAAAAGGCACTAGTGGTAGGGGATTCGATAGGGGAACAGGCAGGCATTTCTTCAGCCGCAGATGTGATTCCAGAATGGTATGTTGCCTCCCTGGTGCCAGGGTCAAAGTACTCATTGAGTAGCTGCAGAACATTCTGAGGGGGAGGGTGAACAGCCAGAGGTCGTGGTCCATATAGGTACCAACACCATAGGTAGAAAGAGGGATGAGGTCTAGCAGGCAGATTTCAGGGAGCCAGGAAAGAGATTAAAGAGCAGGACCTCAAAGCTAGTAATCTCCGGATTACTCCCGATGCCACGCACGAGTGAATATAGAAATAGGAGGATAGAGCAGCTGAATGCGTGGCTGGAGAGATGGTGCGGATGAGCGGGCATTAGATTCCTGGGACATTGGGACTGGTTCTGGGGGAGGAGGAACCTGTAACAGACCGGACAGGTTGCACCCCAACAGAGACGGGACCAATATCCTCGCCAGGGGAGGGTTTACTAGTACTGTTGGCAGGGTTTAAACTAATTTGGCAGGGGGATGGGTAGCAGGATACGTTCGAGAGCAAGAAAGCTGCTCTCTAGATGTCTGAAGGCCGAGGTCCAAGATAAAACTTGCAACCTAAAGAACAGATGGTGGGTGGAGAAAGCGCAGGAGATCCAACAGTTAGCCGACAACCACGTCATGCGTGGATTCTTTAGCGCAGTCAAGACCACCTATAGCCCAAGCACCTGAGGTCCTACGCCACAGGGCAAAGAACGGAGAGGTGCTCATCAAGGTCAGAGAGGCAGTCGGTGCCCACTAGAAGGAACACTTTGAGGATCTCCTTAACCAAGACTTTGTCTTCGACGTGAGTGTCCTCGACTCCATCCTGCAGCATGTTACCCGCCACCACCTCAGCACAACTCCAGCTCAGCGTGAGATTGAAAAGGCCATCCGACAACTGAAGAACAACAAGGCCTTGGAACAGATGGAATCCCCGCCAAAGCACTAAAACATGGCGGAAAAACACTCTTGACGAGGATGACTTACTACGGACACCACACGTTTAAAAAAAATCCCCGCACAGGCATCTTCCATCCTTCAGGATGTAGTTCTGGATCTGGAATATTCGGTCCTTCATTGAAACACCTGTGAGCTCATTGCTTTTTGACGTGGAAGCAAGTCATCCTCGTTTCGAGGAAGTGCCTATGATGATGAAATCGGCTTCATTTTAAAATGTTCTTGTTTTGAAATCCCTCCGAGGCCTTGCCCCTTCGTATCTCTGTAATTTCCTCGAGCTCCGCAACCCTCCACCTCCCCACCCCGAGATATCTCTGCTCCTCTACTTCTGGCCTCTTGAGCACCCCGATTATAATCGCACCAGCATTGATGGCCGTGCCTTCAGCTGCTGAGGCCCCAAGCTCCGGAATTCCCTGCCCAAACCTCTCCGCCTCTCTACCTCTCGTTCCTCATTTAAGACACTCCTTTAAACCTACCTCTTCGACCAAGCTTTTGCTCATCTGCCCTAATTTCTCCTCGTGGTTCGTTGTCAAATTTAGTTTTATGTCACTCCTGTGAAGCACCTTAGGACGTCTTACTATGTTAAATACAAGTTGTAGTTGTGTTTAGTGATTTAGCTGTCTTTCTTTCTGAACCTCCCTCTATTTCTGCTGCTCTACCTCCTATTCCCCTCTCCCCTATTTGTTATCATCTTAGATTCTGGAAATGGAACAGTTACAATATTCTGGCTACCCAGTCCTCTATGTTAGGATCTGTATCTCTCATGATAACTATCATGTTTCTTCCCTTTCAAGGTGTCTGTCGCAGTTTAAAATCTATTGTGGTGCATATTGGGATAGCTGATTACTTTGAGGAGCCGAACAGCCCAGAAGCTCGAAAGTTGTTTGAAGAAATGGTCAACAAACTTCAGGTAGAATCTCTGACCGGATTTTGCGGTGAATGCTGTCATTGCCCCTCTGAAGCTGACCGTAACTTCAGGATTTAGCGCATGCGTATCTAAACACGGGAATCCTGAAGTTGCAGTTAGTCATTCATTGCTCTAACACATTCATTCATTACCCTGTGGAACCCCACCTCCCCATCGCCCCCCCATAGCTGGCAATCAGTGATATTTGTATCAGTGATACAATCAGTTGTATTTCCTATATTCTTTTGGGTATAAGGGGTTATGGAGAGCGGGCAGAGAAATGGACCCGAGTCCATGATCGGATCAGCCATGATCTTATTAAATGGCTCGAGGGGCCATATGGCCTACTCCTGCTCTTAGTTCTTATGTTCTTATATCAGTGGAACTGACAACTTGAGCTTTTCTGCACGAGTATTGCAGTTAAAAGCTCCATTAAAAATGTTAAGCCTTGTTGGAAAAGGTGTAACTGGGGTTTTAACAGTCTATTCACAGATTTAAAAAACTTTAAAAATATATATTTTTTTAAGTTCATGATATTTCAGCTTCTACCTTAAATGTGGTCTATGTCCAAATTTCAATTTCGTTCTCTAACATTTTTTTAAAAAGTGCAGTTAATCAGTGCTTTTCATTTCCTGGTTTGCCGACTGCAAGGATTCTGCAATGCGATTGGCTGCTTAGACAGCTTGAAGACGTTTCGGTTGTATCGCGCTAGGAATCCCCTATTGACAGCGCGACAATCAATTACACACCGAGATACCTAAAGATTTCTATGGGCCGCATTCTTCAAGGTCAGCGGCGACCGCTGTTTCTACAGCCCTCTGTGTCCTGCAGTCTGCCATAATCTTTCATTCCACCTGGCCAAACCAAATTTTATCAATGTAGTACTTATCTTTTTAGTGCTCAGTAATCACTAAATAAATACATTTATTTTTTGCAGTTGCTTAAACTGCTTAGTCCCACATCCCTGCTCTTTGTCTATAACCCTGTAAGTTCTTCATCCTCAACTACCCGGCCAACTCCCTTTTAAAATTATTGATGGAACCGGCTTCAACCACCTTTTCAGGTCGAGCGTTCCAGATCCCGATCTCAGTGAAAAGGTTTCCCCACAGCTCCCCTCTAGATCTTTTACCAATGATTTTGAATCTGTGACCTCCAGTTATTGACCCACTCAGCAGAGGGAATAATGTTTTCGCTATTTACTCTATCATAACCCCCTTGGCAGCTTGAAAACCTGTATTAGGTGACCTCCTAACCTTCTCTGTACAAGGAGAACAGTCCTAACATTCGAATCTCTCCCAATAACTGGAGTCTGTCATTCCTGAACACATCCTGGTAAAACCTCTCTGTATCCTTTCTCATACCTTTACAATCTTCCTGAAATGTGGTATCCAGAATTGTGCACAATACTCCAGCTGAGGCCTAACCAGTGACTTATCAAGTTTTGCATGATCTCATTGCTTTTATCATTCCCTTTAAGCTGAATTTGTGCTTCTCAATCCTCTGTTTTATTTCTTATACCCTGTGCATTGTGCACAGAAGCAATATCTGGGTAACTGTCCCCAGGCTATGGGCCCCGACAACATCCTGGCTATCGTGCTGAAGACTTGTGCTCCAGAACTAGCCACGTCTCTAGTCAAGCTGTTCCAGTACAGCTACAACACTGGCATCTACCCGACAATGTGGCAAACTGCCCAGGTATGTCCTGTCCACAAAAAGCAGGACACATCCAATCTGGCCAGTTAGCACCCCATCAGTCTACTCTCAATCACCAGCAAAGTGATGGAAGGTGTCGTTGACAGTGCTATCAAGTCACACTTACTCACCAATAACCTGATCACTGATGCTCAGTTTGGGTACCGCCAGGACCACTCGGCTCCAGACCTCATTACCGCCTTGGTCCAAACATGGACAAAAGAGCTGAATTCCAGAGGTGAGGTGAGAGTGACTGCCCTCGACATCAAGGCAGCTTTTGACAGAGTGTGGCATCAAGGAAAGTAGAACTGAAGTCAATGGGAATCGGGGGGAAAACTCTCCACTGGCTGGAGTCATACCCAGCACAAAGGAAGATGGTTGTGGTGGTTGGAGGTCAATCATCACAGCCCCAGGATATCGCTGCAGGAGTTCCTCAGGGCAGTGTCCTAGGCCCAACCATCTTCAGCCGCTTCATCAATGACCTTCCCTCCATCATAAGGTCAGAAGTGGGGATGTTCGCTGATGACTGCACAGTGTTCAGTTCCATTCACAACTCCTCAGATAATGGAGGATGCAGCAAGACCTGGACAACATTCAGGCTTGGGCTGATAAGTGGCAAGTAACATTCACGCCACACAAGTGCCAGGCAATGACTATCTCCAACAAGCGAGAGTCTAACCACCGACCCTTAACATTCAACGGCATTACCATCGCCGAATCCCCCACCATCAACATCCTGGGGGTCACCATTGACCAGAAACTTAACTGGACCAACCACATAAATACTGTGGCAACAAGAGCAGGTCAGAGGCTGGGTATTCTGTGGCGAGTGTCTCACCTCCTGACTCCCCAAAGCCTTCCCACCATCTACAAGGCACAAGTCAGGAGTGTGATGGAACACTCTCCACTTGCCTGGATGAATGCAGTTCCAACAACACTCAAGAAGCTCGACACCATCCAGGACAAAGCAGCCGCTTGATTGGCCGCCCCCCATCCCCCACCTTCAACATTCACTCTCTCCACCACCGGCGCACCGTGGCTGCAGTGTGCACCATCTACAAGATGCACTGCAGCAACTTGCCAAGGCTTCTTCGGCAGCACCTCCCAAACCAGCGACCTCTACCACCTAGAAGGACAAGGGCAGCAGGTACATGGGAACACCACCACCTCCACGTTCCCCTCCAAGTCACACACCATCCTGACTTGGAAATATATCGGCCGTTCCTTCATCGTCGCTGGGTCAAAATCCTGGAACTCCCTAACAGCACTGTGGGAGTACCTTCACCACATGGACTGCAGCGGTTCAAGAAGGCGGCACACCACCACATTCTCAAGGGGCAATTAGGGATGGGCAATAAATGCCGGCCTTGCCAGCGATGCCCAAATCCCAGGATTACACAGATGGGAGGAAAACCAATGTATGAGGAGGACACGCAAAATCTGCAAAAGGACAATAGACAGGCTAAGTGAGTGGGCAACAATTTGGCAGATGGAGTATAATGTTGGAAAGTGTGCAGTTTGGCGGAAAAAAAATCAAAGAGCAAGTTATTATTTAAATGGAGAAAGATTGCAAAGTGCCGCAGTACAGCGGGACCTGGGGGTATTTGTGCATGAAACACGATGCAGGTACAGGAAGTGATCAGGAGGGCCAATGGAATCTTGGCCTTTATTGCAAAGGGGATGGAGTATAAAAGCAGGGAAGTCTTGCTATAGTTATACAGGGTATTGGTGAGGCCACACCTGGAATACTGCGTGCAGTTTTGGTTTCCATATTTACGAAAGGATATACTTGCTTTGGAGGCAGTTCAGAGAAGGTTCACTAGGTTGATTCCGGAGATGAGGGGGTTGACTTATGAGGAAAGGTTGAGTCGGTTGGGCCTCTACTCATTGGAATTCAGAAGATTGAGAGGTGATCTTATCGAAATGTATAAGATTATGAGGGGGCTTGACAAGGTGGATGCAGAGAGGATGTTTCCACTAATGGGGGAGACTAGAACTAGAGGGCATAATCTTAGAATAAGGGGCCGCCCATTTAAAACTGAGATGAGGAGAAATTTCTTCTCTTAGAGGGTTGTAAATCTGGAATTTGCTGCCTCGGAGAGCTGTGGAAGGTGTGACATTGACTAAATTTAAGACAGAGATGGACAGTTTCTTGACCGATAAGGGAATAAGGGGTAATGGGGAGCGGGCAGGGAAGTGGAGCTGAGTCCATGATCAGATCAGCCATGATCGTATTAAATGGCGGAGCAGGCTCGAGGGGCCGTATGGACTACTCCTGCTCCTATTTCTTGTGTTCTTATGAATGAATGAAAAAAAACCCAGTTCATCTGTCCTGCTGGTCTTTTTCTCCCAGGTTTGGATATCTTGGGACTGGCCACATGGACTGTGGAGTATTTCCCAGTCCGGTATTTCTCTGTGCTCTTGCACAGCTGGCCATTAATTCCAAATTGAAGCCTAATCCTTTCCCAAGCTTGTTCTGATCAGATGTTGTGAGATTCTTACAGTCAATGCTTTACATTTCACTGATTTGTTAAATGATACCTTTCTTGTTTAAATCCATTAGGCTCTGAAGAAAAGGCCTGGCTTTTCAAAAATTCTTCATGTCAAAGCAGAAAGTGTTTGTTGAAGTGTAAAAAAACAATCTCCACTGAAACCATCCCTCAAACAGCAAAATAGACCTTTCTGTAATGGTCTAAAGCAAATGCTTGATCAGAAAGAAAGCTACGAGAGTTGTAGTCGGAGACTGAGTATGCAGCTCAGCTACACCTGTACAGCAGCCATCATTAAACCACTGAACCTTACAGCTACATCAAACCACCAATATAAAACATCGAATTCAACCAACTATTTGCAAATTGCAAACATCAGTTCGAAACCTATTATCCAACCAAGTGAGCCAGCATTAAACCAAGTCATCCCTCAGTGAGACGGTCTGTTTTGGAACCAGAATCAAGCCAAGTAACTTCTCAATGACACACCCAGGAGCAACATTCAATCGCCCGCTGAAACCAACTGTGTTGGAACTAAGTCAGACACGTGAATGGATCCAGCACTAAACCAACTGATGATAGTGTGTGACGCTCTGTAATAGAGGCAATATCAAACCATGTGACCTCTGAGCGGAGAGGAAAGATTAGAAAAATTCCGATTCTTCAGTCTTGACAGGGTACCTTTATAGAAGTGTGTAACATATCAAATTAAGTGAAACTACTGCTGGAGGACAAGGGAGACCTGAAGGTCCAATGTGGTAACCAGCAATGTTAGGACTGAGGGCCGAAAGCAATTTTTCACTGATCCATTCTAGACTTCTGGGTAGGTGAGTGTAAGCCAGTTGCGTGATGTGATGTGTTGGTTAGGGCGAGAAATTTCCACATGCCCTGGTTGGGTTGCTAACTCTTGAAAAATAGAATAAGTTGCACCAGGCACGAATGATTCTGTCCTGCCGGGAAATTCAGCATTAGCGTTCCAAGAGGGAAGAGGAGCGCTGAATCAGGTGCTAACCACGTCTCTCGGGGCGCTGAAGGCCGAGGGCGGGGCGTTAGCGGTGGAGCGCTGAACAATTTGTAGCGCATTCATAACGGCATCAGAGGCTGCGTCCCCCGCTGACAGGGAAGGGCCAGGGATGGTGCCTACTGTCAGCACTGCGCGGCTGCTGTTACAGCCCCAAACACTGGGGGCGGAGACATCTTGCAGCAATGAAACATCGAATACGTTGAGCAGGCACCAGACTGGTGCAAATAATAAAGTCTGTGCTAGCTAAAAACCATTCCCTTTAATTAACACTCCCCAAGGGGCCAGCCGAGGCGACATCACCTTCATCGCCCCCCCCCCTCCCCGGTCACCAAACTCATGGCGCCACCCCCCCGGCGCTAACCGGAGGCACTAAGCAGCTGAATTTCTCCCCCTAGGTTTCTATTGAAGGACGGGCTAGATGCACCAAAATGCCACTCATTCTGCTTCTCTTTGTGAGACACCCTAAAATGGAACCGCCTTGGAAGCAGTGACCCTTTAGGTGAGGCTGCATTTAATGGAAACAATCTCAACCCAAGTGACCCCTCTGAATCACACCAATAACGCTGGAACCAGTTACTGTGTGGGATGGGTTCACTGGCTCTCTGAGCCCCAGTATCAGTTAGTATGGTTCCAAATTCTCATTCACTGGCTGTGAAGTGGGACAAGATGATGCTAACCTCTCACACTTGCCTTGCTTTCTTTTACAGCGGGTTTCATGTCACCCGCTCTGATCACGGTTTCTCCTCTTCGCATATTAAGTCTAAGATGAAATTAAATTTCAGTCAGGAAGGCACCAATACGCTGAGCTTTTTGCATAAATATTACCCTAAATGTTGTACAGCAGGAGGAGAAGCTATTGTGGGAATCGGTGCCAGCAGTGTTGCTGTGAGCGAGAAGGGAGTGTCTGTAAGGCAGCAGCAGCGTTGTGCTGTAAAGTGACCCTTTTCCAAGCCAAGTGAGTCACCAGAGAGCGAGCCATACTGAACTGTTTTACCAAAATTGTTAAGATCAGCTTTTCAAACAATGAAACCTTTACTGAAAAGGGCATCCTTCAAATGATTATCTTTCAGATGAAGGAATGTAGCCAATCAGATGGCTTGAAACTCAAAGCAGCTCCCCCAACTAATAAGAATTCTGCTTCTGAAGGCACTGTTGTGGGAAGCAATGTCCTGTGGGATATTCTAAATCTGAGACCCACTGAAGCCCTTAATGACACATTAGTGCCACCTCTTCCACAAAGAAGAGCTCTGTGTTGATGAGTTAAACCAATAAAACCATTCTGTGTGGCATTGTCTATCCGAATCGTGAGGCAGGCCATCAGATTATGTTTTGTTGTAACTGGTTTCCTGTTGAATATGAGTTATGAAGTTGCTGAAGACCTAAACAATTCCTCTTTAATATGTGGAATAGGCAGTGACACGGGGTGGGTCCTTATAAAGCATTACTATCTCGCAGTATTTCTTCTTAGTATTAACATATTTCAGGTTATTCAGAAAATATCATTGGCCCCGCGAGCCCCGATATCACTGGCCCCGCGAGCCCCGATATCACTGGCCCCACAACCCCCAATATCACTGACCCCACAACCCCCGATATCACTGACCCCACACCCCCCGATATCACTGGTCACACAACCCCCGATATCACTGGTCCCACAACCCCCGATATCACTGGTCCCACAACCCCCGATATCACTGGTCCCACAACCCCCGATATCATTGGCCTTCCTAACCCCAGTATCAGTTTATATTGTTACAAATTCTCACTCACTTTTATGATATTATGGTGGCGTTTGGTTCCTGGAACAAAATTAATCAAAGATATCATGTTATATCAAGACATAATTCCAAAGCCAAGTACTGTATTTGTTCATGAGCATTTGCAGTAAATCAAATATATGTACCTTTAGTAAATCATATTTAAAATATACAATTGCAAATTTAACATTCAAAATCTGTTTAGCTTGAAAATAACTGTAACTTACTGTGCAAGCCCATTACAGTCACAGTCCAGCATATAATGTCCAGCAAGGTACATTATGTTCACAGTGAAACACAGTAATGAAGCTGTGTGCTCCATTAGTATAAACCGTGCACTGTATCACTGTATGATCATGGTGGCACTGCCCTCAGTTATCCCAAACCACTACGACAAAGTCAGCACTATGGGAGTGCCTTCACCACACGGACTGCAGCGGTTCAAGAAGGTGGCTCACCTCCACCTCCTCAAGGGGCAGTTAGGGATGGGCAATAAATATTAGCCTTGCCGGCGACGCCCACATCCTGTGAACGAATAACTAAAACCGAGACTCTGCCGGGCCCATTACAGTCATGGCCCCAGGTATGAAACTAGCTTCTGCAGGCACTATAATTAACATTGCATCATGGAGTAAAGAAGGCTCTGCAGTTAGAAACAATCAGTTACACATAGGGTTATGAGGGATTATACATTGTTGACTGCTGCTGGACAGACTGTTGTGAGATATAATAATCATCCTGATTCGTGGGATGCCTCTGACGAGGACGTGTCCTTGGTTTTGTGTAAGTGTACTGCATGTGCCTAGTGAGAGTTTGATGCATTTGTTCTGAATCAGTGTTGAAATAAATTATTACCAGTATTCTCAGATCAGCCATGATCTTATTAAATGGCGGAGCAGGCTCGAGGGGCCGAATGGCCGACTCCTGCTCCTATTTCTAATGTGTAAACTGACAGTGTCAGAGCTGTGCCAATCTGTCCAGGGCGCCCTCACAAACGGGACTTTTTGTAAAAATATATTGTTTAACTAAGCATTTACGTGTTGGGGGAAATATTAGTAGGCTGGTAAAATGTTATTTATATGTTGTAGGAATAGATTTAACTTTTTATAAATATATATATATATATTTAATCTTCTTCAGACATTAATTGAAAATGGAAATACTAGTATGAAAAGCCCTGAAGATTAAATATTTATAAGATGCAGTAGGACTGAATTCAGAGACTTTAGAAATCCAGGATCTACCAGATACATTTATTTGTTGTGTAAGATTCGATCTATTGCAGAAATACTCATGTATACTGTCCATCTGCCATCTTTAATGTTGAACCTTATGCTGTATTCTCTATCTCTGTCTCTTTCTCTCGCTCTGTTTCTCTCCCTCTCTTTGTTCGCATCTTTAAAGCACAGTTTTAAAAAAAAAAATGTTGGTATTTTTCAGTATGATTATGGGTGTAATCTTGCCTGTATTTTGACTGTTCAATGCCTCATTTCAGTGTTTTTATTCTCTCTTTTCGAGCTGCAGATTTGGAGCTGGACCTCACTAAATGGTTTTTCCATCATTCATATGAAATTTCCTTCTCTTGATCTGGAATTACCCTAGGCTGTAAAGCAACAGGTTGACACCAGATATCGGTACTAGCCTCCTATAAAAGGAAAGCCTTCCCCATCCTGTGTCGAATTGAACACCCAGTTTTGCAGAGACAGCACAGAAAATCCCTAAAATGTAAACACAGCACCAAAAATAAGTCTGTAACCCGGCCTGTGAATTGTGATGCCTGTACTCCCAGTAATACTGCTCCATATATCCACACATTCTTCAGTGCTGTAGCTCGAGGGTAGCTATTGGCTACTGCCACAATATTCTTATCCCCATCAACCTCTGAAATACCATTACAAGAAAAACTGCTTCCAGCAATTCTGCCAAAGGTCAGTTTTAGACATCACCACAAGGGGAGCCCGGGTGTCATCTGTCTCGTGTCCCGTGCTTGAACCTGTGCTCACATTCAGTTAGGATTATTCTGATTCAATCTCAATGTCATTTATCTGGGACATTGTGATACTGACCTCGGTGGTGGGAAAATTATTGGAGAATATTGGATAAATCTTCATTTGTAAAGACGCTGATTAATCAAGGACAGTCAGCACGGATTTGTTAAGGGAAGGTCGTGTCTGATTAACTTGATTGAGTTTTTGAGGAGGTAACCAAGAGGGTCGATGAGGGCATTGCATATAATGTAGTGTATATGGATTTTAGCAAGGCTTTTGATAAGGTCCCATATGGCAGACTGGTCACGAAAGTAAAAGCCCCTGGGATCCAGGGCAAAGTGGCAAGTTGGATCCAAAATTGTCTCAGAGGCAGGAAGCAAAGGGTAATGGTTGATGGGTGTTCTTGTGACTGGAAGGATGTTTCCAGTGGGGTTCCACAGGGCTCAGTGTTGGGTCCCTTGCTTTTTGTGGTATTTATCAATGAGTTAGACTTGAATGATTAAGAAGTTTGCAGATGATACACAATTCGACTGTGTGGTTGATAATGAAGAAGAAAGCTGCATACTGCAGGAAGATATCAATGTACTGGTCAGGTGGGCAGAACAGTGGCAAATGGAATTCAATCCAGTGAAATATGAGGTAATGCATTTGGGGAAGGCTAACAAGGCAAGGGGGAATACACATTAAATGGTAGGACACTGAAAATTGTAGAGGAACAAAGGAACCTTGGAATGCACATCTACAAATCCCTGAAGGTCAGGTGTATAAGGTGGTTAAAAAGGCATGTGGAATACTTGCCTTTAGTAGCAGATGCATAGAATATAAGAGCAGGGAGGTTGAACTGTATAAAACACTAGTTAAGACCACAGCTAGAGTACTGTGTGCAGTTCTGGTCACCACATTACAGCTACGATGTGATTGCACTAGAGAGGGTACAGAGGAGATTCACAAGAATGTTGCCTGGACTGGAAAATTTTGGCTATGAGGAAAGATTGGATATGCTGGGTCTGCTTTCTTTGGAACAGAGGAGGCTGAGGGGAGACCTGATTGAGGTGTATAAAATTATGAGGAGCATAGATAGGGTGGATAGGAAGGACCTATTTCCCTTAGCAGAGTGGTCAATAACCGGGGAGCATAGATTTAAAGTAATTGGTAGAAGGTTTAGAGGGGATTTGTGGAGAAATGTTTTCATCCAGAGGGTGGTGGGGCTTGGAACTCACAGCCTGAAAGGGTGGTAGAGGCAGAAACCCTCACCACATTTAAAAGGTACTTTTATATGAACTTGAAGTGCCGTAACCTGCAGGGCTAGGGACCAAGAGCTGGAAAGTGGGATTAGGCTGGATGGCTCTTTGTTGGCCGGCACGGACACAATGGGCCGAATGGCCTTCTATGATTCAGTGTGATGTGCACATACAGGATGCTAGTTCTTGTCCATGATGCTGTGCTATTCTGACCAGACCCTTGATGTGAAGTGGAAGCAAGTTGGGTCCCCAAAAATAAGAGGAAAGAGGAATTAACCCATGAAGTGAAGACTCATTTGAAAGTAGGTTTTCTCACACAGGGCTGGCAGAATCCGAAGGTGAGTGCCGTTTACTTAGGTCACTATTATGAGCAAGAGGTCGGTGTGTCTAAAATTGGGAGATCTGATCTAGGTTAAGTACAATTTCTTCTTTTACAATCCCTATCCACCCATTCAGTGTCCTCCTGGAATGATTCTGCAGATGTTTTCAAGGTACCATATAAGTAATTGCAGCAAAACTCCATAAATCTGTAATCTTGCACCCAACCTTGCATATCTTTGATGTCAAAATTTTAATAAAAATTTGAGATGCTTTTTTTTTAAAACTGTTGCTCATGACAGCAATAGAGCTGTGGAAAACCCTATGGGGTAATTATATGTATTATTGGAGCCAAAAGGACTAACAGATATGGTGAGAAAGCAGGAATGGGGTACTGAAGTTGCATGTTCAGCCATGAACTCATTGAATGGCGGTGCAGGCTAGAAGGGCCGAATGGCCTACTCCTGCACCTATTTTCTATGTTTCTATGTTTTCTAACTCCAGATCTGCTCCTTTTTGTGCCACAATGTTCCTATCTGTTAGAATTCTCTCCCGAAACTCCACTGGTCAATATTTATCCCACAATCAGCATAACAAAAACAGATTATCTGGTCGTTATCACATTGCTGTCTGAGCACAAATTGGCTGTTGTATTTCGCACATTACAACAGTGACTACACTCCAAAAGTCCCTCATTGGCTGTAAAGCGCTTTGAGATGTCTGGTGGTTGTGAAAGGCACTATATAAATCCAAGTCTTTCTTTCTCTCAGCCTTCAACTGGCTTTCCTCTTCATTCATTCGCATTGCTTCCGACAGGCAATCCATTTCCTGTGAGACACTAAGTTTATTCTGTAAGTGGATGTTGTTGGTGATGGGTTGAGATCAATTAAGAAACCATGAATTGCTGATCTATGAAAGACCCAAATGCAGCAGCAAAGCCCCACAAATAGCAATGAGATAAATGACAGAGAATCTATTCAATCTTAGCCAAGATACATAAGTACATCAGAATTAGGAGCAGGAGTAGGCCATTCAGTCCCTCGAGCCTGCTCCGCCATTCAATAAGATCATGGCTGATCTAACTAAATACACTTCCCTGCACTATCCTCATAACCCTTGATTCTCTTAATATCCACAAATCTATCAATCTCTGTCTTGAATATACTCAAAGACTGATCCTCCACTGCCCTCTGGGGCAGACAATTCCAAAAATTCACCACCCTCTGAGTGAAGAAATTTCTTCTCATCTCAGTCCTAAATGGCCGACCCCTTATTCTGAGACTGTGACCCCTGGTTCTAGACTCCCCAGCCCAGGGGAAACATCCTCCCTGCATCTACCCTGTCAAGCCCCGTAACAATTTTGTATGTTTCATTCTTCTAAACTCTAGAGAATATAGGCCTAGTCTACTCAATCTCTCCTCATAGGACAATCCCCCCATCCCAGGAATCAGTCTGGTGAACCTTCGTTGCACTCCCTTAATGGCAAGTATATTCTTCCTTAGGTAAGGAGACCAATACTGTACACAATACTCCAAGGGTGGTCTCACCAGGGCAGTAGGATGTCTTTACTCTTATACATAAATCTTCTTGTAGTAAAGACCAAAATACCTCTTAATTGCTTGCTGCATGTTAACTTTCAGTGATTATTGTACAAGGACACCCAGGTCCCCCTGAACACCAACATTTCCCAATCTCTCAGCAATTAAAAAATAATCGGCTTTTCTAGTTTTCCGACCAAAGTGGATAACTTCACATTTCTCCACATTATATTCCATTTACCATGTACTTGCCCACTCACTCAGTCTGTCTATATCCCCTTGAAGCCTCTTTGCATCCTCCTCACAACTTACATTCCCACCTAGCTTTGTATCATCAGCAAACTTGGATGTACAGTGCAGCGTTGAGAATCCGGGGCCAGGGCCGTTCTGGATTCCGGACTTTCGATCGTCTTTCTGACGTTACGAATCAGGAAATACTTGAACCCAGGTTCGGGTATTTCCGGATTTCAGAACGTTAGAAAGGGGGGGTCCCCGCCGAGGAGGTGTTCGGGTGAGCCCAGTCGCGGAGGAGGTGTTCTGGTGAGCCCAGTCGCGGAGGAGGTGTTCTGGTGAGCCCAGTCGCGGAGGAGGTGTTCTGGTGAGCCCAGTCGCGGAGGTGGTGTTCTGGTGAGCCCAGTCGCGGAGGAGGTGTTCTGGTGAGCCCAGTCGCGGAGGAGGTGTTCTGGTGAGCCCAGTCGCGGAGGAGGTGTTCTGGTGAGCCCAGTCGCGGAGGAGGTGTTCTAGCGAGCCCAGTCGCGGAGGAGGTGTTCGGGTGAGCCCAGTCGCGGAGGAGGTGTTCTGGTGAGCCCAGTCGCGGAGGTGGTGTTCTGGCTAGCCCAGTCGCGGAGGAGGTGTTCTGGCTAGCCCAGTCGCGGAGGAGGTGTTCTGGTGAGCCCAGTCGCGGAGGAGGTGTTCTGGAGAGCCCAGTCGCGGAGGAGGTGTTCTGGCGAGCCCAGTCGCGGAGGACGTGTTCGGGCGAGCCCAGTCGCGGAGGGGGTGTTCGGGCGAGGAGGCCCCAAGGTAAGGGCAGCAGCGGTGAGTGAGGCAATGCCCGGGGTCGGTGGGCCCGGATTCTGGAATATTTTACGGATTGCGGACGACCCTGCCACCAATTGGTCTGGATTCTGGAACTTTGGATTTGCGACACTGCGCCTGTATTACATTTGGTCCCCTCATCCAAATCACTGATCTAGACTGTGAATAGCTGGGGCACAAGCACTGATCCTTGTGGCACCCCACGTGTTACAGCCTGCCTATGTGAAAGTGTCCCGTTTATTCCTACTCTCTGTTTTCTGTCCATTAACCAATCCTCAATCCATACTGAGAAAACCTTCCCCGCTTCTCGTCAAATAATGGCGTGGGATACTTTGTGTCTACCTGAACAGCCAGACAGGACCTTAGCTTATCCCGAAGATTAATTTAGTGTATGGTATTACAAATCATTTAGATTCTATATAGAATTTTTAACCATTTTGTTTAAGATTCAGGTCAAAGGCATATTTTTCAGATGTGCATCCACATTTTCTCACCCACTGATACATCACAGCTGGAACTTCCCCCAAACCTTCCCGCTCCCGTAGGTTACTCTCAGACTATCTATGTCCCTAAATGCGGCAGCCAGTTTGAAAGTAATTCGTGTGTATCGGACATAGAAAATAGGTGCAGGAGTAGGCCATTCGGCCCTTTGAGCCTGCACCACCATTCAATATGATCATGGCTGATCATGCACTTCAGTACTTCAATACCCCATTTCTGCTTTCTCTCCATACCCCTTGATCCCTTTAGCCATAACAGCCTTCCATTTGCCCCTCCCCCAAATCTGTGATCGCGCCCCTGGTCTGGTATCTGGCTGCAGGTTCTGCTGCATTATGTGGTCTGCTCCCCCTCATCTGCTTTCCCTGGTCTGCTTTCACACCCTGCAGCTTCTTAAGGCCGTCACTCTCTCCACACGACTTACAGCTTTCCTTGGGCTGCGGCAGAATATCAGACCCTGCAGCTCTCCCGGATCCCCCAGCGTAATATGGATCCGGTTTAGCATTGTATCCTCTATGATATTACAGCTTCCCTACACCCTTTTTGAATACGCATTACCCCATCAAAGCCTCCCTGATAAAGTGCAACATCCCCACTGACACCTGGGAGTCCCTGGCCAAAGACTGCCCTAGGTGGAGGAAGTGCATCCGGGAGGGCGCTGAGCACCTCGAGTCTCATCAACGAGAGCATGCAGAAACCAAGCGCAGGCAGCGGAAGGAGCGTGCGGCAAACCAGTCCCACCCACCCCTTCCCTTAACCACTGTCTGTCCCACCTGTGACAGGGACTGTGGTTCTCTGTATTGGACTGTTCAGTCACCTGAGAACTCACTTTTAGAGTGAAAGCAAGTCTTCCTTGATTCTGAGGGACTGCCTATGATGATGATGATGATGTTGAACATACTAAGAAATGTTGATTGTGAGTGAATAAGTTGATCATTTACATATAAAGTATTTTAACCTGTTGCAAAAGAGAGACTTGTACAAATGAAGTGCCTTTAATGACCTCCGGACATATCAAAACACTTTACAGCCAACAAAGTGCTTTTGAAGTGTAGTTACTGTTGTAATGTAGGCAGCCAATTTGCGCACAGCATGCTCCCACAGACAGCAATGAGATAATGAACAGATAATCTATTCTAGTGCTGTTGGTTGAGGGATAATGTTCGGCCAGGACACCGGAGAGAATGCCTCTGCTCAAAATAGTGCCATGGGATCTTTATTGTCTCATCTGAAGGGCGGCACCTCCGACAGTGCGGCATTCCTTCAGCGCTGCACTGGAGTGTCAGCCCAAATTCTATGCTCAAGTCTCTGGTGTTGGACTCTGAACCCCCAACCTACTGAATCAGAGGCGAGAGTTCTACCCACTGAGCCACAGCTGACATCTGTTTTAATTTAAGCCTGTTACCTTGATACTGGAGACCTACTCTCATTTGTTAGCTAGTTTGGGGTTTACATGGTCAAATTGAAGTCCGTTCAGATAGAAATAGAGGGAATGCCCAGTGCAGTCTGATTCTGTAATATGTGATTATGGTTAGCCATTATCCCTGCAGTCGACAGAATGAGTGAATCTGTTGGAAAACATCAAAGAATTCTACTTTAAAGAGCCTTTAGGCTGTGTTTTATATAGTATTTGATTGCATGGTGAATGATAATCTTGAGTTTTTGCACTAATAATTGTGCCAGTCGAGCCCTCTCCCAGCTCATTGAATAGATCTTGTGGGATGTTAATCAGTCTCTCCGACCAGGTAAGTCCCAGGTTCCATCCTGCACCGTGCTGAAATATCTGATCTTCCCAGGGCAGCAGGACTGGCCCAGATTTCACTCCCATGTCTCTGAGCTAAGGGAGGAATGGAAACCAGCCAGGATGCTACATGCAGTACTACCCAGTGGTGGAAAGTCATGGCCATCAGCTGAGCAACAGACCTGTCTGTGAAACCGTACTCGAATAATCTCCAACGCTCACATGTAGGCACACGTGGCTATTTGGCTGAGATGTTAGACTGTCGTTTGTGCCTGTTGACCCATACTCACCACCTTCAGGACAGAAAGCACCTTATTTATATTGTAGGGCCAGCACCAAAGCTGTCCTTTGGCACAATTATGGAACCTGTCAGTTTAAAGAAGTAACACATGTTTTTAATGTCACTTGCATAAAGATTTGACACCAAATTTTAAATTAATGTTTAAATTCTGCAAGAAGACCAAATAAAATGTTTGAAGAACACAAATCCTTGGCTTCATTAAAATGTTTTTACATTATTAGGTAAATTTTGAGCTTAAAATCAAATATGCACCTTGTCCTATTGGAATTTCTCATTTTCAACACAATGTAGCAGGTGGACTCCTGTTTTCAGCCACAAGTATGCACATTGCTTGATCGGGTGTAATTGTTCACTGTGCTCTGCACCAACACAGCAAAAAATGCTTTACATTCAATGTAGCCATTCAGGTGAATTTGGCGATACTGTACCTGGAGAGCAGGATTGGAGAATCTGTTACAGCCCCTATCTCTGGCCCATCTTCACTTCCAGCCTGACAGCCTACTGGGAACGCACAATTGCTGAATTTTACAGGGTAGTCAGAGGGCCGTCAGTAATGCATCAAAGAGTCAACATTTGGGTTTGTTGAACAATACAGAGCATCTTTCTTGACAAAAGCACATAGCTCCCCGTTCGCTTTCAGCATTTTGTCTTGTTTGATGAACTCACGAGGTTTGGAGGGGTATACTGATGGAGTTCTTATTACAGCGTTACCTCATTTCTGTGAATAGACAAGTCTGATTTGACGGGTGAGCTTGGAAGATTTGGTTCCCTGGGTTACTGTTCCTGTGAGATACTTGAATATGGATCATTCCTCATTCCAGCTGCTTAATAAGAGATAGCTTTAGATGCACTTTAGATGTTGCTGCTTTCATTATCAATCATCTTTGGGATTGTAAGCAATGGCAATGAAATGTATATTTAATATTTTATGATTAAATGTTAAAATTAACTAAACAGACTACTTCCTGAGCACTTTGTCTTCTTTTATTACGACAGAAGGTTAGGTGCACAATGAATTTTTCTTCAAGGGTTAGAATTATAGAATGCTCCTCACATTAGGAGATCATTCAGCCCACCTAACTCTTTGCTAAAGCTTCACAATTATCCCCACTACCCCTGCTCTTTCCTCATGGTCCTGTAATTGTTGCCCTTCAAGTATTTATCCAGATTCTCTTTTGAATGTTACTATCGAATCTCCTATCACCGCCCTTGCAGGCAGTGCTTTCAAAATCACAACAACTCGTTGCGTAAAAGTAATGTTTCCTCATGTACCGCCTCTGGTTCTTCAGCCAATCACCTTAAATCTGTGTCCGCTGGTTACCGTCCCTTCTGCCTGGAGACCGTTTATCCTTATTTACTCTTATCGAAAACATTCATGACTTTCAACATCTCTATCAAATCTCCTCGGCTCAAAGGAGAACATAAAGAGAATAATACATTGCGGAGAAGGCCATTCGGCCCATCGAGTCGTCACCAGCTCTTTCACAGCAATGTTAGGATTTAGAATGCACAGCCTGATAGGATGGTGGATACAGATTTAATAGTAGCTTTCAAAATGGAATTTGATAAATACTTGAAGGAGAGAAACATTTCGGGGATATGGGGAAAGAGCGGGGGGTGGAGTGGGACTAACTGGATTGCTCTTCGATAGAGTAGGAACAGATTCGATGGGCCGAATGGCCTCTTTCTGAGCTGCACTATTCTGTGATTCTATGAACTGCTTTGTTATCTTGTCCTGACACCTTCAAAGATTTTTGCACAAGCACCATCAGGTCCCTCTCTTCTTGCACCCTTTAAAATTGTACCATTTTAGCCTGTATTGTCTCTCCTCATCCTACCAAAATATATCACCTCGTACTTTCCTGCGTTGAAATTCAATTTCTACTCTTACTTACCTCAGCTACTTAGGATGCATCCCACCCGGATCGGGTGACTTAGCTACGTTTAAGTACAGGTTGAACCTCCCTTATCGAGAACTCCCTTATCCAGAACCACCCCTCGTCCAGAACCATTCCCGGCCACCGGGTGGCGCATGCGCAGAACTCCCACATGAACAAATTGAAGTCCTTCTTCGCTGCCGACTCTAGCAATCGCTGGCCTGACCCTGCGATCCACCCTCCCCCAACACCCCCATATCTCTACCTCACTCCCAGCCCCAAGCCAGCCAGCCCCGATATCCCCTTGCTCAGTACCTGTACCATCCAATTTAACGTGACCATCCCCTCGTCCGGAAAAATCCCTTATACAGAACAGGCTAGGTCCCGAGGGTTCTGGATAAGGGAGGTTCAACCCGTACTGCCAGCCTTCCTTGTGCTTACTCTTTATCTATTTTTAGCTCAACCAGTATCCAGGCAAACTCCTCGTTTACCACAGCTTTGGCAAAGTGCTGTTCCTTGGTAAATACTAATGCAAAGTACTCATTTAGTACCCCAGCCATGCCGTCTGCCTCCACCAATCGATCTCTGATTTTAGTCCCTAATCGGCCCCACAAACCTTTTCCTGTTAATATGCCTATAGAGGGCTTTTGGATTCCCTTTTATGTTAGTTGCCAATCTATTGCTGTACTGACTTCTTATCCCTCTTATTTCCTTTTTCCACTTGTCTTCTGCACTTTTTAAATTCAGTCTGATTCACCCTTGTTTTGTTTCATCCTACTCTCTCACTGCTTCACCATCCAGTCTCTCTCCTCCCCCCCCCCCCTCCACTCCCCCCAAATACCCCTCCTCTCTCTCTCCTCCCCCCCCCCTCTATCCCCCAAATTCCCTCCCTCTTCCCCCCCCTCCACTCCCCCCAAATACCCCTCCTCTCTCCTCCCCCCCTCCACTCCCCCCAAATACCCCTCCTCTCTCTCTCCTCCCCCCCTCCACTCCCCCCAAATACCCCTCCTCTCTCTCTCCTCCCCCCCTCCACTCCCCCCAAATACCCCTCCTCTCTCTCTCCTCCCCCCCCCTCTATCCCCCAAATTCCCTCCCTCTTTCCCCCCCCCCGCCAAAACCCCCCTCCTCCCCACTTGTGGGAATATACCTCGACTGTACCCAAACCATCTCTTTAAAGGCCACCCATTGCTTCATTACATTTCTGCCCACCAATCTGTGATTCCAGTTTACCTGGGCCCGATCCCTCAATGCGCTGAAAATGAGCCCCTGCTCCAGTTAAGTATGTTTATTCCAGATTGCTCCTTCTCCATGACTAGTTGAAACCCTGCCATACTACAACCCCAGGGCAGGATTTCCCAGTCCTTTGCGTTCGAGGTTTCGCCCCGAAGCGGTGTGAAAGGCGGCGGTGATGTCTCCAGCGCCTCGCTGTGATCCTCTGGTCTGAGCAGGAGTGCCCGGAAGAGCTGAGCCGGGTGTGCAACATCCCTGGTTGTGACACCAGCGGGAGTTTTGAGTCTTGCCCGACCCCGCAATGACTGCCTGGGAAATGTGAACGGTCCAGTGATCCCGGCGGTGGAGAGGGAGGTAATGTACTGCAAAAGTAAGTGCCAGTGTTCTACGTTTTAATGTTTTGTGTGATTTGTGTTGTGTGGGCAATGTATTAGGAATGCTTTTGTGGGGTTTATTTGGACCCCCCCAAGTCTCTCTCGGAGTGCTCCCAGGCTGGCTGTTCAGTTCGGGAGTTTCCCTTCCTTGCACCGAGAGAGATGGACAACGCCTTCCTTAGCGCTGCAGCCCCTGATGCAGGGCCCACATGCCCAAACTTAAATACTAAACTGATGTTGGGATAAAAAGACCTCTTCTTCGTGGTGGACGCCCCGATATAAGGAATCGACACCCGCCCGTATCCCCACCTGTATAGCAACCACAGAATCACTCAGACAAAACCTCGGTTCAACCGATCTTTATTCAAACTTGAACTTGAAAAGTCGGAAGCGGAAGTTAAAGATCTTAAAGGTGAAATTGAAGAATGGAAAAAATCATTAGGTAAAGGAACAGTAACAGGAAAATGTATCGTTCAATTCCCAGGGTGCCCATGTTCAGATAAATTAAAAGCGCAAACCCAAAGACAAATAAGAACATAAGAACATAAGAACATAAGAATTAGAAACAGCAGTAGGCCATCTAGCCCCTCGAGCCTGCTCCGCCATTCGACAAGATCATGGCTGATCTGGCCGTGGACTTAGCTCCACTTACCCGCCCACTCCCCGTAACCCTTAATTCCCTTATTGGTTAAAAATCTATCGATCTGTGACTTGAATACATTCAATGAGCTAGCCTCAACTGCTTCCTTGGGCAGAGAATTCCACAGATTCACAACTCTCTGGGAGAAGAAACTCCTTTTCAACTCGGTTTTAAATTGGCTCCCCCGTATTTTGAGGCTGTGCCCCCTAGTTCTAGTCTCCCCGACCAGTGGAAACAACCTCTCTGCCTCTATCTTGTCTATCCCTTTCATTATTTTAAATGTTTCTATAAGATCACCCCTCATCCTTCTGAACTCCAATGAGTAAAGACCCAGTCTACTCAATCTATCATCATAAGGTAACCCCCTCATCTCCGGAATCAGCCTAGTGAATCGTCTCTGTACCCTCTCCAAAGCTAGTATATCCTTCCTTAAGTAAGGTGACCAAAACTGCACGCAGTACTCCAGGTGCGGCCTCACCAATACCCTATACAGTTGCAGCAGGACCTCCCTGCTTTTATACTCCATCCCTCTCGCAATGAAGGCCAACATCCCATTCGCCTTCTAACCGTCCTTCCCTTCTAACCTGTCCGCTGCTATTGACCATGGCCCATCCTGTCCATGGTATCCCGTTATTATAGCGCCGAGACCCATCTACATATAGATCCATATCTCCCTCCTCAAGCCGGACTACTTCCCTCGTCTTCTCCTGTCGGGCTACACTGATGCTCCTCTCCCTGTAATGATCCACCCTGCAGGGTTGTTACAGTTGTCTTTTCTTGTTACCGTCCCGTTGGGGGGGTAAGAGCATGCTTCCCACCTTGCCCTTCCCGCGTCAGGTACAGGTTTTAGCCTTCCTGTGTTAAGCAATTCTACTAAGGTATGCTGGGTCTGTAGGATAATGCGTCCTGACACTGTTGAGCCACCACTGCGTTATAATGATCGTTATTGTGGTAGAACATACATAAGAACATAAGAATTAGGAACAGGAGTAGGCCATCTAGCCCCTCGAGCCTGCTCCGCCATTCAACAAGATCATGGCTGATCTGGCCGTGGACTCAGCTCCACTTACCCGCCCGCTCCCCGTAACCCTTAATTCCCTAGGTATAGATGTGGAGGGGCCTATTCTGGTCAGGTAATCCCAGGGCTGGAGCACTTGAGGGCTTGCTTTAACTTTACAAACGCCGTTTCCTGATCTGCACGTGCAGCGGCTCCACCCGGGCCTGAGCCCAGCGCTTCCGTGCTCACCGCAGAAGCCCTCCTACGCGTCGCGGTCTAGCCCCCGCGGGCTCTCCATCAGGGTCCCAGTCCACTGGCTCTTGGGAGGGTTCCCCCCCTTTGACCAGGTCCTGTACAGGTTGGGCCATCTTGGCATCTTCGGGGATAACATTTCGGCAGCAGTTGAATAGCCCTAGTACCTGCCTGACTCCTTGTTGACTTTCCACGGTCCTTGGTAGATGTGTTACTCAGTACTGAATGTGAACTTCCCTCAATCTGTATTGAGGTTAACACAATGGATGGTGTGTGTGTGTGTGTGTGTGAGAGAGGGTGTGAGTGAGTGAGTGTCTCTGAGAGTGAGTGAGTGTGAGAGGGTGTGAATGAGTGAATGTAAGTGTGTGAGAGTGAGTGAGTGTCTGTGAGAGCGTGAGATAGAGTGTGAGAGGGTGTGAATGTAAGTGTGAGAATGAGTGAGAGAGAGTGAGAGAGAGTGTGAATGTAAGTGTGAGAATGAGAGTGAGAGAGAGTGAGAGAGAGTGTGAATGTAAGTGTGTGAGAATGAGAGTGAGAGAGAGTGAGACAGAGTGTGAATGTAAGTGTGTGAGAATGAGAGTGAGAGAGAGTGAGACAGAGTGTGAATGTAAGTGTGTGAGAATGAGAGTGAGAGTGTGTGAGCGGTTTTCTGTGTCTACAGCCGGGTGTGTCTTCATTTTTAATCCTGCAGCGCCATCTATTGGTTAAGTTAGGTGCCCGCAGGCTTGTGTAAAAAGGTTTTGCGATTTAGCGTGTGGCGGTGGTTTGTATTAGTCATTAATGAATTATTTCTAAGTCTCTAAATTATCTAACTATGTTTTAATTGTATTAATATGCTTAATGTAGCTTTGTTTTGTTGATTTTTTTCTTTAAAAAGTTTCTTTTGCAAATTAATTTTTAGATGCTTTTTAAATATATTCTATATTTGAGATTTAAAAAAAATATATATTTCATTATTTTATTTAGGATCACATGGAAATTGAATAAATGCCAAGAGATAAGGAATTTATATTGTTACAGGCAGCTTGATACAGGACTGTGCAAGGCAGGTACAGCACAGGGTTAGATACAGAGTAAAGCTCCCTCTACACTGTCCCATCAAACACTCCCAGGGCAGGTACAGGGGGTTAGATACAGAGTAAAGCTCCCTCTACACTGTCCCATCAAACACTCCCAGGGCAGGTACAGTGGGTTAGATACAGAGTAAAGCTCTCTCTACACTGTCCCATCAAACACTTCCAGGGCAGGTACAGCACAGGGTTAGATGCAGAGTAAAGCTCCCTCTACACTGTCCCATCAAACACTCCCAGGGCAGGTACAGCATGGGTTAGATACAGAGTAAAGCTCCCTCTACACTGTCCCATCAAACACTCCCAGGGCAGGTACAGCACAGGGTTAGATGCAGAGTAAAGCTCCCTCTACACTGTCCCATCAAACACTCCCAGGGCAGGTACAGCACGGATTAGATACAGAGTAAAGCTCCCTCTACACTGTCCCATCAAACACTCCCAGGGCAGGTACAGCACAGGTTAGATACAGAGTAAAGCTCCCTCTACACTGTCCCATCAAACACTGACAGGGCAGGTACAGCACGGGTTAGATACAGAGTAAAGCTCCCTCTACACTGTCCCATCAAACACTCCCAGGGCAGGTACAGCATGGGGGTAGATACAATATAAAGCTCCCTCTACAATGTCCCATCAAACACTCCCAGGGCAGGTACAGCACGGGGTTAGATACAGAGTAAAGCTCCCTCTACACTGTCCCATCAAACACTGACAGGGCAGGTACAGCATGGGTTAGATACAGAGTAAAGCTCCCTCTACACTGTCCCATCAAACACTCCCAGGGCAGGTACAGCACGGGGTTAGATACAGAGTAAAGCTCCCTCTACACTGTCCCATCAAACACTGACAGGGCAGGTACAGCATGGGTTAGATACAGAGTAAAGCTCCCTCTACACTGTCCCATCAAACACTCCCAGGGCAGGTACAGCATGGGGGTAGATACAATGTAAAGCTCCCTCTACAATGTCCCATCAAACACTCCCAGGGCAGCTACAAGATGGGGTTAGATACAGAGTAAAGCTCCCTCTACACTGTCCCATCAAACACTCCCAGGGCAGCTACAAGATGGGGTTAGATATAGAGATAACGTGATAAAATTTACCATGGGCCTAAAAATTGTTTGCTTTAGCCTCCTTCCAGGAGCTGTAACTGAGTGCGAAGGCCTTTGACACTGTTAACCGTGAGGGACTATGGAACGTCCTCCTCCGTTTCGGCTGCCCCCAAAAGGTTGTCACCATCCTTTGCCTGTTCCACGACAACATGCAGCCCATGATCCTGACCAGCGGATCCGCCATAGGCCCAATCCACATCCTGACTAGGGTCAAGCATTGCTGCTTCATTGTGCCAGCCCTCTTCTCGATCTTCCTTGCTGCAGTGCCCAATCTCACGCTCAGCAAGCTCCCCGCTGGATTGGAACTAAAATATCGAACCAGTGGGAAGCCGTTCCACCTTCGTCACCTCCAGGCCAGATCCAAGACTGTCCCATCCTCTGTCGTCGAACTACAGTACACGGACGACGCTTGCGTCTGCGCACATTCAGAGGCTAAACTCCAAGTTATGGTCAACATCTTCACCGAGGCGTACAAAAGCATGGGCCTTACACTAAACATCCGTAAGACAAAGGTCCTCCACCAACCTGACCCTGCCACACAGCACTGCTCCCTGGTCATCAAAATCCACGGCACGGACCTGGACAACGTGGACCACTTTCCATACCGCGGGAGCCTATTATCAGCAAGGTCAGACATCGCTGACAAGATCCAACACCGCCTCCAGTGCGCCAGCACAGCTTCCGGCTGCCTGAACCGAGTGTTCGAAGACCAGGCCCTCAAAACTGTCACCAAGCTCATGGTCTGCAGGGCTGTAGTGATACCCGCCCTCCTGTATGGCTCAGAGACATGGACCATGTACAGTAGACACCTCAAGTCGCTGGAGAAATACCACCAACGATGTCTCCGCAAGATCCTGCAAATCCCCTGGGAGGACAGACACACCAGCGTCAGTGTCCTCGTCCAGGCCAACATCCCCAGCATCGAAGCACTGACCACACTCGACCAGCTCCGCTGGGCAGGCCACATGCCAGACACAAGACTCCCAAAGCAAGCGTTCTACTCGGAACTCCTTCACGGCAAGCGAGCCCCAGGTGGGCAGAGGAAACGTTACAAGGACACCCTCAAAGCCTCCCTGATAAAGTGCAACATCCCCACCGACACCTGGGAGTCCCTGGCCAAAGACCGCCCTAAGTGGAGGAAGTGCATCCGGGAGGGCGCTGAGCACCTCGAGTCTCATCGCCGAGAGCATGCAGAAATCAAACGCAGGCAGCGGAAGGAGTGTGCGGCAAACCTGTCCCACCCTCCCCTTCCCTCAACCACTGTCTGTCCCACCTGTGACAGAGACTGTGGCTCCCGTATTGGACTGTTCAGTCACCTGATTCCAAGTGACCGCCTAAGATGATGATACAGGGAGACACCAGCAGAGGGAGACGGTGAGCGGTGTAACTGTGATAGAGGGAAAGACTCAGAGGAACAACGAGTGCAGTATTTATTCTGTCACAGTCTTTAACTGATTGATATGGTATCACTTAGTTACTTTCCTCTTCTCCACTCTCCCTTTAGTGTATTGAACCAGATACATGGCTGGATCCAATTGATCTGTCATAGAAAATAGGTGCAGGAGTAGGCCATTCGGCTCTTCGAGCCTGCACCACCATTCAATAAGATCATGGCTGATCATTCACCTCAGTACCCCTTTCCTGCTTTCTCTCCATACCCCTTGATCCCTTCAGCCGTAAGGGCTATATCTAACTCCTTTTTGAATATATCCAACGAATTGGCCTCAACAACTCTCTGTGGTACAGAATTCCACAGGTTAACAACTCTCTGTGTGAAGAAGTTTCTCCTCATCTCGGTCCTAAATGGCTTACCCCTTAACCTTAGACTGTGACCCCTGGTTCTGGACTTCCCCAACGTCGGGAACATTCTTCCTGCATCTAACCTGTCCAAACCCGTCAGAATTTTAAACGTTTCTATGAGATCCCCTCTCATTCTTCTGAACTCCAGTGAATATAAGCCTAGTCGATCCAGTCTTTCTTCATATGTCAGTCCTGCCATCCCGGGAATCAGTCTGGTGAACCTTCGCTGCACTCCCTCAATAGCAAGAATGTCCTTCCTCAGATTAGAAGACCAAAACTGAACACAATATTCCAGGTGAGGCCTCACCAAGGCCCTGTACAACTGTAGTAACACCTCCCTGCTCCTATACTCAAATCCTCTCGCTATGAAGGCCAACATACCATTTGTCTTCTTCACCGCCTGCTGTACCTGCATGGCCAACTTTCAATGATTGATGTACCATGACACCCAGGTCTCGTTGCACCTCCCCTTTTCCTAATCTGTCACCATTCAGATAAGTCTGCCTTCCTGTTTTTGCCCCCAAAGTGGATAACCTCACATTTATCCACATTATACTGCATCTGCCATGCGTTTGCCCACTCACCTAACCTATCCAAGTCACCCTGCAGCCTCTTAGTGTCCTCCTCACAGCTCACACTGCCACCCAGTTTAGTGTCATCTGCAAACTCGGAGATATTACATTCAATTCCTTCGTCTAAATCATTGATGTATATTGTAAACAGCTGGGTCCCAGCACTGAGCCCTGCGGCACCCCACTAGTCATTGCCTGCCATTCTGAAAAGGACCCATTTATCCCGACTCTCTGCTTCCTGTCTGCCAACCAGTTCTCTATCCACGTCAGTACATTACCCCCAATACCATGTGCTTTGATTTTGCACACTAATCTCTTGTGTGGGACCTTGTCAAAAGCCTTTTGAAAGTCCAAATACACCACATCCACTGGTTCTCCCTTGTCCACTCTACTAGTTACATCCTCAAAAAATTCTAGAAGATTTGTCAAGCATGATTTCCCTTTCATAAATCCATGCTGACTTGGGCTAACCGGTCTATAATTACCTGTTTTCTCTCCCCCTCCTTTTTTTTAAAAAGTGGTGCTACATTAGCTACCCTCCAGTCCATAGGAACTGATCCAGAGTTGATAGACTGTTGGAAAATGATCACCAATGCATCCACTATTTCTTGGGCTACTTCCTTAAGTATTCTGGGATGCAGACTATCAGGCCCCGGGGATTTATCGGCCTTCAATCCCATCAATTTCCCCAACACAATTTCCTGACTAATAAAGATTTCCTTCAGTTCCTCCTTCTCGCTGGACCCTCAGTCCCCGAGTATTTCCGGGAGGTTATTTGTGTCTTCCTTAGTGAAGATAGAACCAAAGTATTTGTTCAACTGGTCTGCCATTTCTTTGTTCCCCATTATAAATTCACCTGAATCTGACTGCAAGGGACCTACATTTGTCTTCACTAATCTTTTTCTCTTCACATATCTATAGATGCTTTTGCAGTTAGTTTTTATGTTCCCGGCAAGCTTCCTCTCATACTCTATTTTCCCCCCTCCTAATTAAACCATTTATCCTCCTCTGCTGAATTCTAAATTTCTCCCAGTCCTCAGGTTTGCTGCTTTTTCTGGCCAATTTACATGCCTCTTCCTTGGATTTAACACTATCCTTAATTTCCCTTGTTAGCCACGGTTGAGCCACCTTCCCCGTTTTATTTTTACGCCAGGCAGGGATGTACAATTGTTGAAGTTCATCCACGTGACCTTTAAATGTTTGCCATTGCCTATCCACCATCAACCCTTTAAGTATCATTTGCCAGTCTATCCTAGCCAATTCACGTCTCATACCATCAAAGTTAGCTATTGAGGAGGGTCCCTTCCATTTGGGATCAAACGCAGTTTCCTTTTCCCATAATTTAGCACATGACTCTGTCACCTATCCGATACTCAAAAGCTCGAACCTTCTTGTCGAACTATTTCCCTAAATTCTTTGCCACGTGTTGATTAACTTCATTAATATAAGGAGTGATCACATGGTTGTTGCGCGAGGGGGTGGTGCCGGTCAAAGTCAGGTAACCTGGAGTCCTCATCAACCTCCCAGTCATTGCCTGGTCAGGTGATATCCCCGTGGTCCTACGTGGCGTGGATCAAATTTCCATTCAATACCTCGGTAACATATTGACCTATTGACAGGGAAAATTGTGTACAGAATACCCCAAACGGGATTTCAGTGTATGATTCCTGCTCTACTATCCCGGACGATTGGGAATGATGGGCTATATGTAGCTTATGTTAAATTCCCATAAGTTCCTGTAATTTGGAAAAAAGCTTCAGCAGTGAAATGGGAGCCCTGATCGCTACCAACAGGAAGTGTCAGTCCCCACCTACAAAACCCCTCACCCAGTGACAACGTGTCGGGGGAACCCCCACCTACAGAACACCTCACCCAGTGACAACGTGTCGGGGGAACCCCCACCTACAGAACCCCTCACCCAGTGACAACGTGTCGGTGGAACCCCCACCTACAGAACCCCTCACCCAGTGACAACGTGTCGGGGGAACCCCCACCTACAGAACCCCTCACCCAATGACAACGTGTCGGGGGAACCCCCACCTACAGAACCCCTCACCCAGTGACAACATGTCGGGGGAACCCCCACCTACAGAACCCCTCACCCAGTGACAACGTGTCGGGGGAACCCCCACCTACAGAACCCCTCACCCAGTGACAACGTGTCGGGGGAACCCCCACCTACAGAACCCCTCACCCAGTGACAACGTGTCGGGGGAACCCCCACCTACAGAACCCCTCACCCAATGACAACGTGTCGGGGGAACCCCCACCTACAGAACCCCTCACCCAGTGACAACGTGTCGGGGGAACCCCCACCTACAGAACCCCTCACCCAGTGACAACGTGTCGGGGGAACCCCCACCTACAGAACCCCTCACCCAATGACAACGTGTCGGGGGAACCCCCACCTACAGAACCCCTCACCCAATGACAACGTGTCGGGGGAACCCCCACCTACAGAACCCCTCACCCAGTGACAACGTGTCGGGGGAACCCCCACCTACAGAACCCCTCACCCAATGACAACGTGTCGCGGATCCCCCACCTACAGAACCCCTCACCCAGTGACAACGTGTCGGGGGAACCCCCACCTACAGAACCCCTCACCCAGTGACAACTTGGCTGCAACAAGCGTGTTGTTGGATCTTGATGGGAAAACCTGGATCCATTTAGTGAACTGGTCAATGATAACAAGGGCATATTTATAATTACCCTGTAATAGTGGGAGTGGACCAATTTGAATATGAGTCCAGGGCCAATCAGGGGCTGGCTGGCTTTGAAGGAAGGCACGGTTGGAACAAGGTGATGGATTCTACTGTAAACAAGCTAAGCATCGTGAAACATATAAAGTTACAGTCTCCTTCATATTAGGCCACTAGGCCATGGAGGCAATTTTTGCAAAAATGACCTTTGCTGAGTATTGACCTCCGACCGGGTGTGAGTGAAATAGGAACAATATTTTGTCTGCCAAGTGTGGGGGAATGCAGACAGTTGGGCCTTTATCTGGGGCTTGTTGATACATGAGTTCTGGTTGTGCACCACCGCAGGTCGGGGCTATAAATAGAGCTGGAGTGCCGGGCCCTGGAACATCGTGTCGGAGGTGCGGTGAATGAGGGTCCAGAAGAGCCGAGGGCCCAGGGGCAGCACGGGCCCAGCCCACACTGTGCGATATGTGTGGACACTAGGTCTGTGCAACAGAGCAGGTCTCCAGTGGTCCTGGTTAACCCTTGCCACTGGACCAAGACCTCGCTCTGTCGAGCCCGTGTGGTGGCTGGTGTGCAACGGTCACCCCACGTTAAAACAATCCACACACAGGCATCTTCCACCCCCTCAATTGGAGTTCAGGACTGGAACATCGGGTCCTTCATTGAAACATCTGTGATCTCTTGAGGAAGCAAGTCATCCTCGTTGGAGGGACCGCCAATGACAGGTTGTGTACCATTTGTGATCAGGAGGGTTTTCGAGGCCCATGCGGTTGGTGCCGGTAAAGGTTCACCTTGTTCCTGCCAATTGATGACCATCTGATAGGGGCTGCACTCTGAAGAGAAGGCAGATCGAGAGCTGAGCTAACCATGGCAACTGGGACCACCTCCTCACGCTGTATAGGGAGGGGATCGCCCGTCTGAGCTGCTTCTCGATCAGCAACATCAGTCGCATTGTTCCCGAGAGTGTGAGCGCACTGGTCTCTCGTGTGGGCGGTAACCTTGCCAATGTGACGGGGCTTTCGACAGGGCTGCAAAGCCTACCACAGGAGATGTGGCCATGGCCCATGGGTCAAAGGTTTATCATCGGATGAGAAATAGGAATTCTTTTGGTAGCGGGGAAGGGACAACATGGCATTGATAGCATAGGCACTGTCAGACCAAATGTTTGCCGCGTAGTCAGAAGGTTCTTGAATGGCACTAAGGAGGGTCAAAATCTCCGCAGATTGGCCTGAATGTTTGTTACTTTTAAACTTGAGAATCTTCTCTGGGTGGACCACTGCGTAATGGGTACAGGGTGAGCCCTGTATGTGGTATGAAACGTGTAAAATTATGAGGGGGCTCGACAAGGTGGATGCAGAGAGGATGTTTCCACTGATGGGGGAGACTAGAACTAGGGGCCATAATCTTAGAATAAGGGGCCATCCATTTAAAACTGAGATGAGGAGGAATTTTTTCTCTGAGGGTTGCAAATTCGCTGCCTGAGAGCTGTGGAAGCTGGGACAATGAATAAATTTAAGACAGAAATAGACAGTTTCTTAACCGATAAGGGGTTAATGGGGTTATGGGGAGCGGGCAGGGAAGTGGACCTGAGTCCATGATCGTATTAAATGGCGGAGCAGGCTCGAGGGGCGATATGGCTTAATCCTGCTCCTATTTCTTATGTTCTTATGAAGAACTGTCCACATATATCTCAGAAGCTCCTTGTAATGGCGATCGCAAAGCAGGTTGGGAATCCAAGGCTATTAAGGGCAGCGGACACGTGAGGCAGTCCCTCATAGAGAAGCATCAGTGGCAAAAGAATAGTCTGTTTGGGGGTTATATCAATGTTCCGTTGTAATAGTTCCAAAGTCCATTTATTAATGCGTTGGGATGGGATCCAACAAACGGGCTGGTTCCATGAGGCGGTTCAGTGGGATGTGAGGGGAATGCAAGGTGACCCTCTGGAAGCCCGTGATGTCGGTAAAGCAGTGAGTGACCCAGAAGGTTGCCCCAATAGGTGGCACTCACAGGCTGAATACGTCGTTTCTGCCCCCTGCAACACCCGTGAAGCATGTGCAATCGGTTGTAACCTGTCTAGTCATTCCTGAACTCCTACACGACAAGCGAGCCCCAGGTGGGCAAAGGAAACGTTTCAAGGACACCCTCAAAGCCTCCCTGATAAAGTGCAACATCCCCACCGACACCTGGGAGTCCCTGGCCAAAGACCGCCCTAAGTGGAGGAAGTGCATCCGGGAGGGCGCTGAGTACCTCGAGTCTCGTCGCCGAGAGCATGCAGAAACCAAGCGCAGGCAGCGGAAGGAGCGTGCGGCAAACCAGTCCCACCCTCCCTTTCCCTCAATGCCTGCCCCACCTGTGACAGGGTCTGTGATTCCCGTATTGGACTGTTCAGTCACCATGAACTCTCTTCTGGAGTGGAAGCAAGTCTTCCTCGATTTCGAGGGACTGCCTATGATGATGAACCTTGTTAAAGCTTCGGTAATCAATAGTGAGCCTGCAGCTATCATCCGGCTTCCGAACTGGCCAAGCTGGTGAATTGGTCGTGAAAGTGTCAGTTCTCAGAACGCCGTTTTAAAACGGATTCGATGACTTCTCAAATGTCGGGATGACATTCTTAGGGAATTCGGTACTGTTTCACAAAGGAGTGGGGTAGACCATTAATCGTCTCCTCAGCCTCCATTCTACCGCAGACGAGTTTGCTGCTGGCGAATGCAGGCAAGTGCGTTTGAATTCATGTTTTGATTCACTCATCTGGGTGATCTGGCATCTCGTATGTAATGTCTGTAAGCTTGTAATGCTTGTAGCTCCACACTGTGGATGTGGACGTATTGTGTACTGCAACTGTATAGTTAATCATTAAACAGAACAGGCTTTCCGGAGAGTTCGGAGAGACCAGCCTGCATGTTAGGAAGCTGTGTGTGCTGTGTTATGTGAAGATATCACACCGTACAGACAAGTCCTCTTAATGGCAAATATGGAATGGGCATCTGATATTTCGACCAATTCGCTACCTCCTGTCCCAATCCAAACACACCCCGGGTTGTAATCAATAATTGTCCTGTACCCTTCCAAAGCATCACTTCCCAATATACCCCTCCCGTCAGGAGTTGTCATCATGGCAGAGTTATCAACAGTCTAATTTATCCCGTCCACGCACAGCATTATCATTTCCCCCTTAACAGCAGAGGTTGGCCTCCGATCAAAGCCTTGTAACGTTAAGCAGCCCTTGCCCGCCACAGCATGGTGTTCAGGGTGTGGGGTATGGATGATGGTAATGGACGAGCCGCTATCAATAAGCATCATTTGTTGTTGGCCCCCTGGTAGAACAACCAAAATCTCTGGTCGCCTGTTAACATCACGTCGGAACCCCACTTCTGACCAGGAGAGGTCTGGGATCGTCGGACCAGGAGGGGCCTGGGATCGTCGGACCAGGAGGGGCCTGGGATCGTCGGACCGGGAGGGGCCTGGGATCGTCGGACCGGGAGGGGCCTGGGATCGTCGGACCAGGAGGGGCCTGGGATCGTCGGACCAGGAGGGGTCTGGGATCGTCGGACCAGGAGGGGCCTGGGATCGTCGGACCAGGAGGGGCCTGGGATCGTCGGACCAGGAGGGGTCTGGGATCGTCGGACCGGGAGGGGTCTGGGATCATCGGACCAGGAGGGGTCTGGGATCGTCGGACCAGGAGGGGCCTGGGATCGTCGGACCAGGAGGGGTCTGGGATCGTCGGACCAGGAGGGGTCTGGGATCGTCGGACCAGGAGGGGTCTGGGATCGTCGGACCAGGAGGGGTCTGGGATCGTCGGACCGGGAGGGGCCTGGGATCGTCGGACCGGGAGGGGCCTGGGATCGTCGGACCAGGAGGGGCCTGGGATCGTCGGACCAGGAGGGGCCTGGGATCGTCGGACCAGGAGGGGCCTGGGATCGTCGGACCAGGAGGGGTCTGGGATCGTCGGACCGGGAGGGGCCTGGGATCGTCGGACCAGGAGGGGCCTGGGATCGTCGGACCGGGAGGGGCCTGGGATCGTCGGACCAGGAGGGGCCTGGGATCGTCGGACCGGGAGGGGCCTGGGATCGTCGGACCAGGAGGGGCCTGGGATCGTCGGACCAGGAGGGGCCTGGGATCGTCGGACCAGGAGGGGTCTGGGATCGTCGGACCGGGAGGGGCCTGGGATCGTCGGACCAGGAGGGGCCTGGGATCATCGGACCAGGAGGGGCCTGGGATCGTCGGACCGGGAGGGGCCTGGGATCGTCGGACCAGGAGGGGCCTGGGATCGTCGGACCAGGAGGGGTCTGGGATCGTCGGACCGGGAGGATACCTGTCCCCTGCATTGTGCCGTGGCCTGGGACCCCAATCTCTGCCTGTTGCCGAGCCAGACCCGAGACAGACACCACTGGATTAGCCCATGTGACCAAGTGAGTATTGGGGCCTAACTCATTAACACAAGCCTTAATTCAGAAGCAGTGAGGGGAAGGGAGTGTGTCTCGGAAGAGGCCTCCACCCCCTTGTCGTTATTCGCCTGGGTACTAACGATGATCCTCACAGGGGTCTGGCTTTTCCTGTTGTTGAAGGACACTCCGAGGTCTCCCCGGTGTGCCTTTCCTTCCAGTCTATCACTTCTCCTCCGCCCGCTGCTCCTACTCAATCACATGATCTGGCTGTGACGGCAGCCATGACAGCGTCCCGTTTCCCCAGCTTTCTCTCTAGTTTGTATATCATCAACCTGCACTGTGTGATCCGTCCCTCTATATGGGCGCTGGAGGGCTTCCCTCAAGGGCACCTCTGGCATCTTGTAGGTCGCACGTAAGGTTCTCTCTCTCTACCTCGCAGGATTGTAATGCTTCTTTAGTTTTTCCTAGTTCACACATAGCACATCGCGCCTGGATCGCGCACACGCCCTGTTGTTGCAGAACTCCCGCAGTTTGAGAGGTCCGGCTCTCTGTCGGTATTTTCCCTTTTTAAATCTCCCACCTCCAGCTCTTGCTGCTGCTTTAAGTCCTCTATTTCCTGACTATGTTTGGTGAGGACCAGGTCAGGTAGGTTTTTCCCTTGTGTTGGTTCTCTCACCACCTGCTGCAGGCCCAGTCTGGCAGCTATGTCCTTCAGGACTCGGCCAGCTCGGTCAGTAGTGGTGCTACCGAGCCACTCTTGGTGATGGACATTGAAGTCCCCCCACCCAGAGTGCATTCTGTGCCCTTGCTACCCAAGTGCTTCTTTCAAGTGGTGGTCAACATGGAGGTGTACTGATTCATTAGCTGAGGGAAGGCAATAAAAGAAAGTACTTTTGGAGTGTAGTCACTGCTGTAATGTAGGAAAGGCAATTTGTGCACAGCAAGCTCCCACAAACAGCATGTGATAATGAGCAGATAATCTGTTTTTTTGTTATGTTGATTGGGGGATAAATATTGGCCCCAGGTCATCACGGATAACTCACCTGAGCCATAGAAACATAGAAAATAGGTGCAGGAGTAGGCCATTCGGCCCTTCGAGCCTGCACCGCCATTCAATGAGTTCATGGCTGAACATGCAACTTCAGTACCCCATTCCTGCTTTCTCGCCATACCCCTTGATCCCCCTAGTAGTAAGGACTACATCTAACTCCTTTTTGAATATATTTAGTGAATTGGCCTCAACAACTTTCTGTGGTAGAGAATTCCACAGGTTCACCACTCTCTGGGTGAAGAAGTTTCTCCTCATCTCGGTCCTAAATGGCTTACCCCTTATCCTTAGACTGTAACCCCTGGTTCTGGACTTCCCCAACATTGGGAACATTTTTCCTGCATCTAACCTGTCTAAACCCGCCAGAATTTTAAACGTTTCTATGAGATCCCCTCTCATTCTTCTGAACTCCAGTGAATACAAGCCCAGTTGATCCAGTCTTTCTTGATATGTCAGTCCCGCCATCCCGGGAATCAGTCTGGTGAACCTTCGCTGCACTCCCTCAATAGCAAGAATGTCCTTCCTCAAGTTAGGAGACCAAAACTGTACACAATACTCCAGGTGTGGCCTCACCAAGGCCCCGTACAATTGTAGCAACACCTCCCTGCCCCTGTACTCAAATCCCCTCGCTATGAAGGCCAACATACCATTTGCTTTCTTAACCGCCTGCTGTACCTGCATGCCAACCTTCAATGACTGATGTACCATGACACCCAGGTCTCGTTGCACCTCCCCTTTTCCTAATCTGTCACCATTCAGATAATAGTCTGTCTCTCTGTTTTTACCACCAAAGTGGATAATCTCACATTTATCCACATTATACTTCATCTGCCACGCATTTGCCCACTCACCTAACCGATCCAAGTCACTCTGCAGCCTCATAGCATCCTCCTCGCAGCTCACACTGCCACCCAACTTAGTGTCATCCGCAAATTTGGAGATACTACACTTAATCCCCTCGTCTAAATCATTAATGTACAATGTAAACAGCTGGGGCCCCAGCACAGAACCTTGCGGTACCCCACTAGTCACTGCCTGCAATTCTGAAAAGTACCCATTTACTCCTACTCTTTGCTTTCTGTCTGCCAACCAGTTCTCAATCCATGTCAGCACACTACCCCCAATTCCATGTGCTTTAACTTTGCACATTAATCTCTTGTGTGGGACCTTATCGAAAGCCTTCTGAAAGTCCAAATACACCACATCAACTGGTTCTCCCTTGTCCACTCCACTGGAAACATCCACAAAAAATTCCAGAAGATTTGTCAAGCATGATTTCCCTTTCACAAATCCATGCTGACTTGGACCTATCATGTCACCTCTTTCCAAATGCGCTGCTATGACATCCTTAATAATTGATACCAATATTGAGGTCAGGCTGACCGGTCTATAATTCCCTGTTTTCTCTCTCCCTCCTTTTTTAAAAAGTGGGGTTACATTGGCTACTCTCCACTCCATAGGAACTGATCCAGAGTCTATGGAATGTTGGAAAATGACTGTCAATGCATCCGCTATTTCCAAGGCCACCTCCTTAAGTACTCTGGGATGCAGATCATCAGGCCCTGGGGATTTATCGGCCTTCATTCCCATCAATTTTCCCAACACAATTTCCCGACTAATAAGGATTTCCCTCAGTTCCTCCTTCTTACTAGACCCTCTGACCCCTTTTATATCCGGAAGGTTGTTTGTGTCCTCCTTAGTGAATACCGAACCAAAGTACTTGTTCAATTGGTCGGCCATTTCTTTGTTCCCCGTTATGACTTCCCCTGATTCTGACTGCAGTCCGTCTTAATGTTCCCTGCAAGCTTCCTCTCGTACTCTATTTTCCCTGCCCTAATCAAACCCTTTGTCCTCCTCTGCTGAGTTCTAAATTTCTCCCAGTCCCCGGGTTCGCTGCTATTTCTGGCCAATTTGTATGCCATTTCCTTGGCTTTAATACTATCCCTGATTTCCCTTGATAGCCATGGTTGAGCCACCTTCCCTTTTTTTATTTTTACGCCAGACACTTGTTGTATTTCATCCATGCAGTCTCTAAATGTCTGCCATTGCCCATCCACTGTCAACCCCTTAAGTATCATTCGCCAATCTATCCTAGCCAATTCACGCCTCATACCTTCAAAGTTACCCTTCTTTAAGTTCTGGACCATAGTCTCTGAATTAACTGTTTCATTCTCCATCCTAATGTAGAATTCCACCATATTATGGTCACTCTTCCCCAAGGGACCTCGCACAACGAGATTGCTAATTAATCCTCTCTCATTATACAACACCCAGTCTAAGATGGCCTCCCCCCTAGTTGGTTCCTCGACATAATGGTCTAGAAAACCATCCCTTATGCACTCCAGGAAATCCTCCTCCACCGTATTGCTTCCAGTTTGGTTAGCCCAATCTATGTGCATATTAAAGTCACCCATTATAACTGCTGCACCTTTATTGCATGCACCCCTAATTTCCTGTTTGATGCCCTCCCCAACATCACTACTACTGTTTGGAGGTCTGTAAACAATTCCCACTAGCGTTTTCTGCCCTTTGGTATTCCGTAGCTCCACCCATATAGATTCCACATCATCCAAGCTAATGTCCTTCCTTACAATTGCATTAATTTCCTCTTTAACCAGCAACGCCACCCTGCCTTTCTGTCTATCCTTCCTGAATGTTGAATACCCCTGGATTTAGAGTTCCCAGCCTTGATCACCCTGGAGCCATGTCTCCGTGATGCCAATTACATCATATCCGTTAACTGCTATCTGCGCAATTAATTCGTTCACCTTATTGCGAATACTCCTCGCATTGAGGCACAGAGCCTTCAGGCTTGTCTTTTTGACACACTTTGACCCTTTAGAATTTTGCTGCAAAGTGGCCCTTTTTGTTTTTTGCCTTGGGTTTCTCTGCCCTCCACTTTTACTCATCTCCTTTCTGTCTTTTGCTTCTGGATCTTTTACATCCACTTGAGAGAGCAGACAGAGCCTCGGTTTAATGTCTCATCTGAAAGACGGCCCCTCCGACAGTGCGGCGCTCCCTCAGCACTGCACTGGAGTGTCAGCCTAGATTTTTGTGCTCAAGTCTCTGGAGTGGGACTTGAACCCACAACCTTCTGACTCAGGCGAGAGTGTTACCCACTGAGCCACAGCTGACAGTAGGTGGTAATCAGCAGGAGGTTTCCTTGCCCATGTTTGACCTGAAGCCATGGGACTTCATGGGGTCCGGAGCCAATGTTGAGGACTCCCAGGGCCACTCCCTCCCGACTGTATACCACTGAGATGCCACCCCTGGTGGGTCTGTGCTGCCGGTGGGACAGGACATACCCAGGGATGGTGATGGAGGAGTCTGGGACATTGGCGGAAAGATATGATTCTGCGAGTATGACTATATCACGCTGTGGTTTGACTAGTCTGCGGGACAGCTCTCCCAATTTTGGCACAAAACTCACATTCTCTGGATCAATAGTGCAGTGACATGTGCTACCCTCCCTCAATGGTCTCAGTCCCTTTGTAACACCTCGTTGCTCAGTGTCCGTGTGTGTGAAAAGGCCTAGTCCCTAATAGATCCACAATCTGCATCCTCCCCAGATTGCCGAATCTGTCAGTCATCAACCCCGTGAACACCAGCATATCAATTCTGTCGGCCTGATATTTGCATCCCTGTGGCTAACGGATTTGAATGTTGCAACTCTGTTGCAGGTAGGACAATGCCAGGCTTCAAAAAGATAGGGGCTTGTTGTGTTTGTGTTTGTCTGAGAGACTGAGAACAGTGAACTATTCAAATCAGAAGCACGGATATGTTCTGCTAATGGTCACAGGAGCACATTTCATAACTAATGCAAAGTAGAGTGTAGAGAGACAGAATTCTGAAAATAGATTCAGGAGGGACGGGAGTAAAGCTGGAATTAGAAAGCAAAAATAAAGAAAGTGAGTTTGAAGGAGAGAGGAAACGAGCAGGAAAAAAGGGTAAAAAACAAATTTAAATGCCCTTTGTCTAAATGTACGTAGCATTCGTAACAAAATAGATGAGTTGACAACACAAATAGATACAATGGGGTATGATCTGATGGTCATTACAGAGATGTGGTTGCAAAGTGACATAGAAACATAGAAAATAGGTGCAGGAGTAGGCCATTCGGCCATTCGAGCCTGCACCACCATTCAATAAGATCATGGCTGATCATTCACCTCAATGCCCCTTTCCTGCTTTCTCTCCATACCCTTTGATCCCTCGAGTTGTAAGGACCACATCGAACTCCCTCTTGAATATATCCAATAAACTGGCCTCAACAACTCTCAGCAGCAGGGAATTCCACAGGTTAACAACTCTCTGAGTGAAGAAGTTTCTCCTCATCTCAGTCCTAAATGGTCTACCCCTCATCCTAAGACTGTGTCCCCTGGTTCTGGACTTCCCCAACATCGGGAACATTCTCCCCACATCTAACCTGTCCAATCCCGTCAGAATCTTATATGTTTCTATGAGATCCCCTCTCATCCTTCTAAAGGCCCAGTTGATCCAGTCTCTCCTCATATGTCAGTCCAGCCATCCCAGGAATCAGTCTGGTGAACCTTCGCTGCACTCCCTCAATAGGAGCGTCAATAAGAACGTCCTTCCTCAGATTAGGAGACCAAAACTGAACACAATATTCCAGGTGAGGCCTCACTAAGGTCCTGTATAACTGCAGTAAGACCTCCATGCTCCGATACTCAAATCCCCTAGCTGTGAAGGCCAACATACCATTCGCCTCCTTCACCGCCTGCTGTACCTGTATGCCAACTTTCAATGACTGATGTACCATGACACCCAGGTCTCGTTGCACCTCCTCTTTTCCTAATCTGCCACCATCAGATAATATTCTGCCTTCGTGTTTTTACCCCCAAAGTGGATAACCTCACATTTATCCACATTATACTGTATCTGCCATGCATTTGCCCACTCACCTAACCTGTCCAAGTCACCCTGCAACCTCTTGGCGTCCTCCTCACAGCTCACACCGCCACCGAGTTTAGTGTCATCTGCAAACTTGGAGATATTACACTCAATTCCTTCATCCAAATCATTGATGTATATCGTAAATAGCTGGGGTCCCAGCACTGAGCCCTGCGGCACCCCACTAGTCAGTGCCTGCCATTCTGAAAAGGACCCGTTTATCCCAACTCTCTGCTTCCTGTCTGCCAACCAATTCTCTATCCACGTCAGTACATTACCCCCAATACCATGTGCTTTAATTTTGCACACCAATCTCTTGTGTGGGACCTTGTCAAAAGCCTTTTGAAAGTCCAAATACACCACATCCACTGGCTCCCCCTTGTCCACTCTACTAGTTACATCCTCAAAAAATTCCAGAAGATTTGTCAAGCATGATTTCCCTTTCATAAATCCACACTGACTTGGGCCGATCCTGTCACTGCTTTCCAAATATGCTGCTATTTCATCTTTAATAATTGATTCCAACATTTTTCCCACAACTGATGTCAGGCTAACCGGTCTATAATTACCTGTTTTCTTTCTCCCCCGCTTTTTTAAAAAGTGGTGTTACATTAGCTACCCTCCAGTCCATAGGAACTGATCCAGAGTCGATAGACTGTTGGAAAATTATCACCAATGCATTCACTATTTCTGGGGCCACTTCCTTAAGTACTCTGGGATGTAGGCTATCAGGCCCCGGGGATTTATCGGCCTTCAATCCCATTAATTTCCCGAAAACAATTTCCCCCCTAATAAGGATACCCTTCAGTTCCTCCTTCTCACTAGACCCTTGGTCCCCTAGTACTTCCGGAAGGTTATTTGTGTCTTCCTTCGTGAAGATAGAACCAAAGTATTTGTTCAATTGGTCTGCCATTTCTTTGTTCCCCATTATAAATTCGCCTGATTCTGACTGCAAGGGACCTATGTTTGTCTTCATTAATTTTTTTCTCTTCACATATCTATAGAAACTTTTGCAGTCAGTTTTTATGTTCCCAGCAAGCTTCCTCTCATATTCTATTTCCCCCCTCCTAATTAAACCCTTTGTCCTCCTCTGCTGAATTCTAAATTTCTCCCAGTCCTCAGGTTTGCTGCTTTTTCTGGCCAGTTTAGATGCCTCTTCCTTGGATTTAACACTATCCTTAATTTCCCTTGTTAGTCACGGTTGAGACACCTTCTCCGTTTTATTTTTACTCCAGACAGGGATGTACAATTATTGAAGTTCATCCATGTGATCTTTAAATGTTTGCCATTGCCTATCCACCGTCAACCCATTAAGTCTCATTTGCCAGTCTATTCTAGCCAATTCATGTCTCATACCATCGAAGTTACCTTTCCTTAAGTTCAGGACCCTAGTCTCTGAATTAACTGTGTCAGCTTAATAAAGAATTCTACCATATTATGGTCACACTTCCACAAGGGGCCTCGCACAACAAGATTTCTAATTAGTCCTTTCTCATTACACATCACCCAGTCTAGGATGGCCAGCCCTCTAGTTGGTTCCTCGACTTATTGGTCTCGAAAATCATCCCTAATACACTCCAGGAAATCCTCCTCCAACATATTGCTACCAGTTTGGTTAGCCCAATCAATATGTAGATTAAAGTTGCCCATGATAACTGCTGTACCTTTATTGCACGTGTCCCTAATTTCTTGTTTGATGCTGTTCCCAACCTCACTACTACTGTTTGGTGGTCTGTACACAACTCCCACTAGCGTTTTCTACCCTTTGGTATTCTGCAGCTCCTCCCATACAGATTTCACATCATCCAGGCTAATGTCCTTCCCTATTGCGTTAATTTCCTCTTTAACCAGCAACGCTACCTCACCTTCGTTTCCTTTCTGTCTGTCCTTCCTGAATGTTGAATACACCTGGATGTTGTGTTCCCAGCCTTGGTCACCCTGGAGCCATGTCTCCGTGATGCCAATTATATCATATTCATTAATTGCTGCTTGTGCAGTTAATTTGTCCACCTTATTCTGAATGCTCCTCACATTAAGGCACAGAGCCATCAAGCTTGTCATTTTAACACACTTTACCCTTTTGGAATTTTGCTGTAATGTGGTCCTTTTTGATTTTTGCCTTGGGTTTCTCTGCCCTCCACTTTTACTTTTACAAGACTGGGAACTAAATACTCAGGGGTATTTGACAATCCAGAAGGACAGACAGAAAGGAAAAGGAGGTGGTTTAGCTCTGTTGATGAAGGATGGAATCATTGCAATAGTGAGAAATGATATTGGCTCAAGTGGTCAGGATGTTGAAACAGGAGATAAGGAATAATATGAGGGAAAAGTTACTGGTGAACGTACTCTATAGGCCCCCAAACAGTAGCAACTCTGTTGGTCGGAGCACAAACCAGGAAATAGTGGGGGCTTGTAAAAATGGAACAGCAATAATCATGGGTGATTTTAACCTCCATATTTATTGCACAAATCAAATTGGTCAGGGTAGCCTTGAGTTCATAGAGTGCATAAGGGATGGGTTCCTTGAGCAGCATGTAATGGAACCAACCAGGGGGCAGGCTATCTTAGATCTGGTCCTGTGTAATGAGACAGGATTAATAAACAATCTCCGAGTAAAGGATCCCCTTGGAATGAGTGATCATAGCATGATTGAATTTCAAATTCAGATGGAGGGTGAGAAAGTTCAATCTCAAACCAGCGTACTAAGCTTAAATAAAGGAGATACAAAGGTATTAGGGCAGAGTTGGCTAAAGTGGACTGGGAAAATAGATTAAAGTGTAGGACGGTTGATGAACAGTGGTGTGCTGTTAGATCTCTTAATTTTCAATGAAATTTGTAGATTTAATGTAATTTTATTCTGGCAGCTACAACAAGCTCTGGCTTGATGCCAGGTCCTTTGTCCTTCTGAGAACACATGGCAAAAATGGCTGTTCTTATACCTGATCAATTTACAGAAATGAACTTGCCTCCTTTGACCTTATTGGCTCAATTGATATGTTGTTAACCCCTAATTGGCTCGCTGCCAAAAGTCCTGAAATGTCAAGTTGATTGATGACTTAGTGCAATGTGCTCACTCTCATATAGACATGAGTCTGTGTTTTCTCAACTTTGCAGCCTGCTTGCATTGGTTAGGTTCTGACAGTATGATAACAAAGTGTCACTCATTAAGTGAACATCAGCTTTCCGTAAATCGATAGTTCCTGACAGCGACATGGGTCTTCCTGTTATAACTTCAAATGGGCTTAGACCTGTAGTTCTGTTCGGGGTTGCCCTAATGCTACATAGCACTATTGGTAGTGCCTGGGGCCATGGTGTTCCTTCTTGGTGATATTTGGCAAGCCGTTGTTTCAAAGTTCGATTCATTCGCTCTACTTGTCCTGATGATTGTGGATGATAAGGACAGTGTAAATCCCACGTAATGTTCAGTAACCTACAGACTTCTTGGCAGACAGCACCTGTGAAGTGTGTTCCCTGATCTGAGTCAATGCTACTCGGGACTCCCCATCGGGGAATGTAATCCTTACACAAGACCTTTGCAGTGTGATTAGCTGTGGCTCTTTTAGTTGGGACAGCTTCTACCCATCTAGAGAATCTGTCGACCATGACAAGAATGTTAGTGTATCCTTGGCATGAAGGAAGAGATATATAATCAACCTGCAGATGCTGGAATGGTCCGACAGGGGCAGGGGGCCTCAGTTGGGGCATTACCGTGATGGGTCCAGAATTATTTTTCTGGCAGACCACACAGCGGTCTGTTACTAGCTGGGCATGTTTTTTAAATCCCCGACCCCACCAGCTTTTCTGGAACCGTGCCGTCATCTGTTGTAAGGCCAAGTGTCCCCACGAGTGGATCTGTTGGGCTAAAAAAGGCATAAGCGCTTGTGGCGCGACTGGCTTGTCGCTAACTCTTTGTCTCCAGACACCATCTTCACATAGCTTAATTCCTGCCTCAATCCATGTCCATTTTTCCTCTCGGGAGCACTCGCCTTGCATTGTTTGAAGGTCTCGTGTCAGAGTCCTGAGTGATTTCAATCTGCACATCTGTGTTGGTTCTTCTGGGGGAGCGCCCTGTGAGGTGGCATCTTTAGCTGCCTGGTCGGCTAGGGCATTTCCCTGAGCTTCTGTGGTATTTTCCTTGGTATGGGCCTTACACTTCACGATGGACACTTCCTGAGGTAATTGTATGGCCTCTAGTAAGTCTCGGACTACTTTTCCATTTCGGATAGGTATACTAGCAGCAGTGAGGAATCCTCTTTTCCGCCATAACAGACCAAAGTCGTGAGCGACTCCAAAAGCATAACGCGAATCTGTGTAGACATTAGCTGTCTGTCCTGCTATTCGACATGCTTCTAACAGGGCCCGTAACTTGGCCTGTTGTGCTGACGTTCCTGAGGGTAAACATCCTTTTGCCACTACGTCATATAAGGTTGTAACTGCCCATCCTGCTTTTCTGGTACCATTGTCAACAAAGGAGGAACCATCTGGAAACAGGATGAGGTCTGGGTTGTGCAGAGGCTCCTCTGCTGCTAAGGCTGCTTCTTCTGTTTCTTTTAAAATCTCCACGCAGTCATGCTCTTCACATTCTCCCCCCTCTTGCTCCCTCGATTCTGACATCGGGAGCACAGTTGCGGGATTAACCGGGCTGGCCCGGACGATATGGAGATTAGGAGCTTCCAAAACTGCTGTCCAGCGGGTCCATCTAGCTGCCGTCACCTGAGACATTCTATTCACAGACAGCAAAGTGTGTACGGTGTGGGGACACTTGGCAATCAGCTTTTGGTCGAGGACTAGACCCGCAGTGGTCATTACCGCTCGACATGTAGCTTCCATGGCCCTTAGGCAACTTCCCCATCCGAGGGCTACCGCATCCAGTTTTGCCGAATAATAGCCAATAGGTCTTTGCCGATCCCCATGTTCTTGTGTCAGTACAGCTGTCATATATCCTTCTTTCTCATGGACAAACAGGGTAAATGGCTTACCACTGTCGGGGATTCCCAGAGCCGGTGCCGAACACAAGGCCTTTTTCAAACTCAGGAAGGCCTCTTGCTGTTCCTTAGTGAGGGTGATGGCTTCTTTAGAGGCACGTTTCCCCTTTAAAATATCATTCAGTGACTGAGCAAGCTGTGTGAAGGAGTCAATCCAATTTCTGTTAAAGTTACACAATCCCAAAAAAGACCTTAGTTCCTGAATAGTGGTGGGGTTTTTAGCAGCCCGAATGGCTGCAGTTCTATCCTGGGTAAGTTCTCTCTTTCCTTGTGAAATCTTTTGTCCCAGGTATACAACCTCTTCTTGGGATATTTGTGCTTTGTCGATGCTGGCTTTATGTCCTTTCAGCCAAAGGTGATCCAGCAAAGCTCATAAATCTTGTTCATGCTCTTCTTCCGTGTTTGAAGCTAGCAGGATATCGTCTACATATTGGATGACTGTGGATGACAGGGGAGGTAATTCTCGCAAATGGCTTTGTAAAGCCATGTGGAATACCGTAGGGCTGTTGTGGAAACCCTGCGGTAACCAGGTCCAAGTATACTGTTGTCCTTGGACCGTGAAAGCAAACCACTGTCTAACCTCTGGTGCCAGAGGCACCGACCAAAATCCATTGGCCATATCTATAACCGAGAAATATTTATGTTCCGGTTTGAGGGCATTAAAAATGATGGAGGGATCTGCGACCAAAGGAGCTTTTTGATCAATACACTGGTTAGCTTTCCTATAATCGACAATCAAATGCCAAGTCTCATTAGATTTCTGTACCAGCCATTGGAGGAGCTATGCGTTTTTATAAGCATCCCTTGTTTCTCCAATTGCTGAATAACCGGTAAGATTCCCACAATGGCAGTTGGACAGATGGGATACTGTTTAGTGCATGGAGGCTTGGTCCCGGTAAATGACGCAGGCTCCATCTGGAGTAGGCCACAATCGTTCTTATCTTTAGCCCATATCGGGTGTTCCTTCAATTCTTCTTTCTTCACAGTTCTAATTGACCATGTCACCCGACCATCCTCAAAATGCAACGATGAAATTTCTCGGATTAGAACGTCCATTCCCAAAAGGGGTTGATCTACTGGGCCTATCCAGACCAGCGTGGTTAGTTCATGTTGACCCAGCCCTATAAGTACCTGTGTTGTCCTTTTAATTTCCATTTTATGGCCCCCAACTCCATAGGCTGTACGTGCCCTACCATCCAACGGCAAAAAGTCTCCATATTGTAGGGGTAAGCATGTTAATTCCACCCGTGTTCTAAAAGACAGTCCACATCCTTATCGCCCACCCTCACAGTTATATATAGCCCATCTCCCCTTTGTTGTATTAGTGCGAGGAGGGGGGCCAGGGTGGGCTCTAATCGTTTTTTGCTATCCCAAGTAACTCCTTCTGTTGTTGTATTGTCAGTCACTTAAATGCTTCTATGAGGTCGTTATCTTGTGACAAGCCTGGCTTGTTGGCTGAATTGTATCCCTGGCTGCGTCCTCTTCCCCAGCCACGACCTTGCCCTGCACGTCTTGGCCCAGTGACCTTCTTTCCCACAATAATGACATTTTCCGGGTAATTTTCCTAATAACTGTTTATCGGAATCCTGGGATTTCCATCCTATAGCCTGTACAGCTCGGACTTTAGCTCCCATATCCCGGTCTAATTGGTTACATCGATCCACCAATGCTGCAAAGGTAGTTCCTCTACCTTCCCAGTCCGGTAACACTACCTTAAGCATTTTGGACAGTTCTGGCTTTAGACCTGCCACGAAAGCTGTTTTCAGGGGTCCAAACACTTGTTCATCCATTTCCTCATCCGTATTATTCATACCCGAATGTTCTAGCCACGTGCATCTAAACCGCTCGTCATACTCCAGGACCTCCTCTGTTCCTTTCTGTTGGCAGGCTGCAATTTTTCCCCAGTCTGTCTTAGCTGGACTGAAGGCTTGCAGCCAGTGTTTAATCGCCTCCCATCCTGCATCTAAATCTTGCTCATCCTGCCCCAAAGCTTCTTCTACCTTGTCGTGCAATTTTCTTCCCTGTGTTTTTGGCACCATTATGGTCAAAATTTGCACTCCGTCCCAGGGATGAAGTTGATATATATTTCTTAAGCGGTCCAATTGGTCTCACATTTTCACTCCCCCTTTCTTTGGATTGGGCAACTCCTTGGACCATTTATTAATTTTCTCTGGGTCTGCCGGATCATGAACTAAGTATTTTTCATACAGCCTTTTCTTCGGTTTTTGGTTCCGCCCTCATCCGCAGTCTCTTCTGATTTGACTACAACTCGTCTTTGTTTTAAACGGGGCAAAGCGCACCCCTAATTCTTCATCCTCCAACCCTGTATCGTCGGAGGATTCAGAATCCGTATCTATTCCTCGGTCGTGAAAGCGGCTAATGGGAAAGCGGGTTGTGTAGAGGACTCAGAGAGGCTGCAAAGAGATTTGGATAAGTTAAGCGAATGGGCTAAGGTTTGGCAGATGGAATACAATGTCGGAAAATGTGAGGTCATCCACCTTGGGGAAAAAAACAGTAAAAGGGAATATTATTTGAATGGGGAGAAATTACAACATGCTGCGGTGCAGAGGGGCCTGGGGGTCCTTGTGCATGAATCCCAAAAAGTTAGTTTGCAGGTGCAGCAGGTAATCAGGAAGGCGAATGGAATGTTGGCCTTCATTGCGAGAGGGATGGAGTACAAAAGCAGGGAGGTCCTGCTGCAACTGTACAGGGTATTGGTGAGGCCGCACCTGGAGTACTGCGTGCAGTTTTGGTCACCTTACTTAAGGAAGGATATACTAGCTTTGGAGGGGGTACAGAGATGATTCACTAGGCTGATTCCGGAGATGAGGGGGTTACCTTATAATGATAGATTGAGTAGTCTGGGTCTTTACTCGTTGGAGTTCCGAAGGATGAGGGATGATCTTATGGAAACATTTAAAATCATGAAAGGGATAGACAAGATAGAGGCAGAGAGGTTGTTTCCACTGGTCAGGGAGACTAGAACTAGGGGGCACAGCCTCAAAATACGGGGGAGCCAATTTAAAACCGAGTTGAGAAGGAATTTCTTCTCCCAGAGGGTTGTGAATCTGTGGAATTCTCTGCCCAAGGAAGCAGTTGAGGCTAGCTCATTGAATGTATTCAAGTCACAGATAGATAGATTTTTAACCAATAAGGGAATTAAGGGTTATGGGGAGCGGGCGGGTAAGTGGAGCTGAGTCCACGGCCAGATCAGCCATGATCTTGTTGAATGGCGGAGCAGGCTCGAGGGGCTAGATGGCCTACTCCTGTTCCTAATTCTTATGTTCTTATGTTCTTATGTTCTTATTTGTCTTTGGGTTTGCGCTTTTAATTTATCCGAACATGAGCACCCTGGGAATTGAACGATACATTTTCCTGTTACTGTTCCTTTACCTAATGATTTTTTCCATTCTTCAATTTCATCTTTAAGATCTTTAACTTCCGCTTCCGACTTTTCAAGTTCAAGTTTTTTCTGTCGCAGCTGTTTACAAACCGCTTGCAATTGGTCCTTTGTGTTGGTCAGGTCCCTATCATGTTGGGAACGCGTTATAACTTCATTCTGCTGTCGGATCTGTCTCATAACGGCTAGGGACCATCTGGTTCATTATTTTTCATACGGGTCATTTTTCTCCAGACACTTTTGATCTCGTCCAATGACCATTGTCCTTTGGAGGTACCGTATTTTCATTCGATCTTAATACAGGTTTTAGATAAGTCGAATTGTTGCTCAATGTATTCGTTCAACTGTTGGAGGATTTCATTGATCGAAACCTCAGGTGGTGCCCGCCCACCTTTAACAGTTGTAGGCAATTCTTTGCTCTTATCTCCTGCTGCCATAATACTTATTTCTTTACTGGGGTCTCGAGTCGTAGGCTTTCCAGCCGATCAGTGGGTCGGTGATTAATTAACTAACACATCGCCGAAGTTTAGATGTCTATGGGACCTCGAGCCGATTACCAACCGGAGAGTTTGCAAACCAGAGGCTTTCGGAATCGCATAGAAGGAGAGGTGAATTTAGACAATTGACCGAGGACTTTTATAAAGAGGAGTCCTTATCTCAGTATGTAGGTCCGATGTCCAAAATTCAGTTTCTTCCCTCAGCGATCCTGTTCGTGACGCCAAAATTGTTAGATCTCTTAATTCCCAATGAAATACGAAATCCGGTTGTAGATTTAAAGTAATTTTATTCTGGCAGCTACAATAAGCTCTGGCTTTATGCCAGGTCCTTTGTCCTTCTGAGAACATATGGCAAAAATGGCTGTTCTTATACCTGATCAATTTACAGACATGAACTCACCTCCTTTGACCTTATTGGCTCAATTGATATGTTGTTAACCCCTAATTGGCTCGCTGTCAAAAGTCCTGAAATGTCAAGTTGATTGATGATTTAATGCAATCTGCTCACTCTCACGTAGACATGAGTCTGTGTTTTCTCAACTTTGCAGCCTGCTTGCATTCTCTGTCATGTACACTTAAGGAGATATTTCACAACTCTCAAGAAAAATATATTCCAGTGAGGAGGAAATGGTGTAAGAGAAAAGTTAGCCATCTGTGGCTTACTAAAGAAATAAAGGACGGTATCCAATTTAAAAATAAAGGCATACAAAGTGGCCAAAAATATTGGAAGGACAGAAGATTGGGAAGCTTTTAAAAGCCAACAAAGAATGACTAAAAAAGTGATAGCTTCAAGCATTTTCCCCACTACAGATGTTAAACTAATCGGACTTTAGTTACCTGCCTTTTGTCTGCCCCCTTTTTTAAACAGAGGCGTTACATTAGCTGCTTTCCAATCTGCTGGTACCTCCCCAGAGTCCTGAGAATTTTGGTAGATTATAACGAATGCATCTGCTATAACTTCCGCCATCTCTTTTAATACGCTGGGATGCATTTCATCAGGACCAGGGGAATTGTCGACCTTGAGTCCCATTAGCCTGTCCAGCACTACCCCCCTAGTGATAGTGATTGTCTCAAGGTCCTCCCTTCCCACATTCCTGTGACCAGCAATTTTTGATATGGTTTTTGTGTCTTCCACTGTGAAGACCGAAGCAAAATAATTGTTTAAGGTCTCAGCCATTTCCATATTTCCCATTATTAAATCCCCCTTCTCATCTTCTAAGGGACCAACATTTACTTTAGTCACTCATTTCCATTGTATATATCTGTAAAAGCTTTTACTATCCGTTTTTATGTTTTGCGCAAGTTTACCTTCGTAATCTATCTTTCCTTTCTTTATTGCTTTCTTAGTCATTCTTTGCTGTCGTTCAAAATTTTCCCAATCCTCTATTTTCCCACCAACCTTGGCCACCTTATATGCATTGGTTTTTAATTTGATACTCTCCTTTATTTCCTTGGTTATCCACGACTGGTTATCCCTTATCTTACTGCACTTTTTCACTGGAATATATTTTTGTTGAGCACTCTGATAGAGCTCCTTAAAAGTCCTCCACTGTTCCTCAATTGTGCCACCGTTTAGTCTGTGTTTCCAGTCTACTTTAGCCAACTCTGCCCTCATCCCACTGTAGTCCCCTTTGTTTAAGCATAGTACGCTCGTTTGAGACACTACTTCCTCACCTTCAATCTGTATTACAAATTCAACCATACTGTGATCACTCATTCCGAGAGGATCTTTTACTCGGAGATCGTTTATTATTCCTGTCTCATTACACAGGACCAGATCTAAGATAGCTTGCTCCCTTGTAGGTTCTGTAACATACTGGTCTAAGAAACAATCCCGTATGCATTCAATGAATTCCTCCTCCAGGCTACCCCGTGCGATTTGATTTGACCAATCAATATGTAGGTTAAAATCCCCCATGATTACAGCCGTTCCTTTTTCACATGCCTCCATTATTCCCTTGATTATTGTCCGCCCCACCGTGAAGTTATTATTTTGGGGCCTATAAACTACGACCACCAGTGACTTTTTCCCCTTACTATCTCTAATCTCCACCCACAATGATTCAACATTTTGTTCATTAGAGCCAATATCATCTCTCACAACTGCCCTGATATCATCCTTTATTAACAGAGCTACCCCACCTCCTTTCCTTTCTTGTCTATCTTTCCGAATCGTCAGATACCCCTGTATGTTCAATTCCCAGTCTTGGCCACCCTGCAACCACGTTTCTGTAATGGCCACCAAATCATACCCATTTGTAATGATTTGTGCCGTCAACTCATTTACTTTATTTCGAATGCTGCGTGCGTTTAGGTAGAGTGTTTTAATACTAGTTTTTAAACCACGATTTCTAGTTTTGACCCCTCCTGCAGCCCCTTTATATTCAGTGGCCCTTTTTCTTTTTTGCCTTGGGTTTCCCTGCCCTCCACTTTTACTCATCTCCTTTCTGTCTTTTGCTTTTACATAGAAACATAGAAACATAGAAACATAGAAAATAGGTGCAGGAGTAGGCCATTCGGCCCTTCTAGCCTGCACCGCCATTCAATGAGTTCATGGCTGAACATGCAACTTCAGTACCCCATTCCTGTTTTCTCGCCATACCCCTTGATCCCCCCCAGTAGTAAGGACTTCATCTAACTCCCTTTTGAATATATTTAGTGAATTGGCCTGAACAACTTTCAGTGGTAGAGAATTCCACAGGTTCACCACTCTCTGGGTGAAGAAGTTTCTCCTCATCTCGGTCCTAAATGGCTTACCCCTTATCCTTAGACTGTGACCCCTGGCTCTGGACTTCCCCAACATTGGGAACATTCTTCCTGCATCTAACCGTATAAACCCGTCAGAATTTTAAACGTTTCTATGAGGTCCCCTCTCATTCTTCTGAACTCCAGTGAATACAAGCCCAGTTGATCCAGTCTTTCATGATAGGTCAGTCCCACCATCCCCTGAATCAGTCTGGTGAACCTTCGCTGCACTCCCTCAATAGCAAGAATGTCCTTCCTCAAGTTAGGAGACCAAAACTGTACACAATACTCCAGGTGTGGCCTCACCAAGGCCCTGTACAACTGTAGCAACACCTCCCTGCCCCTGTACTCAAATCCCCTCGCTATGAAGGCCAACGTGCCATTTGCTTTCTTAACCGCCTGCTGTTCCTGCATGCCAACCTTCAATGACTGATGTACCATGACACCCAGGTCTCGTTGCACCTCCCCTTTTCCTATTCTGTCACCATTCAGATAATAGTCTGTCTCTCTGTTTTTACCACCAAAGTGGATAACCTCACATTTATCCACATTATACTTCATCTGCCATGCATTTGCCCACTCACCTAACCTATCCAAGTCGCTCTGCAGCCTCATAGCATCCTCCTCGCAGCTCACATTGCCACCCAACTTAATGTCATCCGCAAAGTTGGAGATACTACATTTAATCCCCTCGTCTAAATCATTAATGTACAGTGTAAACAGCTGGGGCCCCAGCACAGAACCTTGCGGTACCCCACTAGTCACTGCCTGCCATTCTGAAAAGTACCCATTTACTCTTACTCTTTGCTTCCTGTCTGACAACCAGTTCTCAATCCATGTCAGCACACTACCCCCAATCCCATGTGCTTTAACTTTGCACATTAATCTCTTGTGTGGGACCTTGTCGAAAGCATTCTGAAAGTCCAAATATACCACATCAACTGGTTCTCCCTTGTCCACTCTACTGGAAACATCCACAAAAAATTCCAGAAGATTTGTCAAGCATGATTTCCCTTTCACAAATCCATGCTGACTTGGATCTATCATGTCACCTCTTTCCAAATGCGCTGCTATGACATCCTTAATAATTGATACCACTATTGAGGTCAGGCTGACCGGTCTATAATTCCCTGTTTTCTCTCTCCCTCCTTTTTTAAAAAGTGGGGTTACATTGGCTACTCTCCACTCCATAGGAACTGATCCAGAGTCTATGGAATGTTGGAAAATGACTGTCAATGCATCCGCTATTTCCAAGGCCACCTCCTTAAGTACTCTGAGATGCAGATCATCAGGCCCTGGGGATTTATCGGCCTTCATTCCCATCAATTTTCCCAACACAATATCCCGACTAATAAGGATTTCCCTCAGTTCCTCCTTCTTACTAGACCCTCTGACCCCTTTTATATCCGGAAGGTTGTTTGTGTCCTCCTTCGTGAATACCGAACCAAAGTACTTGTTCAATTGGTCTGCCATTTCTTTGTTCCCCGTTATGACTTCCCCTGATTCTGACTGCAGGGGACCTACGTTTGTCTTTACTAACCTTTTTCTCTTTACATACCTATAGAAACTTTTGCAATCCGTCTTAATGTTCCCTGCAAGCTTCCTCTTGTACTCCATTTTCCCTGCTCGAATCAAACCCTTTGTCCTCCTCTGCTGAGTTCTAAATTTCTCCCAGTCCCCAGGTTCGCTGCTATTTCTGGCCAATTTGTATGCCACTTCCTTGGCTTTAATACTATCCCTGATTTCCCTAGATAGCCACGGTTGAGCCACCTTCCCTTTTTTATTTTTACGCCAGACAGGAATGTACAATTGTTGTAGTTCATCCATGCGGTCTCTAAATGTCTGCCATTGCCCATCCACAGTCAACCCCTTAAGTATCATTCGCCAATCTATCCTAGCCAATTCACGCCTCATACCTTCAAAGTTACCCTTCTTTAAGTTCTGGACCATGGTCTCTGAATTAACTGTTTCATTCTCCATCCTAATGCAGAATTCCACCATATTATGGTCACTCTTCCCCAAGGGGCCTCGCACAACGAGATTGCTAATTAATCCTCTCTCATTACACAACACCCAGTCTAAGATGGCCTCCCCCCTAGTTGGTTCCTCGACATATTGGTCGAGAAAACCATCCCTTATGCACTCCAGGAAATCCTCCTCCACCGTATTGCTTCCAGTTTGGTTAGCCCAATCTATGTGCATATTAAAGTCACCCATGATAACTGCTGCACCTTTATTGCACGCACCCCTAATTTCCTGTTTGATGCCCTCCCCAACATCACTACTACTGTTTGGAGGTCTGCACACAACTCCCACTAACGTTTTTTTCCCTTTGGTGTTCTGCAGCTCTACCCATATAGATTCCACATCATCCAAGCTAATGTCTTTCCTAACTATTGCATTAATCTCCTCTTTAACCAGCAATGCTACCCCACCTCCTTTTCCTTTTATTCTATCCTTCCTGAATGTTGAATACCCCTGGATGTTGAGTTCCCAGCCCTGATCATCCTGGAGCCACGTCTCCGTAATCCCAATCACATCATATTTGTTAACATCTATTTGCACAGTTAATTCATCCACCTTATTACGGATACTCCTTGCATTATGACACACAGCCTTCAGGCTTGTTTTTTTAACACCCTTTGTCCTTTTAGAATTTTGCTGTACAGTGGCCCTTTTTGTTTTTTGCCTTGGGTTTCTCTGCCCTCTACTTTTACTCATCTCCTTTCTGTCTTTTGCTTTTGTCTCCTTTTTGTTTCCCTCTGTCTCCCTGCATTGGTTCCCATCCCCCTGCCATATTAGTTTAACTCCTCCCCAACAGCACTAGCAAACACTCCCCCTCGGACATTGGTTCCGGTCCTGCCCAGATGCAGACCGTCCGGTTTGTACTGGTCCCACCTCCCCCAGAACCGGTCCCAATGCCCCAGGAATTTGAATTCCTCCCTTCTGCACCACTGCTCAAGCCACGTATTCATCTGCGCTATCCTACGATTCCTACTCTGACTAGCACGTGGCACTGGTAGCAATCCCGAGATTACTACTTTTCAGGTCCTACGTTTTAATTTAGCTCCTAGCTCCTTAAATTCGTTTCGTAGGACCTCATCCCTTTTTTTTTTACCTATGTCGTTGGTACCAATATGCACCACGACAACTGGCTGTTCACCCTCCCTTTTTAGAATGTCCTGCACCCGCTCTGAGACATCCTTGACCCTTGCACCAGGGAGGCAACATACCATCCTGGAGTCTCGGTTGCGGCCGCAGAAACGCCTATCTATTCCCCTCACAATTGAATCCCCTATCACTATCGCTCTCCCACTCTTTTTCCTGCCCTCCTGTGCAGCAGAGCCAGCCACGGTGCCATGAACTTGGCTGCTGCTGCCCTCCCCAGATGAGTCATCCCCCTCAACAGTACTCAAAACGGTGTATCTGTTTTGCAGGGGGATGGCCGCAGGGGACCCCTGCACTACCTTCCTTGCACTGCTCTTCCTGCTGGTCTTCCATTCCCTAACTGGCTATGGACCCTTCACCTGCGGTAAGACCAACTCGCTACACGTGCTACTCACGTCATTCTCAGCATCGTGGATGCTCCAGAGTAAATCCACCCTTTGCTCCAATTCCGCAATGCGGTCTGTCAGGAGCTGGAGGCTGATACACTTCCCGCACACGTAGTCGTCAGGGACACCGGAAGTGTCCCTGAGTTCCCACATGGTACAGGAGGAGCATATCACGTGACCGAGCTCTCCTGCCATGACTTGACCCTTAAATTGGCAACAATGCCAAAGTTTATTCACTGATATAGAAGAGAAAAGAGAAAAACTACTCACCAATCACCAGCCAATCACTTACCCCCTTGGCTATGACGTCACCTTTCTGTTTCTTTCTACTCTTTTTTGCCTTCTCCCTGTAGCTGCACAAGCTGGATCTTTTATAGGCCTCACCAACGGATCTCCTGGAAGCTGCTCCCGACTGCCACCTAGTTGGGCCTTTTATAGGCCTCTCGCCGACCCCGGAATTCACGCCTCAGTGACTCACCTCCTCATGCTGCTTGCACCTCCTCATTGGTTTCCATATTTATGAAAGGATATACTTGCTTTGGAGGCAGTTCAGAGAAGGTTCACTAGATTGATTCCGGAGATGAGGGCATTGACTTATGAGGAAAGGTTGAGTAGGTTGGGCCTCTACTCATTGGAATTCAGAAGAATGAGAGGTGATCTTATCGAAACGTATAAGATTATGAGGGGGCTTGACAAGGTGGATGCAGAGAGGATGTTTCCACTGATGGGGGAGACTAGAACTAGGGGGCATGATCTTAGAATAAGGGGCCGCCCATTTAAAACTGAGATGAGGAGGAATTTCTTCTCAGAGGGTTGTAAATCTGTGGAATTCACTGCCTCAGTGAGCTGTGGAAGCTGGGACATTGAAGGGATGTAAGACAGAAATCGACAGTTTCTTAAACGATAAGGGAATCGGGGGAGCGGGCGGGGAAGTGGAGCTGAGTCCATGATCGGATTAGCCATGATCTTATTAAATGGTGGAGCAGGCTCGAGGGGCCGTATGGCCTACTCCTGCTCCTATTTCTTATGTTCTTATGTTCTTAGCCGACATTGTTAACGGTTCTCTCTCCTCAGGTACTATTCCCCTTACCTTCAAATCTGCCGTCATCACACCGGTCTTCAAAAAAAACAACCCTTGACCCCACTTTGCTTGCTGGCTACTGGTCCATCTCCAACCTCCCTTTCCTCTCCAATATCCTTGAACGTGGTGTCACCTCTCAAATCCGTGCCCATCTTTCTCGGGACTCCATGGTTGAATCCCTTCAATCTGGTTTTCACCCCTGTCACAATAATGAAATGGCTCTCATCAAAGTCACAAATTATGTACTTGGTGACACTGACTAAGGTAAACTATCTCTCCTCATCCTTGCCTTGCCTGTAGCCTTTGACACAGTTGACCACTCCATCCTCCTCCAACACCTCTCCACCATCGTCCAGCTGGGTGGGACTGCACTCGCCTGGTTCCATTCTTATCCATCTCATCGTAGTCAGAGAATCTCCTGCAACGGTTTCTCTCCCCATCCCCACATCGTTACCTCTGGTGTCCCCCAAGGGTCTGTCCATGGCCCCCTCCTATTTCTCATCGACATGTTGCCCCTTGGCGACATCATCCGAAAACACAGCGTCAGTTTCCACATATATGCTGATGACACCCAGCTCTACCTCACCACCACTTCTCTCGACCACTGCTTGGTATCTAAATTATCAGACTGCTTGTCCAACATCCAGTACTGGATGAGCAGAAATTTTCTCCAATTGGATATTGGGAAGACTGAAGCCATTGTCTTTGGTCCCTGCCACAAACTGCATTCACTAGCTGACTCCTTTCCTCTTCCTCGAATCTATCTGATGCTGAACCGGACTCTTCGCAACCTAGGTGACCCTGAAATGAGTTTCCAGCCACATATCCGCAGCAGAACTAAGACCGCCTATTTCTACCTCCGTAACGTCGCCCCCCCTCCGTCCCTGCCTCATATCTTCTGCTACTGAAACCCTCATCCGTGCCTTTGTTACCTCTAGACTTGACTATTCCAACTCACTCCTGGCTGGCCTCCCACATTCTACCCTACGTAAACTAGAGGTGATCCAAAACTCGGCAGCCCATGTCCTAACTCGCACCGAGTCCCGCTCACCCATCACCCCCTGTGCTTGCTGACCTGCAGTGGCTCCCGGTTAAGTAATGCCTTGATTTCAAAATTCTCATCCTTGTTTACAAATCCCTCCATGGCCTCACCCTTCCCTATCTCTGTAATCTCCTCCAGCCACCTCCTCCCCCTCTCACCACCCCCCCGCCCCCGAGATGTCTGCGCTCCTCTAACTCTGCCCTCTTGAACATCCCTGATTATAATCGCTTCACCATCGGTGGCCGTGCCTTCTGTTGCCGGGGCCCCAAGCTCTGGAACTCCCTCCCTAAACCTCTCCGCCTCTCTACCTCTCTTTCCTCCTTTTAAGATGCTCCTTAAAACCTCCCTCTTTAACCAAACTCTTGTTTAGCTACTGTCATTTCTTCTTTTGTGATGTCAAAATGTATCTGTTTTCTCTTCTGTTGTTACTGTGAAGTGCCTTAGGACATTATATAAATCTAAGTTATTGTTTCTGTTCATTGCCGGGCGGTTGGAGTGTAAGGGTAAGGAAGTCCTGGTACAATTGTACAGGGACCATACCTGGAGCACTGGGCACAGTTTTGGTCTCCTTTATTAAGGAAAGGATATACTTGCTTTAGAAGGAGTGAAAAGAAGGTTCACTTGAGTGATCCCTGGGATGGGAAACTGAGTAGAATGGGCCTCTATTCTCTGGAGTTTCGAAGAATGGGAGGTGATCTCATTGAAACAGATAACATTCTTAGAGAGCTTGACAGGGTTAATGCTGAGAGGAATCCAGAACCAGGGATCACAGTCCCACCATCAGGGCTGGACCATCGAGGACTGAGATGAGGAGAAATGTCTTCACTCAGAGGGTGGTGAATCTTTGGAATTCTCTGCCCCAGAGGGCCGTTGATGCTCAGTCCATGAGTATATGCAAGTCTGCGATTGATAGATGTTTGGGCACAAAGGGAGCCAAGGGATATGGGGATTGGGCAGGAAGGTGGAGTTGAGGTAGATGATCAGCCATGATCATATTGAATGGTGGAAGAGGCTCGAGGGGCCGTATTTTAAAACATTTGTTCTGGGATGCGGGCGTCGCTGGCAAGGCAGGCATTTATTGCCCATCCCTAATTGCCCGTGAGAAGATGGTGGTAAACCACCTTCTTGAACCACTGCAGTCCGTGTGGTGAAGGTGCTCCCACAGTGCTGTTAGGGAGGGAGTTCCAGGATTGTGACCCAGCGACGATGAAGGAACCGCCGATATATTTCCAAGTCAGAATGTTGTGGAACTTGGAGGGAAACTTGGAGGTGGTGGTGTTCCCATGTGCCTGCTGCCCTTGTCCTTGCCAAGGCGTGTTTGGGAGGTGCTGCCGAAGAAGCCTTGGCGAGTTGCTGCAGTGTATCTTGTAGATGGGACACAATGCAGCCACGGTGCGCCGGTGGTGGAGGGAGTGAATGTTGAAGGTGATGGATGGGGGGCCCATCAAATGGGCTGCTTTGTTCTGGATGGTGTTGAGCTTCTTGAGTGTTGTTGGAGCTGCGCTCATCCAGGCAAGTGGAGAGTATTCCATCACACTCCTGACTTGTGCCTTGTAGTGGTGGAAAGGCTTTGGGGAGTCAGGACATGAGACACTTGCCGCAGAATACCCAGCCTCTGACCTCTTGTTGCCACAGTATTTATGTGGCTGGTCCAGTTAAGTTTCTGGTCAATGGTGAACCCCAGGACGTTGATGGTGGGGGATTCAGCGATGGTAATGTCGTTGAATGTCAAGGGATGGTGGTTAGACTCTCGCTTGTTGGCGATGGTCATTGCCTGGCACTTGTGTGGTGTGAATGTTACTTGTCACTTATCAGCCCAAGTCTGAATGTTGTCCAGGTCTTGCTGCATGTGGACATGGACTGCTTCACTGACCGACTCCTGCTCCTATTGTTTATGTTATGTACATTAAAGTTCCAATAGACACACACACCTTTCCCCAATGCTGACCATAACATGTTCAGACCCTCCCCAGTCCCAATACACACCTTTCACCAATACTGACCATAACATGCTCAGACACTTCCCTATCCCAATACACACCTTTCCCCAATACTGACCATAACATGCTCAGACCCTCCCCAGTCCCAATACACACCGGTCCCCAATACTGACCATAACATGCTCAGACCATGGACTGCTTCACTGACCGACTCCTGCTCCTATTGTTTATGTTATGTACATTAAAGTTCCAATAGACACACACACCTTTCCCCAATGCTGACCATAACATGTTCAGACCCTCCCCAGTCCCAATACACACCTTTCACCAATACTGACCATAACATGCTCAGACACTTCCCTATCCCAATACACACCTTTCCCCAATACTGACCATAACATGCTCAGACCCTCCCCAGTCCCAATACACACTATTCTCCAATACTGACCATAACATGCTCAGACCCTTCCCAGTCCCAATACACACACAGACCTTTCCCCAATACTGACCATAACATGCTCAGACCCTCCCCAGTCCCAATACACACCTTTCCCCAATATTGACCATAACATGCTCAGACCCTCCCCAGTCCCAATACACACACTGGTCCCCAATGCTGACCATAACATGCTCAGACCCTCCCCAGTCCCAATACACACACTGGTCCCCAATACTGACCATAACATGCTCAGACCCTCCCCAGTCCCAAAACACACACAGACCTTTCCCCAATACTGACCATAACTTGTTCAGACCCTCCAGTCCCAATACACACACAGACCTTTCCCCAATACTGGCCATAACATGCTCAGACCCTCCCCAGTCCCATACACACACCGACCTTTTCCCAATACTGACCATAACATGCTCAGACCCTCCACAGTCCCAATATACACATAGTCCTTTCCCCAATACTGACCATAACATGCTCAGACCCTCCCCAGTCCCAATACACACACAGACCTTTCCCCAATACTGACCATAACATGCTCAGACCCTCCCCAGTCCCAAAACACACACAGGCCTTTTCCCAATACTGACCATGACATGCACAGACCCTCCGCAGTCCCAATACACACATCGACCTTTCCCCAATACTGACCATAACATGCTCAGACCCTCCCCAGTCCCAAAACACACACAGACCATTCCCCAATAATGACCATAACATGCTCAGACCCTCCCCAGTCCCAATACACACCAGTCCCCAATAATGACCATAACATGCACAGACCCTCCCCAGTCCCAATACACACACAGACCTTTCCCCAATACTGACCATAACATGCTCAGACCCTCCCCAGTCCCAAAACACACACAGGCCTTTTCCCAATACTGACCATAACATACTCAGACCCTCCCCAGTTCCAATACACACAGACCTTTCCCCAATACTGACCATAACATGCGCAAACCCTCCCCAGTCCCAATACACACACAGACCTTTCCCCAATACTGACCATAACATGCGCAAACCCTCCCCAGTCCCAATACACACACAGACCATTCCCCAATATTGACCATAACTTGCTCAGGCCCTCCCCAGTCCCAATACACACACAGACCATTCCCCAATACTGACCACATCATGCTCAGGCCCTCCCCAGTCCCAATACACACACAGACCATTCCCCAATACTGACCATAACATGCTCAGACCCTCCCCAGTCCCAACACACACACAGACCTTTCCCCAATACTGACCATAACATGCTCAGACCCTCCTCAGTCCCAATACACACCAGTCCCCAATACTGACCATAACATGCTCAGACCCTCCCCAGTCCCAATACATGCCTTTCCCCAATACTGACCATAACATGCTCAGACCCTCCTCAGTCCCAATACACACCAGTCCCCAATACTGACCATAACATGCTCAGACCCTCCTCAGTCCCAATACACACCAGTCCCCAATACTGACCATAACATGCTCAGACCCTCCCCAGTCCCAACACACACACAGACCTTTCCCCAATACTGACCATAACATGCTCAGACCCTCCCCAGTCCCAATACACACATAGACCTTTCCCCAATACTGACCATAACTTGCTCAGACCCTCCCGAGTCCCAATACACACACCGACCTTTCCCCAATACTGACCATAACTTGCTCAGACCCTCCCGAGTCCCAATACACACACCGACCTTTCCCCAATACTGACCATAACTTGCTCAGACCCTCCCGAGTCCCAATACACACACCGACCTTTCCCCAATACTGACCATAACTTGCTCAGACCCTCCCCAGTCCCAATACACACATAGACCTTTCCCCAATACTGACCATAACTTGCTCAGATCCTCCCCAGTCCCAATACATGCCTTTCCCCAATACTGACCATAACTTGCTCAGACCCTCCCCAGTCCCAATACACATCTTTCCCCAATACTGACCATAACATGCTCAGACCCTCCCCAGTCCCAATACACACACAGACCTTTCCCCAATAGTGACCATAACATGCTCGGCCCCTCCCCAGTCCCAATACACACCTTTCCCCCAATAGTGACCATAACATGCTCAGACCCTCCCCAGTCCCAATACACACCTTTCCCCCAATAGTGACCATAACATGCTCAGACCCTCCCCAGTCCCAATACACACACAGACCTTTCCCCAATACTGACCATAACATGCTCAGACCCTCCCCAGTCCCAATACACACACAGACCTTTCCCCAATACTGACCATAACATGCTCAGACACTCCCCAGTCCCAATACACACCGGTCCCCAATATTGACCATAACTTGCTCAGACCCTCCCCAGTCCCAATACACACACACAGACCTTTCCCCCAATAGTGACCATAACATGCTCAGACCCTCCCCAGTCCCAATACACACACAGACCTTTCCCCAATACTGACCATAACATGCTCAGACCCTCCCCAGTCCCAATACACACACAGACCTTTCCACAATACTGACCATAACATGCTCAGACCCTCCCCAGTCCCAATACACACACAGACCTTTCCCCAATACTGACCATAACATGCTCGGCCCCTCCCCAGTCCCATTTTCCCTGCACCCTTCATGCTGGGCAGCTGAAGACAAGTTCTGTTACAACAGCAAAGCCCAACTGGTTCCCATGGGCCCAGAGAAATGTTTACTTGCTAGTTTATCACAGATCCTTCGACTGAAAGTCAGCCATTTGCATAGATTCTGCCATATTATAGATCATTAGTCAATGATAATGTGTCAGCCAATCAGCATTGCCATCTGTCACACGTACCTCTGGTACTGTGGGTTTGGTTATATCAGCTGTCACTGAGCCTGACGTCACTCACAGCGGGCTGGACCTGGGACTGAGAAGGTTGCAGGTGATCAGAACTCTCTCTCTCTCTCACACAGAGACACCGCCTTTGGAGACTCTGGTAAGCAGTCGGGTATGAATGGGCTTTTATACCAGCTCCGGGGTTCGTCACTTGCTAAGTAGGGATTCAGGTGTGTGTACCTTTTGTCCTGTCCCGATACAGGGCTCAGTAATGGAGGGGGTCTACACAGGGAGACTGGATCGAGAGACAAGGTATTGGTGTTTATCAAGGACGTGTAAGGAGGGAGAGCCTACTCCTGTTCCTAATTCTTATGTTCTTATGTTATGTTCTCTGTAGGGTCCCAGTGAGGGAGAGAAGGAGAGCTCACCTCTGTCTGTAGGGCCCCAGAGAGGGAGAGAGATAGAGCTCACCTCTGTCTGTAGGGTCCCAGTGAGGGAGAGTTCACCTCTATCTGTAGGGTCCCAGTGAGGGAGAGTGATAGAGCTCACCTCTGTCTGTAGGGTCCCAGTGAGGGAGAGAGGGAGAGCTCACCTCTGTCTTTAGGGTCCCAGAGAAGGAGAGAGGGAGAGCTCACCTCTGTCTGTAGGGTCCCAGAGAGGGAGAGCGATAAAGCTCACCTCTGTCTGTCGGGCCCCAGTGAGGGAGAGCGATAAAGCTCACCTCTGTCTGTAGGGCCCGAGAGAGGGAGAGCTCACCTTTGTCTGTAGGGTCGCAGTGAGGGACAGAGGTAGAGCTCACCTCTATCTGTAGGGTCCCAGTGAGGGAGAGCTCACCTCTGTGTGTAGGGTCCCAGTGAGGGACAGAGGGAGAGCTCCCCTCTGCACTGGGAGTGCCAGCCTGGATTTATTTCTCGAGTCTCTGGAGTGGGACTTGATCCCACCACCTTCTGACTCAGAGGCGAGAGTGCTAGTCACTGAGCCATGACGGGCAATGTATTCGGGCAGTTTGAGGGCTGTGGTGGGGTGGAATATGGAGTTTACATCGAAAGTCTGTCGGTGTCCCAGTGAGGGGGAGAGGTGGAGCTCAACGATTTATAATTTGATATACCCACTGATTCCCTGTCCAACTCCCTATTTAAAGTTCCCTCGGACCTCACTACCCCCTCAACTCTCTAATAATAATTCCCTGTGTTCACTTCCAGAATATCCCCCAGTACGATGAGGACTCTGCTGCTGATTCTGGGTTACCTGAGTAAGTCATTTTCATTATAAACAAACTGCACCGTTTATTTAATGTCTTTATGTAAAGAAACCTCCGAAGGTGCTTCTGGTTTGTGACTTGCATCAGGGCAGTTTCAGGGCTGTGGCTGGGAGAGAAATCTGATTGGAGAGGTTCAAACATGGAGTTTACTTTGAAATTCTTACATTCCTATTATTTATACTTTTAATTACTGATCAGATTTAAAACCTCTGGATGTGTGATAGGTATTCCATCATTTCTGTGCACAGTTTTGGCTTCTATATTACACAAAAAGGATGTAGAGGCACTGGAGAGGGTGCGATAAAGGATTGACAAGATGATACCAGAACTGCGATGTTATAACTCTCAGGAAAGACTGAACTGGCTGGGGGCTCTTTTCTCTGGAAAGGAGAAGGCTGAAGGGGGGAACCTGGTACAGGTCTTTAAAATGATGGCAGTAAACTTATAGAAGATGTTTTGTAAGAGAAAATTGGTATTAGGGGTATAAGTGAAATAAGGTTTAAAGTGCTGGTTTCTACATCGGCTCAGCAAAAGGGACAGAAGGTGTGTGGCTGACCTCACATTCTGACATATTCCAGCACCAAGGACCCAGAGGCCTCTGATTCAACATTGATGTACTAAAACACTAGATAACATTAAGGTATGTCCAGTCCGACAAGATGAGACTCTGTGAAAAGACTCTAATCAGACTTTTAGGCGCTATGTACAATCAGCAAATTCTAATCCAATGAGATCATCCCAGTTAAGGTATAAAAGATGCCTTGAGATCTTGGTTTGTCAATCCAAAATATTACTAATAAGGTAACCCAATTAGAGATCGAGGGAGGTTGTACCGAGGGGCGAAGGGATCTATGAAAGGTATAAATGATGTACAATTTTGCTATTCAGGGAACGTCTCCACTCACAGGTGGCTGTGATGAGAAGTGTTCCCGGACGTCTGTAATTAAAGATTGTTATACCTTGCCATCCGTCCCCGTCTAATACTTCGAGGGCTGCTATGAGCGTTGGGACGAGCGTCGACCCTTTCTATAAAAGGGCCCGCTCGTGGGAAGCGAAGCCTTCCCATTTTCCCTTCATTTCCACTTGTGGGCGAGACGAAATCTCAGGAGCCATCAATATAAGATTGTCACAAATAAATCCAGTAGGGAATTCGGGAGAAACTTCTTTACCCAGAGAGTGGTGAGAATGTGGAGCTCATCACCATGCAGAGATGCTGAGGCGAGAGTCAGAGATTATTCATGGCTGAGCTCGATGAACACACAGAGGGAAAGGAATAGAAGGATATGTTGATAGGGTGTGATGTAGACGGCTGGGAGGAGGCTCGTGTGGAGCATAAACAGTGTTAGGACCAGTTCGGCAAAATGGACTCTTTCTGTGCTGTAAATTCATCGTAATTCCAGGCCGTACATACTTGCACAATATTATACACATATTCTTAATTACTGAACAGATGTAAACATTCAGCATTTGTAATATGTCATTAATATTTGCATTACTGATATTATGCATTTGTTATAGGCTTTAATACTTTCATTATTGATATTATTTATTATGCATTTGCGACTACACTCGATCAGCTTCGCTGGGCAGGCCACATAGTTCGCATGCCTGATACGAGACTCCCTAAGCAAATGCTTTATTCGGAGCTCCTTCATGGTAAACGAGCCAAAGGAGGACAGCGGAAACGTTATAAGGACACCCTCAAAGCCTCCCTGGTAAAGTGCAACATCACCACTGACACCTGGGAGACCCTGGCCGCAGACCGCCCGAGGTGGAGAAAGTCCATCCAGGAGGCCGTTGAGTTCTTCGAGTCTCGATGCAAGGAGCATGAAGAGGCCAAGCGCAGGCAGCGGAAGGAGCGCACGGCAAACCAACCCCACCCACCCCTTCCCTCGACAAATGTCTGTCCCACCTGTAACTGGGTCTGTGGCTCTCGTATCGGACTGTTCACCAAAGAACTCACTTTGGGAGTGGAAGCAAGTCTTCCTCGATTCCGAGGGACTGCCTATGATGATGATGAGATATTTAATACTTGCATTATTGATATTTATTGGGGGAAAATTGGGGTTGGAGGCTTCCCACGGGCGAACGCCTCCAACCGAAATTCTTTTGATGAAAATACCTGGTGGACCCGGAGGAACGTTGACTAGCGCTCCAAGGCCTAGCTGCACAGTCTGCGTACAGGAACATGTCTTGCAGGATCATATGTGTATCCTGGGATCGCGTGGGTCTGGACCACCAATCACAATGTAGCATTCTCGTGCCTAGTAATGGGAGCTCCGAGCTCGGTTACCATCAATGAGAATATCCCTAAAATCAAATAAAACACCGACATAAATAAAGAAAGCACCATTTTTTTTAAGTTAATAGAAATTACATTAAATTAAATGTTTGAGAGAGAATTTTAGTTTTGCGAATTAAAAAAAAATGTTTTAACAGTGTTCAAAATAAACTTCCCTTCACGGACAGGTTTTTTTTAATATAAAAATAAGAACATAAGAAATAAGAGCAGGAGTAGGCCGTCTGGCCACTCGAGCCTGCTCCGTTCATCAATAAGATCATGGCTCATCTGATCTTGGCTTCCCTGCCCCACTCCCCATAAACCTTGACTCCCTTATGCCCTTAAAAGTAATGACATGTATTTTGTTCTCTGTTTTAAAAGTCCTACGCTGGTAAAAGTAGGCTATACATCTGCTTTTAACCAGGCATAAGAGTTTGAAGGACATTCGCTGGGCAAGAGTTGGGCAAATAGCCCCCCATCTCTGACCCGTGGATGTCCAGCATTGGAGAAGCCTCTTTGTGTGTGCGCACATCGTATGCACCCAGAGAGGTCTCAATTTTCAGTTCATTATGTATTTGCAATATATCTTTAATTTTTGAATTATTATTCATATTATTTATTATGCATTTGTGATATATATTTAATATCTGCATTATTGATTGGCAGACTGCTTGACCGACATCCAGTTCTGGATGAGCAGAAATGTTCCCCAATGAAATATTGGGAAGACCGAAGCCATTGTCTTTAGTCCCCACCACAAACGCCGTTCCGTAGCCACTGACTCCACCTCTCTCCCTAACATCTGTCTGAGGCTGATCCACATTGTTCGCAACCTTGGTTCATATTTGACCCTGAAATGAGCTTCCGGCCACATATCCGCAGAATAACTGAAACCGCCTATTTCCACCTCTATCATCGCCCGTCTCCGCCCCTGCCTCAGCTCATCTGCTGCTGAAACCCTCATCCATGCCTTTGTTACCTCTAGACCTGACTACTCCAAAACACTCCTGGCTGGCCTCCCACATTCTACTCGACGTAAACTTGAGATCATCCAAAACTCGACTGCCTATGTCCTAACTCGCACCAAGTCCCATTCACCTATCACCCCTGTGTTTGCTGGCCTACATTGGCTCCCGGTTAAGGAACAGCTCAATTTTAAAATCCACTTCCTTATTTTCAAATCCCTCCATGGCCCTCGCCCCTCCCTATCTCTGTAATCTCCTCCACCCCCACAGCCCCACAAGATGTCTGTGCTCCCCTAATTCTGACCTCTTGAGCATCCTTGATTATAATCGCTCATTATAATCTCTGTGTCTTCAGCTGCCTAGGCCCCAAGCTCTGGAATGTCCTGTCTAAATCTGTCCACCTCTGAGCCTCTATTTCCTCCTTTAAGACGCTCCTTAAAACCTACTTGTTATATATGTGGACTTGTATTTACTCTGTACAGCTACCAGAGGGCTCTTCCTCTGGAGTCCCAAGGGATCCCATAATCCCTTGGGAGCACAGATATTTAAGGAGGCTGCACAGGTTTGAGGCGCACTCTAGAGACCTGCAATAAAAGACTAAGGTCACACTTTACTTTGAGCTCACAGTGTTCAGTCTGACTCTTTCTCCATACTCAACAACTGGCGACGAGATACAGATAGCGAACCCAAAGATGCAGAGAACAGTGGGCATCCTGGAGAAATTTTCGGAGGGAGATGATTGGGAAACTTTTGTGGAGCGACTCGACCAATACTTCATGGCCAACGAGCTAGATGGGGAAGAGAGCGCTGCCAAACGAAGGGCGATCCTCCTCACCGTCTGTGGGGCACCAACGTATGGCCTCATGAAGAACCTGCTCACTCCAGCGAAACCCACGGAGAATCGTACGACGATTTGTGCACACTGGTCCGAGAGCATTTGAACCCGAAGTAAAGCATTCTGATGGCGAGGTACCGGTTCTACACCTACAAAAGGTCTGAAGGCCAGGAAGGGGTAAGTTATGTCGCCGAGCTAAGACGCCTTGCAGGACATTGCGAATTTGAAGGACATTTGGAGCACATGCTCAGAGACTTTTTCGTATTTGGCATTGTCCACAAGACAATACTTCGCAAACTTTTGACTGTAGAGACCCCAACCTTGAGTAAGGCCAGAGCGATAGCCGAGGTGTTCATTGCCACCAGTGACAATACTAAGCAAATCTCTCAGCACACAAGTTTGTGAACAAAGTGATGTTGTTTTCGAATCGTAACGTACAGGGCAGGTCACACATACCTGCAGCTGCACATCCGCAGATGTCCCAGAGTCCACCATCAAGGGTGATGAATGCAAGGTCATTAACACCTTGTTGGCGCTGCGGGAGTGATCATCATTTCCATTCATGCCGATTCAAAGAGTACGTTTGCAAGGGCTGTGGAACAATGGGACACCTCCAACGAGTGTGCAGGCGAGCTGCAAAGCCTGTTAAACCTGCAAACCACCACGTTGCAGAGGAGGACAGATCCACAGAGGATCACAACGAACCAGAGCCTCAGATAGAGGAGGCAGAAGTGCATGGGGTGCACACATTCACCACAAATTGCCCCCCAATAATGCTGAATGTTAAACTAAATGGACATCTTGGTCACAGGTCGAACACAGTTGAGCACCTGCAGAACCTGGAAGAGGTTCTTAGTTGACTCAGCCACGTGGGGCTCAGGTTAAAACGCTCGAAGTGCGTTTTCCTGGCACCTGAAGTGGAGTTCTTGGGAAGGAGGATTGCGGCAGACGGCATCAGGCCCACTAACATGAAGACGGAGGCAATCGGGAATGCACCATGGGTTTGGGGCAAAAGCCAAGAAAATGCCTTTGTAAAAGTGAGAAAATTGTTATGCTCAAACAAATTGCTTGTGTTGCATGATCCATGTAAGCGTTTGGTACTAGCAGGTGATGCGTCGTCATATGGCGTCGGGTGTGTATTGCAATAAGCTAATGATTTCGGGAAAATGCAACCGGTTGCTTATGCATCCAGGAGTCTGTCGAAGGCTGAGAGCCTACAGCATGATTGAAAAAGAAGCGATGCGTGTGTCTATGGGGTAAATAAAATGCATCAATACCTGTTTGGGCTAAAATTTGAATTGGAAACTGACCATAAGCCACTTATATCCCTGTTTTCCGAGAGTAAAGGGATAAATACCAATGCATCGGCCCGCATCCAGAGATGGGCGCTCACGTTGTCCGCATACAACTACGCCATCCGCCACAGGCCAGGCACAGAAAACTGCGTTGATGCTCTCAGTGGGCTGCTATTGCCCATCGCGGGGGTGGAAATGGTGCAGCCCGCAGATCATGGTTATGGAAGCATTTGAGAGTGAGCAATCACCCATCACTGATCGGCAGATCAAAACCTGGACAAGCCAGGATCCCTTATTATCTCTAGTCAAAAGCAGTGTGCTCAAGGTAGACAAGTCCCCTGGTCAAGGTAGACAAGTCCCCTGGTCAAGGTAGACAAGTCCCCTGGTCAAGATAGACAAGTCCCCTGGTCCTGATGAAATGCATCCCAGGGTATTAAAAGAGATGGCGGAAGTTATAGCAGATGCATTAGTTATAATCTACCAAAATTCTCTGGACTCTGGGGAGGTACCAGCGGATTGGAAAGCAGCTAATGTAACGCCTCTGTTTAAAAAAGGGGGCAGACAAAAGGCAGGTAACTATAGGCTGGTTAGTTTAACATATGTAGTGGGGAAAATGCTTGAAACTATCATTAAGGAAGAAATAGTGGGACATCTAGGTAGGAATAGTGCAATCAAGCAGACGCAACATGGATTCATGAAGGGGAAATCATGTTTAACTAATTTACTGGAATTCTTTGACGATATAACGAGCATGGTAGGTAGAGGTGTACCGATGGATGTGGTGTATTTAGATTTCCAAAAGGCATTCGATAAGATGCCACACAAAAGGTTACTGCAGAAGATAAAGGTACGCGGAGTCAGAGGAAATGTATTAGCATGGATAGAGAATTGGCTGGCTAACAGAAAGCAGAGAGTCGGGATAAATGGGTTCTTTTCGGGTTGGAAATCGGTGGTTAGTGGTGTGCCACAGGGATCGGTGCTGGGACCACAACTGTTTACAATATACATAGATAACCTGGAAGAGGGGACAGAGTGTAGTGTAACAAAATTTGCAGGTGACATAAAGATTAGTGGGAAAGCGGGTTGTGCAGAGGAAACAGAGAGGCTGCAAAGAGATTTAGATAGGTTAAGCGAATGGGCTAAGGTTTGGCAGATGGAATACAATGTCGGAAAGTGTGAGGTCATCCACCTTGGGAAACAAAACAGTAAAAGGGAATATTATTTGAATGGGGAGAAATTACAACATGCTGCGGTGCAGAGGGACCTGGGGGTCCTTGTGCGTGAATCCCAAAAAGTTAGTTTGCAGGTGCAGCAGGTAAACATAGAAACATAGAAAATAGGTGCAGGAGCAGGCCATTCGGCCCTTCTAGCCTGCACCGCCATTCAATGCGTTCTTGGCTGAAAATGCAACTTCAGTACCTCCTTCCCACTTTCTCGCCATACCCTTTGATCCCCCTAGTAGTAAGGACTTCATCTAACTCCCTTTTGAATATATTTAGTGAATTGGCCTCAACAGCTTTCTGTGGTAGAGAATTCCACAGGTTCACCACTCTCTGGGTGAAGAAGTTTCTCCTCATCTCGGTCCTAAATGGCTTACCCCTTATCCTCAGACTGTAACCCCTGGTTCTGGACTTCCCCAACATTGGGAACATTCTTCCTGCATCTAACCTGTCTGAACCCATCAGAATTTTAAACGTTTCTATGAGGTCCCCTCTCATTCTTCTGAACTCCAGTGAATACAAGCCCAGTTGATCCAGTCTTTCTTGATAGGTCAGTCCCGCCATCCCGGGAATCAGTCTGGTGAACCTTCGCTGCACTCCCTCAATAGCAAGAATGTCCTTCCTCAAGTTAGGAGACCAAAACTGTACACAATACTCCAAGTGTGGCCTCACCAAGGCCCTGCTCTACCTGCATGCCGACCTTCAATGACTGATGTACCATGACACCCAGGTCTTGTTGCACCTCCCCTTTTCCTAATCTGTCACCATTCAGATAATAGTCTGTCTCTCTGTTTTTACCACCAAAGTGGATAACCTCACATTTATCCACATTATACTTCATCTGCCATGCATTTGCCCACTCACTTAACCTATCCAAGTCACTCTGCAGCCTCATAGCATCCTCCTCGCAGCTCACACTGCCACCCAACTTAGTGTCATCCGCAAATTTGGAGATACTACATTTAATCCCCTCGTCTAAATCATTAATATACAGTGTAAACAGCTGACACCCCAGCACAGAACCTTGCGGTACCCCACTAGTCACTGCCTGCCATTCTGAAAAGTACCCATTTACTCCTACTCTTTGCTTCCTGTCTGACAACCAGTTCTCAATCCACGTCAGCACACTACCCCCAATCCCATGTGCTTTAGGAAGGCTGTAATCAGGAAGGCGAATGGAATGTTGGCCTTCATTGCGAGAGGGATGGAGTACAAAAGCAGGGAGGTCCTCTGCAACTGTATAGGGTATTGGTGAGGCCGCACCTGGAGTACTGCGTGCAGTTTTAGTCACCTTACTTAAGGAAGGATATACTAGCTTTGGAGGGGGTACAGAGACGATTCACTAGGCTGATTCCGGAGATGAGGGGCTTATCTTATGATGATAGATTGAGTAGACTGGGTCTTTACTCGTTGGAGTTCAGAAGGATGAGGGGTGATCTTATAGAAACATTTAAAAGAATGAAAGGGATAGACAAGATAGAGGCAGAGAGGTTGTTTCCATTGGTCGCGGAGACTAGAACTAGGGGGCACAGCCTCAAAATACGGGGGAGCCTATTTAAAACCGAGTTGAGAAGGAATTTCTTCTCCCAGAGGGTTGTGAATCTGTGGAATTCTCTGCCCAAGGAAGCAGTTGAGGCTAGCTCATTGAATGTGTTCAAGTCACAGATAGATAGATTTTTAACCAAGAAGGGAATTAAGGGTTATGGGGAGCGGGCGGGTAAGTGGAGCTGAGTCCACGGCCAGATCAGCCATGATCTTGTTGAATGGCAGAGCAGGCTCAAGGGGCTAGATGGCCTACTCCTGTTCCTAATTCTTATGTTCTTATGTTCACGGGAGCTGGTCCAGTGTCCCAGTGGAAATGCAGGAAGAGATAAAGCCGTTTCAGCGGCGCAAAGGTGAAATGTCTATACAGGCAGACTGCCTTCTGTGGAGCAATCGAGTAGTGGTCCCCAAGAAGGGTAGAGATACCTTTATCAACGACCTCCACAGTACTCACCCAGGCATCGTAATGATGAAAGCGATAGCCAGATCCCATGTGTGGTAGCCCGGTATCGATGTGGACTTAGAGTCCTGCGTTCACAGATGTAATACATGCTCGCAGTTAAGCAATTCACCCAGGGAGGTGCCGCTAAATTTATGGTCTTGGCCCTCCAAACCCTGGTCTAGGGTACACGTCGACTATGCAGGCCCGTTCTTGGGTAAAATGTTCCTTGTGGTGGTAGACGCGTATTCCAAGTGGAGTGAACGTGAGATAATGTCGGCTAGCACGTCCGCTGCCACTACTGAAAGCCTGTGGGCCATGTTTGCCACACATGGCTAACCCAATGTCCTGGTGAGCGACAAGGGAGAACCAGTGGATCTGGTGTATTTGGACTTTCAAAAGGCTTTTGACAAGGTCCCACACAAGAGATTGGTGTGCAAAATCAAAGCACATGGTATTGGGGGTAATGTACTGACGTGGATAGAGAATTGGTTGGCAGACAGGAAGCAGAGAGTCGGGATAAATGGGTCCTTTTCAGAATGGCAGGCAGTGACTAGTGGGGTGCCGCAGGGCTCAGTGCTGGGACCCCAGCTATTTACAATATACATTAATGATTTAGATGAAGGAATTGAGTGTAATATCTCCAAGTTTGCAGATGACACTAAGCTGGGTGGCGGTGCGAGCTGTGAGGAGGATGCTAAGAGGCTGCAGGGTGACTTGACAGGTTAGGTCAGTGGGCAAATGCATGGCAGATGCAGTATAATGTGGATAAATGTGGGTTTATCTATTTTGGGGGCAAAAACACGAAGGCAGAATATTATCTGAATGGTGGCAGATTACGAAAAGGAGAGGTGCAACGAGACTTGGGTGTCATGGTTCATCAGTCATTGAAGGTTGGCATGCAGGTACAGCAGGCGGTGACGAAGGCAAATGGTATGTTGGCCTTCATAGCTAGGGGATTTGAGTATCGGAGCAGGGAGGTCTTACTGCAGTTGTACAGGGCCTTGGTGAGGCCTCACCTGGTATATTGTGTTCAGTTTTGGCCTCCTAATCTGAGGAAGGACGTTCGTGCTATTGAGGGAGTGCAGTGAAGGTTCACCAGACTCATTCCAGGGATGGTTGGACTGACACACGAAGCGAGACTGGATCAATTGGGCCTTTATTCACTGGAGTTTAGAAAGATGAGAGGGGATCTCATAGAAACGTATAAGATTCTGACGAGACTGGACAGGTTAGATGCGGAAAGAATGTTCCCGATGTTAGGAAAGTCTAGAACCAGGGGACATAGTCATAGGATAAGGGGTAAGCCATTTCGAACTGAGATGAGGAGAAACACCTTCACTCAGAGAGTTGTTAACCTGTGGAATTCCCAGCCGCAGAGAGTTGTTGATGCCAGTTCATTGGATATATTCAGGAGGGAGTTAGATATGGCCCTTACGGCTAAAGGGATCAAGGGGTATGGAGAGAAAGCAGGAAAGGGGTACTGAGGGAATGATCAGCCATGATCTTATTGAATGGCGGTGCAGGCTTGAAGGGCCGAAAGGCCTACTCCTGCACCTATTTTCTATGTTTCTATGTTTTACCAGTGCTGAGTTCAAAGAATTCATGACCTGTAATGGGATTCAACATGTCACATCTGCCCCGTTTAAACCAGCGTCCAATGGTCAGGCAGAGCGAGCAGTGCAAACCATAAAGCAAGGCTTGAAGAGGGTAACTGAAGGCTCACTGCAGAATCGCCTATCCTGAGTCCTGCTTAGCTACTGCACGAGACCACACTCACTCACTGGGATCCCACCTGCTGAACTGCTCATGAAAAGAGCACTTAAGACAAGGCTCTCGTTAGTTCACCCTGATCTACATGAACAGGTAGAGAGTAGGCGGCTTGAACAAAGTGCATACCATGATAGTGCAAATGTGTCACGTGAGATTGAAGTCAATGATCCTGTATTTGTATTAAATTATGGACAAGGTCCCAAGCGGCTTCCCGGCACTGTCGTGGCCAAAGAGGGGAGCAGGGTGTTTCGGGTCAAACTTTCAAATGGACTCATTCACCGGAAATACTTGGACCAAATCAAACTCAGATTCACGAACAACCCTGAGCAACCCACTTTGGACCCTACCTTTTTTGACCCCCCCCAACATACACACCAGTGGCAACCGGCACCACGGTTGACCATGAAGCAGAACCCATCATCCACAGCAGCCCAGCAGGGCCCAACACATCAGACAGCCCAGCAAGGCCAGCTGCACAGCAGCCCAGTGAGGGCCCAACAAATGATTCAAGAACACCAGCTTTCAGACCGAGACGATCAACCAGGGCAAGAAGGGCCCCAGATCGACTCACATTGTAAATAGTTACACTGTTGACTTTGTGGGGGGGGGGGGGGGGGAGTGTTGTTATATATGTGGACTTGTATTTACTCTGTATGGCCACCAGAGGGCTCTTCCCTGGAGTCCTTTGAGCTCACGGTGTTCAGTCTGACTCTTTCTCCATGCTCAACACTATCAATCTGACCAAGCTTTTGGTCATCTGCCATAATTTCTTCTTCTTTGGCTCAGTGTCAAATTGTTGTCTTATAACACACGTGAAGCATCTTGGGACAGTTCAAGAAGGCGACTCACCACCACCTTCTCAAGTGGCAATTGGGGATGGGCAATAAATGCCGGCCTCGCCAGCGATGCCCACATCCCAGGAACGAATAAAAGAAAAGTTGGAATACACTGTCTGGTAGGATGGTGGAAAAAAAGGGAATTGGATGATTAATTGAAGGAGAAAAAACTGCAGTGATGTGGGGAAAGAGCGTGGGATCGGGAGCAACTGAATTTCTGTTTAAAGGAGCAAGCGCAGATTCGATGGGCCGAATGGCCTCCTTCTGTGATGTACTATTCTATGAATCTATGATATTCTATCAGAATATTTATCAGGCCATTTGTATATATTATGAAAATACTTTTGATAGTCAGCCTCCAATTGATTTACATATTCAGTATTAATATTTACATTGTTGACATATATAAAAAATGACAGATTTATCAATGAAGAACCAAGAACAGCAAATTATTTCTAATCAAGTTTCACACCAGGATTGAGACACTGACCATCCAGTGTCCCCACCCTCTACACTCAGGGACTGAGATACCCCACGGTATCTCCCACTGACCATCCAGTGTCCCCACCCTCTGCACTCAGTGTTCACCTGGGGACTGAGATACCCCACGGTATCTCCCACTGACCATCCAGTGTCCCCACCCTCTGCACTCAGTGTTCACCCAGGGACTGAGATACCCATGAGGACTGTCTGTGAGCAGTGAGGTGGAGGGGAGGCTGAGCTGGGAGACAGATGGAAACCTGGTTTAGAGAAGGAGGAAAGGGTCCAGCTTTAATTTGGGGGATTAATACCAGGGCGGAGAGTGATACTGAAGTTATTGGTGCTTCGGGGGGTACAAGTCGCTGTGTAACATTAACTGTGCTCTATATTAACATTAAACATCTGTCTGTCACTCAGTCACAGACTCCGCACTCATTGACCCGTGTGTAGATCACACAGACCTGGACCAGCCCTGGAGGAGCACGGATTGTGGTCGGACTGAGTGTATCAGAAACGGTCAGTGTGATCAGGATCTTGTCCAAGGATGGTACAGATTTAAAAGGTAACGTGAGGGGAAAATGGCAGATAAACTAGCCATTAACCAAGAGTAAATGTCGAAAAAAGAGCAAAGTGTGAGATTAGGAAGCGGTTGTGTAGAGAGAGAGCGGGATCATCAGTCAGAGCAATGGGGCAGGGAGTGGATACAGGGAAAGGGGAACAGTCTATCGGTTGACAATTGAATCAATTCAGAGGCTGACTGTGTGATTGTTTCAGTTCTGGCGGATGGCAGATTCCGGAGACTGAGGTCCCACACCATCACTGCACCACAGGCTGGTTAAATGGTACTTTCAGACTTTATAATCTCAGATTCACTGTCCAGCACTGTTCACCTCGGTTACATCCTTCAATATTTATAATCCTCATTTCAGGAGCTCATCCCACCGTGGGCCAGGGAGAAGTGACGAGGACAGAGTGTTTTACTGGGTATGGAAATCGCTGCTACATGACCCGGGAGATAAAGATCAAAAACTGCACCAGTTACTTCATTTATGAGTTGAAGCCAACACCCGCCTGTGATGCTGCTTATTGCACAGGTACATTGCCGATTGTGAATGTCCCAGCAGGGTGACACTGGGATGTCCCGTGTCATCCACAGCGATAAGAAAGTTACACGCGGCAGGCCCCTCCTGGTTGTAAGGAACACCACGGATAAAGGATCTGAAACACAAAGTGATCTTTCCACCAAAGCTCCAGGAGCTGAATCAGACGCTGTTCTCTGTGTGTGTCGGACACTCTGTTCCCTGTGGTGCCCACTGATGGTGATAGACCCCCAGTGTAGCGCTGGGTACCCCATCCTCCCTCTCCTGGCTTTACAGGTCACGGGGAGTGGGATTGGGATATTCTGGGTTATATAAAGACTGGTGGTGTGACATTCTCCGGACTCTAGTACCAGCCTGATGACCTGTTCTGGTGTTCTCCACTCTGCACACTCCCATGTCTCTCTTCCTTTATTACAGATCCAGAGACATCCCCAACTCAGGGGCCCGAGGAACAATCGACTCTCGAATCCACTGACCATCCATCCACCATCCCAGTGGGGTCTGCAGCCTCAGGTATCTGCCTTGTGAGGTCCATTCTACACAGACTGTGCATCCTAATAACGGCCAAAATCATCAGTCTCCCTCTCTCTATCTGTCTGTGTGTGTGTCTCTCTCTCTTTTTTCTCTTTCTTTCTCTGTGTCCCCGTCTGTATCTCTCTCTCTCTGTCTCTCTCCAGTCCATCAATCAGTCAAAATCCCAGTGAAATTCATGATGTCTATATTTGACCCTCAGACACCGGGACTGTTTCGCATCAGATGACCCTCTGTCCACACCTGAGGAATCTCCCACCTTTCAGGGGGATTTTGTTGAGGGTGAGAACATTGCAAATCCTCAACAATTCAGGGAAATTAAATCCATCCCTCTGTCATAGTCAGGCGCAAATATATCGGGCCCGAGTCTCCCAAAGCTCCCATCACTGTCGGTCACTGGCTTTGCCCGGTCAGTGCTGTCACAACACAAGTTGCTGTCTCTTGTATTCGCTGGGTAAAATCATTGGGGCAAACACGGGAATATATAATGTGCTGCTTCAGTAATCTGCTCTCGGCTTCCAGCTCAACTCCCCCTCATTCTCGCTGATGTAATCTCTCTTTTTATCTCCCTTTCTTTCTGTCTCTCTCTCTCTATATTTTTCTGACTCTCTCTCTCTCACTCTCTCTATAATAGAAATATAGAAAATAGGTGCAGGAGTAGGCTATTCGGCCTTTCGAGCCTGCACCGCCATTCAATAAGATCATGGCTGATCATTCAACTTCAGTACCCCTTTCTTGCTTTCTCTCCACACGCCTTGATCCCTTTAGCCGTAAAGGCCATATCTAACTCCTTTTTGAATAAATCCAACGAACTGGCCTCAACAATTCTCTGTGGTAGAGAATTCCACAGGTTCACCACTCTCTGAGTGAAGAGGTTTCTCCTCATCTCAGTCCTAAATGGCTTACCCCTTATCCTTCGACTGCGACCCCCGAGTTCTGGACTTCCGCAACATTGGGAACATTCTTCCCGCATCTAACCTGTCCAGTCCTGTCAGAATTTTACATGTTTCTATGAGATCCCCTCTCATCCTTCTAAACTCCAGTGAATACAGGCCCAGTCGATCCAGTCTCTCCTCATATATGTCTCTCTCTATATATATTTTTCTGACTCTCACTCTCTATCGCTTTCTCGTTCTGTGTCTTCGTCTCTCTCACTCTCTCCATCTTTCCATTTCTGATTGTCTCTATCTCTCTCCAAGACACTCTCTCTCTCTCTCTCTCCAAGACTCTGTGCATATCTCTCTCTGCCTCTCTCGCTCTGTCTGTCTATCTCTCTTTGCCTCGCTCTCTCTCTCTCTGCCTCTCTTTGCCCCTCTCTCTGTTTCTCTCCCTGCCTCTTGCTTTGTCTCTCTCTCTCTATCACTATTTTCTCTCTCTCTGACTCTCTGTCTGTCTCGGTCTCCCTCTCTCAATGTCTCCCTTTCTCTTTGTCTCTATCTTTCCAAGTGTCTCTATCTCTTTCTCCATCTGTGTGCAGCTCTCTTTCTGCCTCTCTCCTTGTCTCTCTCTCTTTGCCTCTCCATCTGTCTTGCTCTCCCTCTGTCTCTCTCTAACTCTCTCTCCCACTCCTTGTCTATCTTTCTCTCTCACAGAGAGGGGCAAAGTGTGTTAGAAAGACAAGCCTGAAGGCTCTGTGCCTCAATGCAAGGAGTATTCGGAATAAGGTGGACAAATTAACTGCGCAGATAGCAGTTAACGATATGATGTAATTGGCATCACGGAGACATGGCTCCAGGGTGACCAAGGCTGGGAACTCAACATCCAGGGGTATTCAACATTTAGGAAGGATAGGCAGAAAGGAAAAGGAGGTGGGGTGGCATTGCTGGTTAAAGAGGAAATTAATGCAATAGTAAGAAAGGACATTAGCCTGGATGATGTGGAATCGATATGGGTGGAGCTACGGAATACCAAAGGGCAGAAAACGCTAGTGGGAGTTGTGTACAGACCATCAAACAGTAGTAGTGAGGTTGGGGACAGCATCAAACAAAAAATGAGGGATGTGTGCAATAAAGGTACAGCAGTTATCATGGGTGACTTTAATCTACATATTGATTGGGCTAACCAAAACTAGTAGCAATGCGGTGGAGGAGGATTTCCTGGAGTGTATTAGGGATGGTTGCTAGACCAATATGTCGAGGAACCAACCAGGGAGCTGGCCATCCTAAACTGGGTCTTGTGTAACGAGAGAGGATTAATTAGCAATCTTGTTGTGCGAGGCCCCTTGGGGAAGAGTGACCATAATATGGTAGAATTCTTTATTAAGATGGAGAGTGACAAAGTTAATTCAGAGACTAGGGTCCTGAACTTAAGGAAAGGTAACTTCGATGGTATGAGGCGTGAATTGGCTAGGATAGACTGGCGAATTATACTTAAAGGGTTAATGGTGGATAGGCAATGGCAGACATTTAAAGATCACATGGATGAACTTCAACAATTTACATCCCTGTCTGGAGTAAAAATAAAACGGGGAAGGTGGCTCAACCGTGGCTAACAAAGGAAATTAAGGATAGTGTTAAATCCAAGGAAGAGTCATAGAAATTGGGCAGAAAAAGCAGCAAACCTGAGGACTGGGAGAAATTTAGAATTCAGCAGAGGGGGACAAATAGTTTAATTAGGAGGGGGAAAATAGAATACGAGAAGAAGCTTGCCGGGAACATAAAAACTGACTGCAAAAGCTTCTATAGATATGTGAAGAGAAAAAGATTAGTGAAGAGAAACGTAGGTCCCTTGCAATCGGATTCAGGTGAATTTATAACGGGGAACAAAGAAATGGCAGACCAATTGAACAAATACTTTGGTTCTGTCTTCACGAAGGAAGGCGCAAATAATCTTCCGGGGACCGAGGGTCGAGTGAGAAGGAGGAACTGAAGGATATCCTTATTAGGCTGGAAATTGTGTTCGGGAAATTGATGGGATTGAAGGCCAATAAATCCCCAGGGCCTGATAGTCTGCATCCCAGAGTACTTAAGGAAGTGGCCCTAGAAATAGTGGATGCATTGATGATCATTTTCCAACAGTCTATCTACTCTGGATCAGTTCCTATGGACTGGACGGTAGCTAATGTAACACCACTTTTTAAAAAGGGAGGGAGAGAGAAAGTGGGTAATTATAGACCGGTTAGCCTGACATCAGTAGTGGGGAAAATGTTAGAGTCAATTATTAAGGATGAAACAGCAGCGCATTTGGAAAGCATTGACAGGATCGGTCCAAGTCAGCGTGGATTTATGAAAGGGAAATCATGCTTGATAAATCTTCTGGAATTTTTGGAGGATGTAACTAGTAGAGTGGACAAGGGAGAACCAGTGGATGTGGTGTATTTGGACTTTCAAAAGGCTTTTGACAAAGTCCCACACAAGAGATTGGTGTGCAAAATCAAAGCACATGGTATTGGGGGTAATGTACTGACGTGGATAGAGAACTGGTTGGCAGACAGGAAGCAGAGAGTCGGGATAAACGGGTCCTTTTCAGAATGGCAGGCAGTGACTAGTGGAGTGCTGCAGGGCTCAGTGCTGGGACCCCAGCTATTTACAATATACATCAATGATTTAGATGAAGGAATTGAGTGTAAAATCTCCAAGTTTGCAGATGACACTAAACTGGGTGGCGGTGTGAGCTGTGAGGGGGGTGCTAAGAGGCTGCAGGGTGACTTGGACAGGTTAGGTGAGTGGGCAAATGCATGGAAGATGCAATATAATGTGGATAAATGTGAGGTTGTCCACTTTGGGGGCAAAAACGTGAAGACAAAATATTATCTGAATGGCGGCAGATTAGGAAAAGGGGAGGTACAACGAGACCTGGGTGTCATGGTTCATCAGTCATTGAAAGTTGGTATACAGGTACAGCAGGCGGTGAAGAAGGCAAATGGTATGTTAGCCTTCATAGCTAGGGGATTTGAGTATAGGAGCAGGGAGGTCTTACTGCAGTTGTACAGGGCCTTGGTGAGGTCTCACCTGGAATATTGTGTTCAGTTTTGGTCTCCTAATCTGAGGAAGGACGTTCTTGCTATTGAGGGAGTGCAGCGAAGGTTCACCAGACTGATTCCTGGGATGGCAGGACTGACATATGAGGAGAGACTGGATCAACTGGTCCTTTATTCACTGGAGTTCAGAAGGATGAGAGGGGATCTCTTAGAAACATAAAGATTCTGACGGGACTGGACAGGTTAGATGCAGGAAGAATGTTCCCAATGTTGGGGAAGTCCAGAACCAGGGGACACAGTCTTAGGATAAGGGGTAGGCCATTTAGGACTGAGATGAGGAGAAACTTCTTCACTCAGAGTTGTTAACCTGTGGAATTCCCTGCCACAGAGAGTTGTTGATGCCAGTTCACTGGATATATTCAAGAGGGAGTTAGATGTGGCCCTTACGGCTAAAGGGATCAAGGGGTATGGAGAGAAAGCAGGAAAGGGGTACTGAGGGAATGAGCAGCCATGATCTTATTGAATGGTGGTGCAGGCTCGAAGGGCTGAATGGCCTACTCCTGCACCTATTTTCTATGTTTTTATGGGGCAAATGTGAGAGAGCTCAGACACTGAGTATGTTCAAGACAGAGGTGGATAATTTTGGGTAACGAAGGGGATGAAGGGATTATGGGGACAGAGCGGGAAGGTGGAGTTGAGGTCGATGATCGGCCATGATCCTGTTGAATGACTGAGCAGGCTCAAGGGGCCGAATGGCCAACTCCTGCTCCTATTTCTGATGTTCTTTTGAGAACGTCACAAAGGGAGAATAGAAATCATATCAGAAGAGGGGACAGGAGGAGACAAAAGGGGGACGAGAGAAAGGAAGGCCGAGAATGCAAATACAGAGAGAGTAGAATGGAGGCGAGGGGTTGAGATAAAACGTGAATAAAAGGGAGGGGAAGGAGAGAGTGAATGCAAATCCAGAGGCAGGAGAGCATGAAATCGAGGGGAGCAAGAATTCTAACTCCGTCCCTTTGACCTGTGCTGAACTCTCGCCCTGTTTAGGCTTTTGAAGTTGTGACTGTTGTTTTTAGATCCCAAGGAGCAGTGGATTAACGTGCAGCTTACTTCGACGACCAAGCTCCATCCTGAAATGAAGAAGAAGTTCATTGCGAGAGATAGCACGGCACTGAGGGCAAACACGAGGCAACACCTCACCACATCCTCCCTCTCACCGTCTTAATTCACCTTAGACACCTCACCAGCTCCACTTACCCCTCTGGGTATCGTCCACATTCATGGAGCTGTGGTAACGGGCAGCTCGAGGGGCTGAATGGCCTCCTGCTGTTCCTGTGTAACAGACTCGAGGGGCTGAATGGCCTCCTCCTGTTCCTGTGTAACAGACTCGAGGGGCTGAATGGCCTCCTCCTGTTCCTGTGTAACAGGCTCGAGGGGCTGAATGGCCTCCTGTTCCTGTGTAACAGACTCGAGGGGTTGAATGGCCTCCTCCTCTTCCTGTGTAACAGACTCGAGGGGCTGAATGGGCCTCCTCCTGTTCCTGTGTAACAGGCTCGAGGTGCTGAATGGCCTCCTCCTGTTCCTGTGTAACAGGCTCGAGGGGCTGAATGGCCTCCTCCTGTTCCTGTGTAACTGGCTCGAGGGGCTGAAAGGCCTCCTCCCATTCCAGTGTAACAGGCTCGAGGGGCTGAATGACCTCCTCCTGTTCCTGTGTAACTGGCTCGAGGGGCTGAATGACCTCCTCCTGTTCCTGTGTAACAGGCTCGAGGGGCTGAATGACCTCCTCCTGTTCCTGTGTAACTGGCTCGAGGGGCTGAATGACCTCCCCTCCTGTTCCTCTGTAACAGGCTCGAGGGACTGAATGGCCTTCTGTTCCTCTAACAGGCTCAGGGGGCTGAATGGCCTCCTGATGGTGGAATCATTCTCTGTCATTCTTTTCTCTCTCTCTCTCTGTCATGGTCTCTCTAACTCTTTCGGTCTCTCTCTTTCACTCTCTCTTCCTCTGTGTGTCTCGCTCTCTCTTTCTCTCCATTCTCCGCTTCTTTCTCTCTATTTCTCACCCACTGTCTCTCTCTCACCCTCTGTCTTTCTCTGCCACTGTCTCTATCTCGTTGTCTTTCTCTCACACACACTGTCTCTCTCTGTCTATCTCTCTCTCCCCTCTGTCACTGTTTCTCTCTCCCCCTCTCTCAAACACTCTCTTTTGCTGTCTCTCTCGCTCTCTGTCACTGTTTATCTCTCTCTCTCTCACTCTCTCACTGTTTATCTCTCTCTCACTCTGTCTCTCTTTATCCCTCTTTCTCTCCATCCCCCCTCTCTGTCACTGTTTATCTTTCTGTCTCTCTCTCTCTATCACTGTTTATCTCTCTCTCACTCTGTCTCTCTCTCTATCCCTCTTTCTCTCTATCCCCCCCTCTCTGTCACTGTTTATCTCTTTCTGTCTCTCTCTCTATCACTCTTACTGTTGCTCTCTCTATCCCCCCCTCGCGCTCTCTCTCTCTCTCCCTGTTTATCTCTCTCTCCCCCTGCACTCCCACCCTTGCTGCAACACTCACCCTTTCTCCTGTCTGCGATGCAGATGAATCAGATGATGAAGGAACACTGTCCAAACGAAGCGTTCAGTTTCAAGCCGGAGGATGTTGAGTGCTCGGATGCGGATTGCCGGACCGAGCCTGTCAGCCAGAGCCCATGATGCCGTCTCTGCGTGCGTGTGTGTGACACCTGCCTTGATTCCAGCTCTGTCTGACCGACCATTGTCTTTTTTAACGCAAGGAAACTCTCCGCAAAGGGTTAACCTCCAACTAGACGCGTGCTATTCTTGTATCACTTTTGATTCCTCTTCGCACTGCGAGGGCGCGGGAGCTTTCAGCGTTAGCAGTGGGAAATACCATCCCATGTTTAAGTAGTAACCACTGGACCGTTGAACCGAGACTCGGCCTCCAACTCGGGCCTGTTTCAGGCAGAGGGGACCTCCTGCTCAGTGAGGGAATCTCAGCAAAGACCCAGCCAGAGGCTCCTGAGCTTCAGGGAGCTATCAGTCTCCGCTGATAATGGGCGGGCGCGAGGGCAAGAGGTAGTCCTGGCCAAAGGACAAGCTCTGGGTGGATATCTGCGTTGTAATTGTGCTTTCTCTAGAGTGGGGGCAAGTAGCTGGTTGTGGTCCTTACAGAATTCATTCTAGACTTATAATTGCTGTTCTACCAAAGAATATCTTTACTTATGTGAGACAAAAGCTACACTTTTTAATAAGATGATGAAGGAAGCAGTTATGATGAAGAAAGGTTGAGCAGGTTGGGCCTGTACTCATTGGAGTTTAGAAGAATGAGAGATGATGTTTTTGAAACATATAAGATAATGGGGGGGGGCTCAACAGGGTAGATAGAGAGAGGATATTTCCCTTCGTGGGGGAATCTAGGGGCATAGTCTCAGAATAAAGGGCCGCCCATTTAGAACTGAGATGAGAAGAAATTTCTTCTGAGGGTTGTAAATCTGTGGAATCCTCTGCCCCAGAGAGCTGTGGAAGCTGGGACGTTGAATATATTTAAGGTGGAGATAGACAGATTTTGAGCGATGAGGGAGTAAAAGGTTATGGGGAACGGGCACGGAAATGGAGCTGAGCCCACGATCGGATCAGCCATGATTGTATTGAATGGCAGAGCAGGCGCGAGGAGCCAAATGGCCGACTCCTGCTCCTATTCCTTATGTTCTTATCGTCCTGTCAAAAGGAGAACCTCTGGGTAGATATCATCATTGTAATTGGGGTTTCTCTAGAGTGGGGAGGTAATCAGTTGGTTGTGGTCCTTACAGAGTTAATTGTAGGCTTATAAGCAAAGATACTTTTTGGTAGAATAGCAATTATGAGACAAAAGCTAAATGTTTTGATAAGATGAGGGAGGAATGGAGTTATACCGAGCTCATGAGCCCAGTGCAAAATAGGTAAGGGCACCAGCTTTATTAACCGAAGTTACTGGTAACAGGCGGGTCCAGTGAGATTCTCCTGACATGGAGATTTATTCCTGAGGAAGTGGAAAGCATCTTGCCCCACGTCAGTGAACAGGCGTGTTGTGGAAATGACCCAGTGGTCGGTCCCCGTTCTGTGGTGTGACGGTGGAAAGCTGTAGATGTGAGCCAGACATGGTCAGGGCAGTTGTAGCTTCCATTGATGGATATTTGGACAAGGGGGAACCTGGAGCTTAGAAAGGAGCAATAACGTGGCAGACGGGAGAGGGGATTTGTACTGCAAGGGTTTGTAGGGCCTGAATACTGAGCCCAGAACTGTAAGGCCCTTTGAGCCCTCGACCATCAGCTGTGTCCGTAAGCCCCATCGATTTAGTGTGTGTTTAAATGCGACTGCATGATTTGTACTGTTCAATAAATCGACAAACGCTTAACCTGCACGTGTCAAGAAGCTTATTGATCTTGGAGGAATGGCGAGATCATCTGATCAGGAAAAGCCTGTTTTTTTTCTCCCGGTAAGGAACGCTCGCTGTCCAATGATTGGTGGAGGGAGGCTGGGGTCAGATGGGATGTCACTGTAACCGGTGGGTGGGGGGTCTTTCCATCCCCCATCCCGCATCCCCAGTTACCGTGTGTCGTTTCCCCCCCCCCAATTGTATTGTGCTCACCTTGGCTAATCCATCTCACTCAAAATGGCTCACACAGGGACATGGGGACAGGAGTAGGTGGTTCAGCCCCTCGAGCCTGTTCCCCCACTGAATGAGATCATGGCTGATCTGTATGTTAACTCCGTCTACCTGCCTTGGTCCCATATCCCTTGATAGCCTTACCCAACAAAAGGCTCAGTATTGAAATTTGCAATTAACCCCCAGCCTGAACAGGTTTCTGTGGGGAGAGAGTCTCAGATTTCCACTGCCCTTTGTGTGAAGAAGTTTTTCCTGACATCACCTCTGATCGGCCTAGCTCGAATTTTTGAGGTTATGCCCCATAAGAACATAAGAAATAGGAGCAGGAGTAGGCCATTTGACCCCTCGAGCCTGCTCCGCCATTCAGTAAGATCATGGCTGATCTGATCTTGGCCTCGTCCACTTCCCCACCCTTGACTCCCCTATAGTGCAAGAATTTGTCGATCTCAGCCTTGAATATATTCAATGAACCAGCCTCTACAGCTCCCTGCGGCAGAGAATTCCATAGATTTACAACCCTCAGAGAAGAAATTCCTCCTTATCTCCATTTTAAATGGGCGGCCTCTTATTCTGAAACTATGCCGAGTTCTAGATTCCCCAACGAGGGGAAACATCCTCTCTGCATCTACCCTGTCCAGCCCCATCAGTATCCTACACGTTTCAATAAGATCACCTCTCATTCTTCTAAACTCCAATGAGTAAAGGCCCAACCTGCTCAACCTTTCCTCATAAGACAATCACTTCATCCCAGGAGTGTGTTAGCATTTATTGGGAGGTCCCTGGGAGTGTGTCAGTATTTACAGGGGGTCCCCGGGAGTGTGTCAGTATTTACAGGGGGTCCCTGGGAGTGTGTCAGTATCTACAGGGGGTCCCTGGGAGTGTGTCAGTATCTACAGGGAGTCCCTGGGAGTGTGTCAGTATCTACAGGGGGTCCTCGGGAGTGTGTCAGTATCTACAGGGAGTCCCCGGGATTGTGTCAGTATCTACAGGGGGTCCCTGGGAGTGTGTCAGTATCTACAGGGGGTCCTCGGGAGTGTGTCAGTATCTACAGGAGGTCCCTGGGAGTGTGTCAGTATCTACAGGAGGTCCCTGGGAGTGTGTCAGTATCTACAGGGGGTCCTCGGGAGTATGGCAGCATTTACAGTGGGTCCCCGAGAGAGTGTCAATATTTACAGGGGGTCCCCAGGAGTGTGTCAATATTTACAGGGGATCCCTGAGAGTGTGTCAGTATTTACAGGGGATCCCTGGGAGTATGCCAGTGTTTACTGGGGGTCTCCGGGAGTGTGTCATTATTACAGGTGGTGCACAGGAGTGTGCCAGGATTTAAATGGAGGTCCCCGGGAGTGTGCCAGTATTCACAGCAGGTCCCCGGGAGTGTGTCGATATTCAAATGAGGTCCCCGGGAGTGTGTCAGTTTTTACAGGGGGTCCCCGGGAGTGTGTCTGTATTTACAGGGGGTCCCCGGGAGTGTGTCTGTATTTACAGGGGGTCCCCGGGAGTGTGTCTGTATTGACAGGGGGGTCCCCGGGAGTGTGTCTGTATTGTCAGGGGGTCCCCGGGAGTGTGTCTGTATTTACAGGGGGTCCCCGGGAGTGTGTCTGTATTGTCAGGGGGTCCCCGGGAGTGTGTCTGTATTGTCAGGGGGTCCCCGGGAGTGTGTCTGTATTGACAGGGGGTCCCCGGGAGTGTGTCTGTATTGACAGGGGGTCCCCGGGAGTGTGTCTGTATTGACAGGGGGTCCCCTGGAGTGGGAGTGGGAGCGGGTGCAGGAGTCAGCCACCCTGAGAAGATGACTGAATCACACAGTGCGACAAAACCGGTGTCACAGGATCTCAGGTAGCTGATTGGACCGAGGTCAAGCCAAGCAGTGGGGTCAGGACCTAGGAGTCGTCAGCGAGGCGCGGGAAGAGCAAGGTCGGGGCCCAGGAGCGAGGACACCCTTTACCCTCGGGCGGTAAGCATGGAGACACTTTTATCGCCCATCTGGGGCGTGAACAGAGGCGGATTCAGTTTAACATAGAGTTTAATAGATACAGTAATACTGATGCATAGTAGGTTGTTGGAACAGTTCATTTTGTTGTTATTCGATCTTCTTTGGCTCACTAGTGGGGTGCCGCAGGGCTCAGTGCTGGGACCCCAGCTATTTACAGTATACATTGAGATGATTTAGATGAAGGAATTGAGTGTAATATCTCCAAGTTTGCAGATGACACTAAGCTAGGTGGCGGTGTGAGCTGTGAGGGGGACACGAAGAGGCTGCAGGGTGATTTGGACAGGTTAGGTGAGTGGGCAAATGCTTGGCAGATGTAGTATAATGTGGATAAATGTGAGGTTATCCACTTTGGGGGCAAAAACACGAAGGCAGAATATTATCTGAATGGCGGCAGATTAGGAAAAGGGGAGGTGCAACGAGACCTGGGTGTCATGGTTCATCAGTCATTGAAAATTGGCATGCAGGTACAGCAGGCGGTGAAGAAGGCAAATGGTATGTTGGCCTTCATAGCTAGGGGATTTGAGTATAGGAGCAGGGAGGTCTTACTGCAGTTGTACAGGGCCTTAATGAGGCCTCACCTGGAATATTGTGTTCAGTTTTGATCTCCTAATCTGAGGAAGGACGTTCTTGCTATTGAGGGAGTGCAGCGAAGGTTCACCAGACTGATTCACGGGATGGCTGGACTGACATATGAGGAGAGACTGGATCAACTGGGCCTTTATTCACTGGAGTTGAGAAAGATGAGAGAGGATCTCATAGAAACATAAAAATTCTGACGGGACTGGACAGGTTAGATGCAAGAAGAATGTTCTCGATGCTGGGGAACTCCAGAACCAGGGAACATAGTTTAAGGATAAGGGGTAAGTCATTTAGGATGGACCGGAGGAGAAACTTCTTCACTCAGAGTTGTTAACCTGTGGAATTCCTAACCGCAGAGAGTTGTTGATGCCAGTTTATTGGATATATTCAAGAGGGAGTTAGATATGGCCTTTACGGCCAAAGGGATCAAGGGGTATGGAGAGAAAGCAGGAAAGTGGTACTGAGGGAATGATCAGCCATGATCATATTGAATGGTGGTGTTGGCTCAAATTGCCGAATGGCCTACTCCTGCACCTATTTTCTATGTTTCTATGTCAATAGGTAGACTGGAGCCTGCAGCCTGCTCACAGATGGTTACTGAGCCCCACTCTCAGCTCCCTCACTGACCAGCCCCTCCCAGCCCTTGAGTTTGGTGCTCACTCCGTGTTCTGTAAATGTAGACAACTACTTATCATTGGTAGATCTCCCGGGGCATTGCTTGGGGCAGTCTGCAGGGTGAGCAACAGTCACACATGTAACTGGGCCCCACTGAGAGAAGGAGGCACAGAGAAGACAACCAATCCCATCACTGCCCAATGCCTGCACACCCGACTCTCTGGTTCATAACCAAGTGCAAAGCTGTTATTGTATTCCAGCACATCCAACCTAAGGCCCAAGGCTTTTTGGCCAAACACAGTTGCATCAAGGTGAGGCCCTTTAACTGGACGGGTCAAACTGTGACATCACAGGACAAGCCTGACCCTACCCTGTGCATCACGTGATCACTGACATCACGATAGGTTTGTAAACAGGGGCAACATGAGGCAGAAGAGGCTGCACAAGCAGTTTCAGTGAAGGAAAGGGAGCTGTACTGACTGTGACTAAGTGGCTGATCTCTCTAGGAGTGAATGTGACCGGCTAGAAGACCTGATGAAGGGAGCGTGAACAATGGAATCATCGCTAACCAGCTGACAGTCGGAAGGGTGTTGCTGTAGAAGGTTTGTTTATTCCAGCTAGAATAATTCCCCTGTGAAAGTCAGAGTGCCGAACACCATAAACCACTGCAGTGACCATGCAGACATCAATGCTCAAACCCTGGGAACTGAAACCAGATCAGTACTCGCTCGTTCTGATCAACTGGGATAATCCCTGGGATAAGGAGTCGATGGGAAACTCTTGTCCCAGCTGTTACTAGTGCCCTCTGACCTTGCCAATCCCTGGGTTCTTGTCAAGAACCTGCTCCCAGGTCAGCTGGCTCAGGTACTGCCACCAATAGCCCTCCGATTATGTCAGAGAAGTTCCTTGTCCCAGTCATCCTGGTTCACCAGATGGCATTGCTGCCATTCTGGACCATCTCTCGGATTCTGAAGAAGGTGTACATTCCCCAACTCCACAACCTTTAATACTCAGGTGGCATCAGAATCGGTGGCCAGTGACATTACATGAAAAGAAACAAGTTGATAGTTTTGCCCCCAGAATCTGCATTAAGCATTTACAGCTTCAATGGTTTACATAGAAAATAGGTGCAGGAGTAGGCCATTCGGCCCTTCGAGCCTGCACCACCATTCAATGAGTTCATGGCTAAACATGCAACTTCAGTACCCCATTCTTGCTTTCTCGCCATACCCCTTGATCCCCCAAGTAGTAAGGACTACATTTAACTCCTTTTTGAATATATTTAGTGAATTGGCCTCAACAACTTTCCATGGTAGAGAATTCCACAGGTTCACCACTCTCTGGTTGAAGAAGTTTCTCCTCATCTCGGTCCTAAATGGCTTACCCCTTATCCTTAGACTGTGACACCTGGTTCTGGACTTCCCCAACATTGGGAACATTCTTCCTGCATCTAACCTGTCGAAACCCGTCAGAATTTTAAACGTTTCTATGAGATTCCCTCTCATTCTTCTGAACTCCAGTGAATACAAGCCCAGTTGATCCAGTCTTTCTTGAGATGTCAGTCCCACCATCCTGGGAATCAGTCTGGTGAACCTTCAACGCACTCCCTCAATAGCAAGAATGTCTTTCCTCAAGTTAGGAGACCAAAACTGTACACAATACTCCAGGTGTGGCCTCACCAAGGCCCTGTATAACTGTTGTAACACCTCCCTGCCCCTGTACTCAAATCCCATTGCTATGAAGGCCAACATGCCATTTGCCTTCTTAACTGCATATGTACCATGACACCCAGGTCTTGTTGCACCTCTCCTTTTCCTAATCTGTCACCATCAGATAATAGTCTGTCTCTCTGTTTTTACCACCAAAGTGGATAACCTCACATTTATCCACATTATTCTTCATCTGCCATGCATTTGCCCACTCACCTAACCTATCCAGGTCACTCTGCAGCCTCATAGCATCCTCCTCGCAGCTCACACTGCGAACCAACTTAGTGTCATCTGCAAATTTGGAGATACTACATTTAATCCCCTCATCTAAATCATTAATGTACAATGTAAACAGCTGGGGCCCCAGCACAGAACCTTGCGGTTCCCCACTAGTCACTGCCTGCCATTCTGAAAAGTACCCATTTACTCCTACTCTTTGCTTCCTGTCTGACAACCAGTTCTCAATCCACGTCAGCACACTAACCCCAATCCCATGTGCTTTAACTTTGCACATTAATCTCTTGTATGAGACCTTGTCGAAAGCCTTCTGAAAGTCCAAATACACCACATCAACTGGTTCTCCCTTGTCCAATCTACTGGAAACATCCTCAAAAAATTCCAGAAGATTTGTCAAGCATGATTTCCCTTTCACAAATCCATGCTGACTTGGACCTATCATGTCACCTCTTTCCAAATGCGCTGCTATGACATCCTTAATAATTGATTCCATAATTTTACCCACTACCGATGTCAGGCTGACCAGTCTATAATTCCGTTTTCTCTCCCTCCTTTTTAAAAAAAGTGGGGTTACATTGGCTACCCTCCACTCCATAGTAACTGATCCAGAGTCTATGGAATGTTGGAAAATGACTGTCAATGCATCCGCTATTTCCAAGGCCACCTCCTTAAGTACTCTGGGATGTAGACCATCAGGCCCTGGGGATTTATGGGCCTTCAATCCCATCAATTTCCCCAACACAATTTCCCGACTGATAAGGATTTCCCTCAGTTCCTCCTTCTTACTCGACCCTCTGACCCCTTTTATATCCGGAAGGTTGTTTGTGTCCTCCTTAGTGAATACCAAACAAAAGTACTTGTTCAATTGGTCTGCCATTTCTTTGTTCCCAGTTATGACTTCCCCTGATTCTGACTGCAGGGGACCTACGTTTGTCTTTACTAACCTTTTTCTCTTTACATATCTATAGAAGGTTTTGCAGTCCATTTTAATGTTCACTGCAAGCTTCCTCTCGTACTCTATTTTCCCTGCCCTAATCAAACCCTTTTGTCCTCCTCTGCTGAGTTCTAAATTTCTCCCAGTCCCTGGGTTCGCTGCTATTTCTGGACAATTTGTATGCCACTTCCTTGGCTTTAATATTATCCCTGATTTCCCTTGATAGCCACGGTTGAGTCACCTTCCCTTTTTTATTTTTACGCCAGATAGGGATGTACAATTGTTGTAGTTCATCCATGCGGTCTCTAAATGTCTGCCATTGCCCATCCACTGTCAACCCCTTAAGTATCATTCGCCAGTCTATCCTGGCCAATTCACGCCTCATACCTTCAAAGTTACCCTCCTTTAAGTTCTGGACTATGGTCTCTGAATTAATTGTTTCATTCTCCATCCTAATGTAGAATTCCACCATATTATGGTCACTCTTCCGCAAGGGGCCTCGCACAACGAGATTGCTAATTAATCCTCTCTCATTACACAACACCCAGTCTAAGATGGCCTCCCCCCTAGTTGGTTCCTTGACATATTGGTCTAGAAAATCATCCCTTATACACTCCAGGAAATCCTCCTCCACCGTATTGTTTCCTGTTTGGTTAGCCCAATCTATATGCATATTAAAGTCACCCATGATAACTGCTGCACCTTTATTGCATGCACCCCTAATGTCCTGTTTGCTGCCCTCCCCAACATCACTACTACTGTTTGGAGGTCTGTACACAATTCCCACTAGCGTTTTCTGCCCTTTGGTATTCCGTAGCTCCACCCATACCGATCCCACATCATCTAAGCTGATGTCTTTCCTTATAATTGCATTAATTTCCTCTTTAACCAGCAACGCCACCCCGCCTTCTTTTCCTTTCTGTCTATCCTTCCTAAATGTTGAATACCCCTGGATGTTGAGTTCCCAGCCTTGGTCACCCTGGAGCCATGTCTCCGTGATGCCAACCACATCGTATCCGTTAACTGCTATCTGTGCAGTTAATTTGCCCACCTTATTCCGAATACTCCTCGCATTGAGGCTCAGAGCCTTCAGGCTTGCCTTTTTAACACACTTTGACCCTTTAGAAATTTACTGCAAAGTGGCCCTTTTTGTTTTTTGCCTTGGGTTTCTCTGCCCTCCCCCTTTACTCATCTCCTTTCTGTCTTTTGCTTCTGTCTCCATTTTGTTTCCCTCTGTCTCCCTGCATTGGTTCCCATCTCCCTGCCATATTAGTTTAACTCCTCCCCAATAGCATTAGCAAACACTCCCCCTAGGACATTGGTTCTGGTCCTGCCCAGGTGCAGACCGTCCGGTTTGTACTGGTCCCACCTCCCCCAGAACCGGTTCCAATGCCCCAGGAATTTGAATCCCTCCCTGCTGCACCACTGCTCAAGCCACGTATTCATCTGCGCTATCCTGCGATTCCTACTCTGACTAGCACGTGGCACTGGTAGCAATCCTGAGATTACTACTTTTGAGGTCCTACTTTTTAATTTAGCTCCTAGCTCCTTAAATTCGTCTCGTAGGACCTCATCCGATTTTTTTACCTATATCGTTGGTACCAATATGCACCACGACAACTGGCTGTTCACCCTCCATTTTCAGAAAGTCCTGCACCCGCTCCAAGACATACTTGACCCTTGCACCAGGCAGTCAACACACCATCCTGGAGTCTCGGTTGCGGCCGCAGAAACGCTTATCTATTCCCCTTACAATTGAATCCCCTATCACTATCGCTCTCCCACTCTTTTTCCTGCCCTCCTGTGCAGCAGAGCCAGCCACGGTGCCTTGAACTTGGCTGCTGCTGCCCTCCCCTGATGAATCATCCCCCCCAACAGTACTCAAAGCGGTGTATCTGTTTTGCAGGGGGATGACCGCAGGGGACCCCTGCACTACCTTCCTTCCACTGCTGTTGGTCTTCCTTTCCCTATCTGGCTGTGGACCCTTTACCTGCAGTGAGACCAACTCACGTCATTCTCAGCATCGTGGATGTTCCAGAGTGAATCCACCCTGAGCTCCAATTCCGCAACGCGGTCTGTCATGAGCTGGAGGCGGATACACTTCCCGCACACGTAGTCGTCAGGGACACCGGAAGTGTCCCTGAGTTCCCACATAGTACAGGAGGAGCATATCACGTATCTGAGCTCTCCTGCCATGACTTAACCCTTAGATACACTTAATTTGGCGACAACAATGTTAACAGGTTACTTACTGATATAAAAAAGAAAAAGACAACAATGTTAACAGGTTACTGATATAAAAAAGAAAAAGAAAAGCTACTCACCAATCACTTACCCCTTTGGCTTTGACATCACCTTTTGATTTCTTTCTACTTTCTTGCAACGCCACGAACTCCCGCCTCTCGCTGCCGTTGGGCCTTTTGTAAGCCTCACCAACGCCACGAACTCCGCCTCTGACTACCCTTACGATACAAGGGTAGCGCTAAAGTACCTGTAGTTGTCTTGTTGTGATCCAGTGATTTAAAAACAAATCTGCAATTTCTACTTCTGCTAGAGGTACACGGTTGGCATCAGGGTGAGAGAGAAAATGGGCGTTTCATCAAAGTACCTACAGACTAAAGTCGTGAGTAACAAAACCACAAAGACAAGTGGATGAGATACACACGAGAGAGCACAGAAATAATAGAAACATAGAAAATAGGTGCAGGAGTAGGCCATTCGGCCCTTCGAGCCTGCACCACCAATCAATAAGATCATTGCTGATCATTCACCTCAGTATCCCTTTCCTGCTTTCTCTCCATACCCCTTGTTCCCTTTAGCCGTAAGGGCCATATCTAACTCCCTCTTGAATATGTCCAATGAACTGGCATCAACAACTCTCTGCAGCAGGGAATTCCACAGGTTAACAACTCTCTGAGTGAAGAAGTTTCTCCTCATCTCAGTCCTAAATGGTCGACCCCTTATCCTATCCCTTATCCATGTCCCCTGGTTCTGGACTTCCTCAACATTGGGAACATTCTTCCCGCATCTAACCTGTCCAGTCCCGTCACAATCTTATACGTTTCTATGAGATTCCCTCTCATTCATTTAAACTCCAGTGAATAAAGGCCCAGTTGATCAAGTCTCTCCTCATATGTCAGTTCAGCCATCCCTGGAATCAGTCTGGTGAACCTTCGCTGCACTCCCTCAATAGCAAGAACGTCCTTCCTCAGATTAGGAGACTAAAACTGAACACAATATTCCAGGTGAGGCCTCACCAAGACCCCATACAATTGCAGTAAGACCTCCCTGCTCCTATACTCAAATCCCCTACCTATAAAGGCCAACATACCATTTGTCTTCTTCACCACCTGCTGTACCTGCATGCCAACTTTCAATGACTGATGAACCATGACAACCAGGTCTCGTTGCACCTCCCCTTTTCCTAATCTGCCGCCATTCAGATAATATTCTGCCTTTGTGTTTTTGCCACCAAAATGGATAACCTCACATTATCCACATTATACTGCATCTGCCATTCATTTGCCCACTCACCTAACCTGTACAAGTCACCCTGCAGCCGCTTAGCATCCTCCTCACAGCTCATACCGCCACCCAGTTTAGTGTCATCTGCAAACTTGGAGATATTACACTTAATTCCTTCATCTAAATCATTAATGTATATTGTAAAGAGCTGGGGTCCCAGCACTGAGCCCTGCGGCACTCCACTAGTCACTGCCTGCCATTCTGAAAAGGACCTGTTTATCCCTACTCTCTGCTTCCTGTCTGCCAACCAGTTCTCCATCCACATCAGTACATTACCCCCAATACCATGTGCTTTGATTTTTCACACCAATCTCTGGTGCGAGACCTTGTCAAAAGCCTTTTGAAAGTCCAAATACACCACATCCACTGGTTCTCCGTTGTCCACTTTGCTAGTTACATCCTCAAAAAATTCCAGAAGATTGTCAAGCATGATTTCCCTTTCATAAGTCCATGCTGAGTTGGACCGATCCTGTCACTGCTTTCCAATTGTGCTGCTATTTCATCTTTAATAATTGATTCCAACATTTTCCCCACTACTGATGTCAGGCTAATCGGTCTACAATTACCCCATTTCTCTCTCCCTCTTTTTTTGTACAGTGGTGTTACATTAGCTACCCTCTAGTCCATAGGAACTGATCCAGAGTCGATAGACTGTTGGAAAATGATCACCAATGCATCCACTATTTCTAGGGCCACTACCTTAAGTACTCTGGGATGTAGACTATCAGGCCCCAGGGATTTATCGGCCATCAATCCCATCAATTTCCCGCCTAATAAGGATTTCCTTCAGTTCCTCCATCTCATTAGATCCTCGGTCCCCAAGTATTTCCAGAAGGTTATTTGTGTCTTCCTTCGTGAAGACAGAACCAAAGTATTTGCTCAACTGGTCTGCCATTTCTTTGTTCCCCATTATAAATTCATCTGAATCTGACTGCAAGGGACCTATGTTTGTCTTCACTAATCTTTTTCTCCTCACATATCTATAGATGCTTTTGCAGTCAGTTTTTATGTTCCCAGCAAGTTTCCTCTCATACTCTATTTTCCCCCTCCTAATTAAACCCTTTGACCTTCGCTGCTGAATTCTAAATTTCTCCCAGTCCTCAGGTTTGCTGCCTTTTCTAGCCAATTTATATGCCTCTTCCTTGGATTTAACACTATCCCTAATTTCCCTAGTTAGCCACAGTTGAGCCACCTTTTATTTTTACTCCAGACAGGGATGTACAATTGCTGAAGTTCATCCATGTAATCTTTAAATGTTTGCCATTGCCTATCCATCGTCAACACTTTAAGTATCATTCGCCAGTCTATCCTAGCCAATTCACATCTCATACTGTCGAAGTTACCCTTCCTTAAGTTCAGGACCCTAGTCTCTGAATTAACTGTGTCACTCTCCATCTTAATAAAGAATTCTACCATATTATGGTCACTCTTCCCCAAGGGGCCTCGCACAACAAGATTACTAATTAGTCCTTTCTCATTACACATCACCCAGTCTAGGATGGCCAGCTCTCTAGCTGGTTCCTCGACATATTGGTCTCGAAAACCATCCCTAATACACTCCAGGAAATCCTCCTCCACCGTATTGCTACCAGTTTGGTTAGCCCAAACAATATGTTCATTAAATTCGCCCATGATAACTGCTGTATCTTTATTGCATGCATCCCTAATTTATTGTTTGATGTCATCCCCAACCTCACTACTACTGTTTGGTGGTCTGTACACAACTCCCACTAGCGTTTTCTGCCCTTTGGTATTCCGCAGCTCCACCCATACAGATTCCACATCATCCAAGCTAATGTCCTTCCTTACTATGGCATTAATTTCCTCTTTAACCAGCAACACTACCCCACCTCCTTTTCCTTTCTGTCTATCCTTCCTGAATGTTGAATACCCCTGGATGTTGAGTTCCCAGCCTTGGTCACCCTGGAGCCATGTCTCCGTGATGCCAATTATATCATATTCATTAATTGCTGCCTGTGCAGTTAATTCATCCACCTTATTCCGAATACTCCTCGCATTGAGGCACAGAGCCTTCAGGCTTGTCTTTTTAACACACTTTGCCCCTTTAGAATTTTGCTGTAATGTGGCCCTTTTTGATTTTTGCTTTGGATTTCTCTGCCCTCCACTGTTCCTTTTCTTCTTCCTATCTTTTGCTTCTGCCCCCATTTTACTTCCCTCTGTCTCCCTGCATAGGTTCCCATCTCCCATATTAGATTAACCCCTTCCCAACAGCACTAGCAAACACTCCCCCTAGGACATTGGTTCCGGTCCTGCCCAGGTGCAGACTGTCCGGCTTGTACTGGTCCCACCTCCCCCAGAACCGGTTCCAATGTCCGAGGAATTTGAATCCCTCCCTTCTGCACCACTCTTCAAGCCACGTATTCATCTTAGCTATCCTGCGATTCCTACTCTGACTAACACGTGGCACTGGTAGCAATCCCGAGATTACTACCTTTGAGGTCCTAATTTTTAATTTAACTCCTAGCTCTTATGATTTTATTGAATGGTGGTGCAGGCTCGAAGGTGCCGAATGGCCTACTTCTGCACCTATTTTCTATGTTTCTCCTCAAATTCAGCTTGTAGGACCTCATCCTGTTTTTTTCCCCTCCAAAATGTCCTGCACCCTCTCCAAGACATCCTTGACCCTTGCACAAGGGAGGCAACATACCATCCTGGAGTCTTGATTGCAGCTCCAGGAATGTCTATCTATTCCGCTTACAATAGAATCCCCTACCACTATAGCTCTCCCATTCTTTTTCCTGCCCTCCTGTGCCACCCACGGTGCCATGAACTAGTGCTGCTGCCCTCCCCTGGTGAGTCATCCCCCTCAACAGTACCCAAAACGATGTATCTGTTTTGGAGGGGGATGGCTGCAGGGGACCCCTCCACTACCTTCCTTCCACTGCTCTTCCTGCTGATCACCCATTCCCTATCTCTCCGTGTAACCTTTACCTGCGGTACGACCAACTCACTAAACGTGTTATTCACGACATCCTGAGCATCGCGGATGCTCCAGAGTGAATCCACCCGCAGCTCTAGTGCCGCAATGCGGTCTGTCAGGAGCTGCAGCTGGATACACTTCCCGCACATGTAGTCGTCAGGGACACTGGAAGCATCCCCGAGTTCCCACAAAGCACAGGAGGAGCATGACACGTGTCCGAGCTCTCCTGCCATGACTTAACCCCTAGATTAACTTAATTTGGCAACAACAATGATAAAGGTTATCTACTGATAAAGGAAAAGAAAAAAATACTCACCAATCACTTACCTTCTTGGCTGTGACGTCACTCTTCGATTTCTTTCTACTTCTTTTCCCCAGTACTGGTGCCAGTGCCCCATGAATGGAAACCTATTTCTCCCACACCACTCTTTGAGCCATGCATTCAACACTCTGATTTGATTGACCGCATGCCAATTTTCACATGGTTCTGCTCTAATTTAGACACTAGCTGCTCATACTAACTGTGGTTGGGAAAATGTTGGAGTCCATTATTAAAGAAGCAGTAGCAGGACATTTGGAAAAGCAAAATTCAGTCAGGCAGAGTCCGCATGGATTTATGAAGGGGAAGACATGTTTTACAAATTTGCTGGAATTCTTTGAGGATTTAACGAACAGGGTAGATAAAGGGGAACCAGTGGATGTGGTGTATTTGGACTTCCAGAAGGCATTTGACAAAGTGCCACATAAAAGGTTACTGCACAAGGTAAAAGTTCACGGGGTTTGGGGGGTATATATTAGCATGGATAGAGGATTGGCTAACTAACAGAAAACAGAGAGTCGGGATAAATGGTTCATTCTCTGGTTGGCAATCAGTAACTAGTGGGGTGCCGCAGGGATCAGTGCTGGGACCCCAACTATTTACAGTCTATATTAACAACTTGGAAGAAGGGACTGAGTGTAACGTAGCCAAGTTTGCTGATGATACAAAGATGGGAGGAAAAGTAATGTGTGAGAAGGACACAAAAAATCTGCAAAAGGACATAGACAGGCTAAGTGAGTGGGCAAAAATGTGGCAGACGGAGTATAATGTTGGAAAGTGTGAGGTCATGCACTTTGGCAGAAAAAAAATCAAAGAGCAAGTAATTATTTAAATGGAGAAAGATTGCAAAATGCTGCAGTACAGCGGGACCTGGGAGTATTTGTACATGAAACACAAACGGTTAATATGCAGGTACAGCAAGTGATCAGGAAGGCCAATGGAATCTTGGCCTTTATTGCAAAGGCCACACCTAGAACACTGCGTGCAGTTTTAGTTTCCATATTTACGAAAGGATATTTTTGATTTGGAGGCAGTTCAGAGAAGGTTCACTCGGTTGATTCTGGGGATGAGGGGTTTGACTTATGAGGAAAGGTTGAGTAGGTTGGGCTTCTACTCATTGGAATTCAGAAGAATGAGAGGTGATCTTATCGAAATGTATAAGATTATGAGGGGGTTTGACAAGGTGGATGCAGAGAGGATGTTTCCACTGATGGGGAGACTAGAACTAGAGGGGCCACCCATTTAAAACTGAGATGAGGAGGAATTTCTTCTCTGAGGATTGTTAATCTGTGGAATTCGCTGCCTCAGAGAGCTGTGGAAACTGGGACATTGAATAAATTTAAGACAGAAATAGACAGTTTCTTAACCGATAAGGGGTTATGGGGAGTGGGCAGGGAAGTGGAGCTGAGTCCATGATCAGAGCAGCCATGATCTTATTGAATGGCGGAGCAGGCTCGAGAGGCCGTATGGCCTACTCCTGTTTCTTATGTTCTTATACTCCGTCAGCAGCACCTCTTTCTTAGTCCTACCTATGTCATTGGACCACAACTTGATCTTTTCCCTCCAGTCCCGAGGAGATGTCCTTAACCCTGCCACCAGGCAGGCAACACAGCCTTCGGGACTCACGCTCTCGGCTGCAGAGAACAGTATCTATCCCTCTGACTATATTGTCCCCTTGCACTATAACATTTTTAATGCCCCAACTTGAATGCCCCTATACCACGGTGCTGTGGTCAGTTTGCTCATCCTCCCTGCAGTCCCTGCTCTCATCCAGTTTGCAAGAACCTCATACCTGTTGGACAGCACAAAGGCTGAGGCTCTTCCAATGCTACTGTCTGGATCCCCATACCTGCATCATTCATAGTCACACCCTACCTTGTCTGAACATTGACCAAATCTGAAGTGCTTAACCTCAGGGGTGTGACTGCCTCCTGGAACACAGTGTCCAGCTAACTTTCTCCCTCGCTGATGCATCACAATGTCCGAAGCTCGGACTGCAGCTCATCAACACGGAGCCAAAGTTCCTCGAGCTACAGACACTTACTACAGATGTGGTCGCCGTGGATCATACTGGTGTCCACCAGCTCCCACATGCTACAGCTGCAAACATCACCTGCCCTGCCGTCTCTATTGTATTTTATTTAACTAATTAGTTTTTCATGTTCTGAATTATCACTCAATCTATGGCTTTTAATCGAGGTAATAAACTTGTTTAATTTATTAAATTTGGTGATATATTTGAGGTCTTTACTGTAACTTAGCTCAGGGTCCTAATTTAACCTTATATTTATGTTTTATATATCAAGCTTGACCTCTTTTCCCCATCACACTGGATTCCCACACTCACCAAATTCCCTTGCACTCTGCTGAAACCTGCATTCAGGTGAAGCTGCTCCGTGCGTGAACAAAATGGTTTTATGAAGGGAAATCATGTTTGACAAATTTACTGGAGTTCTTTGAGGATGTAACGAACAGGGTGGATAAGGGGGAACCAGTGGATGTGGTGTATTTGGATTTCCAGAAGGCATTCGATAAGTTGCCACATAAAAGGTTACTGCACAAGATAAAAGCTCACGGGGTTGGGGGTAATATATTAGCATGGATAGAGGATTGGCTAACTAACAGAAAACAGAGAGTCGGGATAAATGGGTCATTTTCCGGTTGGCAAACAGTAACCAGTGAGGTGCCGCAGGGATCGGTGCTGGGTCCTCAACTATTTACAATCTATATTAATGACTTGGATGAAGGGACCGAGTGTAATGTGGCCAAGTTTGCTGATGATACAAAGATAGATGGGAAAGCAAATTGTGAGGACACAAAAAATCTGCAAAGGGATATAGACAGGCTAAGTGAGTGGGCAAAAATCTGGCAGATGGAATATAATGTGGGAAACTGTGAGGGTTATCCACTTTGGCAGCAATAACAGAAAAGCAAATTATAATTTAAATGGAGAAAAATTACAAAGTGCTGCAGTACAGAGAGACCTGGGGGTCCTTGTGCATGAAACACAAAAGGTTAGTATGCAGGTACAGCAAGTGATCAGGAAGGCAAATGGAATGTTGGTCTTTATTACAAGGGAGATAGAGTATAAAAGCAGAGAAGTCCTGCTACAACTGTACAGGGTATTGGTGAGGCCACACCTGGAGTACTGCGTGCAGTTTTGGTCTTCGTATTTAAGGATGAGGTTCAAGACCGCCTCCAGTGCGCCAGCGCAGCCTACGGCCGCTTGAGGAAGAGAGTGTTCGAAGATCAGGCCCTCAAATCTGGCACCAAGCTCATGGTCTACAGGCTGTAGTGAAACCCGCCCTCCTGTATGGCTCAGAGACATGGACCATGTACAGTAGACACCTCGAATCGCTGGAGAAATACCACCATCGATGACTCCGCAAGATCCTACAAATCCCCTGGGAGGACTGACCCACCAATGTTTCTCGATCAGGTTAAATCCCAAGCATCGAAGCATTGACCACACTTGACCAGCTCCGTTGGGTGGGCCACATTGTTCGCATGCCCGACACAAGACTCCCAAAGCAAGCAGTCTACTCAGACCTCATACATGGCAAGCGAGCCCCAGGTGGGCAGAGGAAACGTTTCAATGACACTCTCAAAGCCTCCCTGATAAAGTGCAATATCCCCACCGACACTTGGGAGTCCCTGGCCAAAGACCGCCCTAAGTGGAGAAAGTGCATCCGGGAGGGCGCTGAGCACCTCGAATCTCATCGTTGAGAGCGTACAGAAACCAAGCGCAGGCAGCGGAAGGAGCGTGCGGCAAACCAGGCTCCCCACCCACCCCTTCCCTCAATGACTGTAATTCCTGCATTGGACTGTTCAGTCACCTGAGAACCCACTTTTGGGGCCCAAGTTTCCACATGATTTGCGCCTGATTTTTAGGAGCAACTGGTGGAGAACGGACTATCTTAGAAATCGCAATTCTCCACATTTTTTTTTTCTGCAGTTCTAGTCAGGTAGAACAGTTCTACTTTGGAACAGAATTTTTTCTTCAAAAGGGGGCGTGTCCGGCCACTGACGCCTGATTTGAAAGTTTCCACAGTGAAAACGTACTCCAAACTAAGTTAGAATGGAGCAAGTGAAGATTTTTGTAGAACTGAAAAAACCTTGTCTACACATTAAAAAATCAGGCGCAGGTTACAAATTAGGTGTAGGGAACGAGGGGGGGAAGGGAAGTCATTAAATTCTACAATAAATCTTTAGTTATATTTATACAAATATTATACAAATAAATCCAACCTGAATAAAAATTTATAAGCAAAGAAAAGATTAAATAAACCATGTTCCTACCTGTATGAAAGTTCTTCAGGCAGGCCTTTAGGAAGCGGTTTGCCGTCGGGACCGAAGGCTGAACGGGCCGGGCCTGAGATTTCGAGCAGGGCCCATCCCCAGCACCAGAGGTAGGTGGCGTTGGGTCGGGTCGGGGAGAGAGGTTCGGTTCGGTTCGGGTCGGGGTGGGGGGGGGGGGCGGGAGAGAGGGAGGTCAGGTCAGGTCGGGGAGGGGGGGGGGGGAAGGTCGGGGAGGGGGAGGTCAGGTTGGATCCAGTCCGGGGGCAGGGGTGGGAGTAGAGTCGGGTCGAGTCGGGTGGGAGCGGCAGACGGGTCAGGTCGGGGGCGGGGGAAAGCAGGAGCGGGAGTCGGGAGGAAGCAGGAGCTGGCCGTGGGAGGTGCCTTATTCACGCAGCCCCAGTGAGGCCATTGGGCCAGGGCTAGGGGCTGCGTGCTTCAGGCCCCTGGAGCTACTGCACTTGCGCGGCCACTGTAGCGCGCATGTGCAGAGGTCCCGGCACTGTTTTCAGCGCAGGGACCTGGCTCCGCCCCCTACAGCTCCTGCTGCGCTGCGCCGAGGGCCAGAGGACCTGCAGGGAGGTGGAGAATACGGAGGGTTTTTTTAGGTGCACTTTGTGGCATGAAAAACGGTCGCCCAGCTCGGAGGGGCGCCCGTTTTTTATCGTGTGGAAACTTGGGCCCTTGGAGTGGAAACAAGTCTTCCTCGATTTCGAGGGACTGCCTATGATGATGATAATTTAAGGAAGGATATACTTGTATTGGAGGCTGTTCAGAGAAGGTTTATTAGGTTGATTCTGGAGATGAGGGGGTTGACTTATGAAGATAGGTTGAGCAGGTTGGGCCTCTACTCATTGGAGTTCAGAAGAATGAGAGGTGATCTTATCAAAACATATAAGATAATGAGGGGACTCGACAAGGTGGATGCAGAGAGGATATCTCCACTCATAGGGGAAACTAAAAGTAGGCGACAGTCTCAGAATAAGGGGCCGCCCATTTAAAACTGAGATGAGGAGGAATTTCTTCTCTCTGAGGGTTGTAAATCTGTGGAATTCTCTGTTCCAGAGAGCTGAGGAGGCTGGGTCATTGAATATATTCCAAGCACGAAAAAGTCCCGCAATGCTCCCCCCACCCCGCCCCCCCCCCCCCCCAAAATCCAGCAAATACGCACGGTCCCGCAAGGTGTCTTAGGTCGGCGACATAGCACGCCACGTCCTGGCCCTCCGAGCGATGGTGCATATAAAAGCGATACCTGGTAATCAAGATGCTCTCCTTTGGCTTGAGGTGTTCCCGAACCAGCGTGCACAACTCTTCATATGTCTTCTCCGTTGGTTTAGTCGGTGCTAGCAGATTTTTGATGAGGCCATATATCGTGGAGCCGCAAACAGTGAGGAGAATCGCCCTGCGCTTGACCGCGGTTTCTTCCTTTTCCAGCTCGTTGGCCATGAAGTACTGGTCAAGACGCTCAACGAAAGCTTCCCAATCATCACCCTCAACAAATCTCTTAAGAATACCAACAGCAGCTATAACCGCATGAACATTCGTGATCTGTTACTCGTCGCCAATTGTTTTGTTAAGAATAACTCCACAAGACTGTATGCTGTAAGCTCAAACTGTTGTGACCTTGGTCTCATTAATGTAACTCCAGTGTGAGGAAGCAGCATGGTCGACTGCCTTTTATCCTGCTTGCCCAGGGTGTGAAGGTGACCCTTGGGTCTTCCACAGGTGTGCCTCCTGGTGGCAAGTCTTACACATTTGCAATGTGTACATAACACTTACAACTGCACTTCTCAACTGCAAACTGTCCATTACTGACCCTCCATTCACCATGACAGTTCTGCAGCCACCGATCTGACTAACCACACCCTCACCACCACCTTTGATGCTCAAGTCCCTATTAATACCATTACTCTCTGGCCGTTCCCCCTGATACGGCCCCTGATCATCGCTCTCTCAAGTTCAAGGGAGGCAGACTTGAACAGATGTGGCAGACAACTGGTTTAGCCTTTCACCGCCAGATCAGGCTGGAGCACATAAAGCATTATCGGGTCCTACTCCTGTCTGCCAATACTGCTCCAGGCACTATTCCAGGATCATTCTGGAATGCAAAGGTGACCCTCAGCTACTATTCTCTACTGCTAACCGTCTTCTTAACCCCTCTCCCCTGTCTCCATCACACGCACCTCCAACAACACGTGCAAGGGGCTCATAGACTTCTTTATCTCAAAGATTGAGACCATCCAATCAGCTGCCTCTGCCACTTCCCTATCTTCCCCTAGCCCACCGGGCGAATCTTCATCGAAAATTCTTCCTGCCCTTGCCCTGAACACGCATCTCTCTCCAGTTTCTCTCTGATCTCCCCTCTTGACCTCTCCATGCTCATCCTGTCCATGAGACCCACTTCCTGCTCACTTGACCCTATTCTCACTAAACTGTGACCACCCAACCTCCTTTTCTGGCTCCCATGTTAGCAGTTCTCTCTCCTCAGGTACTGTACTCCTCTCCTTCAAATCTGCCGTCATCACCCCTCTCCTCAAATAACCAACCTTTGACCCCACTGTGCTTGCAAGCTGCCCCCCATCTCCAACCTCCCTTTCCTCTCCAAAGTCCTTGACCGTGATGTCGCCTCCCAAATCTTGCCCATCTTTCTGCAATTCCATATTTCAATCCCTCCGATCCGGCTTCCGCGCCTGCTACAGTACCGAAACGGCTCTCATCAAAGTGACAAATGAAATCCTTTGTAACTATGACAAATGCAAACTATCCCTTCCCGTCCTTCTCGACCTGTCTGCACCTTTGACACGGTTGACCGCTCCATACTTTTCCAACGCCTCTCCAACCGTCGTCCAGCTGGGTGGGATTGCACTCAGCTAGATCCATTCTTATCTAATCATAGCCAGAGAATCACCTGCAATGGCTTCTCTTCCTGCCCCCGCTTCCTGTTACCTCTGGGTTCCCCCAAGGGTCTATCCTAGGCCCTCTCATCTACATCTACATGTTGCCCCTTGGCGACATCATCCAAAAACACAGTGTCAGTTTCCACATGTACGCTGGTGACATCCAGCTCTACCTCACTATCACTTCTCTCGACCCCTCCACGGTCTCTAAATTGTCAGACAACTTGTCTGAAGCCATTGTTTCTGGTCCCCGCCACAAACTCCATTCCCTAGCCACTGACTCCTTCCCTCTCCCCAACCTCTGTCTGAGGCTGAACCACACTGATCGCAACCTTGGTGTCATACTTGATGCTGAAATGAGCTCTCGACCACATATCTGCAGCATAACTAAGACTGACTATTTCCACCTCCGTAGCATCGCCTGTCTCCGCCTTTGCCTCAGCTCATCCGCTGCTGAAACCCTCATCATGCCTTTGTTACGTCTATTCCAATGCAGTCCTGGAAAGGCCTCCCACATTCTACCCTACGTAAACTAGAGGTGATCAAAAACTCGGCTGCCCATGTCCCAACTTGCACCAAGTCCCAACTCGCACCAAGTCCCGTTCACCCATCACCCCTGTGCTCGCTGAACTACTTTGGCTCCTGGTTAAGCAACGCCTCAATTTCAAAATTCTCATCCTTTTCAAATCCCTCCATGGCCTCGCCTCTCCCTATCTCTGTAATCTCCTACAGCCCCACAACCCCACCGAGATACCTGCCCTCTTCAGTATCCCTGATTATAATCACTGAGCCATTAGTGGCCGTGTCTTCTGTTGCCTCGGCCCTAAGCTCTGCATTCCCTGCCCACACCTCTCGACCTCTCTTTCCTCTTTTAAAACGCTCCTTAAAACCTACCTCTTTCATCAAGCTTTTGGTCACCTGCTCTAATTTCTCCTGATGTTGTCAAATTTTTTGTCTCATAATACTCCTGTGAAGCACCTTGGGACGTATTACTATGTTAGAGGTGCTATAAAAATACAGGTGTTGTTGTTCAACATGGAGGTGTACAGATTCATCAGCTGAGGGAGAGCAGTCGGTGGTAATCAGCAGGAGGTTTCCTTGCCCATGCTTGATATGAAGCCATGAGACTTCATGGTGTCAATGTTGAGAACTCCCAGGGCCACTCCCGCTGACTGTATACCACTGAGCCACCACCATGTTGGGTCTGTCCAGCCGGTGGAACAGGACATAAGAACATAAAAAATAATAGCAGCAGTAGGCCATACGGCCCCTCGAGCCTGCTCCGCCATTCAATAAGATCATGGCTGATCTGATCATGGACCCAGCTCCACTTCCCCGCCCGCTCCCCATAACCCATTATCATTTAAGAAACTGTTCCTTTCTGTGTTAAATTTATTCAATGTCCAGCTTCCACAGCTCTGAGGCAGTGAATTACACAAATTTACATTCCGCAGGGAAGACATTTCTCCTCATTTCTGTTTTAAATGGGCGGCCCCTTATTCGAATATCATGCCCTCTATTTCTAGACTCCCCCATCAGTGGAAACATCCTCTCTGCGTCCACCTTGTCAAGCCCCCTCATTATCTTATACGTTTCGATAAGATCACCTCTCATTCTTCTGAGTTCCAATAAGTAGAGGCCCAATCTACTTAACCTTTCCCCATTAGTCAGCCCCCTCATCCCCGGGATCAACCGACTGAACCGCCTCCAATGCAAGTATATCCTTTCGTAAATATGGAAACTGAACGCAGTATTCCAGGTGTGGCCTCACCAATACCTACTATAGCTGTGGCAAGAGTTCCCTGCTTTTATACACCATCCCCTTTACAATAAAGGCCAAGATACCATTGGCCTTCCTGATCACTTGCTGCACCTGCATATTATCCTTTTGCGTTTCATGCACAAGTACCCCCAGGTCCCGCTGTACTGTGGCAGTTTGCAAGCGTGGCTAACAAGGCAAATTAGAGATAGTGTTAAATCCAAGGAAGAGGCATATAAATTGGCCAGAAAAAGCAGCAAACCCGAGGACTGGGAGAAATTTAGAATTAAGTAGAGGACAAAGGGTTTAATTAGGAGGGGGAAAATAGAGTATGAGAGGAAGCTTGCTGGGAACATAAAAACTGACTGCAAAAGCTTCTATAGATATGTGAAGAGAAAAAGATTAGTGAAGACAAACGTAAGTCCCTTGCAGTCAGAATCAGGTGAATTTATAATGGGGAACAAAGAAATGGCAGACCAATTGAACAAATACTTTGGATCTGTCTTCATGAAGGAAGACACAAATAACCTTCCGGAAATACTAGGGGACCGAGGGTCTAGAGAGAAGGAGGAACTGAAGGATATCCTTATTAGTCAGGAAATAGTGTTAGGGAAATTGATGGGATTGAACACCGATAAATCCCCAGGGCCTGATAGTCTGCATCTCAGAGGACTTAAGGAAGTGGCCCTAGAAATAGTGGATGCATTGGTGATCATTTTCCAACAGTCTATCGACTCTGGATCAGTTCCTATGGACTGGAGGGTAGCTAATGTAACACCACTTTTTAAAAAAGGAGGGACAGAGAAAACGGGGAATTTAGACCAGTTAGCCTGACATCAGTAATGGGGAAAATGTTGAAATCAATTATTAAGGATGAAACTACAGCGCATTTGGAAAGCAGTGATAGGATTGGTCCAAGTCAGCATGGATTCATGAAAGGAAAATCATGCTTGACAAATCTAGAATTTTTTGAGGGTATAACTAGCGGATGTGGTGTGTTTGGACTTTCAAAAGGCTTTTGACAAGGTCCCACGCAAGAGATTGGTGTGCAAAATCAAAGCACATGGTATTGGGGGTAATGTATTGACGTGGATAGAGAACTGGTTGGCAGACAGGAAGCAGAGAGTCGGGATAAACGGGTCCTTTTCTAAATGGCAGGCAGTGACTAGTGGGGTGTCGCAGGGCTCAGTGCTGGGACCCCAACTATTTACAATATACATTAATGATTTAGATGAAGGAATTGAGTGTAATAGCTCCAAGTTTTCAGATGACACGAAGCTGGGTGGCGGTGTGAGCTGTGAGGAGGATGCTAAGAAGCTGCAGGGTGACTTGGACAGGTTAGGTGAGTGGGAAAATGCATGGCAGATGCAGTATAATGTGGATAAATGTGAGGTTATCCACTTTGGTGGCAAAAACAGGAAGGCAGAATATTATCTGAATGGCGACAGATTAGGAAAAGGGGAGGTGCAACGAGACCTGGGTGTCATGGTACATCTGTGAATGTTTAAAAATGTATAGAGACATTGAAGTTGAGAACGTGGGAATTGTATAGGGACAGTATAAGCTAACAAAGAATTCATGGATTAATAGCCATGACATCTCAGACTTGAGACTGCGAAATATTACAACACTAACACATATTGAAACAAAACCCACAGCTTGCAGAAAAACCTCAAGGTTTTATTAAATCATGTTATTAACCTGAAACATTAACAGAAGGTCTTTGTTTAAAATCAGACCATACTTAGGTCGGCTTATGAGTGGACAAAGGGAAAGAGGGATCAAAAGGGAAAAGCTGAACTAGGATGTCACTCTAGCCCTATCTTGTTATCTTTTGCCGAAAATGTATAACCATCGTCCCTTTACAATGTAACGTCACTTTGTCCGTAGGAAGTGAGTGCGTTCGAACAGACTTGCATTCCTTCTGTCTGATAAAGTCCCCGATCGGGATTTGCTTTTTAAATAAAAGCTTGCTTTGTTTAAAGCACAAACGGTATTCGTTTCAGTAATTTTCCTGAACCAGATTGAGGTAAAAGAATCCAGGAATCAACATTTGGTGTCAGAAGTGGGATCTCAACGGACGACTGCCGAAAACTTGCGAATTAAGAGCCAGACTAGCCTTGGACGAGACGAGGGGAAAGTGGCCACTGGAGTGAGTATGATTTCAATACTGCTCCAGTTTCCCCCGGTTTCAAAAGTCTGAGGAAAGTTTAGCCACTCGCTGGTTCTCAGGTAGTGTCTGAACGAGATCCAGGACAATCTGGTGAATACCTTTCAAACTTAGAATAGGGATAGAGATAGGGAAATTGCGCGGTAACGCAAACCAAGCGGCGACTTGGAAAGATAGGTTATAGTTAGAGCTAGATAGGGATAGATGATCAATCATGGATCCAAAAATTAATAGGAAAGAAAAGAGGCTCTTGTGAACGTCTGTTTAAATGAGAAATGCTTCTGTGATTTTTACTGTAAAAAAAAGCCGGGGAGTTGTGGTTTTATCTCCACCTACTTTTTCAAACAGAATGAAAGTTTTTTTTAAACCCTTCGTAGTGTTGTCCTGTATGTGGGAAGTTTAAGAGTGTGAACCTTATTGAATTACGTATATTCGGATGATAAGTTGGAGCCAGGAAATGCACAAAGGATAGGTTTGTTGAGTAAAAAAAAAGAAAAAATATATGGTCCCGGTGGTTAAAAAAAAGGATTTAACATGCTCACTTACTTGTCGAAAGAAAACATTCAGAGAAGGCACAGCAAAACAACTGAGATGGATTCAAAAAAAAAATATTATATTAAATAACACGACCTTGAGGCTGGAACAATTGAGATAACGAAAAGCAGTCCACAGCCTACATGCCAGACTTCTCTCTAGTTATGGAAAAGACAAAAAAAAAAGTAACGTACTAAATAGGTGCTGAAAAAAAAATGTTCTGAGATTTTAAATTATGAGAAAAATTCCACTGCAGTCTCTAAAAAAAATCACTCCTGTCCAGTTGGCAGAAAAACTCCATTAAATTAGGGCTTTCATTGACTGATTGGATTTAAACTGCGCAGTGACACGAAAGGATAGGGAAATTTGGAGACTAAAAGAAATTAAATAAGGCTCATAAGAAATCAAATTTAGAAAATTAGGCTCACAGGGAATTAAGTAAGGCTTATGGGGAATTAAATAGAGGATAGGTGTTCAAGTCAGGTGTGACGTCGACCTCGTATATCACTTGGCCCGTCTAGGCACTGATTGAATTTAAATCACGCAGCAACTCGAAAGGTAGGGCTAGATAAGCGCACGGCGGCGCGAACGCGTAGCGACGTGAGACGTGCGACGGCACGAGCGCGCGGCCGAGTGAACGTGGGCCGACGCGAACGCGCAGCAACGCGAACCGCGGTGTGATATCAAAGTCAGTGCTGGTTTCAGTAAGTCTGTTTATTTTAAGTGTTTCAAATCACGCGGCGACGCGAACCGTGGGGCGACGCGGAAATCAGTGTTAGATTTAGTAAAGTTTGTTTATTTTAAGTGTTTCAAATCGCGCGGCGACGCGAACCACGGGGCGATGCGGAAATCAGTGTTAGTTTTAGTAAAGTCTGTTTGTTTTGAGTTTGTTCAAATCACACGACGTGAACGCGTAACGACACGGTAATACGAGCGACAGCGTGAAAATGGGTAATCAGTTGGATAAAACAACGGATGCGGATAGTCCGCTACAAAAGTTATGTGAGTAATTCCCTGAAAGAGCTGAAGACTTTAGAAAATTATCAGGAGCCCTGAACAAATTATTAGGAGATGACCAGTGGCCTCTAGGTGGCACTAGAAGCGTAGAGGTAGCAAAAAAAGCACAGGGATTAATTTGGAGAAGGGGACGAGGAAAAGGGGACAAAAATTTAATTGCAACATGGCGACACTATTGTCAAAAATTAAAAGATGCATCACTTCTGTCAAGTTGGCAAATAAATGCTATTAAATTGGGATTCTCATTGACAGAGGGAACACATGTTAAAACTGTAGACGTCTTAAAAAAAAGAATGTGCGCACGAGAAACTTACTAAGAGATCCTCTGGGACCTCTGAGAAAGGTATTAACCGACTACGTAGTCAAATGGCTGGCTTTGTGTTAACCGAGGCTGATGATGAAATTGATGAGTGGTCACTGACTCAGCGCCCAACGGCGCCTCCCGCACCCCCTGGCCCCTTGCTCCAGTCCTCTTCCCAACACCCTCCACCTTACACTCCGGCAAGAGGAGTTAAAAATAACCCCATATCATCAAAGCAACAAACCCAAACTGACTCCTCATCCTCTGATAGCGATTCGGATCCCCAGTTCACAAGCAATATAGCCGAAAGGACCAGATCTCACACTCGAAAGGGCAGAACTATATCTCGATTTCAGTTTATAATGCAGAATCAAGGGACCTGTGGGCCTTGGTAAAGCAAACCTTGAGCCCAACTGAACACACCCGATTTACTCAATGCCTTCAGGGCAGGAGAGGATTCTCCTCAATTCTGCGCTATCCTACTTCAGTGCCTGCCCTATTCGGTTGCTCACGCTATCCGGACAAATAATTGGGCAGATAATAGTAAAGCCCAGATGGAAAGGGCGGTTAGATATTATTGGCAGGAAAAGAAAGGAGAGGGGGGAGGTGCGCCCCCAACCCGGGTCAAGACTGAATACATGACTAGAAAGGAAGAGCCGCCTCGGGTGGAAGGACCAAAACTCGACCCAAGGGGATACCAGATGGAACCGCAGTATTGCGTGCAGGGTTGGGTGGGTAACCAGGGATACGGTTATATCAAACACCCAAATGGCCCGGGCCCTGCTAATTACGGACCGCCCTACTGTCCCCGGCCTGGTATGGGAAGAGGTCGGGGCTGGGGAAGACAAGATGGATGTTTTAATTGTGGGCAGGAAGGACATTGGAATAAAAATTGCCTCTACTGTCAGCATGGAAAAGGAAGAGGAGGAAGACAAGAGGAGGATCTTACACTAACTTCTCCCAGAACAACCCCTTTGGTCAATTGTCCCCTGATTGACTACGCAGCTTGATTGTGCAGGGATCCTCCCCGGACGACGAGCCAATGATATTGTTAAAAATTCTGAATGAGTGGCAACCCTTTTTGATAGATACGGGAGCCTTCATGTCTTCTGTACAATCAAAGCTTAAACTCCCTGCCTCTACTGAAACACAGGAACTTTCAGGATTCCTGGGACAAATCTCGACATTCCCGGTGTCAGAACCGGTTAAAATGGGTTACCAGGAAGAATCGGTAGAACATCGATTTGTTATCACAACCAATCTGGACTGTAACTTGATGGCTAGAGACCTCCTCTGCAAATTCCAGTTGCATTTGGAGTGTGGAGATGATGGGATTATTGTAAAACAGGAAACCCTTAAGCGGCAGTATTATACCACTAGAACCCCTCAGTGGTGGTCTCTGGACCTGCCGCAGGCACCCTATCACGTGACCTTAGCATACGATCCCAGTGGAAATGGGAAGACCTCTTCACTCCAGCAATCGATGTCGCCCATGCTCAGAGGTAGAGCAAAACCTCACCTTTGCTTGGGCCAGGCACCAGAGAACAGACCAGTGCAGCACCTGAGGCACAGACCATCCATCACGACTGCGTGGCAATGATCCGACTGGAACGATCTAAAAATACCTTCCCAGCTCCAGTAGCAGGACTCCTGGGGAAGAAGATCAAAGGATCAAGGCAGTCGACCTCGAGGACAGAGGCAAGATGGCGTTCCTGCTGCAGCGAGGGGCAGCGTGGTTGAAAAAAGAGCCCCACCACGCTAAAGATTTGGAAGTTATGGTGCACCAGGCTATAGACGAGGCTGACCCTACCAGCCGGGATGTGCAAATACCTGACTATGTGGATCCTCATGTGTGGGCAGAGGACCACTCCCAAGTGGGTTATACTCCCATTGATCCGATTGAGATCCCAGTGCAGGGCAATGTGGACTGGCCCTCTATCCGACAGAACCCACTGAAATCACAGGCAATCCTAAACTGACCTTTCGGCACTGTACTGCAATTAATCCGGCCTGTTTCCTTACTGAGCCACCCCAAGATGAGGAAGAACCCAGTCATGATTGTTTATCTTTAATTTAAGAGGCCACATCAGTCAGGGAAGATTTTGTTGATGTACCAATTGAAAATCTAGACTGTATTATGTATGTTGACGGAAGTTCTTCTATTAATCCAGAAGGTACACGAATCTCAGGATACGCCATAGTAAACCAGGAGAATCAGGTCTTAGAATCTGCCACTTTTGAAACTGCCTATTCTGCCCAACAAGCTGAACTATTCGCCCTCACCCGAGCCTGTATCTTGGCCAAAGATCTCAAAGTCAATATCTATACCGACTCTAGGTATGCCTTTGGGGTGGCCCATGATTTCGGACAATTATGGAAAAATAGGGGATTCCTAACCTCACAGGGGAATGAGATATCCCATAAGCAACTAGTATCTGATTTGTTGCAAGCCCTCATGCTCCCCAAGCACATTGCCGTTGTTAAATGTACCGCCTACACCACCGGAAAATCCCCGGTTGATATAGGGAACCACTGTGCTGACAAAGAGGCTAAACAGGCCCCTCGTGACCAACAGATGGTAGTGCCCAAAATGATGAGTCAGACTAAAAATCCTGCAAAGGATAAGTTAGCCTCGGAAAAACCAATGCCAACCATCCAAGATGTTATAAAAGCACAGGAGAGCGCTCCTGAAAAAGATAAACTGTTGTGGAAATATTATGGATGTACTTATGACAATGTTTCTCAACTCTGGACCACTCCCGCGGAACAGACTTGCATGTCTGACGAGTTGGCTCTATGGGTTATTGATTGTATGCATTTTGCTACTCATTGTGGAGCAAGAACCACGAGTGATACACTTTTGGCTACTTGGTGGCACCCTAGACTCCAGGCGCTCGCCCAGAATATCAGTAGTCGTTGCCTGGTTTGCCAGCAACATAATCCAGGGAAGAGAGTCCCCTGTGATTGGGGTAAAACGCCCCTACCCGAAGGTCCCTTTGAGACATTTCAGTTGGACTACATTGAGTTGCAAAAAGTTCAGTGTTACAAATATGTGTTAGTAATAGTAGATTTGTTTAGCAGATGAATTGAAGCCTACCCTACCCTGGACAATAAGGCTCAAACTGTTGTTAAGGTGTTAATGAGGGAAATTGTTCCTAGGTATGGTATCTCAGCTCGACTGATGACCACCTATGTCCTTTTTCTGACTCAGGCTCTGCGACTAGCTCACAACCAGGTTCAAGATGCTCACCTCGACCCCCCAGTTTTACCCGAATTGTCCCTCGTGGCACCAGGGAAGTATGGATTCGGAAGGGATTAGAGCCACAATGGGAGGGGCCTTTTCAGGTGTTACTCACTACCCCCACTGCAGCCAAGGTTGAGGGGAAAAGTGCCTGGGTTCACCTGCACCACTGCAAGCTCACCACCCTCTAACGAACCTATTTTACTGGTTATTCTAACTCCTGTTTCTGTTCCAGACTTCCTCTTCTCCATAGCTGAACAAGGCCGTTGGCATCCTAATTGGAACGTGGACCAGTTTGAACTTTTACCCGTAGTGATAGACAGCCAGCTACACCGACGGTGACCTGAGAAGAGAGACGGGAAAACTGAACTCTTTTAATCTGCAAAATAATTGGATTATTTATCTGTATCCTGAGCCATAAGATGAAACTGTGTCTGTATGCCACAGTCTGTATAATAGTGTTGATATATGACAGTTTCGGCGCATGGGAGGGGAGACAGAGACGAGAGCTCCATGTAAACACCTTTTTGTACATGTCTTATGTTTATGCGCAAAATGGGAACTTTTCTAGATGCTGGGTGTGTTCACATTCCCTATACATTCCAAAGGGGGAGTTCCACTAACCCTAACTGAGACTGTCAGATGGATTCAGAGCCAAACTATCACGAGAGGAGGGGGGCCAATACAATACTGCTGAAGCTCTGGAGGGCATCACAGCTGAAATGGTAGCAATAAGGACCGTAGCATTACAAAAGTGTTATCATGGAATGATAAAAGGGGGGAATGTGAATGTTTAAAAATATATAGAGACATTGAAGTTGAGAACGTGGGAATTGTATAGGGACAGTGTAAGCTAACAAAGAATTCATGGATTAATAGCCATGACATCTCAGACTCGAGACTGCGAAATGTTACAACACTAACATGTATTGAAACAAAACCCACAGCTTGCAGAAAAACCTCAAGGTCTTATTAAATCATGTTATTAACCTGAAACATTAACAGAAGGTCTTTGTTTAAAATCAGACCATACTTAGGTCGGCTTATGAGTGGACAAAAGGAAAGAGGGATCTAAGAGGATAGGCTGAACTAGGATGTCACTCTAGCCCTATCTTGTTATCTTTTGCCGAAAATGTATAACCATCGTCCCTTTACAATGTAACGTCACTTTGTCCGTAGGAAGTGAGTGCGTTCGAACAGACTTGCATTCCTTCTGTCTGATAAAGTCCCCGATTGGGATTTGCTTTTTAAATAAAAGCTTGCTTTGTTTAAAGCACAAACGGTATTCGTTTCAGTAATTTTGCTGAACCAGATCGAGGTAAAAGAATCCAGGAATCAACACATCAGTCATTGAAAGTTGGCATGCAGGTACAGCAGGCGGTGAAGAAGGCAACTGGCATGTTGGCCTTCATCGCAAGGCATTTGAGTATAGGAGCAGGGAGGTTTTACTGCAGTTGTACAGGGCCTTGGTGAGGCCACACCTGGAATATTGTGTTCAGTTTTGGTCTCCTAATCTGAGGAAGGACATTCTTGCTATTGAGGGAATGCAGCAAAGGTTCACCAGACTGATTCCCGGGATGGCAGGACTGACAGATGAGGAGAGACTGGATCGACTGGGCCTGTATTTACTGGAGTTTAGATGAATGAGAGGGGATCTCAAAGAAACATCTACAATTCTGACAGGATTGGACAGGTTAGGGACAGGAAGAATGTTCCCGATACCGGGGAAGTCCAGAACCAGGGGTCACAGTCTAAGGTTGGGGTCCCAGCACTGATCCCTGCGGCACCCCACTAGTTACTGGTTGCCAACCAGAGAATGAACCATTTATCCCGACTCTCTGTTTTCTGTTAGTTAGCCATTCCTCTATCCATGCTAATATATTACCCCCAACCCCCTGAACTTTTATCTTGTGCAGTAACCTTTTATGTGGCACCTTGTCAAATGCCTTTTGGAAGTCCAAATACACCACATCCACTGGTTCCCCTTTATCCACCCTGTTCGTTACATCCTCAAAGAATTCCAGCAAATGTGTCAAACATGACTTCCCCTTCATAAATCCATGCCGACTGTGCCTGACCGAATTGAAACATAGAAAATAGGTGCAGGAGTAGGCCATTCGGCCCTTCGAGCCTGCACCGCCATTCAATGAGTTCATGGCTGAACATGCAACTTCAGTACCCCATTCCTGCTTTCTCGCCATACCTCTTGATCCCCCTAGTAGTAAGGACTACATCTAACTCTTTTTTGAATATATTTAGTGAATTGGCCTCAACAACTTTCTGTGGTAGAGAATTCCACAGGTTCACCACTCTCTGGGTGAAGAAGTTTCTCCTCATCTCGGTCCTAAATGGCTTACCTCTTATCCTTAGACTGTGACCCCTGGTTCTGGACTTCCCTAACATTGGGAAGATTCTTCCTGCATCTAATCTGTCTAAACCCATCAGAATTTTAAACGTTTCTATGAGGTCCCCTCTCATTCTTCTGAACTCCAGTGAATACAAGCCCAATTGATCCAGTCTTTCTTGATATGTCAGTCCCGCCATCCCGGGAATCAGTCTGGTGAACCTTCGCTGCACTCCCTCAATAGCAAGAATGTCCTTCCTTAGGTTAGGAGATCAAAACTGTACACAATACTACAGGTGTGGCCTCACCAATGCCCTGTACAACTGTAGCAAAACCTCCCTGCCCCTATACTCAAATCCCCTCGCTATGAAGGCCAACATGCCATTTGCTTTCTTAACCGCCTGCTGTACCTGCATGCCAACCTTCAATGACTGATGTACCATGACACCCAGGTCTCGTGCACCTCCCCTTTTCCTAATCTGTCACCATTCAGATAATAGTCTGTCTCTCTGTTTTTACCACCAAAGTGGATAACCTCACATTTATCCACATTATACTTCATCTGCCATGCATTTGCCCACTCACCTAACCTATCCAAGTCACTCTGCAGCCTCATAGCATCCTCCTCGCAGCTCATACTACCACCTAACTTAGTGTCATCCGCAAATTTGGAGATACTACATTTAATCCCCTCGTCTAAATCATTAATGTACAGTGTAAACAGCTGGGGCCCCAGCACAGAACCTTGCGGTACCCCACTAGTCACTGCCTGCCATTCTGAAAAGTACCCATTTACTCCTACTCTTTGCTTCCTGTCTGACAACCAGTTCTCAATCCATGTCAGCACACTACCCCAATCCCATGTGCTTTAACTTTGCACATTAATCTTTTCTGTGGGACCTTGTCGAAAGCCTTCTGAAAGTCCAAATATACCACATCAACTGGTTCCCCCTTGTCCACTCTACTGGAAACATTCTCAAAAAATTCGAGAAGATTTGTCAAGCATGATTTCCCTTTCACAAACCCATGTTGACTTGGACCTATCATGTCACCTCTTTCCAAATGCGCTGCTATGACATCCTTAATAATTGATTCCATCATCTTACCCACTACCGATGTCAGGCTGACCGGTCTATAATTCCGTTTTCTCTCCCTCCTTTTTTAAAAAGTGGGGTTACATTGGCTACCCTCCACTCCATAGGAACTGATCCAGAGTCAATGGAATGTTGGAAAATGACTGTCAATGCATCCGCTATTTCCAAGGCCACCTCCTTAAGTACTCGGGGATGCAGTCCATCAGGTCCTGGGGATTTATCAGCCTTCAATCCCATTAATTTCCCCAACACAATTTCCTGACTAATAAGGATTTCCCTCAGTTCCTCCTCCTTACTAGACCCTCTGACCCCTCTTATATCCGGAAGGTTGTTACTGTCCTACTTAGTGAATACCGAACCAAAGTACTTGTTCAATTAGTCTGCCATTTCTTTGTTCCCAGTTATGACTTCCCCTGATTCTGACTGCAGGGGACCTACGTTTGTCTTTACTAACCTTTTTCTCTTTACATATCTATAGAAACTTTTGCAATCCGTCTTAATGTTCCCTGCAAGCTTCTTCTCGTACTCCATTTTCCCTGCCCTAATCAAACCCTTTGTCCTCCTCTGCCGAGTTCTAAATTTCTCCCAGTCTCCGGGTTCACTGCTATTTCTGGCCAATTTGTATGCCACTTCCTTGGCTTTAATACTATCCCTGATTTCCCTCGATAGCCACGGTTGATCCACCTTCCCTTTTTTATTTTTACGCCAGACAGGAATGTACAATTGTTGTAGTTCATCCATGCGGTCTCTAAATGTCTGCCATTGCCCATCCACAGTCAACCCCTTAAGTATCATATGCCAATCAATCCTAGCTAATTCACGCCTCATACCTTCAAAGTTACCCTTCTTTAAGTTCTGGACCATGGTCTCTGAATTAACTGTTTCATTCTCCATCCTAATGCAGAATTCCACCATATTATGGTCATTCTTCCCCAAGGAGCCTCGCACAACGGTATTGCTAATTAATCCTCTCTCATTACACAGCACCCAGTCTAAGATGGCCTCCCCTCTAGTTGGTTCCTTGACATATTGGTTTAGAAAACCATCCCTTCTGCACTCCAGGAAATCCTCCTCCACCGTATTGCTTCCAGTTTGGTTAGCCCAATCTATATGCATATTAAAGTCACCCATGATAACTGCTGCACCCTTATTGCATGCACCCCTAATTTCCTGTTTGATGCCCTCCCCAACATCACTACTACTGTTTGGACGTCTGCACACAACTCCCACTAACGTTTTTTGCCCTTTGGTGTTCTGCAGCTCTACCCATATAGATTCCACATCATCCAAGCTAATGTCCTTCCTAACTATTGCATTAATCTCCTCTTTAACCAGCAATGCAACCCCACCTCCTTTTCCTTTTATTCTATCCTTCCTGAATGTTGAAGACACCTGGATGTTGAGTTCCCAGCCCTGATCATCCATTATACAAATCTGTATCCATGCTGCCCCTGTCCCTTTTATTCCACGGGCTTCACCTTTGCTGCCAAGCCCATTGTGTGGCACTTTATCCAACACCTTTTGGAAATCCATGTAGACCACACTAACCGCACTGCCCTCATCAAAAAACTCAAATCAAGTGAGTTAGACACAATGTGCCTTTAACAAACCCGTGCTGCCTTTCCTTAATGAATCCAGACTTGTCCAAGTGTTTATTAGTTTTGTCCCGGATTATGGTTCCTGAACTTCCCCAGTGCCCAGGTTACACTGACTTTATCCTGACACCAGTTTTTGAACAATTGGAAAGCTCAAAGAGCCAGCACAGGCAAGGTGGGCCGTGGCTCCTTCTGTGCTCCATCTTCATTGGCTGTAAAGCGCTTTGGGACATCCTGAGACCATGAAAGGCGCTATAGAAATGCAGGTCTTTGTCTGATTCAGGAGGAAGCTCCCAGTTGCCAAGCGGCCTAAAGATTTGGTGAGGTGAATGAAGGTCCCACTGTGCACACACCCGGCCGGGAGGAGTGGCCATGGTTTGCTCCCGGGCCGCCAAGCCCCTGGGCCTTTGGGGGTGAGGGAAGCGCCTGTGCGGAGCTGCCCGGCTTTCCCGGGGCCTCTCCCGGAGCTCACTCACCCGCACCGTCTCCCCGGCTCCCGCACATCCACAGCCGGCCGGCACACCCGGCTCCGAGCCTGCGCAGTGCGAGTGGCCGCGCGTTCATCGGCGGTTGGAGCGGCTCCGAGCCTGCGCAGTGTGAGTGGCCGCGCGTTCATCGGCGGTTGAAGCGGCTCCGAGCCTGCGCAGTGCGAGTGGCCGCGCGTTCATCGGCGGTTGGACCGGCACCGAGCCTGCGCAGTGCGAGTGGCCGTGTGATCATCGGCGGTTGGACCGGCACCGAGCCTGCGCAGTGCGAGTGTCCGCGTGGTTGCCGGCGGTTGGACCGGCTCCGAGCCTGCGCAGTGCGAGTGGCCGCGTGGTTGTCGCTCGGGGAATTTGGCGCCATTTGTGGAGGAGCCGCGGCTGAGGGAAATCCCTCTGGCTCCCTCTTGCTCCATCCGTTCAGGTAAATCTAACTCCTCGCTCACTGACAGAACACTCTCCACTTGCCTGGATGGTGCAGCTCCAACAACACTCAGGAAGCTCGACACCATCCAGGACAAAGCAGCCGCTTGATTGGCCCCCCATCCACCACCTTCAACACTCACTCCCTCCACCACCGGCGCCCCCTGGCTGCAGTGTGGACCATCTACAAGATGCACTGCAGCAACTCGCCAAGGCTTCTTCGGCAGCACCTCCCAAACCCACGACCTCTACCCCCTAGAAGGACAAGGGCAGCAGGCGCATGGGAACACCATCACCTCCACGTTCCCCTCCCAGTCACACACCGTCCTGACTTGGAAATATATCGGCCGTTCCTTCATCGTCGCTGGGTCACAATCCTGGAACTCCCTCCCTAACAGCACTGTGGGAGCACCTTCACCACACGGACTGCAGCGGTTCAAGAAGGCGGCTCACCACCACCTTCTCAAGGGGCAATTAGGGATGGGCAATAAATGCCGGTCCTGCCGGCGACGCCCACATCCCGGGAACAAATAAAAAGAATGAGTGCAGTGATACTGCCACACGACGTGATGGAGGGTGTTCTCAGTGTGAAGACGGGACTTTGTCTCCACAAGAACTGTGCGGTGGTCACTCCGACTCGTGCTGTCATGGCAGGATGCATCTGCGACCGGTCGATCGATGAGGACAAGATCCAGTAGCTTTTCCCCTCGTGTGGGTTCTCAGACCACCTGCCGGAGGCCCCGCCCAGGATCTCACATGGTTTTTTAAACAGAAATGGGAATTCAGAGCAGGTCAATCAGAATCTGAAAGGGGGAAAAGAGAGTAATGACAGGCCACAGGGACGGGAGGTCGAGGCCCATAAAAAGGGCACGGCACGACGGAGGATCCGCGGGAACGGGAGGTCGAGGCCCATAAAAAGGGCACGGCACGACGGAGGATCCGCGGGAACGGGAGGTCGAGGCCCATAAAAAGGGCACGGCACGACGGAGGATCCAGCTGGTGCAGGGACAAAAAGTTTAAAAAAATCCAAATCGAAGTGTGACGTCACAGGCAAGTGGGCACGTGATTGGCTGGTGGATTGGTGAGTATTTTTCTTTTTCTTTTCAGTAGCAAACCTTTGGCACTGTTGTAAGTCGGATCTGCCAGTAAATATATCTGATCCTTGGTATCGAAGGAGAGCCAGTTAATTAAATCGGCCGTTTGCTGAGTAGCGGCTGGGTGTGTTGTGCTGAGGTTTAGAGTTTAGTTCTACTCGATAGTTGTGAGTGTAACTCGAGGGATGGCAGGGCAGCTCAGTCCCGTGGAGTGCACATCCTGGGCTCTGTGGGAAGTCCCGGATGCTTCGCGCAGCCGGGATGACCATGTGTGCAGGAGGTGTCTCCGGCTGCACTAACTCGAGCTCCGTGTTTTGGAGCTTGAGCGGCGGCTGGAGTCACTGAGGTGCATCTGTGAGACTGAGAGCGACTTGGATAGCACGTTTCTAGAGGTGGTCACCCCGCAGATTAAGAGTGTGCAGGCAGACAGGGAGTGGGTGACCACTGGACAGAAGAGGAGGACTAGGCAGGTAGTGCAGGAGTCCCCCGAGTCCATCTCGCTCTCTAACCGGTATTCTGTTCTGAGTACCGGTGAGGGCGATGGTGGCTCTGGGGAGTGCAGCCAAAGTCAAGTCCACGGCACCACGGGTGGCTCAGCTGCACAGGCGGGGGGGGAAGAATGGAAGGGCAATAGCGGCCGGGGACTCGCTAGTCAGGGGAGCAGACAGGAGTTTCTGCGGCCGCAGATGTGACTCCAGGATGGTATGTTGCCTCCCTGGTGCCAGGGTCAAGGATGTCACTGAGTGGCTGCAGGGCATTCTGGGGGGAGAGGGAGAACAGCCAGAGGTCGTGGTCCATATCGGGACCAATGACAGAGGTAGGAAGAGGAATGAGGTCCTGCAGGCAGAGTTTAGGGAACTAGGAGAGAGATTAAAAAGCAGGACCTCAAAGGTAGTAATCTCTGGATTACTCCCGATGCCACGAGCTAGTGAGTACAGAAATAGAAGGATAGAGCGGATGAATACGTGGCTGGAGAGATGGTGCAGGAGGGAGGGCTTTAGTTTCCTGAGACATTGGGACTGTTTCTGGGGGAGGTGGGATCTGTACAAACCGGACGGGTTGCACCTCAACAGAGCTGGGATCAATATCCTCGTGATGGGGGGGGGGGGGGGGTGCTAGTGCTGTTGGGGGGGGTTTAAACTAGCTTGGCGGGGGATGAGAACCTGAAAGTAGATTCAGTAGGGAGGGGAGTAAAACTGGAATTAGAAAGCAAAAATAAAGAAAGTGAGTTTGAAGGAGAGAGGAAACATACAGGAAAAAAGGGTAAATAAAAACAAACTTAATGCCACTTTGTTTACATGCAGGTAGCATTTGTAACAAAATAGATGAGTTGACGGCACAAATTGAGACAAATGGGTATGATCTGATAGCCATTACAGAGACGTGGTTGCAAGGTGACCAGGACTGGGAATTAAATATTCAGGGGTACTTGACACTCCGGAAGGACAGGCAGAAAGGAAAAGGAGGTGGGGTAGTTCTATTGATAAAGGATGGAATCACTGCAATAGTAAGAAATGATATTGGCTCAAATGATAAGGGTGGTAAAACAGTCTGGGTGGAGATAAGGAACAATAAGAGGGAAAAGTCACTGGTGGGAGTAGTCTATAGGCCCCCTAACAGTAGCAACTCTGTTGGTCGGAGCATAAACCAGGAAATAGTGGGGGCTTGTAAAAAGGGAACAGCAATAACCATGGGTGATTTTAACCTCCATTTTGATTGGACAAATCAAATTGGTCTGGGTAGCCTTGAGGAGGAGTTCATAGAGTGCATAAGGGATGGGTTCTGATATGTATTGTCCAGGTACATTAAATGTATAAGTACAATGGTGCGCCACAGAGGGCGCTGTGGTGGGAGTCCTGAAAGTTCCTGCAAGACAGAGTATAAAAGGCTGCCCACCACACCTGAGAGGCACTCTGGAGTTACACAATAAAGGACTAAGGTCACAGCAGTTATATCAACACCAGACCGTGTGGAGTCAGTGATTTGAGTGCTACATACATCATATTGGCGACGAGCACACGGACGAGCTTCACGCAACCATGGCTACTCTGGGCTCGCTAAAGGATTTTACGGTGGGCAATGATTGGGAGGCCTTTACGGAAAGGCTCGAGTACTACTTTACAGCAAGCGACCTGGCGGGGCACACGGACGCACTGAGAGAGAAGCGTAAGGCGATATTGCTTTCCAGTTGTGGCGATGAGGTTTACTGTCTCGTCAGGGATTTGCTGGCACCCACGAACACCAAGGACAAGTCATATGAGGAGCTGATTGAACTCATTCGTGACCAACTGAAACTGAAGGCGAGCATCCTCACGGCCAGGCACAAATTCTACCACCACTGCAGACCTGAGGGCCAGGATGTCACCAAATATGCTGCGGACCTCAGGAGACTCGCGGCGCCATGTGATTTTGACACATACCTTGACGAGGCGTTGCGAGATGTTTTTGTTATGGGGATTGGCCATGAAGGTTTCCTTCACAAGCTGCTATCCACTGAACCTACAGTCAGCCTGAAGCAAGCTATCACCATCAGCAGGGCATTTATGACCTTGACTTGCAGCACCAAGCAGATGATCCACACAGTCTCGAACCCGTCAGGCACTGTCCACAGGATAGCGCCCACCACGGACAAAACTGCAGAACGTGGCTCTGCCCAGGGCAGAGAGCACAGACCTCGGGGCCCTGGAACTCAGAGTCCGCCGAGGGGGGCTAATCGAGTAGCACCATGCTGGTGCTGCAGAGGAAGCCATGGGGCTCACCGGTGCAGGTTTGCGGAGTATACGTACAACACCTGCCACACGAAAGGCCACCTTCAGCGTATGTGTAAAAGAAACCTGACTCACCATGTGGCTGAGGAGATGGGGGATGATCCACTGTTCAGCGAGGAGCAGGCAGAAGAAGATGAGGCGTTTGGACTGTATACGTGTCCCGACGATTAGGCTCCAGTGATTATGGAAGTCAAGATTAACGGAGTCCCAGTGAGTATGGAAAAGGACACTGGATCGGGTCCGTCGTTGATGAGTCAGAGAACTTTTGAGAAACTGTGGATCAACCCAGCTGCACGACCCGAGCTGGTCCTGGTCACGGCGAAGCTGCATACCTACACCAAGGAACTGATACCTGTTCTTGGCAGAGCGATGTGCAGGTATCACACGGGGGCGAGACGCACGGTTTACCTTTGTGGATCATTGCAGGCGATGGGCCGATGCTACTCGGCAGGAGGTGGATGGGGAAGGTCCGTGGGAGCTGGGAAGACTTCATTCCTCCGCAGGCCGCTGTTCCCCGGGTTCCCAAAGAGCAGCGCCGACCGAGCTGGAGGAGAAAGAAGCTGTTCATCGGCAGTCTAAATCCCCACACAAACGAGCAGACCCTGGAAGAGCAGTTTTCCAAATACGGGCCGATCGCTGAGGTGTGAGTGATCAAAGACAGGGACATCCAAACGTCCCGCGGTTTCAGCTTCATCACCTTCGAGAACCCGGACGATGCCGGCGATGCGCTGCAGGCGATGAACGGAAAATCCATTGACGGCCGACAAATCCGGGTGGGCCACGCGGAGAAAAAGTCGGGCGGCGGTCGCGGTTATGGTGGCCGCAGGAGAGGCGGCAGTTACTGGGATAACGACAGGAGCACCGGTATGACTCGGGAGAACGCGACAGCTATTCGGGTGGGTACAAGAGCCAGAACGGCAGATACGGCAGCAATTACAGAGGCCGCTCTTACTGATCGAATCCAAAGAACCATTTGTGCCAGATTCAGGATCAAACTCCACAATTGTTCTTGGCCGTTTTTTTTGCTGACACCTATTCCTTCTTTAAACGCAACCCCATCCACAACTGCACGAAGAGAGTAACATGTCATGCCAGCGAGCTCAAGATGGTGGCAAGCCTCGTGGCAGCAGAGTTCTGCAGAGAAAGGCAAGCAGAGCAACTAAAATGGCAGCGCCCAGTGGAAGCCTCCTGGGAACAACAAGATGGCGTCTTAAAAGGGAAATGTACCCAGGAGTCTTAAAAGGGCCTTACACCGTTGGCGGTCCCCACAAAGAGACTTTTGTAAGGCAAGAGCGAGTCTAAATGAGTAATGTGTTTAAAATGATGGATATGATTTACGAAAAGAGCTAATACCACAAGGTACAAGAAAAAGGGTTAATGGATCTGTGACTAACATGACTAATGGACTAATGTGATTTCCGATTTTATGTGATTCATGCAATGGTTCAGCGACTGCAGATGAGCCGCAAAGGCGACTATTTCCTGAGAACGGAGGCAACGCACTAGTTACGATACCCTGTCTCAACGCAGCCCATTACCTTGGGCAAAAAGGGGCTGTGTACCTCCACCGTACCTCACCCAGTGGAGCTGGGATTAAACAGTTATTTAATGTACCTGGACCTTCTGTTGGAGGTTATGCTCGTGTACTTCATCACCCATGTAAGGACTGCAAACACCACATGCTTGCACCGGATCAAGCATAATCTCTACATGGGGGAGAAGAGGGAAGTAGATGGTCAGGGACTCACAAATCAACCAGGACGAACAAGGCCGAGGTTACCGGCTTTTGGAACTGGGGTGGGGGGGAGTGAGATGTTATGTATTGTCCAGGTACATTAAATGTATAGTTACAATGGTGCGCCACAGAGGGCGCTTTGGTGGGAGACCTGAAAGTACCTGCAAGACAGAGTATAAAAGGCTGCCCACCACTCCTGAGAGGCACTCTGGAGTTACATAATAAAGGACCAAGGTCACGGCAGTTACTACAACACCAGACTGTGTGGAGTCAGTGATTTGAGTGCTACATACATCACAGGTTCCTTGAGCAGTATGTAACGGAACCAACCAGGGTGCAGGGTATCTTGGATCTGGTCCTGTGTAATGAGACAGGATTAATAAACAATCTCCTAGTAAAGGATCCCCTTGGAATGAGTGATCATAGCATGGTTGAATTTCAAATCCAGATGGACGGTGAGAAATTTGGATCTCTAACCAGCGTACTAAGCTTAAATAAAGGAGACTATGAAAGTATGAGGGTAAAATGGACTGGGAAAATAGACTAAAGTGCTGCACGGTTGATGAACAGTGGTGCACATTTAAGGAGATATTTCACAACTCTCAAGAAAAATATATTCCAGTGAAGAGGAAAGGGTATAAGAGAAAAGATAGCCATCTGTGGCTAACTAAGGAAATGAAGGACGGTATCCAATTAAAAACAAGGGCATACAAAGTGGCCAAAATTAGTGGGAGGACAGAAGACCGGGAAACTCTTAAAAGCCAGCAAAGAACTAGGATGGCCAACTCTCTAGTTGGTTCTTCGACATATTGGTCAAGAAAACCATCACTGATACACTCCAGGAAATCCTCCTACACTGCATTGCTACCAGTTAGGTTAGCCCAATCTATATGTAGATTAAAGTCACCCATGATAACTGCTGTACCTTTATTGCACACATCCCTTATTTCTTGTTTGATGCTGTCCCCAACCTCACTACTACTGTTTGGTGGTCAATACACAACTCTCACTAGCGTTTCCTGCCCTTTGGTATTGGCATGTCTCATTACACAGTGCTGAGAGAAGTGGGGGTCTATTCATCCTTGCCATTTGTTTGGGAAAGAAAAGATACTGAAGGAGCCATGACCAAGCATCTTGGTTAGTTCAGCGTTGTCAGCTGCAGAAGTATGGCACAAAGTGCAGGACAAGTCCCACCTGAACAGATGGAGTGGGCAGTGCAGTTTCAGGAAGCAGGCCCATTAGGTGGGCTGCAAGCACAGCAGAGGCATGGAGGAGCAGTTATTTGCAAAGTGCTTTAGTAATTTGACCATGCAAGGGGGCCAGGATAGTACAAGGTGAGGGAGTCTGAAGGAAGTCAGCCTCACCTGAGGGTTTCTAGAAAGGCTGAGATAAAGCTCATACTTCACTTTACAATCTAAATTTTAAAAAGTCATTTATCCAGGTAACCTATTCTCAGCCACAAAGGAGTTGGGAAGTAGGTCTATGTTATGTCTTTGGATGCTCTGTTAATGACTCCACCAGGCAATGTATTGCACTTGAACTGTAGTGACCTTAGTCCATTTAATATAACTCCAGAGTGAGGATCACACCTGGTGGCCTGCCTTTTATACTAGGCCTGGCCCACCTGTACAGATAACCTACAAGTCTCTCACTGCAGTGCCGTCTGGTGGCACACCTTAGTGACCATACAGCTGGTGTACAAGTTTCCCATAGTAGTGCCCTCTGGTGGCACATCATATGTAATAGTACAGGCAGTAACATGTCTAGATACATGATATCACTCTCCCCCAAGTCCTGAGTGCAAATCGCCTTCATGCATTGGCTGTGTTCTGGGTGTAGCTCTGTCTGGTTGGCCCTTGGGGGGTCGTTTCCATCTTGGGTGAGTAGATGGTGTTTTGTTGGCAGTAGAGGTGCTGGTGGTTTCTGTTTGTGAGTCCATGACCACTCCATTCTCCACCCCCCGCCACCTCCCCCAACCCCTCACATATAGATTATGCCGGTGGCTAGTCGCATTCATATACATTCAAGTCCAGAAAAAAAAATTTGCATTTACATCGTTACATTTGTGGTACAGTTGTGAGGCAAGTACATTTGACTGGTGAGGTACATTCTTGGTACATACATGGACTCAGTGCTGGTGTCAGCACTGGTGCGTGAGGACAAACTAGTTCCAGAACTGCTGGGTGGTGTCCAGGTAGTCTGGTGGTGGCGTGGTGCCCAGTGCTGGCAGTGGGAACCCGGTTGGCTCAAGTTTCCTGCTCTCGGGGCCTTTTCCGTTGCTCCTAGCGTCGGGCAGGTTCACAGGTGCCTGTGACCTCCCTGTCCTTTCCTTGCGCCCCGGGTCGCTGCTGTTCCCTGAGGGGCAGTCGTCTGGCAGTGCACAGGGAACTGCTGACTCGCTTGCCTGGGCGTTATTTGGTTTGGGATCCTGGCTGGTCCCGGTCCCATTTGGGAGGACCGTTGCAGATGACCCTTCGTTCCTGGGTGTTACCTTAGTGGCGATAGGGTCTGGGGGCTGCGCCTTAGCATGGTTTGCTCATTCAGGCTCGTGGCGGTTGGTGCCATCGGGTGCCTGAGAAGTGGAGCCAATCAGGGGCAGGGTATTGATACCGGTGCCGTTGCCCTCCTGAGATCGCTTGCTCTGCAGCTTGTCTACAATGGCTTCTTGTGGCCACACTCACTCTGGTCCCAGGGGCGCAGTCTACAGCGTTGGGTAGCCCGCTGGACCTGTGTGCTCCCGATAGGTGTTTGCCCGTGACATAATCAGAATACAGTTGAAATCATACATCGCATAATGTTTCGTTACTCATTGTAGATAAACTGTAGCTCCGATCACAATCGCACGACTTTTCTTTGTTTATTATGTGTATAAAACTGATCATCAATTACAAGCTTTACATTTAACTCATAGTTGCTATTATATTGACTGAGAATGTGGAACTGTCCCTTTAAGTGTGGTGGGTTGCTGGCCTCCTGTAAGAGGGCCTTGCTTTCTTTACCCCAATCCTCTTCTTCGTTTGGTACCACATGTTGCTACATCAGCGCTGTACCTCGTGGTCTGGCCGCCGCCATCTTTTTCTTCAGCGCTTCACCTCGTGGTTTGGGCACCATCTTTCTTCTCTCCACGATGTCGACTGCGGTGATCCTCTTCTCCCCGGGTTCTGCCTCCGAAGCTGGGAAGTTGCCTTTGGGTCCGAGTCCTGCCACTGGAGCCTGGAAGGTGCGTTCAGGTTGTCTCAGTTGGATCATCTCCACACAGTCGTGCTGAGCGGTCTGTGCCTCGGGTGCTGTGCTGGTCTGCTCTCTGGTGTTGGATCCACCCTCAGGTGAGGGCTTGCTTTGCCTCTGAGCGTGGAGGACGTCGATCGCTAGAGGGGTGAAGTCTTCCCAGCTCCAATGGATCTTCTCCATCCACCTTCTTCCAAGCAGTGTTGGTTCATCACCTGCAACAATCCACAGGGGTAACTTGTGCACCGAGCCATCATGGAGTACCTTTACATCCGCACTACCAACGACTGGGATAAGTTCATCGGTGTAGGTGCGCAGCTTTGCCTGAACCGGGACCAACTTGGGTCATTCAGTTTGATTGTCCAATAGCCTCTCAAAGGCTTCTTGATGCATTACTGACTGGCTCGCCCCCGTGTCCACTTCCATGAAGACTGGAACGCCATTTATCTTGACTTCCATCCTCAACGGGGAACATTCTGTGGTGCAGGTAAACATTCCGTACACCTCATCGTGGGGCTGACTATCGCTTCATAATCCGCGCTGGATTCATGGCCATTCTGCAGATTCTTCACCAACACAGTGAGTCGTATTTCTTTTACACATTCACTGGAGGTGGCCCTTTGTGCTGCAGCCTTTGCACACATAGTCCTTAAAACGGCACTGGTGATCCCTGAGATTCCCTCCGCCACGCCAGCATGGTGCTACTCGATTAGCCCCCCTCGGCGCACTCTGAGTTCAGGGACCTGTTCTCTCTCCCCTGAGGAGATTCATGTTCTACAGTCCAGCCTCTAAAAGGCGCCATTCTGTGTACAGTACTTGCCGGGTTTGAGTCCTAAGGATGAGTCATCCGCCTAGAACCGCAGGTCGAGGTCATGAATGCCTGGCTCATGGTGATGGCCTCCTGCAGTGTGACTGTGGTATCCGCAGATAGTAGTCTGTGAAGAAGGCCCTCGTGGCCGATTCTGATGACAAAGATATCCTGCAGCGCTTTGGTGAGGTGGTCGCCGAAATCACATCGTGCCGCCAGCCTCCTGAGGTCTGCAGCATACTTCACGATTTCCAGGCCGTCGGTGAGTATAAAACCGGTGTCTGGCTGTGAGGATGCTCTCTTTGGGCTTGAGTTGTTCTTGGATCAGCGTTACAAGCTCCTCATATATAGAAAACATAGAAAATAGGTGTAGGAGTAGGCCATTCGGCCCTTCGAGCCTGCACTACCATTCAATAAGATCATGGCTGATCATTCCCTCAGTACCCCTTTCCTGCTTTCTCTCCATATCCCTTGATCCCTTTAGCCGTAAGGGCCATATCTAACTCCCTCTTGAATATATCCAATGAACTGGCATCAACAACTCTCTGCGGCTGGGAATTCCACAGGTTAACAACTCTCTGAGTGAAGAAGTTTCTCCTCATCTCAGTCCTAAATGGCCTGCCCCTTATCCTAAGGCTGTGTCCCCTGGTTCTGGACTTCCCAATCATTGGAAACATTCTTCCCGCATCTAACCTGTCCAGTCCCGTCAGAATCTTGTAAGTTTCTATGAGATCTCCTCTCATCCTTCTAAACTCCAGTGAATAAAGGCCCAATTGATCCAGTCTCTCCTCATATGTCAGTCCAGCCATCCCTGGAATCAGTCTGGTGAACCTTCGCTGCACTTCCTCAATAGCAAGAACGTCCTTCCTCAGATTAGGAGACCAAAACTGAACACAATATTCCAGGTGAGGCCTCACTAAGGCCCTGTACAACTGCAGTAAGACCTCCCTGCTCCTATACTCAAATTCCCTAGCTATGAAGGCCAACATACCATTTGCCTTCTTCACCGCCTGCTGTACCTGCATACCAACTTTCAGTGACTGATGTACCATGACACCCAGGTCTCGTTGCACCTCCCCCTTTCCTAATCTGCCGCCATTCAGATAATATTCTGCCTCCTTGCTTTTGCCACCAAAGTGGATAACCTCACATTTATCCACATTATACTGCATCTGCCATGCATTTGCCCACTCACCTAACTTGTCCAAGTCACCCTGCAGTCTCTTAGCGTCCTCCTCACAGCTCACACCGCCACCCAGTTTAGTGTCATCTGCAAACTTGGAGATATTACACTCAATTCCTTCATCTAAATCATTAATATATATTGTAAATAGCTGGGGTCCCAGCACTGAACCCTGCAGCACCCCACTGGTCACTGCCTGCCATTCTGAAAAGGACCTGTTTATCCCGACTTTCTGCTTCCTGTCTGCCAACCAGTTCTCTATCCACGTCAGTACATTACCCCCAATACCATGTGCTTTGATTTTGCACACCAATCTCTTGTGTGGGACCTTGTCACCTGCCTGGTCGTTTGCTGTGAAGAAATGGTCAAGCCTCTCCACAAAGGCGTCCCAATCATCACCATCGACGAACTGCTGCAACGTACCAAGGGTAGCCATTTTCGCGTGAAAGTCTGTAATCTCGTTGCCAATTGTTATGTCTTTGGATGCTCTGATAATGACTCCACCAGGCAATGTATTGCACTTGAACTGTGTTGACCTTAGTCCATTTAATGTAACTCCAGAGTGAGGATCACACCTGGTGGCCTGCCTTTTATACTCAGCCTGGCCCACCTGTACAGGTAACCCACAAGTCTCCCACTGCAGTGCCCTCTGGTGGCACACCTTAGTGACCATACAGCTGGTGTACAAGTTGACCATAGTAGTGCCCTCTGGTGGCACATCATATGTAATAGTACAGGCAGTAACATGTCTCGATACATGACAGTCTATACCACAACAAAAGCAAAATACTGTGGATGCTGAAATCTGAACTTAAATCGGAAAATACTGGAAATACTCAGTTCAGGCAGCATCTGTGGAGAAAGAAACAAAGTCAATGTAGCAGGTCATTGAGCTTTCATCAGGTCCACACCACACCACATTTAGTATGAGATAGCCTTATGGTGCCTTGCCTATTAATCTGAAAGTAAAGGGATCATGTGATACATCACCTGACTGGAGGTAGCGCACACCATTCAGCAGATGTGGCAACTTCAGCCGGGTAGCAGATAACTTGATGGATTGATTGGAACAGTCCATCACAAAAGCCGTGTGCAGCACCCAGGTACAGTCTTGGGAAAAGGTAAGTGGTGTGTGGCGGAAAACACGCACGCAATTCGATCACAGTTAGGCTGCACCAGCAAGCATAGACACTCAATACATGGAGCCTTGGCTGGAGTGTGCTGTCAGATGCCAGGCTCAGAGTGGAATATCTGCCAGATTGGTTTCCATATAGCCTTTGGAAACCTGGGCATCAATGGTGGGCACAACATAGAGTGCATTGTCCTTGCAAATAATTCATTGAGCGCACTTGAAAGACTGCTAATAAGAATGACGCATTTGTACAGCGACTTTCAGGACATCCCACAGCGTTTTACAGACATGTTTGAAGCGTAGTTGGAAGTGTGACAGCCAATTTCCACACACCAAGATCCCACAAACAGCAATGAGATAATGCCCAGATGATCTATTTGAATGATGCTGGTTGAGGGATAAATATTGGCCAGGATACCAGGGAGAACTCCACTGCTTGTCACCTGGTACTATCTAGACCTCGCTGCATAGACAAATTTCAGATCCACTTGAGAGGGCAGACGGGGCATTGGTTTAACGTCTCACCCGAAAGACGGCGCCTCAGGCAGTGCAGCCCTCCCTCAGTACAGCACTGTATTTTGTGCTCGGGTCTCGGAGGTGGGACTGGATCCACAAGCTTCTGATAGAGATGAGCTTGCTACCGCTGAACCATGGCCGAGACGGGAAGTGAAGTAATGTATTGAGACTTTTACCAGGTTGGCATGAAAGGGATTTTAGTATAATTTATCTTGTGCTGTTTATGTAAGATGAGGTTCACATAACAAATGATTAAACTCTGAAGATTGTTGATTAGATAGAATGACATAGATTATACAGCACAGAAACAGGCCATTCGGCCCAACTAGTCTGTGCTGCTGTTTATACTCCACACCAGTCTCATCTCAGCCTTGCAGCGCATCTTTCTATTCCCTTTTCTCTCATGTACTCATCTAGTAATGTACCTCACAGAAGGAGGCCATTTCAGCTCATCGTGTCTGCTGGCTGAAGAAGGACCATCAGCCTTGGTTCCTTTTGAAAGCATCAAAGGTATTTGCCTCAACCACTTCCTGTGTGAGCGAGTTCCACATTCTAACCACTCTGAGAAAGAACGGCAACATAGTGGTTATGTTACTGGACTCGTAATGTAAAGGCCTGGATGAATTTAAATTCAGTTAATCTGGAATAAAAAAACTAGTGTCAGTAATGGTGACCATGAAACTGAGCGGGCACCAGCCCAGCAGCTGTATGTCGGCTTTCAGGTGGAACCAGGAGCTGAGATCTCCCATTTTAGAAAATCCACCAATGATCCTGCATTTATAATGTGTGACAACTATTACACGGGCTTTGTGCCTTAAAGGCTCAAAGGTGACCCACCAAGTTCAGCAAGATGCCTGTTGAATACGTCCCCGTACAACACCTCCCTGCTCTTTCTAGAGTGGGATTAGGTTCGGTGGCTCCTGTTGGGAACAATGGCACCGTTTCAGATGAACCCTCCATCGCCCACTTACTCACTGCACAGCTGCTGAGTGTTTCAGGGTTTTGTTCCTCCATCTCTGCTGTTTATCGACCTGTCTACACGGACCTCAGTTTGAGAACCACTGGATTATTCTTCCATTATCCAAGTACACAGATGAAATAGCAGCGCATTTGGAAAGGTTCGGTTCAAGTCAGCATGGATTTATGAAAGGGAAATCATGCTTGACAACTCTTTTAGAATTTTTTGAGGATGTAACTGGTAGAGTGGACAAGGGGGAACGAGTGGATGTGGTGTATTTGGATTTTCAAAAGGCTTTTGACAAGGTCCCACACAAGAGATTGGTGTGCAAAATTAAAGCACATGGTATTTTGGGTAATGTATTGACATGGATAGAGAACTGGTTGGCAGACAGAAAGCAGAGAGTCGGGATAAACGGGTCCTTTTCAGAATGGCAGGCAGTGACTAGTGGGGTGCCACAGGGCTCAGTGCTGGGACCCCAGCTATTTACAATATACATTAATGATTTGGATGAAGGAATTGAATGTAATATCTCCAAGTTTGCAGATGACACTAAACTGGGTGGCGGTGTGAGCTGTGAGGACGCTAAGAGGCTGCAGGGTGACTTGGACAAGTTAGGTGAGTGGGTAAATGGATGGCAGATGAAGTAAAATGTGGATAAATGTGAGGTTATCCACTTTGGTGGCAAAAATACGAAGGCAGAATATTATCTGAATGGCGGCAGATTAGGAAAAGTGGAGATGCAAAGAGACCTGGGTGTCATGGTACATCAGTAATTGAAAGTTGGCATGCAGGTACAGCAGGCGGTGAAGAAGGCAAATGGTATATTGGCCTTCATAGCTAGGGATTTGAGTACAGGAACAGGGAGGTCTTACTGCAGTTGTACAGGGCCTTGGTGAGGCCTCACCTGGAATATTGTGTTCATTTTTTGACTCCTAATCTGAGGAAGGATGTTCTTGCTGTGGGGGAGTGCAGCGAAGGTTCACCAGACTGATTCCTGGGATGGCTGGACTGACATATGAGGAGAGACTGGATCAACTGGGCCTGTATTCACTGGAGTTTAGAAGGATGAGAGGGGATCTCATAGAAACATATAAAATTCTGACGGGTCTGGACAGGTTAGATGCAGGAAGAATGTTCCTGATGTTGGGGAAGTCCAGAACCAGGGGACATAGTCTAAGAATAAGGGGTAGGCCATTTAGGACTGAGATGAGGAGAAACTTCTTCACTCAGAGAGTTGTTAACCTGTGGAATTCCCTGCCGCAGAGAGTTGTTGATGCCAGTTCATTGGATATATTCAAGAGGGAGTTAGATATGGCCCTTATGGCTAAAGGGATCAAGGGGTATGGAGAGAAAGCAGGAAAGGGGTACTGAGGGAATGATCAGCCATGATCTTATTGAATGGTGGTGCAGGCTCGAAGGGCCGAAAGGCCTACTCCTGCACCTATTTTATATATCTTTCTATAGGATTGTTGTAAAACCCCATCTGGTTCGCTAATGTCCTTCAGGTCAGGAAATCTGCCATCCTCACCTGGTCTGGCCTATGTGACTCCAGACCCACAGCAGTTGACTCTTAACTGCCCTCTGAAATAGCCGAGCAAGCCACTCAGTTGCAACAAACCACTATGAGAAATAACAATAAGAACAAAACTGGATGGACCAGCCGGCATTGACCACGGCACCGGCCTTTGCTATGCCAATGGCTCACACAGCCCAGTCGATCCTGCAAATTCCTCCTCAATAACATTGAAAAATTACAACAAAGAAGGAGGCCATTCGGCCCATTGTGTTGGTGCCAGTCGAAAATGAGCTACCCAGGCTAATCCCACCTCCCAGCGCTCGGTCCGTAGCCCTGTAGTTCACGGCTCTTTAAGTGCACATCCAAGTACTTTTAAAATGTGGAGGATTTCTGCCTCTATCACCTTTTCAGGCAGTGAGTTCCAATCTCCCACCACCCTCTGGGTGAAATTTTATTCCTCATCTCCCCTCTAATCCTTCTACCAACTACTTTAAATCTAAGCTCCCTGGTTATTGACCCCTCTGCTAAGGGAAATAGGTCCTTCTTCTCCAGTCTATCTAGTGCCCTCAATGAAATCTCCCCTCAGCCTCCTCTGTTCCAAAAAAAACAACCCCAGCTTATCCAGTCTTTCTTTATAGCTAAAATTTTCCAGTCCTGGCAACATCCTCGCAAAGCTCCTCTGTACCTTCTTTAGCACAATCACATCTTTCCTGTAATGTGGTGACCAGAACTGTACGCACTGAGGGCCAAGAACAGAGAGGTACTCATTAATGACAGAGAGGCAGTAAGTGCCAGCTGGAAGGAGCACTTCGAAGATCTCCTTAACTGAGACTCTGTCTTCACCATGAGTGACCTCGACTCCATCCCGCAGCATGCTACCCACCACCACCTCAGCATAACCCCAGCCCGGCATGAGGTTGAAAAGGCAATCCAACGACTGAAGAACAACAAGGCTTCAGGAGCAGATGGAATCCCCGAAGTACTAAAGCATGGCAGAGAAGCACTATTGACATGAACTCATTTCTCTTCTTTGGAAGGAGGAGAGCATACCAGGGGGTCTCAGAGATGCCGTAACCATGACCATCTTCAAGAAAGGTGACAAGTCCGCTAGCGGTAATTACAGAAGAGTTTCCCTGCTGTCTGCCACAGGGAAGGTCATCGCAAGAATCCTCCTCAATTAGCTTCTCCCAGTGGCTGAAGAGCTCCTCCCAGAGTCGCAATGCGGATTCCGCCACTAAGGGGCACAATGGACATGATCTTCACCGCGTGTCAAATCCAAGAAAAATGTAGGGAACAGCACCAACCCCTGTACATGGTCTTCTTTGACCTCACAAAGGCCTTCGACACTGTCAAGGTACGGGATTATGTAATGTCCTTCTCAAATTCGGCTGCCCTCAAAAATTTGTCACCATCCTCCGCCTGCTTCACGATGATGTGCAAGCTGTGATCCTGACCAATGGATCTACTACAGACCCAATACATGTGCAGACTGGGGTCAAGCAAGGCTGTGTCATCGCACCAATGCTCTTCTCGATCTTCCTTGCTGCAATGCTCCTTCTTCGCCTCAATAAGCTCCCCACTGGAGTGGAGCAAGTCTAAAGAACAAATGGGAAATTGTTCAACCTCCATCACCTTCAGTCCAGATCCAAGGTCATCCCATCCTCTGTCATTGAACTAGAGTATGCAGATAACGCTTGCCTTTGCGCACACTCGGAGGTCGAACTCCAAACCATCGACAACACCTTCACTGAAGCATACAAGAATATGGGCCTTACATTAAACATCCATAAGACAAAGGTTCTCTACCAACCTGCCCCTACCACACAGTACTGCCCCCGATTATCAAAATCCATGATGAGGCCTTGGACAATGTGGACCACTTTCCATACCTTGGGAGCCCACTGTCAACAAGGGCAGATGTCGATGATGAAGTTAACACTGCTTTCAGTGCGCCAGTGCAGTCTTTGGTCGCCTGAGAAAGAGAGTGTTTGAAGACCAGGATCTTAAACCCGGCACCAAGCTCATGGTCTACAGTGCAGTATTGATACCCGATATGCTTCAGAGACATGGACTATGTACAGCCAGCACCTCAAAGCAATGGAGAATTACCACTAATGCTGTCTCCGTAAGTTCCTGCAAATCCATTGGCAGGATAGGCGCACCAATGGTAGTGTTCTCGCTCAGGCCAATATCCCCAGCATCGAAGCATTGACCACATTCGATCAGCTCTGATGGACGGGCCACATCGTCCGCATGCCCGATACTAGACTCCCAAAACAAGTGCTCCACTCAGAACTCTTAACACAGCAAGTGAGCACCAGGTGGGCAGAGGAAACACTTCAAGGACACCTTCAAAGCCTCCTTGAAAACGTGCAACATCCCCACCAACATCTTGGGGTCTCTGGCCTAAGACCGCTCAAAGTGTAGGAGAAGCATCCGGGAAGGCGCCGAGCACCTCGAGTCTTCCTGCCAGGAGCACGAGGAAGCCAAGCAAAAAGAACGCACGACAAACCAAGCACCCCACCCAACCGTCCCTTCAACCGTCACCTGCCTCACCTGTGACAGACTGTAGATCGCGCATTGGTCTCATCAGTCACCTGAGAACTCATAATAGTGTGGAAGCAAGTTATCCTCGACTCTGAGGGAATGCCTAAGAAGAAGATGCAGTACTCAAGCTGTGGCCTAACTAGTGTTGTATACAGTTCGAGCATAACTTCCCTGCTGTTATATTTTATGCCTCGGCTATTAAAGGAAAGCCTTACATATGCATTTTTAACTACCTTATCGACCTGTCCTGCTACCGTTTAAGGATCTGTGGACATACACTCCAAGGTCCATCCATCCGGAAAGCCAGCACAGATTTGTTAAATGCAAATTGTGTTTAATCAACTTGATCAAGTTTTTTGATGAGGTAACAGAGGGTTGATGTAGTGTACATGGATTTCCAAAAGGCATTCGACAAAGTGACTACAAAATTGGCTAAGTGACAGGAAACAGAGTAGTGGTGAATGGTTGTTTTTCGGACTGGTGGAAGGTATACAGTGGTGTTCCCCAGTGTTCGGTTCTAGGACCATTACTTTTCTTAATATATATATACATTCAGTAAGGATAGAATAAAAGGAAAAGGAGGTGGGGTAGCATGGCTGGTTAAAGAGGAGATTAATACAATAGTTAGGAAGGACATTAACTTGGATGATGTGGAATCTATATGGGTAGAGCTGCAGAACACCAAAGGGCAAAAAACGTTAGTGGGAGTTGTGTACAGACCTCCAAACAGTAGTAGTGATGTTGGGGAGGGCATCAAACAGAAAATTAGGGGTGCGTGCAATAAAGGTGCAGCAGTTATCATGGGTGACTTTAATATGCATATAGATTGGGCTAACCAAACTAGAAGCAATAGTGGAAGAGGATTTCCTGGAGTGCATAAGGGATGGTTTTCTAGACCAATATGTCGAGGAACCAACTAGGGGGGAGGCCATCTTAGACTGGGTGTTGTGTAATGAGAGAGGATTAATTAGCAATCTCGTTGTGTGAGGCCCCTTGGGGAAGAGTGACCATAATATGGTGGAATTCTACATTAGGATGGAGAATGAAACAGTGAATTCAGAGACCATGGTCCAGAACTTAAAGAAGGGTAACTTTGAAGGTATGAGGCTAGGATAGACTGGCGAATGATAGTTAAGGGGTTGACTGTGGATGGGCAATGGCAGACATTTAGAGACCGCATGGATGAACTATAACAATTGTACATCCCTGTCTGGCGTAAAAATAAAAAAGGGAAGGTGGCTCAACCGTGGCTATCAAGGGAAATCAGGGATAGTATTAAAGCCAAGGAAGTGGCATACAAATTGGCCAGAAATAGCAGCGAACCCGGGGACTGGGAGAAATTTAGAACTCAGCAGAGGAGGACAAAGGGTTTCATTCGGGCAGGGAAAATAGAGTACGAGAGGAAGCTTGCAGGGAACATTAAGACGGACTGCAAAAGCTTCTATAGATATGTAAAGAGAAAAAGATTAGTAAAGACAAACGTAGGTCCCCTGCAGTCAGAATCAGGGGAAGTCATAACTGGGAAGAAAGAAATGGCGGACCAATTGAACAAGTACTTTGGTTCGGTATTCACGAAGGAGGACACAAACAACCTTCCGAATATAAAAGGGGTCAGAGGGACTATTAAGAAGGAGGAACTGAGGGAAATCCTTATTAGTCGGGAAATTGTGTTGGGGAAATTGATGGGATTGAAGGCCGATAAATCCCCAGGGCCTGATGGACTGCATCCCAGAGTACTTAAGGAGGTGGCCTCGGAAATAGCGGATGCATTGACAGTCATTTTCCAACATTCCATTGACTCTGGATCAGTTCCTATGGAGTGGAGGGTAGTCAATGTAACCCCACTTTTTAAAAAAGGAGGGAGAGAGAAAACAGGGAATTATAGACCGGTCAGCCTGTTAATCGTAGTGGGTAAAATGATGGAATCAATTATTAAGGATGTCATAGCAGCGCATTTGGAAAGAGGTGACATGATAGGTCCAAGTCAGCATGGATTTGTGAAAGGGAAATCATGCTTGACAAATCTTCTGGAATTTTTTGAGGATGTTTCCAGTAGAGTGGACAAGGGAGAACCAGTTGATGTGGTGTATTTGGACTTTCAGAAGGCTTTTGATAAGGTCCCACACAAGAGATTAATGAGCACATAGGATTGGGGGTAGTGTACTGACGTGGATTGAGAACTGGTTGTCAGACAGGAAGCAAAGAGTAGGAGTAAATGGGTACTTTTCAGAATGGCAGGCAGTGACTAGTGGGGTACCGCAAGGTTCTGTGCTGGGGCCCCAGCTGTTTACACTGTACATTAATGATTTAGACGAGCGGATTAAATGTAGTATCACCAAATTTGCGGATGACACTAAGTTGGGTGGCAGTGTGAGCTGCGAGGAGGATGCTATGAGGCTGCAGAGTGACTTGGATAGGTTAGGTGAGTGGGCAAATGCATGGCAGATGAAGTATAATGTGGATAAATGTGAGATTATCCACTTTGGTGGTAAAAACAGAAAGATAGACTATTATCTGAATGGTAACAGATTAGGAAAAGGGGAGGTGCAACGAGACCTTGGTGTCATGGTACATCAGTCATTAAAGGTTGGCATGCAGGTACAGCAGGTGGTTAAGAAAGCAAATGGCATGTTGGCCTTCATAGCGAGGGGATTTGAGTACAGGGGCAGGGAGGTGTTACTACAATTGTACAGGGCCTTGGTGAGGCCACACCTGGAGTATTGTGTACAGTTTTGGTCTCCTAACTTGAAGAAGGACATTCTTGCTACGGAGGGAGTACAGCGAAGGTTCACCAGACTGATTCCCGGGATGGCGGGACTGACATATGAAGAAAGACTGGATCAACTGGGCTTGTATTCACTGGAGTTCAGAAGATTGAGAGGGGATCTCATAGAAACGTTTAAAATTCTGACGGGTTTAGACGGGTTCGATGCAGGAAGAATGTTCCCAATGTTGGGGAAGTCCAGAACCAGGGGTCACAGTCTAAGGATAAGGGGTAAGCCATTTAGGACCGAGATGAGGAGAAACTTCTTCACCCAGAGAGTGGTGAACCTGTGGAATTCTCTACCACAGAAAGTTGTTGAGGCCAATTCACTAAATATATTCAAAAAGGAGTTAGATGTAGTCCTTACTACTCGGGGGATCAAGGGGTATGGCGAGAAAGCAGGAATGGGGTACTGAAGTTGCATGTTCAGCCATGAACTCATTGAATGGCGGTGCAGGCTCGAAGGGCCGAATGGCCTACTCCTGCACCTACTTTCTATGTTTCTATGTTAATGACTTGGATGTGGGTGTACAGGGCAAAATTTCAAAATTTGCAGATGACACAAAACTTGGAAGTGTCGTGAACAGGGAGGAGGATAGTGAGACATTGTGCGGCATTGCGGCGACTGTTTGTGGCAGAGGAGCGGCGAGAGATCGTGGCGGAGGTGTGGTGAATGAGGGTACGGGGCCCAGAAGAGCTGAGGGCCCGGGCGCAGCATGGGCCAGCCCACACTGCGATATGTGTGCGCAATTGATCCAAGCAGAAGAGCATGTCTCCAGTCATCCTGGTTAACCCTTGCCACTGGATAAAGACCTAGCTCTGTCAAGCTCGTGTGGTGGCTGATGTGCAACGGTCACCACACGTTAAAAAAATCCACGCACAGGCATCTTCCACCCCCTCAATTGGAGTTCAAGACTGGAATATCGGGTCCTTCATTGAAACATCTGTAAACTCAGCCCTTTTGGTGTGGAAGCAGGTCATCCTCATTCGATGATGATGCGGATAGTGATAGACTTCAAGAGGACAAGAGGACTGGTGAAAAGGGCGGGCGTGACAGATGAAATGTAACACAGAAAAGTGTGCAGTGATGTATTTTGGTGGAAAGAATGAGGAGAGGAAATATAAATTAAAGGGTAAAATCCTAAAGAGGGTGCATAAACAGAGATATCTAATTATTGAAGGTGTCAGGGCAGGTTGAGAAAGCAATTAAAAAAGCTAATGGGATCCTGGGCTTCATGAATAGAGGTATAGAGTGCAAAAGCATGGAAATTATGATGAACTTGTAAAAAAAAATACTGCTTCGGCCTCAGTATGGGCACTGTACTTTAGGAAGAATGTGAAGGCCTTAGAGAGGGCGCAGAAAAATTTACCAGAATGATTCCAGGGATAAAGTTACATGGATAGTCTGGAGAAGCTGGGGTTGTTCTCCTTGGAGCAAAGAAGGTTGAGGGAAGATTTGATTGAGGTGTTCAAAATCATGAGGGGTCTGGACAGAGTAGATCGAGAGAAACTGTTCCCATTGGCAGATGAGTCAAGAACCACAGGACACAGATTTAAGGTGATTGGCAAAAGAACCAAAGGCGACATAAGGAAAACTTTTTTACGCAGCGAGTGGTTAGGATCTGGAATGCGCTGCCTGAGAGGGTGGTGGAGGCAGACTCAATTACGGCTTTGAAATGGAGCTGGATAAGTACCTGAAAGAAAAAAATTTACAGGGCTGCAGGGGAGTGGGACTAGCTGAGGTGCTCTTGCAGAGAGCTGGCACAGGCTCAATGTGTCGAATGGCTTCTTCCATGTTGTAACCATTGTATGATTCTAAGAGGAGGCTCCATGAATATTCCCATTCTCAATGATGGCGGAGCCCAGCACACGAGTGCAAAGGACAAGGCTGAAGCATTTGCAACCATCTTCCGCCAGGAGTGCCGAGTGGATGATCCACATTGTCCTCCTCCTGAGGTCCCGACCATCACAGAAACAAATCTTCAGCCAATTTGATTCACTCCTCGTGATCTCAAGAAATGGCCAAAAACTCACTGGACACAACAAAGGCTATGGGCCCCGACAACAGCTCGGCTGTCATGCTGAACCAGAACTAGCCGCGCCTCTAGCCGAGCTGTTCCAGTACAGCTACAACACTGGCATCTATCTGACAATGTGGAAAACTGTCCACGTATGTCCTGTCCACAAAAAGCAGGACAAATTCAGTTTGGCCAATTACTACCCCATCAGTCTACTCTCAATCATCAGCAAAGTGATGGAAGGTGGCATCGACAGTGCTATCAAGTAGCACTTACTCACCAGTAACCTTCTCACTGATGCTCACCGATGGATTCCACCAGGAACACATTGCAGCTGTGGTCCAAAATGGACAGAAGAGCTGAATTCCAGATGTGAGAGTGACTGCCCTTGACAGCAAGGCAGCCTCACTCGCTGAGATTTCCAGTATTTGAATGAATGTGGCATCAAGGAGCCCTAATAAATTGAAGACAATGGGAATCAGGGGGAAAACTTTGTTATGTCTTAAATAAAGCAACGTGACTGAGTACTATAGACTTGAGTAAGTGTGAGCTTAGTCTCTTTATTCTGACTCCAGAGTGTTGGCACAGCATGGGAGGCCTGCTAATATGCAGTGCTCACAAGGGATGCTGGGATACCTTGGGACTCCAACAGATGCGCCCTCTGGTGGTGGTAGAATGCTGGTAACAAGGTGTTGCATACATAACATCATTCTCCGCCCCCCCCAAAGTCAATAGTACACTTATTTACAGGGTGAGACGATTTGGGACTTTCCGCTCCCTCGTCGATCGTCTCGGTACAAACACAGGTGCAGTTGAGTTGGTTGGGCCTTCGCTGGGCTGCTGTGCAGCTGGTCTTGCTGGGCTGCTGGGGATAATGAGTTCAGCTTCGTGGTTAACCGTGATGTCGGTTGCCACTTGTGTGCGATGGAGGGTCAAAGTTGGTGCTGTCCTCTTCAGGTTGCTCGTGGCTGTCTCAGAATAGCAGTTTGGTTTGGTCCAAATGCTTTCTGCAAATTAGTCCTCAAAACACCCTACTCCCTTCTTTGGCTCCGACAATGCCAGCCAGCCATTTGGGACCATGTCCCTAGTTGAGTACATATACAGGGTTATTGACTTTAATATCGCGTGACAAGTTTGCATGATCATGGTACATGCTTTGTTGATGCCGCCTGCCCTCGACATGATCATGGAGATCAGGGTGGACTAGAGAGAGCCTTGTTTTGAGTGCCCTTTTCATGAGCAGTTCGGTAGGGGGAGCCCCGGTGAGCGAGTGGGGTCTTGTGCGGTAGCTGAGCAGGATTCGAAACAGGCGGGTCTGCAGGGAGCCTTCCGACATGCATTTCAAGCTTTACTTGATGGTTTGGACTGCCCGTTCTGCCTGGCCGTTGGATGCGGGCTTGAATGGGGCAGATGTGATGTGCTTGATCCCATTGCGGGTCATGAATTATTTGAATTCAGCACTGGTGAAACACGGCCCATTGTCGCTGACAAGGACATCAGGCAGGCCGTGTGTGGCAAACATGACTCGTAGGCTTTCGATGGTGGCAGTGGACGTGCTTACAGACATTATTACACACTCAATCCATTTTGAATCAGCCTCTACAACAACCAAGAACATTTTGCCTAGAAACGGGCCAGCGAAGTCAACGTGGATCCTAGACCATAGTTTGGAGGGCCATGACCACAAACTTAGCGGTTGTCTCTCTGGGTGCATTGCTCAGTTGAGAGCAAGTGTTGCATTGGCACACGCAAGACTCCAAATCTGAGTCGATGCCAGGCCACCACACATGGGATCTGGCTATAGCTTTCATCATTACTATGCCTGGGTGGGTACTATGTAGGTCGCGTATAAATGTTTCCCTGCCTTTCTTAGGCAAAACCACACGATTACTCCACAAAAGACAGTCCGTCTGTATGGACATTTTGTCTTTGCAATGCTGGAATGGCTTGATCTCTTCATGCATCTCCACTGGGACGCTGGACCAGCTCCCATGGAGGACAGTTTTTTTTACAAGGGACAGTAAAGGATCCTGGCTGGTCCAGGTCCTGATCTGGCGGGCCGTAACGGGTGACTTTCGTTTTCAAATGCATCCATCACCAAGAGCAAGTCTGCAGGCTGTGCCATTTCCACCCCGGCGGTGGGCAATGGTAGCCGACTGAGAGCATCAGCGCAGTTCTCTTTGCCGGGATGGCAGGACTGACATATGAAGAAAGACTGGATCGACTAGGCTTATTGGAGTTTAGAAGAATGAGAGGGAATCTCGTGGAAACATATAGAATTCTGATGGGATTGGACAGGTTAGATGCAGGAAGAATGTTCTCAATGTTGAGGAAGTCCAGAGCCAGGGGTAACGGCCTAAGGATAAGGGGTAAGCCATTTAGGACCGAGATGAGAAGAAACTTCTTCACCCAGAGAATTGTGAACCTGTGGAGTTCTCTACCACAGAAAGTTGTTGAGGCCAGTTCGTTAGATATATTCAAAAGGGATTTAGATACGGCCCTTACAGCTAAAGGGATCAAGGGGTATGGAGAGAAAGCAGGAATGGGGTACTGAGGTGAATGATCAGCCATGATCATATTGAATGGCGGTGCAGGCTCGAAGGGCCAAATGGCCTACTCCTGCACCTATTTACTATGTTTCTATGGTCTGTGGCGAATTACATAGTTATATGCAGACAGCGTGAGTGCCCATCTTTGGATGCGAGCAGAAGCATTGGTATTAATACCTATGCTCTCTGAGAATAGCGATATGAACGGCTTATGGTCAGTTTCTAACTCGAACTTAAGCCCAAACAGACACTGGTGCATTTTTTTCGCCCCGTAAACGCATGCCAGAGCTTCTTTTTCAATCATGCTATAAGCCCTTTCGGCCTTAGACAAACTCCTGGATGCATAAGCGACCGGTTGCAATGTTCCCGATTCATTTGCTTGTAACACACACCCGACCCCATAAGAAGACACATCGCAAGCTAGCACTAAACGTTTACATGGGTCATACAGAACAAGCAGTTTGTTGGAACATAACAGATTTCTGGCTTTCTCAAAAGCAGTTGTGATTTCCCCCATATCCAGACATCTCCCTTGCGTAGCAACATGTGTAGAGGTTCTAGCAAGGTGCTTAACACGTAGGATATTATAAAAATAATTGAGCACTCCCAGGAATGACGCAGCTCCGTCACGTTCTGTGGTCTCGGCGCGTTCTTGATGGTCTCCATTTTGGCGTCGGTGGGTCTGATGCCGTCTGCCGCGATTCTTCTCCCTAAGAACTCGACCTCTGGTGCCAGGAAAACACACTTCGAGCGTTTCAACCTGAGTTGCACACGATCTAGCCGACTTAGAACCTCTTCCAGGTTCTGCAAGTGTTCGATGGTGTCCCGACCTGTGATCAATATGTCGTCCTGGAAGTCCATGGTGCGTGGAACCCACTTTAGCAGACTCTCCATGTTCCTTTGAAAAATAGCCGCGGCTGATCGAATCCCAAACGGGAATCTATTGTAGATGAACAGACCTTTGTGTGTGTTGGTGCAGGTGAGGCCTTTCGAAGATTCCACCAGCTCCTGCGTCATGTAGGTCGAGGTCAGGTCCAACTTGGTGAATGTCTTCTCTCTTGCCAGTGTTCCAAATAGGTCGTCTACCTTGGGTAGCGGGTACTGGTCCTGCAGCGAGAAACGGTTAATCGTTACTTTATAGTCCTCACAAATTCTGACTGTGCCATCACCCTTGAGAACCGGAACAATCGGACTGGCCCGCAACCGGCGCACTGATGCCCTCTCGTTGCAGCCTGTCCAGCGCGATCTCCACTTTCTCTCGCATCATGTATGGCACCGCATGTGCCTTGTGGTGGTTGGGTTGTGTACCGGGAATCTAATGGATCTGCACCTTCGCCCCAGAGAAATTTCTGATGCCTGGACGGGAACTTGCTCAAAACCTGGGCACGAGGCCTCATCAATGGATGAAAGCGCTCGGATGTCGTCCCAGTTCCAGCGGATTTTTCCCAGCTAGCTTCTGCCGAACAGTGTAGGGCCATCTCCTGGTACAATCCATCATCGGAGACTTTTACTGCTGCGCTGCCAATTACAGGGATCAGCTCTTTAGTGTAAGTTCTCAGCTTGGTATGAATGGGGCTCAACTTGGGCCTTTGTGCCTTGTTGCTCCATAGCCTCTCGAAGGCCTTTTTGCACATGATAGACTGACTCGCACCCGTGTCTAATTCCATGGATACTGGAATTCCGTTCAGCTCAACTTTTAACATGATTGATGGACATTTCGTGTTGAAGGTGTGTATCCCGAACACTCCTGCCTCCTCGGTTTGAGTTCTAGTCCAGTTTGATCCACCATGGATCGGTCTTCCTCTGCAACGTGTCGGTTTGCAGGGTTTGCAGGATTTGCACATTCGCTGGAGGTGTCCCATTGTTCCACAGCCTTTGCACGCATAGTGTTTGAAGCGGTATTGATGGTCACGTCCGCAGTGCCAACAAGGTGTTAATTGCCTCGCATTCAAACTTGATGGTGGACTGAGTCATCTGAGGTCATGCAGCTGCAGGCATGTATGTTCTGCCATATGCATTCCAGCCTGAAAACGATGTTACTTTGTGTATAGTATTTGCCGATGCATCTTTATGTTGCAAAATTTGTTTGGTGTTATCGCTGGGGGCCATAAGTGCCTGGGCTATTGTTATGGCTTTGTTCAGGTTCTATGTTTCAACAGTCAATAGTTTGCGAAGGATAACCTCATGGCCAATGCCAAGCACAAAAAAGCCTCTTAGCATTTGCTCCAGGAATCCATTGAATTTGCAATGTCCTGCAAGGCACCTTAGTTTGACGACGTAGCTCACCACTTCCTGGGCTTCAGACCGTTGACATGTATAAAATCGATACCTTGCCATCAGAACGTTCTCTTTCGGATTTGGGTGCTCCCGAACCAGCGTACACAGTTCTTCATACGATTTGGTTGTTGGTTTCACTGGAGCAAAAAGATTCTTCATGAGGCCAGAGGTTGTTGCCCCGCAGACGGTGGGGAGGATCGCCCTTCATTTGGCAGCGTTCAGATTTCCTTCCAGCTCGTTAGCCACGAAGTATTGGTCGAGTCGCTCCACGAAGGCTTCCCAATTGTCACCTTCTGAGAATTTCTCCAGGATACCGACATTCTCTGCATTTTCGCGTGATGGTTCGTTATCTATTGCTCGTCGCCAGTTGTTATGTCTCAAATAAAACAACGTGACTGAGTACCGTAGACTTGAGTAAGTGTGACCTTAGTCTCTTTATTCTGACTCCAGAGTGTTGGCACAGCATGGGAGGCCTGCTTATATGCAGTGCTCCCAAGGGATGCTGGGATCCCTTGGGACTCCAACAGATGCGCCCTCTGGTGGTGGTAGAATGCTGGTTACAAGGTGTTGCATACATAACATTTTCCACTGGCTGGAGTCATACCTAGCACAAAGGAAGATGGATGTGGTTGTTGAAGGTCAATCATTTCAGCCCCAGGTGTTCCTCAGGGAAGAGACCTAGGCCCAACCATCTTCAGCTTCTTCATCAATGACCTATGCTCCATCATAAGGTCAGAAGTGAGGGCGTTTGTCGATGACTGCACAATGCTGAGTTCCATTCGCAACTCAGATAATGGAGCAGTCCGTGCCCGCACGCAACAAGACCTGGACAACATTCAGGCTTGGAGTGATAAGTGACACCATCAACATCCTGGGGGTCACCATTGACCAGAAACTTAATAGGACCAGCCACATAAATACTGTGGCAACAAGAACAGGTCAGAGGCTGGGTATACTGTTGCGCGTGTCTCACCTCCAAATTCCTCAAAGTCCACCACCATCTACAAGGTACAAGTCAGGAGGGTGATGGAATACTCTCCACTTGCCTGGATGAGCGCAGCTCTAACAACACTCAAGAAGCTCAACACCATCCAGGACAAAGCAACCAGCTTGATTGACACTCCCTTCACCATCGATGCATCATGGCTGCAGTGTGTACCATCTACAAGATGCACTGCAACAACTCGCTGCACCTCCTAAACCCATGGCCTCTACCACCTGGAAGGACAAGGGCAGCAGGCTCATGGGAATAGCATCATCTGCAAGTTCCTTTCCAAGTCACACACCATACTGACATGGAAATATATCACTGTTCCTTCATCGTCGCTGGTTCAAAATTCCGGAACTCCCTCCCTAACTACTGTCCTCATCAAAGGCAGTCCCTCAGAGTCGAGAATGACTTGCTTCCACTCTAAAAGTGAGTTCCCAGGTGACTGAGGAGTGCAATGCGGGACCTACAGTCTCTGTCACAGGTGGGCAGACAGTGGTTGAACACTTCAAGGACACCCTCAAAGCCTCCTTGATGAAGTGCAACATGCCCACCGATTCCTGGGAATACCTGGCCCACGCCCGCCCAAATTGGAGGAAGAGCATCCGGGAGGGCACTGAGCACCTCGAGTCCCATCGCCGAGAAAAAGCGATAGGACTCGAGGTGGGTGGGGAGTCTGGGTTGACGCACTCTCCTTGCTCTGTCCACACTTGGGGCCCAAGTTTCCACACGATAAAAAACGGGCACCCCTCCGAGCCGATTTTATAAGTGGGAGGGGGTGGGTACTATTTAAATTAGTTTTTTTCCTGCCGGCAACGCTGTGCGTGCGTGTTGGAGTGTTCGCGCACGCGCAGTGTGAAGAAAACATTGGCACTCGCCCATTTTTGTAGTTCTTTGTAGCTGTTTAATTTTTGAAAATTTTTTAATAAAAACACATTGCCATCAGCACATCAGCCCCGAGGCTTCTTGCAGCCTTCTCACTGTCTCCCCCCCCCCCTCCCCCCCCCTCCCCCCCGCTCAGTGGCAACAAACGGCTGTCTCCTCCCCCCCCCCCCCCCCCGGGAACAAACGGCTGTCTCCTCCTCCCCCCCCCCCCCCCCTCCTCCCCCCCGCTCAGTGGCAACAAACGGCTGTCTCCTCCCCCCCCCCCCCCGGGAACAAACGGCTGTCTCCCTTCCCCCCACCCCCCCCGGCAACAAACGGCTGTCTCCCTCCTCCCCCCCCCCCCCCCCGGGAACAAACGGCTGTCTCCTCCTCCCCCCCCCCCCCCCCTCCTCCCCCCCGCTCAGTGGCAACAAACGGCTGTCTCCTCCCCCCCCCCCCCCCGGGAACAAACGGCTGTCTCCCTTCCCCCCACCCCCCCCGGCAACAAACGGCTGTCTCCCTCCTCCCCCCCCCCCCCCCGCTCAGTGGCAACAAACGGCTGTCTCCCCCCCCCTCCTCCCCCCCCCCCGCTCAGTGGCAACAAACGGCTGTCTCCCTCCTCCCCCCCCCCCCCCCGCTCAGTGGCAACAAACGGCTGTCTCCTCCCCCCCCCCCCCCGCTCAGTGGCAACAAACGGCTGTCTCCTCCCCCCCCCCCCCCCCCCCCCCGCTCAGTGGCAACAAACGGCTGTCTCCCTCCCCTCCCCCCCCCGCTCAGTGGCAACAAACGGCTGTCTCCCTCCCCCTTCCCCCCACCCCCCCCGGCAACAAACGGCTGTCTCCCTCCCCCCCCCCCCGCTCAGTGGCAACAAACGGCTGTCTCCTCCCCCCCCCCCCCCCCCCGCTCAGTGGCAACAAACGGCTGTCTCCCTCCTCCCCCCCCCCCCCCCCGCTCAGTGGCAACAAACGGCTGTCTCCCTCCCCCCCCCCCCCCCCGCTCAGTGGCAACAAACGGCTGTCTCCCTCCTCCCCCCCCCCCCCGCTCAGTGGCAACAAACGGCTGTCTCCCTCCTCCCCCCCCCCCCGCTCAGTGTCAACAAACGGCTGTCTCCCTCCCCCCCCCCCCCCCCGCTCAGTGGCAACAAACGGCTGTCTCCCTCCTCCCCCCCCCCCCGCTCAGTGGCAACAAACGGCTGTCTCCCTCCCCCCCCCCCCCCCCCCCCCCCGCTCAGTGGCAACAAACGGCTGTCTCCCTCCCCCCCCCCCCCGCTCAGTGGCAACAAACGGCTGTCTCCTCCCCCCCCCCCCCCGCTCAGTGGCAACAAACGGCTGTCTCCCTCCTCCCCCCTCCCTCCTCCCCCCCCCCCCCCCCCCCCCGCTCAGTGGCAACAAACGGCTGTCTCCTCCCCCCCCCCCCCCGCTCAGTGGCAACAAACGGCTGTCTCCTCCCCCCCCCCCCCCCGCTCAGTGGCAACAAACGGCTGTCTCCTCCCCTCCCCCCCCCCGCTCAGTGGCAACAAACGGCTGTCTCCTCCCCTCCCCCCCCCGCTCAGTGGCAACAAACGGCTGTCTCCTCCCCCCCCCCCCCCCGCTCAGCGGCAACAAACGGCTGTCTCCCTCCCCCTCCCCCCCCGCTCAGTGGCAACAAACGGCTGTCTCCTCCCCCCCCCCCCCCCGCTCAGTGGCAACAAACGGCTGTCTCCCTCCCCCTCCCCCCCCCGCTCAGTGGCAACAAACGGCTGTCTCCCTCCCCCTCCCCCCCCGCTCAGTGGCAACAAACGGCTGTCTCCCTCCCCCCCCCCCCCCGCTCAGTGGCAACAAACGGCTGTCTCCCTCCCCCTCCCCCCCCCGCTCAGTGGCAACAAACGGCTGTCTCCCTCCCCCCCCCCCCCCCCCCCGCTCAGTGGCAACAAACGGCTGTCTCCTCCCCCCCCCCCCCCCGCTCAGTGGCAACAAACGGCTGTCTCCCTCCCCCCCCCCCCCCCCGCTCAGTGGCAACAAACGGCTGTCTCCCTCCTCCCCCCCCCCCGCTCAGTGGCAACAAACGGCTGTCTCCTCCCCCTCCCCCCCCCGCTCAGTGGCAACAAACGGCTGTCTCCTCCCCCCCCCCCCCGCTCAGTGGCAACAAACGGCTGTCTCCTCCCCCCTCCCCCCCCCCGCTCAGTGGCAACAAACGGCTGTCTCCTCCCCCTCCCCCCCCCGCTCAGTGGCAACAAACGGCTGTCTCCTCCCTCCCCCCCCCCCCCCCCCGCTCAGTGGCAACAAACGGCTGTCTCCTCCCCCCTCCCCCCCCCCGCTCAGTGGCAACAAACGGCTGTCTCCTCCCCCTCCCCCCCCCGCTCAGTGGCAACAAACGGCTGTCTCCTCCCCCCCCCCCCCCCCCCCCCCCGCTCAGTGGCAACAAACGGCTGCAGAATTCTCCCTGGCTGAAGCACTTTCACACAGGTAGGAAGATGGTTTATTTAATCTTTTCTTTGCTTATAAATGTTTATTCAGGTTGGATTTATTTGTATAATATTTGTAGAAGTATAAATAAGGATTTAAAGAATTTAATGACTTCCCTTCCCCCCCCCCCCCACCTCGTTCTGGAGCCTATTTTGTAACCTGCGCCTGATTTTTTAATGTGTAGAACAGGTTTTTTCAGTTCTACAAAAATCTTCACTTGCTCCATTCTAAGTTAGTTTGGAGTACGTTTTCACTATGGAAACTTTGAAATCAGGCATCAGTGGCCGGACACGCCCCCTTTTGAAGAAAAAATTCTGTTCCAAAGTGAAACTTCTAACTGACTAGAACTGCAGAAAAAAAAATGTGGAGAATTGCGATTTCTAAGATAGTCCGTTCTCCACCAGTTGCTCCTAAAAATCAGGCGCAAATCATGTGGAAACTTGGGCCTTGATTTCTGCTTTTTCTCGGCAATGGGACTCGAGGTGCTCAGTGCCCTTCCGGATGCTCTTCCTCCAATTTGGGCGGGCGTGGGCCAGGTATTCCCAGGAATCGGTGGACATGTTGCACTTCATCAAGGAGGCTTTGAGGGTGGCCTTGAAGTGTTTCCTCTGCCCACCTGGGGCTCGCTTGCCGTGTTATAGCTCTGCATAGAGCGCTTGCTTTGGGAGTCTCATGTCGGGCATGCAGACTCTGTGGCCTGCCCAATGGAGCTGATCGTGCGTGGTCAATGCTTTGATGTTCCAAGCCATCATCAACACCTTCACCGAGGCGTACGCGAGGGATGGCAGGGCAGCTCAGTCCCGTGGATTGCACATCCTGTGCTCTATGGGAAGTCCCGGATGCTTCGCGCAGCAGGGATGACCATGTGTGCAGGAAGTGTCTCCGGCTGCACTAACTTGAGCTCTGTGTTTTGGAGCTTGAGCGGCGGCTGGAGTCACTGAGGTGCATCTGTGAGGCTGAGAGCGATGTGGATAGCACGTTTCTAGAGGTGGTCACCCCGCAGCTTAAGAGTGTGCAGGGAGTGGGTGATCGCCAGACAGAAGAGGAGGACTAGGCAGGTAGTGCAGGAGTCCCCTGAGTCCATCTCGCTCTAACCGGTATTCTGTTCTGAGTACCGGTGAGGGCGATGGTGGCCCTGGGGAGTGCAGCCAAAGTCAAGTCCACGGCACCATGGGTGGCTCAGCTGCACAGGCGGGGGAGGGGGAAGAATGGAAGAGCAATAGTGGTCGGGGACTCGCTAGTCAGGGGAGCAGACAGGAGTTTCTGCGGCCGCAGACGTGACTCCAGGATGGTATGTTGCCTCCCTGGTGCCAGGGTCAAGGATGTCACTGAGTGGCTGCAGGGCATTCTGGGGGGAGAGGGAGAACAGCCAGAGGTCGTGGTCCATATCAGGACCAATGACAGAGGTAGGAAGAGGAATGAGGTCCTGCAGGCAGAGTTTAGGGAACTAGGAGAGAGATTAAAAAGCAGGATCTCAAAGGTAGTAATCTCCGGATTACTCCCGGTGCCACGAGCTAGTGAGTACAGAAATAGAAGGATAGAGCGGATGAATACGTGGCTGGAGAGATGGTGCAGGAGGGAGGGCTTTAGTTTCCTGAGACATTGGGACTGCTTCTGGGGGAGGTGAGATCTGTACAAACCGGACGGGTTGCACCTCAACAGAGCCGGGACCAGTATCCTCACGGAGTGGGGGGTTGCTAGTGCTGTTGGGGAGGGTTTACACGAGCTTGGCAAGGGGATGGGAACCTGAGAATAGATTCAGTAGGGAGGAGAGTAAAGCTGGAATTAGAAAGCAAAAATAAAGAAATTGAGTTTGAAGGAGAGAGGAAACAAGCAGGAAAAAAGGGTAAAAAACACATTTAAAGGCACTTTGTCTAAATGCACGTAGCATTCGTAACAAAATAGATGAGTTGACAGAACAAATAGATACAAATGGGTATGATCTGATTGCCATCACAGAGACGTGGTTTCAAAGTGATCAGGACTGGGAATTAAATACTCAGGGGTATTTGACAATCCGGAAGGACAGACAGAAAGGAAATGGAGGTGGGGTAGCTCTATTGATAAAGGATGGAATCACTGCAATAGTGAGAAACGATATTGGCTCAAATGATCAGGATGTTGAAACAGTTTGGGTGGAGATAAGGAACAATAAGGGGAAAAAGGTCACTGGTGGGCGTAGTCTATCATTATCACAGGCAGTACCTCGAATCGAGGATGACTTACTTCCACGTCAAAAAGTTCACAGGTGTTTCAATGAAGGACCTAAAATTTCAGGTCCTGAACTAAATCCTGAAGGGTGGAAGATGCCTGTGCGTGGATTTTTTTTAACGTGGGGTGGCCGTTGCACACCAGAGCTAGGTCTTGGTCCAGTGGCAAGGGTTAACCAAGACAGTTGGAGACCAGCTCTGCTGCACAGACCTAGTGCGCACATATATCGCAGTGTGGGCTGGCCCGTGCTGCCCCTGGGCCCTCGCCTCTTCTGGGCAGCAAACGCACGCCTCTCCTGGGTCCCGATCACGTCCCTCTCCAATCTCCCGCCGCTCCTTCGCCCTGACCTCCTCTTCGCCCTGACCTCGCCGCTCCTGCTGTACCTGCCCACGCTCCAATCACCGACCTGGATCTTGGTGATGTCCCTTTTCACTGCCTTTGCTCTCCTGCTCCAGCACGTGCTGTTCCCTGGAGTGGTATGCCGCCACACTGCTCCTCCCGCTCCCCGGCATGATCCGATGGTGCTTGCAGGCCCAAACCACAACAATACTGATTGCAGTCCCCAGGTGGCGCCATTCAGTGGGCAAGGGGGGGTGTGGGGGGAGCCGTTTCTTTGCACAACAGCTACCTCAACAGTAACATTGTGAAAGCTTGGCAGTAAATGATTTATAGGGAGATACGGATTATTCTAACCAAACGCGGTTTACAAACTTCTGCCTGCCTGCGTCTTAGAAACATAAAAACATAGAAAATAGGTGCAGGAGTAGGCCATTCGGCCCTTCGAGCCTGCACCGCCATTCAATGAGTTCATGGCTGAACATGAAACTTCAGTACCCCATTCCTGCTTTCTCGCCATACCCCTTGATCCCCCGAGTAGTAAGGACTACATCTAACTCCTTGTTGAATATATTTAGTGAATTGGCCTCAACAACTTTCTGTGGTAGAGAATATTCCACAGGTTCACCACTCTCTGGGTGAAGACGTTTCTCCTCATCTCGGTCCTAAATGGCTTACCCCTTATCCTCAGACTGTGACCCCTGGTTCTGGACTTCCCCAACATTGGAAACATTCTTCCTGCATCTAACCTGTCTAAACCCGTCAGAATTTTAAACATTTCTATGAGATCCCCTCTCATTCTTCTGAACTCCAGTGACTACAAGCCCAGTTGATCCAGTCTTTCTTGATATGTCAGTCCCGCCATCCCGGGAATCAGTCTGGTGAACCTTCGCTGCACTCCCTCAATAGCAAGAATGTCCTTCCTCAAGTTAGGAGACCAAAACTGTACACAATACTCCAGGTGTGGCCTCACCAAGGCCCTGTTCAATTGTAGTAACACCTCCCTGCCCCTGTACTCAAATCCCCTCGCTATGAAGGCCAACATGCCATTTGCTTTCTTAACCGCCTGCTGTAGCTGCATGCCAACCTTCAGTGACTGATGTACCATGACACCCAGGTCTTGTTGCACCATTCAGATAATAGTCTGTCTCTCTATTTTTACAACCAAAGTGGATAACCTCACATTTATCCACATTATATTTCATTTGCCATGCATTTGCCCACTCACCTAACCTATCCAAGTCACTCTGCAGCCTCATAGCATCCACCTCGCAGGTCACACTGCCACCCAACTTAGTGTCATCCACAAATTTGGAGATACTACATTAATCCCCTCGTCTAAATCATTAATGTACAATGTAAACAGCTGGGGCCCCAGCACAGAACCTTGCGATACCCCACTAGTCACTGCCTGTCATTCTGAAAAGTACCCATTTACTCCTACTCTTTGCTTCTTGTCTGCCAACCAGTTCTCAATCCACGTCAGCACACTACCCCCAATCCCATGTGCTTTAACTTTGCACATTAATCTCTTGTGTGGGAGCTTGTCGAAAGCCTTCTGAAAGTCCAAATACACCACATCAACTGGTTCTCCCTTGTCCACTCTACTGGAAACATCCTCAAAAAATTCCAGAAGATTTGTCAAGCATGATTTCCCTTTCACAAATCCATGCTGACTTGGACCTATCATGTCACCTCTTTCCAAATACGCTGCTATGACATCCTTCATAATTGATTCCATCATTTTACCCACTACAATCAACAGGCTGACCGGTCTATAATTCCCTGTTTTCTCTCTCCCTCCTTTTTTAAAAAGTGGGATACATTGGCTACCCTCCACTCCATAGGAACTGGTCCAGAGTCGATGGAATGTTGGAAAATGACTGTCAATGCATCCGCTATTTCCGAGGCCACCTCCTTAAGTACTCTGGGATGCAGACCATCAGGCCCTGGGGATTTATCGGCCTTCAATCCCCAACACAATTTCCCAACTAATAAGGATTTCCCTCAGTTCCTCCTTCTTACTAGACCCTCTGACCCCTTTTATATCCGGAAGATTGTTTGTGTCCTCCTTAGTGAATACCGAACCAAAGTACTTGTTCAATTGGTCTGCCATTTCTTTGTTCCCAGTTATGACTTCCCCTGATTCTGACTGCAGGGGACCTACGTTTGTCTTTACTAACCTTTTTCTATTTACATATCTATAGAAGCTTTTGCAGTCCGTCTTAATGTTCCCTGCAAGCTTCCTCTCGTACTCTATTTTCCCTGCCCGAATGAAACCCTTTGTCCTCCTCTGCTGAGTTCTAAATTTCTCCCAGTCCCCGGGTTCGCTGCTATTTCTGGCCAATTTGTATGCCACTTCCTTGGCTTTAATACTATCCCTGATTTCCCTTGATAGCCACGGTTGAGCCACCTTCCCTTTTTTATTTTTACGCCAGACAGGGATGTATAATTGTTATAGTTCATCCATGCGGTCTCTAAATGTCTGCCATTGCCCATCCACTGTTAACCCCTTAAGTATCATTCGCCAGTCTATCCTAGCCAATTCACGCCTCATACCTTCAAAGTTACCCTTCTTTAAGTTCTGGACCATGGTCTCTGAATTAACTGTTTCATTCTCCATCCTAATGTAGAATTCCACCATATTATGGTCACTCTTCCCCAAGGGGCCTCGCACAACGAGATTGCTAATTAATCCTCTCTCATTACACAACACCCAGTCTAAGATGGCCTCCCCCCTAGTTGGTTCCTTGACATATTGGTCTAGAAAACCATCCCTTATGCACTCCAGGAAATCCTCCTCCACCGTATTGCTTCCAGTTTGGTTAACCCAATCTATGTGCATATTAAAGTCACCCATGATAACTGCTGCACCTTTATTGCATGCATCCCTAATTTCCTGTTTGATGCCCTCCCCAACATCACTACTACTGTTTGGAGGTCTGTACACAACTCCCACTAGTGTTTTCTGCCCTTTGGTAGTCCGTAGCTCCACCATACCGATTCCACATCATCCAAGCTAATGTCCTTCCTTACAATTGCATTCATTTCCTCTTTAACCAGCAACGCCACCCCACCTCCTTTTCCTTTCTGTCTATCCTTGATGTCATGTATTCAACCAGCATTGTAACCCATGTATAAACTGACCTAAGTTGTACACCTTGAGAACATTAATCACAAGAGGGTGAACTTGTGGGAGACACTCCTAACCTCGACCTTCAGATATAAAAGGGGAAGCTCCACCCACTTCCTGCACTTGAGTGCTGTGAAATAAAGGACAGGTAACAGACTGACCTTCTCTCAAGTTTGGGCCTCGTGTGCATTTATACTGTATAGTAAGGACGTATCAATGGCGATAAGGATGGGGTAACTAGACACGGGGGCCAGCCAGTCCCTGATGGGTATCAAACAGTTCGAAAAGTTGTGGGCGTCCAAGGCCAGGAGGCCAAAATTATCACCGATTGACGCACAGCTACGGACTTACACAAAGCATATCATTCCGGTGCTAGGCAGCGCCACGGTAGTCGTGACCCACAAAGATTCGGAGAACAGGTTGCCACTCTGGATTGTCCCAGGGGACGGTCCCGCACTACTGGGGAGGAGTTGGCTTGCTGTCATGAACTGGAAATGGGGCGATGTCAATGCAATTTCCTCTGTGGAGTGAGTATCATGCTCACAGATCCTGAACAAATTTGACTCATTATTTTAACCCGGCATTGGCACTTTCATGGGAGCCAAGGTAGTGATTCACATAAACCCGGACGCCAGGCCAGTACACCACAAGGCCAGAGCGGTGCCGTACGTGATGCGGGAAAAGATAGAATGCGAATTGGACCGCCTGCTGAGGGAAGGTCAGTCTGTGACCTATCCTTTATTTCATAGCACTCAAGTGCAGGAAGTGGGTGAAGCTTCCCCTTTTTTATCTGAAGGTCTAGGTTAGGAGTGTCTCCCACAAGTTCACCCCCTTGTGTTTAATGTTCTCAAGGTCTTAGGTCACTTTATACATGGGTTACAATGCTGGTTGAATACATGACACTTCCTAAATGTTGAATACCCCTGGATGTTGAGTTCCCAGCCTTGGTCACCCTGGAGCCATGTCTCCGTGATACCAACCACATCGTATCCGTTAACTGCTATCTGCACAATTAATTCGTCCACCTTATTCCGAATACTCCTCGCATTGAGGCTCAGAGCCTTCAGGTTTGCCTTTTTAACACACTTTAACCCTTTAGAATTTTGCTGTAAAGTGGCCCTTTTTGTTTTTTGCCTTGGGTCTCTCTGCCCTCCCCCTTTACTCATCTCCTTTCTGTCTTTTGCTTCTGTCTCCATTTTGTTTCCCTCTGTCTCCCTGCATTGGTTCCCATTCCCCTGCCATATTAGTTTAACTCCTCCCCAACAGCACTAGCAAACACTCCTCCGAGCACATTGGTTCCGGTCCTGCCTAAGTGCAGACCATCCGGTTTGTACTGGTCCCACCTCCCCCAGAACCGGTTCCAATGCCCCAGGAATTTGAATCCCTCCCTGCTGCACCACTGCTCAAGCCACGTATTCATCTGAGCTATCCTGCAATTCCTACTCTGACTAGCATGTGGCACTGGCAGCAATCCCTAGATTACTACTTTTGAGGTCCTACTTTTTAATTTAGCTCCTAGCTCCTTAAATTCGTCTCGTAGGACCTCATCCCGTTTTTTACCTATATCATTGGTACCAATGTGCAGCACGACAACTGGCTGTTCACCCTCCCTTTTCAGAATGTCCTGCACCCGCTCCGAGACATCCTTGACCCTTGCACCAGGGAGGCAACATACCATCCTGGAGTCTCGGTTGCGGCCGCAGAAACGCCTATCTATTCCCCTTACAATTGAATCCCCTATCACTATCGCTCTCCCACTCTTTTTCCTGCCCTCCTGTGCAACAGAGCCAGCCACGGTGCCATGAACTTGGCTGCTGCTGCCCTCCCGTGATGAGAAGGGATAACCAGCTGTGGATAACCAAGTAAATAAAGGAGAGTATCAAATTAAAAACCAATGCGTATAAGGTGGCCAAGGTTCGTGGGAAATAGAAGATTGGGAACATTTTAAATGACAGCAAAGAATGACTAAGAAAGCAATAAAGAAAGGAAAGATAGATTATGAAAGTAAACTTGCGCAAAACATAAAAACAGATAGTAAAAGCTTTTACCGATATATAAAACGGAAAAAAGTGACTAAAGTAAATGTTGGTCCCTTAGAAGATGAGAAGGGGGATTTAATAATGGGAAATGTGGAAATGGCTGAGACCTTACACAATTATTTTGCTTCGATCTTCACAGTGGAAGACACAAAAACCATGCCAAAAATTGCTGGTCACGGGAATATGGGAAGGGAGGACCTTGAGATAATCACTATCACTAGGGGGGTAGTGCTGGACAGGCTAATGGGACTCAAGGTAGACAAGTCCCCTGGTCCTGATGAAATGCATCCCAGGGTATTAAAAGAGATGGCGGAAGTTATAGCAGATGCATTCATTATAATCTACCAAAATTCTCTGGACTCTGGGGAGGTACCAGCGGATTGGAAAGCAGCTAATGTAACGCCTCTGTTTAAAAAAGGGGGCAGACAAAAGGCAAGTAACTATAGTTAACGTTTCGGGTCTGTGACCCTTCATCATTACTAGCACCTGCTGGCTGAGGAAAATAGGAGTGGTGGTTATGGTCTGAAATTGTTGAACTCAATGTTGAGTCCAGAAGCCTGTAAAGTGCCGAATCGAAAGCTGTTCCTCGGGCTTACGTTAAGCTTTGTTGGAACAGTGTAGGAGGTTGAGGTCAGAGTGGGATGGAAAATTAAAGTGGCAAATGACCTGAAGCTCGGTCACGATTGTGGACTGAACGGAGGTGTTCAGCAAGGCGATTTCCCATTAAGCGTTTGGTCTCCCCAATGTAGAGGAAACCGCATCGTGAGCAGCGAATACAATGCACTGAATTGAAAGTACAAGTTAATCACTTGCTTCACCTGGAAAGAGTCTTTGGAGCCCTGGATGATGGGAAGGGAGGAGGTGAAAGGGCAGCCACTGCATCTCCTGTGATTGAATGGGAAGGAGCCGGCAGAAGGGAGAGGATGTTGGGGGTTATTGAAGAGTGAACTTATAGAAACATTTAAAATAATGAAAGGGATAGACAAGATAAAGGCAGAGAGGTTGTTTCCACTGGTCGGGGAGACTAGAACTAGGGGGCACAGCCTCAAAATACGGGGGAGCCAATTTAAAACCGAGTTGAGAAGGAATTTCTTCTCCCAGAGGGTTGTGAATCTGTGGAATTCTCTGCCCAATGAAGCAGTTGAGGCTAGTTCATTGAATGTATTCAAATCACAGATAGATAGGTTTTTAACCAATAAGGGAATTAAGGGTCATGGGGAGCGGGCGGGTAAGTGGAGCTGAGTCCACGGCCAGATCAGCCATGATCTTGTTGAATGGAGCAGGCTCGAGGGGCTAGATGGCCTACTCCTGTTCCTAATTCTTATGTTCTTATGTTCTATAGGCCGGTTAGTTTAACATCTGTAGTGGGGAAAATGCTTGAAGCTATCATTAAGGAAGAAATAGCGGGACATCTACATAGAAACATAGAAACATAGAAAGGAATAGTGCAATGAAGCAGACGCAACATGGATTCATGAAGGGGAAATCATGTTTAACTAATTTACTGGAATTCTTTGAGGATATAACGAGCATGGTGGATAGAGGTGTACCGATGTATGTGATGTATTTGGATCCAGGAAATAGTGGGGGCTTATAAAAAGGGAACAGCAATAATCATGGGTGATTTTAACCTCCATATTGATTGGACAAATCAAATTGGTCAGGGTAGCCTTGAAGAAGAGTTCATAGAGTGCATAAGGAACGGGTTCCTTGAGCAGTATGTAACGGAACCAACCAGGGTGCAGGCTATCTTAGATCTGGTCCTGTGTAATGAGGCAGGATTAATAAACAATCTCCTAGTAAAGGATCCCCTCGGAATGAGTGATCATAGCATGATTGAGTTTCAAATTCAGATGGCGGGTGAGAAAGTTGGATCTCAAACCAGCGTACTAAGCTTAAATAAAGGAGACTATGAAGGTATGAGGGCAGAGTTGGCTAAAGTGAACTGCGAAAATAGATTAAATTGCAGTGTAGTTGATGAACAGTGGCGTGCATTTAAGGAGATATTTGCCAACTCTCAAGAAAAATATATTCCAGTGAGAAAGAAAGGGTGTAAGAGAAAAGATAGCCATCAGTGGCTAACTAAAGAAATAAAAGACGGTATCCAATTAAAAACAAGGACATACAAAGTGGCTAAAACTAGTGGGAGGACAGAAGATTGGGAAGCTTTTAAAAGCCAGCAAAGAATAACTAAAAAAATAATTAAGAAAGGGAAGATAGACCATGAAAGTAAACTAGCACGAAATATAAAAACAGATAGCAAGACTTTCTATAGGTATATAAAAAGGAAAAGAGTGGCTAAAGTAAATGTTGGTCCCTTACAGGACAAGACCGGGGAATTATTAAGAGGACAAGACCGGGGAATTAGTAATGGGGAACATGGAGATGGCAGAAACTCTGAACAAATATTTTGTATCAGTCTTTACGGTAGAGGACACTAACAATATCCCAACAGTGGATAGTCTAGGGGCTAGAGCAGGGGAGGAACTTAATGTAATCACAATCACTAAGGAGGTGGTACTCAGCAACATAATGGGACTAAAGGCAGATAAATCCCCTGGACTTGATGCATCCTGGGGTCTTAAGAGAAGTAGCAGCAGGGATAGTGGATGCATTGGTTGTAATTTACCAAAATTCCCTGGATTCTGGGGAGGTCCCAGCAGATTGGAAAACTGCAAATGTAAAGCCCCTATTTAAAAAAGAAGGCAGACAAAAAGCAAGAAACTATAGACCAGTTAGCCTAACATCTGTGGTTGGGAAAATGTTGGAGTCCATTATTAAAGCAGCAGTAGCAGGACATTTGGAAAAGCATAATTCAGTCAGACAGAGTCAGCATGGTTTTATGAAGGGGAAGTCATGTTTGACAAATTTACTGGAATTCTTCGAGGATGTAACGAACAGGGTGGATAAAGGGGAAACCAGTGGATGTGGTGTATTTGGATTTCCAGAAGGCTTTTGACAAGGTGCCATATAAAAGGTTACTGCACAAGATAAAAGTTCACGGGGTTGGGGGCAATATATTAGCATGGATAGAGGATTGGCTCACTAACAGAAAACAGAGAGTTGGGATAAAAGTTTCATTCTTGGGTTGACAATCAGTAACTAGTGGGATGCTGCAGGGATCAGTGCTGGGACCTCAACTATTTACAATCTATATTAATGACTTGGAAGAAAGGGCCGAGTATAACGTATAAGTTTGCTGATGATACGAAAATGGGAGGAAAAGCAATGTGTGAGGAGGACACCAAAAATCTGCAAAAGGACATAGACAGGCTAAGTGAGTGGGAAAAATTTTGCAGTTGGAGTATAATGTTGGAAAGTGTGAGGTTATGCACCTTGGCAGAAAAAATCGTAGAGCAAGTTATTATTTAAATGGAGAAAGATTGCATAGTGCCACAGTACAGCGGGACCTGAGGGTACCTGCACCTGAAACACAAAAGGTCAGTATGCAGGTACAGCAAGTGATCAGGAAGGCCAATGGTATATTGGCCTTTATTGCAAAGGGGATGGAGTATAAAAGCAGGGAAGTCTTGCTACAGTTATACAGGGTATTGGTGAGGCCACACCTGGAATACTGCATACAGTTTTGGTTTCCATATTTAAGAAAGGATATACTTGCTTTGGAGGCAGTTCAGAGAAGGTTCACTAGGTTGATTCCTGAGATGAGGGGGTTGACTTATGAAGAAAGGTTGACTCTACTCATTGGAATTCAGAAGAATGAGGGGTGATCTTATCGAAAAAGTATAAGATTATGAGGGGGCTCGACAAGGTGGATGCAGAGAGGATGTTTCCATTGATAGCGAGTCTAGAACTAAGGGGCATAATCTTAGAATAAGGGGCCGTCCATTTAAAACTGAGATGAGAAGGAATTTCTTCTCTCAGAGGTTTGTAAATCTGTGGAATGCGCTGCCTCAGAGAGCTGTGGAAGCTGGGATATTGAATAAATTTATGACAGAGATAGACAGTTTCTTAACCGATAAGGGAATAAGGGGTTATGGGGAGCGGGCGGGGAAGTGGAGCTGAATCCATGATCTGATCAGCCATGATCGTATTAAATGGTGGCGCTGGCTCGGGGGGCCATATGGCCTACTCCTGCTCCTATTTTTTATGTTCTTATGAGAGCATTGGCCTTACTCTAAACATCCGTACGACAAAGGTCCTCTACCAAACTGACTCCACCCAACAGCACTGCCCACCCGATTATCAAAATCCACGACGAGGCCTTGGACAATGTGAACCATTTTCGGGAGCCTACTGTCAGCAAGAGTAGACATTGACGACGAGGTTCAATAGCACCTTCAGTGCGCCAGCGCAGCCTTCAGTCGCCTAAGGAAGAGAGTGTTTGAAGACCAGGACCTCAAATCCAGCATCAAGCTTATGGTCTAGAGGGTGGTAGTGATCATTCATTCATAGGCAGTCCCTCGGAATCGCGTGCTTCGGGTGGAAGTGATACCTACCCTCCTATATACATCATCATCTTCTTCATAGGCAGTCGCTCGAAATCGAGGAAACATAGAAACATAGAAACATAGAAAATAGGTACAGGAGTAGGCCATTCAACCCTCCGACCCTGCACCATCATTCACTAAGATCATGGCTGATCATTCACCTCAGTACCCCTTTCCTGCTTTCTCTCCATACCCCTTGATCCGTTTAGCCATAAGGGCCATATCTAACTCCCTCTAGAATATATCCAATGAACTGGCATCAACAACTCTCTGCGGTAGATAATTCCACAGGTTAACAACTCACTGAGTGAAGAAGTTTCTCCTTATCTCAGTCCTAAATGGCTTATCCCTCATCCTTAGACTGTGACTCCTGGTTCTGGACTTCCCCAACATCGGGAACACTCTTCCTGCATCTAACCTATCCAGTCTCGTCAGAATTGTATATGTTTCTATGAGATCCCCTCTCATCCTTCTAAACACTAGTGAATACAGGCCTAGTCGATCCAGTCTCTCCTCATATGTCAGTCCTGTCATCCCGGGAATCAGTCTAGTGAACCTTCGCTGCACTCCCTCAATAGCAAGAACGTCCTTCCTCAGATTAGGAGACCAAAACTGAGCACATTATTCCAGATGAGGCCTCACCAAGGCCCTGTACTACTGCACTATGACCTCCCAACTCCTATACTCAAATCCCCTAGCTATGAAGGCCAATATACCATTTGCCTTCTTCACCGCCTGCTGTACCTGCATGCCAACTTTCAATGACTGATGTACCATGACACCCAGGTCTCTTTGCACCTCCCCTTTTCCTAATCTGCCGCCATTCAGATAATATTCTGCCTTCGTGTTTTTGCCCCCAAAGTGGATAACCTCACATTTATCCATATTATACTGCATCTGCCATGCATTTGCCCACTCGCCTAACCTGTCCAAGTCACCCTGCAGCCTCTTAGCATCCTCCTCACAGCTCACACCGCCACCCAGCTTAGTGTCATCTGCAAACTTGGAGATATTACACTCAATTCCTTCATTTAAATCATTAATGTATATTGTAAAGAGCTGGGGTCCCAGCACCGAGTCCTGCGACACTCCACTAGTCACTACCTGCCATTCTGAAAAGGACCCGTTTATCCCGACTCTCTGCTTCCTGTCTGCCAACCAGTTCTCTATCCATGTCAGTCCATTACCCGAAATACCATGTGCTTTAATTTTGCACACCAATCTCTTGTGTGGGACATCCATTGGTTCTCCCTTGTCCACTCTACTAGTTACATCCTCAAAAATTTCTAGAAGATTTGTCAAGCATGATTTCCCTTTCATAAATCCATGCTGACTTGGACCGATCCTGTCACTGCTTTCCAAATGCGCTGCTATTTCATCTTTAATAACTGATTCCAACATTTTCCCCACTACTGATGTCAGGCTAACCGGTCTATAATTACCTGTTTTCTCTCCCTCCTTTTTTAAAAAGTGGTGTTACATTAGCTACCCTCCAGTCCATTTGAACTGATCCAGAGTCGATAGACTGTTGGAAAATTGCTTCCACTCTAAAAGTGAGTTCTCAGGTGACTGTCCAGTCCAATACAGGAATTACAGTCTCGTCACAGGTGAGAGAGACAGTGGTTGAAGGAAAGGGTGGGTGGGGAGTCTGGTTTGCCGCACGTTCATTGTGCTGCCTGCTCTTGTTTTCTGCATGCTGTCGGCGACAAGACTCTAATTGCTCAATGCTCTCCCAGATGCTCTTCCTCCACTTAGCTCGGTCTTGGGCCAGGGATTCTCAGGTACCGGTGGGGATGTTGCATTTTATCAAGGAGGCTTTGAGGGTGTTCTTGTCCTGTGGCTCAGAGACGTGGACCATATACAGTAGACACCTCAAAGTGCTGGAGAAGTATCATCAGCCCTGCCTCTGCAAAATCTTGCAAAACTCCTGGGAGGATAGATGCACCAACGTCAGTGCTCCCACTCAGGCCAACATCCCCAGCATCGAAGCACTGACCACACTTGACCAGCTCCATTGTGCAGGCCACATCATCCGCATGCCCGACACGAGACTCCCAAAGCAAGCGCTCTACTCAGAACTATTACACGGCAAACGAGCCGCAGGTGGGCAGAAGAAACTATATACAACAGACACCTCAAAGCACTGGAGAAGTACCATCAGCGCTGCCTCCGCAAGATCCTGCAAATCCATTGGCAGGATAGACAATGTCAGTGTTCTCGCTCAGGCCAACATCCCCAGCATTGACCTAACCACTGTGCAAGCCGTGATCCTGACCAATGGATCCACCACAGACCAAATGCACGTCGGACCGGGTTCAAGCAGGGCTGCGTCATCGCGCAAATCCTCTTCTCGATCTTCCTCGCTGCAATGCTGCACCTCACACTCAACAAGCTCCCCTTTGGAGTGGAACTAAACCATAGAACCAGTGGGAACCTGTTCAACCTTCGTCGCCTCCAGGTTAGATCCAAGACCGCCCCGTCCTCTGTCGTCAAACTACAGTACGCGGACAACGCTTACGTCTGCGCACATTCAGAGACTGAACTCCAAGCCATCGTCAACATCTTCACCGAGGCGTACGAAAGCATAGGCCTTTGTACCCATCTGTACGACAAAGGTCCTCCACCAACCTGACCCCACCACACAGCACTGCCCCCCCAGTCATCAAGATCCACGGCGCGGCCTTGGACAACGTGGACCACTTTCCATACCTCGGGAGCCTATTATCAGCAAGGTCAGACATCGCTGACAAATCCAACACCGCCTCCAGTGCGCCAGCACAGCCTTCAGCTGCCTGAGGAAGAGAATGTTGAAGATCAGGACAGCAAATCTGGCACCAAGCTTATGGTCTACAGGGCTGTAGTGATACCGCCCTCCTGTAGGGCTCAGAGGCATGGTCCATGTACAGTGGACACCTCAAATCGCTGGAGAAATACCACCAACGATGTCTCCGCAAGATTCTACAAATCTCCTGGGAGGATAGACGCACCAACGTCAGTGTTCTCGATCAGGCCAACATCTCCAGCATTGAAGCACTGACCGCACTTGACCAGCTCCGTTGGGCGGGCCACATTGTCCGCATTGCCTGACACAAGACTCCCAAAGCAAGCGCTCTACTCGGAACTCCTACACAACAAGTGAGCCCCAGGTGGCAGAGGAAACATTACAGGGACACCCTCAAAGCCTCTCTGATAAAGTGCAACATCCCCACCGACACCTGGGAGTCCCTGGCCAAAGACTGCCCTAAGTGGAGGAAATGCATCCGGGAGGGCGCTGAGCACCTCGAGTCTCGTCCCCGGGAGCATGCAGAAATCAAGCGCAGGCAGCGGAAGGAGCGTGCGGCAAACCAGTCCCACCCTCCCTTTCCTTCAACCACTGTGTGTCCCACCTGTGCCAGAGACTGTAATTCCTGTATTGAACTGTTCAGTCACCTGAGAACTCACTTTTAGAGTGAAAGCAAGTCTTCCTTGATTTCGAGGGATTACCTAATGATGATGATGACTACACGAACTGCAACGGTTCAAGAAGGCGGCTCACCACCACCATCTTGGGGGCAATTAAGGATGGGCAATAAATGCTGGCCTTGCCAACGATGCCCACATGCCAGGAACGGATTAAAAAGAAAGGACTTTTGTGTGCAGGACGTTTCCTTTCGGGACGTCACAGGTTTAAGATTCTGATCTGAGAATTATAAATGAGTAATTGACACAAACGCAGATTCCAGCTTAACTCGACTTTATTGAGACATCAGAAATCAAGGGTTCCAATACAATGTCAAAACTAAACTTATTGCAATACAAGGCGCATCACCACTAATATATATTGCGGATAGGATATACATACGATCACCCACGGATGGTCATTCATTTTGATTGTAGGTTCTTTTGTTCTTTCTTTCCCTCCCCCTTTCAGGGCTTGTTAAGAATCTGCTCTTTTCGAACACTCTCCAGTTCTAACGAAGGGTCATCGACCTGCAACATTAACTCTGCTTCCTCTCCACAGATGCTGCCTGACCCGCTGATATTTCCAGCATTTTCTGTTTTTATTCCAGATTCCAGCATCCGCAGTATTTTGCTTTTATATTTACAGCCAATCTTAATCAGCAAAAGACTCTTCATATTGGCCTTGGAGGGGGTCCAGTGCAGATTTACCAGAATGATATCAGGGCTTAGATATCAGGGTTTATATAGAAACATAGAAAATTCTGACGGGATTGGACAGATTAGAGGCAGGAAGAATGTTCCCGTTGCTGGGGAGTTCCAGAACCAGGGGTCACAGTCTAAGGATAAGGGGTAAGCCATTTAGGACCGAGATGAGGAGAAACTTCTTCACTCAGAGAGTGGTTAACCTGTGGACTTCCCTACCGCAGAGAGTTGTTGATGCCAGTTCGTTAGATATATTCAACAGGAAGTTAGATATGGCCCTTACGGCCAAAGAGATCAAAGGGTATGGAGAGAAAGCAGGAAAGGGGTACTGAGGTTGAATGATCAGCCATGATCTTATTGAATGGCGGTGCAGGCTCGAAGGGCCGAATGGCCTACTCCTGCACCTAATTTCTATGTTTCTAAAGGGAGCACAGTTTTCATAAACTTATATACTTGAGTTTCGAAGGTTGTGAGGTGAACTAATTAAGCTCTTTATATGATAAAGTGATTTGACGGCATAGTTACAGGGAAACTATTTTCCCTGGTGGGAGAATCCTGAACAAGAGGGCATAATCTTAAAATTAGGGCAAAGCCATTTGAAATGAGGAAACACTTTTTCTGCTTTTTCTGCTAGCCCTCAACCCATTATTAATACATTGCCTCAGTTTCTCTCAAACATTTTTTTTAGAGATTGATATATGTCTTCATACACTTTTAATGCATCCTCTATCCTCTGAGCTTCATCTCGTATCTTTTTAGCGACTTCAGTTTTACTTCCTTTGCTAAGCTCAATGGAGTCTTTTGTTATAGAGTAGATATCGAATGCAACAAAGAATACTGACACAGCTCCTGAAACAGCTCTCGTGGTTTTGGACAGTGCCAGAGGAGTTCCACGAAGCAGTTGTTTTACATTTCCAGTTTCCTTTGCATACTTTGTATTTCGAACATTGTGACTCAATGCTGCCAATCTCTTGGCTAGTACTTTCAGGCCGGGCGTTTTCTTTAACACTTGTTTGGCCAGTACTGATGCTGTCGTATTAACGGTTTTCATGCTGATGGAACCAGTTTGCAATCCAGCTTTAACTCTGGGCCAATATGTTTTCCTACAATTATTGAAGACTTCCCTTGCCTTACTGACCCCTTGCTTTTCTTCACCATAATCACATTCTGTCATGTCTCCCTCACTGCATTGACTCAAGAATTGAAGATCACTGCCGATGTCTTTCAAACGTTTTGACATTTCTTTCATGTCACTTTTATACTGTTTGATGATCTCATCTACTCTTTTCTGTTTCTTTGACTGCGTAACATATTCACTGATACCAGCTGTCAAGTTTGTGGCAGCACCGGCTCCACCAATGCCTGCTCCCACAGCAGTGAGCACCAAGGATGCACCGGCTGTGAAAGGAGCAGCAATTATTCCTGCAAGGCTTAGAATGCCTCCCACAGCATTTACGGAAGATCCTGTGACATTTGCAATTGTTGCACCTTTGTGATACTGATCAATGCTGTTGGCAATCTCTTGTAGTTCACGTATGTGTCCGGTCATTCCACTTTCCCACTCAGGGAACTCATTTACAAAGTGCTGCACATTCTCAGCTCTCTTTTCCAGTTCAAGTTGGTCCCTATTGAGATTGAAAAAACAATTTTCTCAAATTTTTGCACTGTCTCACACACACTTAAAATTAAAATAAGATAAACTGATCTTTACCAGGACATAGGTGCAGGGAAGTTATGTGAAAACTCAAAAGGCCGAGAAGCTGATTTGTGCCTGAACTGAGGTACGATTCTGCACACACCTATAGAGGCCAGCTTCAGGAACAACAACTTGTATTTATATAGCGCCTTTAAACATAGAAACATAGAAAATAGGTGCAGGAGTAGGCCATTCGGCCCTTCAAGCCTGCACCACCATTCAATATGATCATGGCTGATCAGGCAAGTTCAGTACCCCATTCCTGCTTTCTCTCCATACCCTTTGATCCCTTTAGCCGTAAGGGCCACATCTAACTCACTTTTGAATATATCTAACTGGCCTCAACAAATTTCTGCGGTAGAGAATTCCACAGGTTCACAATTCTCTGAGTGAAGAAGTTTCTCCTCATCTCGGTCCTAAATGGCTTACCCCTTATCCTTAGACTGTGACCCCTGGTTCTGGACTTCCCCAACATTGGGAACATAATTCCTGCATCGAACCTGTCCAATCCCGTCAGAATTTTATATGTTTCTATGAGATCCCCTCTCATTCTTCTAAATTCCATTGAATACAAGCCTAGTTGATCCAGTCTTTCTTCATATGTCAGTCCTGTCATCCCGGGAATCAGTCTGGTGAACCTTCGATGCACTCCTCAATAGCAAGAATGTCCTTCCTCAGATTAGTAGACTAAAACTGTACACAATACTCCAGGTGTAGCTTCACCAAGCCCTGTACAACTGTAGTAACACCTCCCTGCTCCTATACTCGAATCCTCTCGCTACGAAGGCCAACATACCATTTGCCTTCTTCACCACCTGCTGCACCTGTATACCAACTTTCAATGACTGATGTACCATGACACTCAGATCTCGTTACACTTCCCCCTTTACCAATCTGTCACCATTCAGATAATAATCAGCCCTCTTGTTTTTACCACCAAAGTGGCTAACCTCACATTTATCCACAGCTTACTGTCATCTCAAACTTGGAGCTATTGCATTCAATTCCTTCATCGAAATTATTAATGTATATTGTAAATAGCTGGGGTCCCAGCACTGAACCTTGTGGTACCCCATTAGTCACTGCCTGCCATTCTGAAAAGGACTCGTTTATTCCTACTCTCTGCTTCCTGTCTGCCAACCAGTTCTCTATCCACGTCAGTACATTACTCCCAATACCATGAGCTTTAATTTTCACAGTAATCTCTTATGTGGACACTTGTCAAAAGACTTTTGAAAGTCTAAATACACCACATCCATTGGCTCCCCCTTGTTCACTCTACTAGTTACATCCTCAAAAAATTCTAGATTTGTCAAGCATGATTTCCCTTTCATAAATCCATGTTGACTTGGACCGATCCTGTCATTGCTTTCCAAATGCGCTGCTATTACATCTTTAATAATTGAATCCAATTTCCCCACCACCGATGTCAGGCTGACCGGTCTATAATTTCCAGTTTTCTCTCCCTCCTTTTTAAAAAAAGTGGTGTTACATTAGTTACCCTCCAGTCCATAGGAACTGATCCAGAGTCTATAGAATGTTGGAAAATGACCACCAATGCATCCACTATTTCTAGGGCTACTTCCTTAAGTACTCCTGGATGCAGACTATCAGGTCCTGGGGATTTATCTGCCTTCAATTCCATCAATTTCCCTAACACAATTTACTGACTAATAAGAATTTCCTTTAGTTCCTCCTTCTCGCTAGACTCTCATTCCCCTATTTTTTCCGGAAGGTTATTTGTGTCTTTCTTAGTGAAGACAGAACCAATGTATTTGTTCAATTGGTCTGCCATTTAATTGTTCCCCATTATGACTTCACCTGATTCTGACTGTAAGGGACCTGCATTTGTCTTCACTAATCTTTTTCTCTTCATGTAACTGTAGAAGCTTTTGCAGTCAGTTTTTATGTTCCCTGCAAGCTTACTCTCATACTCTATTTCCTCCCTCCTAATTAAACCCTTTGTCCTCCTCTGCTGAATTCTAAATTTCTCCCAGTCCTCAGTTTTGCTGCTTTTTTTGGCCAATTTATATGCCTCTTCCTTGGATTTAACATTATCCCTAATTTTCCTTGTAAGCCACTGTTGAGCCACCTTCCCCACTTTATTTTTACGTCAGATAGGGATGTACAATTGTTGAAGTTCATCCATGTGATCTTTAAATGTCTGCCATTGCCTATCCACCGTCAACCCTTTAAGTATCATTTGCCAGTCTATCCTAGCCAATTCACATTTCATACCGTCAAAGTTACCTTTCTTTACGTTCAGGACCCTAGTCTCTGTACTAACTGTGTCACTCTCCAACTTAATGAAGAATTCTACCATATTATGGTCACTCTTCCCCAAGGGGCCTCGCACAACAAGCTTGCTAATTAATCCTTTCTCATTACACATCACCCAGTCTAGAATGGCCAGCCCTCTAGTTGGTTCCTCGACATATTGGTCTAGAAAACCAGCCCTTATACACCCTAGGAAATCATCCTCCACCGTATTGCTACCGGTTTGGTTAGCCCAATCTATATGTAGATTAAAGTCACTCATGATAACTGCTGTACCTTTATTGCACGCATCCCTAATTTCCTGTTTGATGCCATCCCCAACCTCACCATGACTGTTTGGTGGTCTGTACACAACTCCCACTAGCGTTTTCTGCCCCTTAGTATTCCGCAGCTCCACCCATACAGGTTCCACCTCATCCAGGCTAATGTCCCTTCTTACTATTGCATTAATTTCCTCTTTAACCAGCAACGCCACCCCACCTCCTTTTCTTTTCTGTCTATCTTTGCTGAATATTGAATACCCCTGGATGTTGAGCTCCCAGCCTTGGTCACCCTGGAGCCATGTCTCTATATTCCCAATGACATCATATCCGTTTACCGCTATCTGTGCAGTTAGTTCATCTACCTTATTACGAATGCTCCTCGCATGGAGACACAGATCCTTCAGGCTTGCTTTTTTAACATACTTTCTCCTTTTAGAATTATGCTGTAATGTGGCCCTTTTTCATTTTTGTCTTTGATTTTTCTGCCCAACTTTTATTTTTCCTCTTTCTTCCTTTTGCCTCTGACCTCATTCTACTTCCCTCTGTCTCCCTGCTTAGGTTCCCATCCCCCTGCCATATTAGTTTAACCCCTCCCCAACAGCACTAGCAAATGCTCCCCCGAGGACATTGGTTCCGGTCCTGCCCAGGTGCAGACCATCCGGTTTGTACTGGTCCACCTCCCCCAGAACCGGTTCCAATGTCCCAGGAATTTGAATCCCTCCCTCTTACACCACTCCAGAAGCCACGTATTCATCTGAGCTATCCAGCAGCAGCCAAGTTCATGGCACCGTGAGTGGCTCTGCTGCACAGGAGGACAGGAAAAAGAGTGGGAGAGCTATAGTGATAGGGGATTCTATTGTAAGGGGAATAGATAGGCATTTCTGCGGCTGCAACCGAGAATCCAGGATGGTATGTTGCCTCCCTGGTGCAAGGACAGGGATGTCTTGAGCGGGTGCAGGCCATTTTGAAAAGGGAGGGTGAACAGCCAGTTGTCGTGGTACCAACGATATAGGTAAAAAATGGGATGAGGTCCTACGAGACAAATTTAAGGAGCTAAGAGCTAAATTAAAAAGTAGGGCCTCAAAATTAGTAATCTCAGGATTGCTACCTGTGCCACGTGCTAGTCAGAGTAGGAATCGCAGGATAGCTCAGATGAATACGTGGCTTGAGGAGTGGTGCAGAAGGGAGGGATTTAAATTCCTGGGACACTGGAACCGGTTCTGGGGGAGGTGGGACCAGTACAAACCGGACGGTCTGCACCTGGGCAGAACCGGAACCAATGTCCTAGGGGGAGTGTTTGCTAGTGCTGTTGGGGAGGAGTTAAACTAATAAGGCAGGGGGATGGGAACCGATGCAGGGAGACAGGGGGAAGTAGAATGGGGAGCAGAAGCAAAAGATAGAAAGAAGAAAAGTAAAAGTGGAGGGCAGAGAAACCTAAGGCAAAAAGTAAAAAGGGCCACATTACAGCAAAATTCTAAAGGGGCAAAGTGTGTTAGAAAGACAAGCCTGAAGGCTCTGTGCCTCAATGCGAGGAGTATTCGGAATAAGGTGGACGAATTAACTGCGCAGATAGCAGTTAACGGATATGATGTAATCGGCCTCACGGAAACATGGCTCCAGGGTGACCAAGGCTGGGAACTCAACATCCAGGGGTATTCAACATTTAGGAAGGATAGACAGAAAGGAAAAGGATGGCATTGCTGGTTAAAGAGGAAATTAATGCAATAGTAAGGAAGGACATTAGCTTGGATGATGTGGAATCGGTATGGGTGGAACTATGGAATACCAAAGGGCAGAAAACGCTAGTGGGAGTTGTGTACAGAACACCAAACAGTAGTAGTGAGGTTAGGGACAGCATCAAACAAGAAATTAGGGATATGTGCATTGAACGTACAGCAGTTATCATGGGCGACTTTAATCTACATATTGATTGGGCTAACCAAACTGGTAGCAATGTGGTGGAGGAGGATTTCCTGGAGTGCATTAGGGATGGTTTTCTGGACCAATGTGTCGAAGAACCAACGAGAGAGCTGACCATCCTAGACTGGGTGATGTGTTATGAGAAGGGACTAATTAGCAATCTTGTTGTGCAATCTTGGGGAAGAGTGACCATAATATGGTAGAATTCTTTATTAAGATGGAGAGTGACAGAGTTAATTCAGACTCTAGGGTCCTGAACTTAAGTAAAGGTAACTTCGATGGTATGAGGCATGAATTGGCTAGAATATACCGGCAAATGATACCTAAAGGGTTAACGGTGGATAGGCAATGGAAAACATTTAAAGATCACATGGATGAACTTCAACAATTGTACATCCCTGTCTGGAGTAAAAATAAAACAGGGAAGGTAGCTCAACCGTGGCTAACAAGGGAAATTAAGGATAGTGTTAAATCCAAGGAAGAGGCATATAAATTGGCCAGAAAAAGCAGCAAACCTGAGGACTGGGAGAAATTTAGAATCCAGCAGAGGAGGACAAAGGGTTTAATTAAGAGAGGGAAAATAGAGTACGAGAGGAAGCTTGCCGGGAACATAAAAACTGACTGCAAAAGCTTCTTTAGATATGTGAAGACAAACGTAGGTCCCTTGCAGTCGGATTCAGGTGAATTTATAATGGGGAACAAAGAAATGGCAGACCAATTGAACAAATACTTTGGTTCTGTCTTCACGGCGGAAGACACAAATAACCTCCGGAAGTAGCAGGGGACCGAGGGTCTAGTGAGAAGGAGGAACAGAAGGATATCCTTATTCAGCGGGAAATTGATGGGATTGAAGGCCGATAAATCCCCGGGGTGTGATAGTCTGTATCCCAGAGTACTTAAGGAAGTGGCCCGAGAAATAGTGGATGCATTGGTGATCATTTTCCAATAGTCTATCGACTCTGAATCAGTTCCTATGGACTGGAAGGTAGCTAAAGTAACACCACTTTTTAATAAGGGAGGGAGAGAGAAAATGGGTAATTATAGACCGGTTAGCCTGACATCAGTAGGGGGAAAATATTGGAATCAATTATTAAAGATGAAATAGCAGCGCATTTGGAAAGCAGTGACAGGATCGGTCCACGTCAGCATGGATTTATGAAAGGGAAATCATGCTTGACAAATCTTCTGGAATTTTTTGAGGATGTAACTAGTAGAGTGGACAAGGGAGAACCAGTGGATGTGGTGTATTTGGACTTTCAAAAGGCTTTTGACAAGGTCCCACACAAGAGATTGGTGTGCAAAATCAAAGCACATGGTATTGGGGGTAATGTAATGACGGGGATAGAGAACTGGTTGGCAGACAGGAAGCAGAGAGTTGGATAAACAGGTCCTTTTCAGAATGGCAGACAGTGACTAGTGGAGTGCCGCAGGGCTCAATGCTGGGACCCCAGCTCTTTACAGAGTTGTTAAGCTGTGGAATTCCCTGCCGCAGAGAGTTGTTGATGCCAGTTCATTGGATATATTCAAGAGGGAGTTAGATATGGCCCTTACAGCTAAGGGGATCAAGGGGTATGGAGAGAAAGCAGGAAAGGGGTACTGAGGGAATGATCAGCCATGATCTTATTGAATGGTGGTACAGGCTTGAAGGGCTGAATGGCCTACTCCTGCACCTATTTTTCTATGTTTCTATGCTATTCCTACTCTGACTAGCACATGGCACTGGTAGCAATCCTGAGATTACGACCCTTGAGGTCCTACTTTTTAATTTAACTCCTTGCTCCCTAAATTCAGCTTGTAGCATGTCATCCTGCTTTTTACCTATATCGTTGGCACCTATATGCACCACAACAACTGGCTGTTTGCCCTCCCCCTCTAGAATGCCCTGCACCCGCTCCAAGACATCCTTTACCCTTGCACCAGGGAGGCAACATAACATCCTGGTGCCTCGTTTGCGGCCGCAGAAACGTCTATCTATTCACCTTACAGTGGAGTCCCCTACCACTATAGCTCTCCCACTCTTTTTCCTGCCCTCCTGCGCATCAGAGCCACCCACGGTGCCATGAACTTGGCTGCTGCTGCCCTCCCCTGATGAGTCATTTCCCCCAACAATATCCAAAGTGGTATATCTGTTTTGGAGGGAGATGACTGCAGGGGACCCCTGCACTACCTTCCTACTACTGCTCTGCCTGCTGGTCACCCATTTCCTATCTATCTGTGTGACTTTTGCCTGCGGTGTGACCAACTCGCTAAACGTGCAGGGAGTCCGGGGCCCAGTGTCGGCGGCAGTCGGGAGCAGCGTCGAGGAGGTCATTTGGTGAGGCCTATAAAAGGCACAGCAGGGAGTCCGGGGCCCAGTGTCGGCGGCAGTCGGGAGCAGCGTCGAGGAGGTCCGTTGGTGAGTCCTATAAAAGGCACAGCAGGGAGTCCGGGGCCCAGCGTCGGCGGCAGTCGGGAGCAGCGTCGAGGAGGTCATTTGGTGAGGCCTATAGAAGGCGTGACTTGTGTAGCTGCAGGGAGAAGGCCAAAAAGAAGTAGAAAGAAACAGAAAGGTGACGTCACAGCCAAGGGGGTAAGTGATTGGCTGGTGATTGGTGAGTAGTTTTTCTTTTTTCTCTTCTAAAACAGTGAGTAAACTTTAGCATTGTTGTTGCCAATCTAAGGGTTAATTCATGGCAGGACAGCTCGGTCACGTGTTATGCTCCTCCTGCACCATGTGGGAACTCAGGGACGCCTCCAGTGTCCCTGATGACTACGTGTGCGGGAAGTATGTCCACCTCCAGCTCCTGACGGACCGCGTTGCGGAGTTGGAGCTGAGGGTGAATTCACTCTGGAGCATCCACGATGCTGAGAATGACGTGAGTAGCACATGTAGCGAGCTGGTCATACCGCAGGTGAAGTGTCCACAGCCAGATAGGGAATGGAAGACCAGCAGGAAGAGCAGTGCAAGGAAGGTAGTGCAGGGGTCCCCTGCGGTCATCCCCCTGCAAAACAGATACACTTCTTTGAGTACTGTTGGGGGTATGACTCATCACGGGAGGGCAGCAGCAGCCAAGTTCATGGCACCATGGCTGGCTCTGCTGCACAGGAGGGCAGGAAAAAGAGTGGGAGAGCGATAGTGATAGGGGATTCAATTGTAAGGGGAATAGATAGGCGTTTCTGCGGCCGCAACCAAGATTCCAGGATGGTATGTTGCCTCCCTGGTGCAAGGGTCAAGGATGTCTCGGAGCGAGTGCAGTACATTCTGAAAAGGGAGGGTGAACAGCCAGTTGTCGTGGTGCACATTGGTACCAATGACATAGGTAAAAAAAGGGATGAGGTCCTACGAGACGAATTTAAGGAGCTAGGAGCTAAATTAAAACGTAGGACCTCAAAAGTAGTAATCTCAGGATTGCTACCAGTGCCACGTGCTAGTCAAGAGTAGGAATCGCAGGATAGTGCAGATGAATACGTGGCTTGAGCAGTGGTGCAGCAGGGAGGGATTCAAATTCCTGGGGCATTGGAACCGGTTCTGGGGGAGGTGGGACCAGTACAAACCGGACGGTCTGCACCTGGGCAGGACCGGAACCAATGTCCTAGGGGGAGTGTTTGCTAGTGCTGTTGGGGAGGAGTTAAACTAATGTGGCAGGGGGATGGGAACCAATGCAGGGAGACAGAGGGAAACAAAAAGGAGACAAAAGCAAAAGACAGAAAGGAGATGAATAAAAGTGGAGGACAGAGAAACCCAAGGCAAAAAACAAAAAGGGCCACTGAATGTAAAGTGGCTGCAGGAGGGGTCAAAACTAAAAATCATGGATTAAAAACTAGTATTAAAACACTCTACCTAAACGCACGCAGCATTTGAAATAAAGTGAATGAGTTGACGGCACAAATCATTACAAATGGGTATGATTTGGTGGCCATTACAGAAACATGGTTGCAGGGTGGCCAAGACTGGGAATTAAACATACAGGGGTATCTGACGATTCGGAAAGATAGACAAGAAGGGAAAGGAGGTGGGGTATCTCTGTTAATAAAGGATGATATCAGGGCAGTTCTGAGAGACGATATTGGCCCTAATGAACAAAATGTTGAATCATTGATAGATGATAGTAAGGGGAAAAAGTCACTGGTGGGCGTAGTTTATAGGCCCCCAAATAATAACTTCACGGTGAGGCGGGCAATAATCAAGGAAATAATGGAGGCATGTGAAAAAGGAACGGCAGTAATCATGGGGGATTTTAACCTACATATCGATTGGTCAACTCAAATCGCACGGGGTAGCCTGGAGGAGGAATTCATAGAATGCATACGGGATTGTTTCTTAGAACAGTATGTTACAGAACCTACAAGGGAGCAAGCTATCTTAGATCTGGTCCTGTGTAATGAGACAGGAATAATAAACGATCTCCTCGTAAAAGATCCTCTTGGAATGAGTGATCACAGTATGGTTGAATTTGTAATACAGAGTGAGGGTGAGGAAGTAGTGTCTCAAACGATCGTACTATGCTTAAACAAAGGGGACTACAGTGGGATGAGGGCAGAGTTGGCTAAAGTAGACTGGAAACACAGACTAAACGGTGGCACAATTGAGGAACAGTGCAGGACTTTTAAGGAGCTCTTTCATAGTGCTCAACAAAAATATATTCCAATGAATAAGAAGGGCGGTAAGAGAAGGGATAACCAGCCGTGGATAACCAGGGAAATTAAGGAGAGTATCAAATTAAAAACCAATGCGTATAAGGCGGCCAAGGTTAGTGGGAAAAAAGAAGATTGGGAAAATTTTAAACGACAGCAAAGAATGACTAAGAAAGCAATAAAGAAAGGAAAGATAGATTACGAAGGTAAACTTGCGCAAAACAGAAAAACGGGTAGTAAAAGCTTTTACAGATATATAAAACGGAAAAGAGTGACTAAAGTAAATGTTGGTCCCTTAGAAGATGAGAAGGGGGATTTAATAATGGGAAATGTGGAAATGGCTGAGACCTTAAACAATTATTTTGCTTCGGTCTTCACAGTGGAAGACACAAAAACCATACCAGAAATTGCTGGTCACAGGAATGTGGGAAGGGAGGACCTGGAGACAATCACTATCACTAGGGGGGTAGTGCTGGACAGGCTAATGGGACTCAAGGTCGACAATTCCCCTGGTCCTGATGAAATGCATCCCAGGGTATTAAAAGAGATGGCGGAAGTTATAGCAGATGCATTCGTTATAATCTACCAAAATTCTCTGGACTCTGGGGAGGTACCAGTGGATTGGAAAGCAGCTAATGTAATGCCTCTGTTTAAAAAAGGGGGCAGACAAAAGGCAGGTAACTATAGGCCGGTTAGTTTAACATCTGTAGTGGGGAAAATGCTTGAAACTATCATTAAGGAAGAAATAGCGGGACATCTAGATAGGAATAGTGCAATCAAGCAGACGCAGCATGGATTCATGAAGGGGAAATCATGTTTAACTAATTTACTGGAATTCTTTGAGGATATAACGAGCATGGTGGATAGAGGTGTACCGATGGATGTGGTGTATTTAGATTTCCAAAAGGCATTCGATAAGGTGCCACACAAAAGGTTACTGCAGAAGATAAAGGCATGCGGAGTCAGAGGAAATGTATTAGCATGGATAGAGAATTGGCTGGCGAACAGAAAGCAGAGAGTCGGGATAAATGGGTCCTTTTCGGGTTGGAAATCGGTGGTTAGTGGTGTGCCACAGGGATCGGTGCTGGGACCACAACTGTTTACAATATACATAGATGACCTGGAAGAGGGAACAGAGTGTAGTGTAATAAAATTTGCAGATGACACAAAGATTAGTGGGAAAGCGGGTTGTGTAGAGGACACAGAGAGGCTGCAAAGAGATTTAGATAGGTTAAGCGAATGGGCTAAGGTTTGGCAGATGGAATACAATGTCAGAAAATGTGAGGTCATCCACCTTGGGGAAAAAAAACAAAAAAAGGGAATACTATTTGAATGGGGAGAAATTACAACATGCTGCGGTGCAGAGGGACCTGGGGGTCCTTGTGCATGAATCAAAAAGTTAGTTTGCAGGTGCAGCAGGTAATCAGGAAGACGAATGGAATGTTGGCCTTCATTGCGAGAGGGATGGAGTACAAAAGCAGGGAGGTTCTGCTGCAACTGCACAGGATATTGGTGAGGCCGCACCTGGAGTACTGCGTGCAGTTTTGGTCACCTTACTTAAGGAAGGATATACTAGCTTTGGAGGGGGTACAGAGACGATTCACTAGGCTGATTCCGGAGATGAGGGGGTTACCTTATGATGATAGATTGAATAGACTGGGTCTTTACTCGTTGGAGTTCAGAAGGATGAGCGGTGATCTTATCGAAACATTTAAAATAATGAAAGGGATAGACAAGATAGAGGCAGAGAGGTTGTTTCCACTGGTCGGGGAGACTAGAACTAGGGGGCACAGCCTCAAAATACGGGGGAGCCAATTTAAAACCGAGTTGAGAAGGAATTTCTTCTCCCAGAGGGTTGTGAATCTGTGGAATTCTCTGCCCAAGGAAGCAGTTGAGGCTAGCTCATTGAATATATTCAAGTCACAGATAGATAGATTTTTAACCAATAAGGGAATTAAAGGTTATGAGGAGTGGGCGGGTAAGTGGAGCTGAGTCCACGGCCAGATCAGCCATGATCTTGTTGAATGGCGGAGCAGGCTCGAGGGGCTAGATGGCCTACTCCTGTTCCTAATTCTTATGTTCTAATGTTCTTATGTTCTTATCCACGACATCCTTAGCATCATGGATGCTCCAGAGTGAATCCACCCGCAGCTCCAGTTCCATAATACGATTTGTCAGGAGCTGCAGGTCAACTTTGGGGGATTCAATGGCTTACTTTTCTCCATCATCTGAAACGGCGTGCCCATGTGGCTACGCGTCTGTCAACTCTCCAGGAACGCCCGAAGTGTGTGCCTTGCTGTACCGCCTGAACGTAACTCTCTAGGCCTCATGCATGCCTCTGTTAGGCACGGTTTTGTCTTAAGAGTCGAACAGACCTGGGGCCGCGTGAATCCACGACAAGGGCTGGTAATTATATCCAGCATACACGTCTGGAAATCCCCAAGACCGCCAACGTGTTTGTCTGCTGAGGTACTGCAAGTGTCCAAGACACAGGCTAACTTCTAAGTGTGGGTTCTGACCAAACCGGGAGAGGGGTTTAGTGAGAAGGGTTTCCATTATCTCGGCTTAGATTCTGGGAAAGGGGTTGGTTCAGCGTAACCAACAGGGTGGATGTTTAGTCTGTTTTAAGCTGGTGTCCACAGTCACATACTCTTTAAGCCATAAGCAAGAGGAGTTGGGGTTGTCGTTGTGTGAGTGGAATAAAAAGGAATCGATCTTTGACCAACCTGAACTATTTTGTTTTGTCTGAGTCAATTATAATCTATCCATAGTAACTCCTTAGGTCCGAACTTGGGGGTTGTGGGGCTTGTGGTCCGCGGTATAATTCGGAAGACCAACCGAGTGGCATCTGTTCATGGCCGGGTTACACAGTAATCCCGCTGGGGACGCTTCGCATCAGGCATAGGAGAAGACCTGTCTGACCTTGGTCTCTGTGTGGGACTACCCGGTAATCGACGGGCTAGGCAGGAACTATTGGCAAAAGCTCCTGCCGTCCAAAAGGGAAAACCCGAACCGGGGAGTTTTAAAGCATGGGTCGACTCAAGGGAGGGGCATAGAGACATTGGGCACACAAAACACCCGACACTCTGACATCTCAGAAGGTTAACGCCACCATCCCTAGGATGGCGAGGCAGCTAGCTCCACAGCTTGGGTACCCTGGGAGGGGGCGGGAGGAGTTGGAGAAAATAGAGAAAGAGAAAGCACGTCAATAGATTTAATATGTAACTGTATTATACGCATCTGTACATACCAATGATCTTCTGTATTGAGTTCCTTGTCTGTTAAGGAAATGGCAAAAAATTAGCAATTTTTGGCAAAATCTTGCACAGAAATCAAAGAGAAATTTCCGCACAGAGTATCTGTTCGGAGCAGATGAGTTTCTTGTATGGAGGGGATTCAACACAAAAAAATTAATGTTCATCAAGATAAGCAGCACAACTTCGCGTTTGGGGTATTTTACCCTGAGCAGGGAGGGTGTGTTTGGGGTATTTTACACTCAGTAGCGAGGGTGTGTTTGGGATATTTTACACTCAGTAGGGAGGGTGTGTTTGGGATATTTTACACTCAGTAGGGAGGGTGTGTTTGGGGTATTTTACACTCAGTAGTGAGGGTGTGTTTGGGATATTTTACACTCAGTAGGGAGGGTGTGTTTGGGATATTTTACACTCAGTAGGGAAGGTGTGTTTGGGATATTTTACACTCAGTAGGGAGGGTGTGTTTGGGGTATTTTACACTCAGTAGCGAGGGTGTGTTTGGGATATTTTACACTCAGTAGGGAGGGTGTGTTTGGGATATTTTACACTCAGTAGGGAGGGTGTGTTTGGGGTATTTTACACTCAGTAGTGAGGGTGTGTTTGGGATATTTTACACTCAGTAGTGAGGGTGTGTTTGGGGTATTTTACACTCAGTAGTGAGGGTGTGTTTGAGATATTTTACACTCAGTAGGGAGGGTGTGTTTGGGATATTTTACACTCAGTAGAGAGGGTGTGTTTGGGATATTTTACACTCAGTAGGGAGGGTGTGTTTGGGATACTTTACACTCAGTAGGGAGGTTGTGTTTGGGATATTTTACCCTCAGTAGGGAGGGTGTGTTTGGGATATTTTACACTCAGTAGGGAGGGTGTGTTTGGGATATTTTACACTCACTAGGGAGGGTGTGTTTGGGATATTTTACACACAGTAGGGATGGTGTGTTTGGGATATTTTACACTCAGTAGGGAGGGTGTGTTTGGGATATTTTACACTCAGTACGGAGGTTGTGTTTGGGATATTTTACACTCAGTAGGGAGGATGTGTTTGGGATATTTTACACTCAGTAGGGAGGGTGTGTTTGTGATATTTTACACTCAGTAGAGAGGGTGTGTTTGTGATATTTTACACTCAGTAGGGAGGGTGTGTTTGGGGTATTTTACACTCAGTAGGGAGGGTGTGTTTGGGGTATTTTACACTCAGTAGGGAGGTTGTCATTGGGATATTTTACACTCAGTAGGGAGGTTGTGTTTGGGATATTTTACGCTCAGTAGGGAGGGTGTGTTAATGATATTTTACATTCAGTAGGGAGGGTGTGTTTGGGATATTTTACACTCAGTAGGGAGGCTGTGTTTGGGATATTTTACAATCAGTAGGGAGGGTGTGTTTGGGGTATTTTACACTCAGCAGGGAGGGTGTGTTTGGGATATTTTACACTCAGTAGGGAGGGTGTGTTTGGGATATTTTACACTCAGTAGGGAGGGCGTGTTTAGGATATTTTACACTCAGTAGGGAGGGCGTGTTTGGGATATTTTACACTCAGTAGGGAGGGTGTGTTTGGGATATTTTACACTCAGTAGGGAGGGTGTGTTTGTGATATTTTACACTCAGTAGGGAGGGTGTGTTTGGGATATTTTACACTCAGTAGGGAGAGTGTGTTTGGGATATTTTACGCTCAGTAGGGAGGTTGTGTTTGAGGTATTTTACACTCAGTAGGGAGGTTGTTTTTGGGATATTTTACACTCAGTAGGGAGGGTGTGTTTGGGATATTTTACACTCAGTAGGGAGGGTGTGTTTGGGATATTTTACACTCAGTAGAGAGGGTGTGTTTGGGATATTTTACACTCAGTAGGGAGGGTGTGTTTGGGATATTTTACCCTCAGTAGGGAGGGTGTGTTTGGGATATTTTACACTCAGTAGGGAGGGTGTGTTTGGGATATTTTACATTCAGTAGGGAGGGTGTGTTTGGGATATTTTACACTCAGTAGGGAGGTTGTGTTTGTGATATTTTACACTCAGTCGGGATGGTGTGTTTGTGATATTTTACACTCAGTAGGGAGGGTGTGTTTGGGATATTTTACACTCAGTAGGGAGAGTGTGTTTGGGATATTTAACGCTCAGTAGGGAGGTTGTGTTTGAGGTATTTTACACTCAGTAGGGAGGTTGTTTTTGGGATATTTTACACTCAGTAGGGAGGGTGTGTTTGGGATATTTTACACTCAGTAGGGAGGGTGTCTTTGGGATATTTTACACTCACTAGGGAGGTTGTGTTTGTGATATTTTACACTCAGTAGGGAGGGTGTGTTTGGGATATTTTACATTCAGTAGGGAGGGTGTGTTTGGGGTATTTTGCACTCATTAGGGAGGGTGTGTTTGTGATATTTTACACTCAGTAGGGAGGTTGTGTTTGGGATATTTTACACTCAGTAGAGAGGGTGTGTTTGGGATATTTTACACTCAGTAGGGAGGGTGTGTTTAGGATATTTTACACTCAGTATGGAGGTTGTGTTTGGGATATTTTACACTCAGTAGGGAGGTTGTGTTTGTGATATTTTACACTCAGTAGGGAGGGTGTGTTTGGGATATTTTACACTCAGTAGGGAGGGTGTGTTTGGGATGTTTTACACTCAGTAGGGAGGGTGTGTTTGGGATATTTTACACTCAGTAGTGAGGGTGTGTTTGAGATATTTTACACTCAGTAGGGAGGGTGTGTTTGGGATATTTTACACTCAGTAGAGAGGGTGTGTTTGGGATATTTTACACTCAGTAGGGAGGGTGTGTTTGGGATACTTTACACTCAGTAGGGAGGTTGTGTTTGGGATATTTTACCCTCAGTAGGGAGGGTGTGTTTGGGATATTTTACACTCAGTAGGGAGGGTGTGTTTGGGATATTTTACACTCACTAGGGAGGGTGTGTTTGGGATATTTTACACTCAGTAGGGAGGGTGTGTTTGGGATATTTTACACTCAGTAGGGAGGGTGTGTTTGGGGTATTTTACACTCAGTAGTGAGGGTGTGTTTGGGATATTTTACACTCAGTAGGGAGGGTGTGTTTGGGATATTTTACACTCAGTAGGGAAGGTGTGTTTGGGATATTTTACACTCAGTAGGGAGGGTGTGTTTGGGGTATTTTACACTCAGTAGCGAGGGTGTGTTTGGGATATTTTACACTCAGTAGGGAGGGTGTGTTTGGGATATTTTACACTCAGTAGGGAGGGTGTGTTTGGGGTATTTTACACTCAGTAGTGAGGGTGTGTTTGGGATATTTTACACTCAGTAGTGAGGGTGTGTTTGGGGTATTTTACACTCAGTAGTGAGGGTGTGTTTGAGATATTTTACACTCAGTAGGGAGGGTGTGTTTGGGATATTTTACACTCAGTAGAGAGGGTGTGTTTGGGATATTTTACACTCAGTAGGGAGGGTGTGTTTGGGATACTTTACACTCAGTAGGGAGGTTGTGTTTGGGATATTTTACCCTCAGTAGGGAGGGTGTGTTTGGGATATTTTACACTCAGTAGGGAGGGTGTGTTTGGGATATTTTACACTCACTAGGGAGGGTGTGTTTGGGATATTTTACACACAGTAGGGATGGTGTGTTTGGGATATTTTACACTCAGTAGGGAGGGTGTGTTTGGGATATTTTACACTCAGTACGGAGGTTGTGTTTGGGATATTTTACACTCAGTAGGGAGGATGTGTTTGGGATATTTTACACTCAGTAGGGAGGGTGTGTTTGTGATATTTTACACTCAGTAGAGAGGGTGTGTTTGTGATATTTTACACTCAGTAGGGAGGGTGTGTTTGGGGTATTTTACACTCAGTAGGGAGGGTGTGTTTGGGGTATTTTACACTCAGTAGGGAGGTTGTCATTGGGATATTTTACACTCAGTAGGGAGGTTGTGTTTGGGATATTTTACGCTCAGTAGGGAGGGTGTGTTAATGATATTTTACATTCAGTAGGGAGGGTGTGTTTGGGATATTTTACACTCAGTAGGGAGGCTGTGTTTGGGATATTTTACAATCAGTAGGGAGGGTGTGTTTGGGGTATTTTACACTCAGCAGGGAGGGTGTGTTTGGGATATTTTACACTCAGTAGGGAGGGTGTGTTTGGGATATTTTACACTCAGTAGGGAGGGCGTGTTTAGGATATTTTACACTCAGTAGGGAGGGCGTGTTTGGGATATTTTACACTCAGTAGGGAGGGTGTGTTTGGGATATTTTACACTCAGTAGGGAGGGTGTGTTTGTGATATTTTACACTCAGTAGGGAGGGTGTGTTTGGGATATTTTACACTCAGTAGGGAGAGTGTGTTTGGGATATTTTACGCTCAGTAGGGAGGTTGTGTTTGAGGTATTTTACACTCAGTAGGGAGGTTGTTTTTGGGATATTTTACACTCAGTAGGGAGGGTGTGTTTGGGATATTTTACACTCAGTAGGGAGGGTGTGTTTGGGATATTTTACACTCAGTAGAGAGGGTGTGTTTGGGATATTTTACACTCAGTAGGGAGGGTGTGTTTGGGATATTTTACCCTCAGTAGGGAGGGTGTGTTTGGGATATTTTACACTCAGTAGGGAGGGTGTGTTTGGGATATTTTACATTCAGTAGGGAGGGTGTGTTTGGGATATTTTACACTCAGTAGGGAGGTTGTGTTTGTGATATTTTACACTCAGTCGGGATGGTGTGTTTGTGATATTTTACACTCAGTAGGGAGGGTGTGTTTGGGATATTTTACACTCAGTAGGGAGAGTGTGTTTGGGATATTTAACGCTCAGTAGGGAGGTTGTGTTTGAGGTATTTTACACTCAGTAGGGAGGTTGTTTTTGGGATATTTTACACTCAGTAGGGAGGGTGTGTTTGGGATATTTTACACTCAGTAGGGAGGGTGTCTTTGGGATATTTTACACTCACTAGGGAGGTTGTGTTTGTGATATTTTACACTCAGTAGGGAGGGTGTGTTTGGGATATTTTACATTCAGTAGGGAGGGTGTGTTTGGGGTATTTTGCACTCATTAGGGAGGGTGTGTTTGTGATATTTTACACTCAGTAGGGAGGTTGTGTTTGGGATATTTTACACTCAGTAGAGAGGGTGTGTTTGGGATATTTTACACTCAGTAGGGAGGGTGTGTTTAGGATATTTTACACTCAGTATGGAGGTTGTGTTTGGGATATTTTACACTCAGTAGGGAGGTTGTGTTTGTGATATTTTACACTCAGTAGGGAGGGTGTGTTTGGGATATTTTACACTCAGTAGGGAGGGTGTGTTTGGGATGTTTTACACTCAGTAGGGAGGGTGTGTTTGGGATATTTTACACTCAGTAGAGAGGGTGTGTTTGGGATATTTTACACTCAGTAGAGAGGGTGTGTTTGGGATATTTTACACTCAGTAGGGAGGGTGTGTTTGGGATATATTACACTCAGTAGGGAGGGTGTGTTTGGGATATTTTACCCTCAGTAGGGAGGGTGTGTTTGGGATATTTTACACTCAGTAGGGAGGGTGTGTTTGTGATATTTTACACTCAGTAGGGAGGGTGTGTTTGGGATATTTTACCCTCAGTAGGGAGGGTGTGTTTGGGATATTTTACACTCAGTAGGGAGGGTGTGTTTGGGATATTTTACATTCAGTAGGGAGGGTGTGTTTGGGATATTTTACACTCAGTAGGGAGGTTGTGTTTTTGATATTTTACACTCAGTAGGGAGGGTGTGTTTGGGATATTTTACACTCAGTAGGGAGGGTGTGTTTGGGATATTTTACACTCAGTAGGGAGTGTGTGTTTGGGATATTTTACACTCAGTAGGGAGTGTGTGTTTGGGATATTTTACACTCAGTAGGGAGGGTGTGTTTGTGATATTTTACACTCAGTAGGGAGGTTGTGTTTGGGATATTTTACACTCAGTAGGGAGGGTGTGTTTGGGATATTTTACACTCAGTAGAGAGGGTGTGTTTGGGATATTTTACACTCAGTAGAGAGGGTGTGTTTGGGATATTTTACACTCAGTAGGGAGGGTGTGTTTGTGATATTTTACACTCAGTAGGGAGGGTGTGTTTGTGATATTTTACACTCAGTAGGGAGGGTGTGTTTAGGATATTTTACACTCAGTAGGGAGGTTGTGTTTGGGATATTTTACACTCAGTAGGGAGGGTGTGTTTGGGATATTTTACACTCAGTAGGGAGGGTGTGTTTGGGATATTTTACACTCACTAGGGAGGTTGTGTTTGGGATATTTTACACTCAGTAGGGAGGTTGTGTTTGGGATATTTTACCCTCAGTAGGGAGGGTGTGTTTGGGATATTTTACACTCAGTAGGGAGGGTGTGTTTGTGATATTTTACACACAGTAGGGAGGGTGTGTTTGTGATATTTTACACTCAGTAGGGAGGTTGTGTTTGGGATATTTTATACTCAGTGGGGAGGGTGTGTTTGAGATATTTTACACTCAGTAGGGAGGGTGTGTTTGTGATATTTTACACTCACTAGGGAGGTTGTGTTTGGGATATTTTACACTCAGTAAGGAGGTTGTGTTTCGGATATTTTACCCTCAGTAGGGAAGGTGTGTTTGGGATATTTTACACTCAGTAGGGAGGGTGTGTTTGGGATATTTTACACTCAGTAGGGAGAGTGTGTTTGGGATATTTTACCATGTTGAATTTATTTATGACTGCTTCTTAGACTGAGTGACGACTGGGGTATTCTTCCCCTCCTCCGAGACAGAGAGTGCTTTTCAGAAGGTGGTATGGGATTTCTAGTGGGCATATTGTTGTGTATGGAGAAAGAGTCAGACTGAGTACTGTGAGCTCAAAGTAAAGTGTGACCGTAGTCTTTTATTGCAGTTCTCCAGAGTGCCTCTCCAGCCTGTGAAGCCTCCTTAAATACCTGTGCTCCCAAGGGATTATGGGATCCCTTGGAACGCCAGGGGATGAGCCCTCTGGTGGCTGTACAGAGTAAATACAAGTCCACATATATAACAACACTCTCCCTCACCCCCCCCCACCCCCGCCCCAAAGTCAATAGTGTAACTATTTACAATGTGAGTCGATCTGGGGCCCTTCTTGCCCTAGTTGATCGTCTCGGTGTGAAGGTTGGTGTTGTTGAATCATTTGTTAGGCCCTCGCTGGACTGCTGTGCAGCTGGCCTTGCTGGGTTGCCTGGTGTGTTGGGCCCTGCAGGGCTGCTGTGGATGATGGATTCTGTTTCGTGGTCAACCGTGGTGCCGGTTGCCACTGGTGTGTGTGTTGGGGGATCAAAAAAGCTAGGGTCCAAGACTCAGGATAGTCTGTGAATCTGAGTTTGAGTTGGTCCAAGTGTTTCTGGTGAATGAGTCCATTTGAAAGTTTGACCCAAAACACCCTGCTCCCCTCTTTGGCCACGACAGTGCCGGGAAGCCGCTTGGGACCTTGCCCATAATTTAATACAAATACAGGATCATTGACTTCAATCTCGCGTGACACATTTGCACTATCATGATATGCACATTGTTGAAGCCGCCTGCTCTCTACCTGTTCATGTAGATCAGGGTGAACTAACAAGAGCCTTGTCTTAAATGCTCTTTTCATGAGCAGTTCAGCAGGTGGGATCCCAGTGGGTGAGTGGGGTCTTGTGCGGTAGCTAAGCAGGACTCGGGATAGGCGAGTCTGCAGTGAGCCTTCAGTTATCCTCTTCAAGCCTTGCTTGATGGTTTGCACTGCTCTCTCTGCCTGACCATTGGACGCTGGTTTAAATGGGGCAGATGTGACATGTTTGATCCCGTTACGGGACATAAATTCTTTGAATTCAGCACTGGTAAAACATGGCCCGTTGTCGCTCACCAGGACATCGGGTAGGCCATGTGTGGCAAACATGGCCCGCAGGCTTTCAGTAGTGGCAGCGGACGTGCTAGCCGACATTATCTCACATTCAATCCACTTGGAGTACGCGTCTACAACCACAAGGAACATTTTACCCAAGAACGGGCTTGCATAGTCGACGTGTACCATAGGCCACAGTTTTGGAGGGGCAAGATCATAAACGTAGTGGTGCCTCCCTGGGTACATTGCTTAACTGCGAGCATGTATTGCATCTGTGAAAGCAGGACTCTTAAGTCAGCATCAATACCGGGCCACCACATAAGTGGGATCTGGCTCTCGCTTTCATCATTACGATGCCTGGGTGGGTACTGTGGAGGTCGTTGATTAAGGTGTCTCTGCCCTTCTTGGGGACTACTACTCGATTGCCCCACAGAAGGCAGTCTGCCTGTATAGACATTTCATCTTTGCGCCACTGGAACGGCTTTATCTCTTCCTGCATTTCCACTGGGACACTGGACCAGCTCCCGTGAAGCACACTGCTTTTGACTATAGTTAATAAGTGCTCCTGGCTTGTCCAGGTTTTGATCTGCCGGGCAGTGATGGGTGATTGTTCACTCTCAAATGCTTCCATAACCATGGCTAGATCTGCGGGCTGCGCCATTTCTACCCCCCGTGGTGGGCAATGGCAGCCTACTGAGAGCATCGGCACAGTTTTCTGTGCTTGGCCTATGGCGGACGGCGTAGTTGTATGCGGATAACGTGAGCGCCCATCTCTGGATTCGGGCCGATGCGTTGGTATTTATCCCTTTACTCTCGGAAAACAGGGATATAAGTGGCTTATGGTCAGTTTCCAATTTGAAATTTAGCCCAAACAGGTATTGATGCATTTTCTTTACCCCATAGACACACGCAGCGCTTCTTTTTCAATCATGCTGTAGGCTCTCTCGGCCTTAGACAGACTCCTGGATGCATAAGCAACCGTTTGCAGTTTCCCAAAATCATTAGCTTGTTGCAATACACACCCGACGCCATATGATGACACATCACATGCTGGTACCAAACGCTTACATGGATCATACAACACAAGCAATTTGTTTGAGAATAACAATGTTCTCGCTTTTACAAATGCATTTTCTTGGCTTTTGCCCCAAATCCATTCGCCCCTTTTTCGTAGTAAGACATGCAGTGGTTCTAGCAGTGTGCTGAGACCTGGTAATAAGTTACCAAAGTAGTTCAAGAGTCCCAGGAACGACCGCAGCTCCGTCACGTTCTGTGGCCCGGTGCGTTCTCGATTGCCTCCGTCTTCGCGATGGTGAGCCTGATGTCATCCGCCGCAATCCTCCTTCCCAGGAACTCCACTTCAGGCACCAGGAAAACGCACTTCGAGCATTTTAACCTGAGCCCCACGCAGTTGAGTCGACTAAGAACCTCCTCCAGGTTCTGCAGATGCTCGACTGTGTTCCGACCTGTGACCAAGATATCATCCTGGAAGACCACGGTGTGCGGGACCGACTTCAGTAAACTTTCCATGTTTCTTTGGAATATCGCCGCCGCTGATCGGATTCAAAACGGGCATCAGTTATAAACAAAAAGACCTTTGTGCGTGCTGATGCAGGTGAGGGCCTTCGATGATTCCTCCAGTTCCTGCGTCATGTAGGCTGAAGTCAGATCCAGCTTCGTGAACATCTTTCCTCCCGCCAGCGTTGCAAAGAGGTCGTCGGCTTTTGGAAGTGGGTATTGATCCTGCACGGAGTTACTTTGTAATCACCACAGATTCTGAAGGTGACGTCTCCCTTGAGGACTGGGACAATAGGACTGGCCCACTCGCTGAACTTGATCGATGAAATGATGCCTTCTCTTTGCAGCTGGTCTAGCTCGATCTCTACCCTTTCTCTCATCATGTACGGTACTGCTCTTGCCTTGTGATGGATGGGTCGCGCCCCCGGAATTAGGTGGATCTGCACTCTGCAACGTGGTGGTTTGCAGGTTTAGCAGGCCTAGCAGCTCGCCTGCACACTCGTTGGAGATGTCCCATTGTTCCACAGCCCTTGCAAATGTATCCTTTGAATCGGCATTATTGAGAACGATGATCACCCCCGCAGCGCCAACAAGGTGTTAATGGCCTTACATTCATCACCCTTGATGGTGGACTCTGAGACATCTGCGGACATGTAACTGCAGGTATGTGTGACCTGCTCTGTACATTATGATTCGAAAACAACATCACTTTGTTCACAGTACTTATAGCAGCACTTGTGTGCTGAGAAATTTTCTTCATATTGTCACTGGTGGCAATGAACGCCTGTGCTATCGCTCTGGCCTTACTCAAGGTTGGGGTCTCTACAGTCAAAAGTTTGTGAAGTATAGTTTTGTGGCCAATGTCAAGTACGAAAAAGTCTCTGAGCATGAGCTGCAAGTGTCCTTTAAATTCGCAATGTCCTGCAAAGTGTCTAAGCTCGGCGACATAAGTCGGCACTTCCTGGCCTTCAGACCTTTTGTAGGTGTAGAACCAGTACCTCGCCATCAGAACGCTTTCCTTCGGGTTCAAATGCTCTCGGACCAGTGTGCATAAATCATCATAAGATTTCTCCGTGGGTTTCACTGGAGTGAGCAGGTTCTTCATTATCAGGGGACAATTCGACATATTGGTCGAGAAAACCATCCCTAATACACTCCAGGAAATCCTCCTCCCCCGCATTGCTACCAGTTAGGTTAGCCCAATCTATATGTAGATTAAAGTCACCCATGATAACTGCTGTACCTTTATTGCACACCTCCCTTATTTCTTGTTTGATGCTGTCCCCAACCTCACTACTACTGTTTGGTGGTCTGTACACAACACCCACTAGCGTTTTCTGCCCTTTGGTATTCCGTAGCTCCACATCATCCAGGCTAATGTCCCTCCTTACTATTACATTAATTTCCTCTTTAACCAGCAACATCACCCCGCCTCCTTTTCCTCTCTGCCTATTCTTCCTAAATACCTTGAATACCCCTGGATGTTGAGTTCCCAGCCTTGGACACCTTGGATGCCATGTCTCCGTGATGCCAATGACATCATATCCGTTAATTGCTGTCTGCTCAGTTAATTCATCCACCTTATTCCGAATACTCATTGCATTGAGGCACAGAGCCTTCAGGCTTGTCTTTTTAACACACTTTGCCCCTTTAGAATTTTGCTGTAATTGGCCCTTTTTGTTTTCTGCCTTGGGTTTCTCTGCCCTCCACTTTTACTATTCTCTTTTCTATCTTTTGCTTCTGCCCCCATTTTATTTCCTTTTGTCTCCCTGCATAGGTTCCCATTCCCCTGCCATGTTAGTTTAACTCCTCCCCAACAGCACTAGCAAACACTCCCCCCAGGACATTGGTTCCGGTCCTGCCCAGGTGCAGACCGTCCGGTTTGTATTGGTCCCACCTCCCCCAGAACTGGTTCCAATGTCCCAGGAATTTGAATCCCTCCCTGCTGCACCACTGCTCAAGCCACGTATTCATCTGTGCTATCCTGTGATTCCTACTCTGACTAGCACATGGCACTGGTAGCAATTCTGAGATTACTACTTTTGAGGTCCTACTTTTTAATTTAGCTCCTAGCTCCCTAAATTCGTCTCGTAGGACCTCATTCCGTCTTTTTACCCATATCGTTGGTACCACGACAACTGGCTGTTCACCCTCCCTTTTCAGAATGTCCTGCACCCGCTCTGAGACATCCTTGACCCTTGCACCAGGGAGGCAACATACCATTCTGGAGTCTCGGTTGCGGCCGCAGAAACTCCTATCTATTCCCCTTACAATCGAATCCCCAATCACTATCGCTCTCCCACTCTTTTTCCTGCCCTCCTGTGCAGCAGAGCCAGCCACGGTGCCATGAACTTGGCTGCTGCTGCCCTCCCCTGATGAGTCATCTCCCTCAACAGTACCCAAAGCAGTGTATCTGTTTTGCAGGGGGATGACCACAGGGAACCCCTGCACTACCTTCCCTGCACTGCTCTTCCTGCTGGTCTTCCATTCACTATCTGGCTGTGGACCCTTTCCCTGCGATGTGACCAACTCACTACACGTGCTATTCACGTCATTCTCAGCATCGTGGATGCTCCAGAGTGAATCCACCCGTAGCTCCAGTGCCGCAATGTGGTCCGTCAGGAGCTGGAGGTGGATACACTTCCCACACACATAGTCATCAGGGACACCAGAAGCATCCCTGAGTTCCCACATAGTACAGGAGGAGCATAATACGTGTCCGAGCTGTCCTGCCATGACTTACCCCTTAGATAAACTTAGTTTGGCAACAACAATGCTAAAGGTTACTTACTAATAAAGAAAGGAAAAAGAAAAACTACTTACCAATCACCAGCCAATCACTTACCCCCTTGGCTGTGATGTCACCTTTCGATTTCTTTCTACTTTTTTGCCTTCTCTCCCTGCTGCAGCTGCATAAGATGCCTCTCCTCTGAACTCCCGAGCCTCAGCGACGCTTTGGGCCTTTAATAGGCCATTCCTCCACGCACCTCCCGAGCCTCTCCTCTGAACTCCCGAGCCTCAGCGACGCATTGGGCCTTTTAAAGGCAGCGCTCTCTTCCCCATCTAGTTCGTTGGCTTCGACGTATTGGTCGAGTAGCTCCACAAAAGTTTCCCAATCATCTCCCTCTGAAAATTTCTCCAGGATGCCCACTGTTCTCTGCATCTTTGGGTTCGCTATCTGTATCTCGTCGCCAGTTGTAGTGTATGGAGTAAGAGTCAGACTGAGCACTGTGAGTTCAAAGTAAAATGTGACCTAAGTGTTTTATTGCAGGTCTCCGGAGTGCCTCTCCAACCTGTGAAGCCTCTTTAAAAAGCTGTGCTCCCAAGGGATTATGAGATCCCTTGGGACTCCAGGGGATGAGCCCTCTGGTGGCTGTACAGAGTAAATACAAGTTTACATATATTACACATACCTTCGTGTGCTTGTATCCTGGAGGAAAGGCGAGTGAAGGAGCATTTGTGGAGGCTGGAATCTTCAAGATATTACCCCCCACAAAGAACAATACAGGCAACACTGCCCCTATGAAGATCTTAATGAGAAGCTGTGTAACAGAAGAGTGCGCTTCACCAAAGAGGAACAAGGGGGATCTGTTCCGCCTAATGCATGATTGCAGTCAACTTTTATAGAATCAGATAATTTCAGGTAGATGAGGTTTATTATTGTACAGACAATGCTCAACATAGGAAAATTGTATTTCTATAGCGCCTTTCAGAACCGCAGGAAGTTGCAAAGAGCTTTTCAGCCGATTGAATACTTTTGAAGTGTAGTCACTGTTGAAATGTAGGAAACGCGGCAGCCACAGTAAGCTCCCACAAACGGCAATGTAATGATCATCAAATAATTTGTTTTAGTGATATTGATTGAGGGATAAATATTGGCCAGGACACAGGGATCACTCCCCTAATCTTCTTTGAACTAGTGACATGGGATGTTTTATGTCCACTTGAGAGAGCAGATGGAGCCTCGGTTTAACTTCTCAACCGAAAGATGGCACCTCCGACAGTGCAGCACTCCCTCAGCACTGGCACTGGGAGGGTCAGCCTAGATTATGGGCTCAAGTCTCTGGAGCGGGTCTTGAACCCACAACTTTCTGACTCAGAGGCGAGTGTGCTACCCACTGAGCGATGGCTGACATTACAGAGAGGTACTGATTCATCAGTTGAGGTGGGTGGTGATACATGGTCATTGCCAGAAGGTTTCTTTGACCTTGGTTGACCTGAAACCATAGGATTTCAAAGGGTCTGAGGTTAATGTTGAAGACTTCCTGATTGTATACCACTGTGTTCCCACTTCTGGTGATACAGGGCTTATCCAGGAATGGTCATGGAGGAGTCCGGTATGTTAGCTAATACGATTATAGGCTGTTGCTTGATAAGTTGGTGGGACAGGTCTCGCAACTTGGGCACCAGCTTCCAGATGTTGGTGAGCAGGATATTGCAGGGACCACAGATGAGATTATCTTCGTCTTATCCTGATATGATGCCTGGCTGATTGGTCAGCCTGAATTTCTTGTTATTATTGAACTTTGTAGTGATTGTAGTGACGACGTCTGCGTCTGCGCACATACAGAAGCTGAACTCCAGGACATAGTCGACGTATTTACTGAGACGTACGAAAGCATGGACCTTACGCTAAACATCAATAAGACAAAGGTCCTCCACCAGCCTGTTCTCGCCGCACAGTACTGCCCCCCCCCCCCAGTCATCAAGATCCACGGCGCGGCCCTGGACAATGTGGACCACTTCCCTTCTCTTGGGAGCCTCCTATCAACAAGAGCAGGCATTGACGACGAGATCCAACACCACCTCGAGTGCGCCAGTGCAGCCTTCGGCCGCCTGAGGAAAAGAGTGTTTGAAGACCAAACCCTCAAAACTGTCACCAAGCTCATGGTCTACAGGGCTGTCGTAATACCCGCCCAGTAGTATGGCTCAGAAACATGGACCAAGTCAGTGGAGAAATACCAGCAACGATGTCTCCGCAAGATCCTACAAATCGTTAGTGTCCTCGACCAGGCCAACATACCAAGCATTGAATCACTGACCACACTTGATCAGCTCCGCTGGGCAGGCCACATAGTTCGCATGCCAGACACGAGACTCCCAAAGCAAGCATTCTACTCGGAACTCCTTCACGGCAAACGAGCCAAAGGTGGGCAGAGGAAACGTTACAAGGACACACTGAAAGCCTCCCTGATAAAGTGCAACATCCCCACCGACACCTGGGATTCCGTGGCCAAAGACCGCCCTAAGTGGAGGAAGTGCATCCGGGAGGGCGCTGAGCACCTCGAGTCTCGTCGTCGAGAGCATGCAGAAATCAAGCGCAGGCAGCGGAAGGAGCGTGCGGCAAACCAGTCCCACCCACCCCTTCCCTCAACGATTATCTGTCCCACCTGTGACAGGGACTGTGGTTCTCGTATTGGACTGTTCAGCCACCTAAGAACTCATGTTAAGAGTGGAAGCAAGTCTTCCTCGATTCCGAGGGACTGCCTATGATGATGATGGGTGATTCTTTACAACTGAGTGACTTGCCTATAGTGTGAGACTGAAGTCCAGGTGGGTAGGTGTGGCAGGTTCCCTTTCCTTTAACGTACAATGTGCATGCCTATGTCTATTAGTGCAAATAGTGCCACACATGAGTGCCCCCGCCTTAACCAGAGTAGTGTGTGCATTCTAATTTGTTAGCTTTTCCAAGTTTTGAAGTTTGGCAAGTGTGACTATCCCTTTATTGGGCTCACTGACACTGACGGTCCCTTTATTGGGAGACACTGACACTGAATATCAAACAATAGAAAATGACTGGTAATTCACCCCAAAAAGAGTAGTGTTTCCTAGCAAGGTGCAAAACTTTGTTGTTACCTGGGTTCTGAAATTTTGCCGTTGTGAAATCCATCTCTGGAAATTGCTGAAATAATTGATCTGAAATGCAGAAATGTTAACAAACATGAAATACGTGTTGGTATTGATGGATACAGCATACTTCTCCTTTAGAGAAGTAACGGCAGGGATAGTGGATGCATTGGTTGTATTCTACCAAATTTCCCTGGATTCTGGGGAGGTTTCAGCAGATTGGAAAACCGCAAATGTAACGCCCCTATTTAAAAAAGGAGGCAGACAAAAAGCAGGAAACTACAGACCAGTTAGCCTAACATCTGTGGTTGGGAAAATGCTGGAGTCCATTATTAAGGAGGCAGTAGAGAACATTTGGAAAAGCATGATTCACTCAAGCAGAGTCGGCATGATTTTATGAAAGGGAAATCATGTTTGACAAATTTGCTGGAGTTCCTTGAGGATGTAACGAGCAGGATGGATAAGGGGGAACCAGTGGATGTGGTGTATTTGGATTTACAGAATGCATTCAATAAGGTGCCACATAAGAGGTTATTGCACAAGATAAAAGTTCACGGGGTTGGGGGTAATATATTAGCATGGATAGAGGATTAGTTAACTAACAGAAAACAGAGAGTCGGGATAAATGGGTCATGTTCCGGTTGGCAAATAGTGATGAGTGAGGTGCCGCAGGGATCGGTGCTGGGTCCTCAACTATTTACAATCTATATTAATGACTTGGATGAAGGGACTGAGTGTAATGTAGCCACATTTTCTGATGATACAAAGATGGGTAGGAAAGCAAATTGTGAGGAGGACACAAAAAATCTGCAAAGGGATGTAGACAGGCTAAGTGATTGGGCAAAGATTTGGCAGATGGAGTATAATGTGGGAAAGTGCGAGGCTATCCACTTTGGCAGAAATAATAGAAAAGCAAATTCTAATTTAAACGGAGAAAAATTACAAAGTGCTGCAGTACAGAGGGACCTGGGGGGACTTGTACATGAAACACAAAAGGTTAGTATGCAGGTACAGCAAGTGATCAGGAAGGCCAATGCAATGTTGGCCTTTATTGCAAGGGGGATAGAGAATAAAAGCAGAGAAGTCCTGCTACAACTGTACAGGGTATTGGTGAGGCCACACCTGGAGTACTGCGTACAGTTTTGGTCTCCATATTTAAGGAAGGATATACTTGCATTGGAGGCTGAGGCTGTTCAGAGAAGGTTCACTAGGTTGATTCCGGAAATGAGGGGGCTGACTAAAGAAGATAGCTTGAGTAGGCTGGGCCTCTACTCATTGTAGTTCAGAAGAATGAGAGGTGATCTTATTGAAATTTATAAGATTAATGAGGGGGCTCGACAAGGTGGTTGCAGAGAGGATATTTCCACTCATAGGGAAAACTAAAACTAGGGGACATAGTCTCAGAATAAGGGGCCGCCCATTTAAAACTGAGATGAGAAATTTCTTCTCTCAGAGGGTTGTAAATCTGTGGAATTCTCTGTCCCAGAGAGCTGTGGAGGCTGGGTCATTGAATATATTTAAGGCGGGGTAGACAGATTTTTGAGCGATAACAGGAGTAAAAGGTTATGGTGAGCGGGCAGGGAAGTGGAGCCGAGTCCGTGATCAGATCAGCCATGATCTTATTAAATGGCGGAGCAGGCTTGAGGGGCCAAATGATCGACTCCTGCTCCTATTTCTTATGTTCTTATGTTTTCCTGCTTGATAGAGATGTTCAAGATCATGAGGCGCCTGAACAGGGTAGATCGAGAGAAACTGTTCCCATTGGTGGACTGGTTGAGAACCAGAGGACACAGATTTAAAGTGATTGACAGTAGAACTAAAGGCGACATGAGAAAAAACCTTTTGACACAGTGAGTGGTTAGGATGTGGAATGCACTGCCTGGAAGGGTGGTGGAGGCAGACTCAATTGTGGCTTTCAAAAGTGAATTGGATAAGTAGCTGAAAGAAAAGTATTTGCAGGACTACAGGAAAAGGACGAGGGTGGGGGCCTAGCTCAGGTGCTCTTGCAGAGAGCTGGCACGAGCTTGATGGGCCAAATGAACATAAGAAATAGGAGCAGTAGGCCATACAGCCCCTCAAGCCTGCTCCGCCATTCAATTCGACCTCAACTCCACTTTCCCGCCCGATCTCTATATCCCTTGATTGTACCTACACTCTAAAAATCTATCTCTCTAAGCCTTGAATAGATTCAGAGACTCAGCATCCACAGCCCTCTGGGCCAGAGAATTTCAAAGATTCACAATACTCTGAAGAAATTCCTTCTCATCTTTGTCTTAAATTGCCTAGCCCTTAACCTGAGACTGTGCCCTCTAGTTCTAGACTCTCCAGCCAGGCGAAACAACCTCTCAGCATCTACCCTGTCAATCCCCTTTCGAATCTTGTATGTTTCAATGATATCATCTCTCATTCTTTAAAACTCCGGAGAGTATAGGCCCATTCTATACAATCTCTCATCATAAGACAGCCCTCTCATCCCAGGAATCAATCTAGTGAACATTTGTTGCACCGCCTCCAAGGCAAGTATCATCATCATCATCAGTCGTCCCTCGAAGCGAGGATGACTTGCTTCCACTCCAAAAAGGGATGAGTTCACAGGTGTTTCGATGAAGGACCTAATATTCCAGATCCCGAACTACATCGTGAAGGGTGGAAGATGCCCTTGGATTTTTTTTAACGTGTTGTGGCTGTTGCACACCAGTCACCACACGGGTTTGACAGAGCTAGGTCTTGGTCCAGTGGCAAGGATTACCCAAGACTAACTGGAGACCTGCTCTGCTCCACAGACCGAGCGCGCACAGTGTGGGCTGGCCCGTCCTGCCCCTGGGCCCTCGCCTCTTCTGGGGCCCCAGATTCACGCCTCTCCTGGGCCCCAGTCAATTCCCTCTGTGGACTCTTGCTGCTCCTTCGCCCCTCCTGCTGTGCCTGCCCGCACTGCAATCAGCGACCTGGCTTCACAGCCGTCGCCCTCCTGCAGCAGCAAGTATATTTGGATAAGGAGTCTAAAACGGTGCACAGTACTCCCGGTGTGGTCTCACCAAGGCCCTGTACAATTGTAGCAGGACTTCCTTACTGTGCTGTAACCATTCAATGCTTCTATGATCTCTCTCCCCTTTATGGACAGGAGTGTAACTTTGCAACCCTCCAGTTCTCTGGAACCACTCCTGTATCCAAGGTGGATTGAAAGATTGTGGTCAAAGCCTTCACTATTTCCATTCTTAACTGGACCAGATGAATGTTCTACTTTGAGCACAGCCAGCCATTTAAATACTTCTTTATCTAGTTTCTATTTTTATTCTATCCAATTTTTCGATCCCCTTCTCCTTTACTGTGCCAGCACCCTCTTCATTGTGAAAACAGATCCAAAGTACTCATTTCGTGAGTCTGTCCACGCACCACTCCCCCCCCTGTTCTCTCCCCCGACCACCATCTCGCTCCTGTCACGAGCCTCTCCCCTTCAACCACCATCTCGACACCGACCCGCCCCCACGATCGCGCCCCTTGACCACCATACCAACAGCCCCTCCTTACGATCCCTCCCCCCAACCACTAACTCCACCCCTGCGAGCTCTCTCTTCATATCCACTCCCCACCTCAATTGTTTCCCCTCCCCAGTAGATCCCCCTGATGGCAATCTCTCTGTACCTGCTACTCCACTGCGTTCTTCTGCTGCAGGCTTTTCCCCCTGACAGGCAGCTAGCCGGTCAATCAACCGGTCAGTCAGCCGGTCAGTCAGGCTGGCTGTCTGGCGGGAAATCTGGAGTAAAATCTTAAAAGAGGACGTTCAGTAAACCTGTACTTCCGGGTTCCCCATCCATAACTCCTCCCTTTCCCCACCTCCCAGCTCCGAACGGATGGCCCTGTAAATATTGCGACCTCTGTTTCTATTCCACCTGAGCCAGATACATTTTAACTCACTGAAATTGACCCAGTGACAATGAATAAATGGAAATATATGTCCAAATTGGGATGGTGTGTGATTCTTGGTCTCCTAATCTGAGGAAGGATGTTCTTGCTATTGAGGGAGTGCAGCGAAGGTTCACCAGACTGATTCCCGGGATGGCAGGACTGACCTATCAAGAAAGACTGGATCGACTATAAAATTTTGATGGGATTGGACAGGTTAGATGCAGGAAGAATGTTCCCAATGTTGGGGGAGTCCAGAACCAGGGGTTACAGTCTAAGGATAAGGGGTAAGCCATTTAGGACCGAGATGAGGAGAAACTTCTTCACTCAGAGAATTGTGAACCTGTGGAATTCTCTACCACAGAAAGTTGTTGAGGCCAGTTCGTTAGATATATTCAAAAGGGAGTTAGATGTGGCCCTTACGGCTAAAGGGATCAAGGGGTATGGAGAGAAGGCAGGAAAGAGGTGCTGAAGTGAATGATCAGCCATGATCTTATTGAATGGTGGTGCAGGCTCGAAGGGCCGAATGGCCTACTCCTATTTTCTATGTTTCTATGTTTCTATGTTTCAGCACAATAGCCGGGATATTGTCGGGGCCCATAGCCTTTGCTGTACCCAGTGCGCTCAGCCATTTCTTGATATCACATGGAATGAATCGAATTGGCTGAAGACTGGCTTCTGTGATGGTGGGGACCTCAGGAGTAGGCCGATATGAATCATTGGTTGCAAACGCTTCAGCGTTGCCTTTTGCACTCAGGTGCTGGGCTCTGTCATCATTGAGGATCAGGATATTCATGGAGCCTCTTCCTCCCGTTAGTTGTTTAATTGTCCACCACCATTCACCACTGGATGTGGCAGGACTGCAGAGCTCTGATCTGATCCATTGGTTGTGGGTTCGCTTAGCCCTGTCTATGGCATGCTGCTGTTTAACATGCATGTAGTCCTAGTTGCAACTTCCCCAGGTTGGCACCTCATTTTTAGGTAGAAACATAGAAAAATAAGTGCAGAAGTAGGCCATTCGGCCCTTTGAGCCTGCACCGCCATTCAATAAGATCATGGCTGATCATTCCTTCAGTACCCCTTTCCTGCTTTCTCTCCATACCCCTTGATCCCCTGAACCATAAGAGCCATATCTAACTCCCTCTTAAATATATCCAGTGAACTGGCATCAACAACTTTCTGTGGCAGGGAATTCCACAGGTTAACAACTCTCTGAGTGAAGAAGTTTCTCCTCATCTCAGTCCTGAATGGCCTACCCCTTATCCTAAGACTATATCCCCTGGTTCTGGACTTCCCCAACATCGGGAACATTCTTCCCGCATCTAACCTGTCCAGTCCCGTCAAAATCCTATATATTTCTATGAGATCCCCTCTCATCCTTCTAAACTCCAGTGAATAAAGGCCCAGTTGATCCAGTCTCTCCTCATATGACAGCCCAGCCATCCCTGGAATCAGTCTGGTGAACTTTCGCTGCACTCCCTCAATAGCAAGAACGTCCTTCCTCAGACTAGGAGACCAAAACTGAACACAATATTCCAGGTGAGGCCTCGCTAAGGCCCTGTACAACTGCAGTAAGACCTCCCTGCTCCTATACTCAAATCCCCTAGCTATGAAGGCCAACATACCAGTTGCCTTCTTTACCGCCTGCTGTACCTGCATACCAACTTTCAATGACTGATGAACCATGACACCCAGGTCTCGTTGCACCTCACCTTTTCCTAATCTGCCGCCATTCAGATAACATTCTGCCTTTGTGTTTTTGCCCCCAAAATGGATAACCTCACATTTATCCACATTATACTGCATCTGCCATGCATTTGCCCACTCACCTAACCTGTCCAAGTCACCCTGCAGCCTCCTAGTGTCCTCCTCGCAGCTCACACCACCACCCAGTTTAGTATGCCTGGTGCTGCATCTGGCATGCTTTTCTACAATCCTCATCGAACCAAGCTTGGTCCCCTGGCTTGATGGTAATGGTAGAATGAGGGATATAAGGTTGCAGATTGAGGTGGAATACAATTCTGCTGCTGATGATGGCCCACAGCACCTCATGGATGCCCAGTTTTGAGCTGCTAGATCTGTTCTGAATCTATCCCATTTAGCACGGTGGTAGTACCACACAACACGATGGAGTGGGTCTTCAGGCACTGGTCACTGCTACCAATACTGTCATGGACAGATGCATCTGCGACAGGTAGATTGGTGAGGATGAGGTCAGGTAGGTTTTTCCCTTGTGTTGGTTCTCTCACCACCTGCTGCAGGCCCAGTCTGGCAGCTATGTCCTTCAGGACTCGGCCAGCTCGGTCAGTAGTGGTGATACCGAGCCACTCTTGGTGATGGACATTGAAGTCCCCCACCCAGAGTGCATTCTGTGCTCTGGTATTTGTTCATATAAATACGCTGAATTATATATGATTCATTCCCACTAAGAGAGGTTAAGATAACTAGAGAGCCCAATAGTTAGCTCTTTATTCCTGAAACCAATATACGTTTCCTCTTGCATGATCAGGTCAATCAGTTTGCCGGATCCTGTAAATTGTTACAAAATATTTACAGCACAGAAACAGGTCATTCGGCCCAACAGGTCGATGCTGGCGTTTATGGTCCACACAAGCCTTCTCTCAACCTTCTTCAACTTACCCCATCAATGTATTGTTCTATTAATTTCTCCCTCATGTGCGCGTCTAGCTTCCCCTTAAATGCATCTATGCTATTCACCTCAACCACTCCCTGTGGTAGTAAGTTACACATTCTCACCACTCTCTGGGTAAAGAAGTTGCTCCTGAATTCTCTATTGAATTTATTAGTGCCTTTCTTATATTTATGGCCCACAGTTCTGGTCTTGCCCACAAGTGGAAGTATCTTCTCTACATTTACCGTATCAATCCTTTCATAATCTTAAAGACCTCTATCAGCTCACCTCGCCATCTTTTTGGAGAGAAAAGAACCCCAGCCTGTTCAATCTTTCCTGATAGGCATAACCTCCCAGTCCCGGTATCATCCTTGTAAATCTTTTCAGCACCGGCTCCAGTGCCTCTATATTCTTTTATAAAATTGAGACTAGAACTGTTCACAGTACTCCAGATGTGGTCTAACCAAGGTTCTATACAAGTTTAACATACTTTCTCTGGTTTTCAATTTTATCCCGTGAGAAAGTAACCCCAATGCTTTGTTTGCTTTTTTTAAATTCACCTTATTTATTGTCTGCGTCACTACTTTTAGTGATCTGTGTATCTACCCAGGGATTCCCCTGTTCCTCGACTCCATTTAGACACTGATATTCCAAGCAGTTTTTGGCCTCCTTATTCTTCCTACCAAAATGTACCAAATGTTACTGTAAACAGTGCAGCTAAGTGAAAATAACACAAACGTCCATTTACCTGGCCGGCCGGCTGGCTGTCCGGGGAATTCTAAACGACCCGTGTTGACAGATGTTCAGTTTCACAGTGAAGAATGAGCGTTTGCCCTGACAAACACATTCAACATATTTCACAATCTTTGACAGAGGGAGTATATAAAAGCAGCAAACCGCAGAAATTGGGTGTGACAACAGGAAGGTTGCAAGATTCTGGTGGGTGTCCAGACCTGCTAATAGTGCTGTAGTGGGGGATGTATAATCAGGGAGATCAGGGCAGCATGAAGCAAAAACATTGGTTACAATGTGAGCTTTAAATTTTCACACAGACTGTGAGAAGCAGAATTGCTCATGTAGTAAAGGCAATAAATGCTAGAATAATATTTTTAGAACCGACAAGGCTTTACTAGATTTACCGATGAGTAACAAACCAGAATTAGTCAACAATCTGACAGTAAGGAGGCAGCTTGCAAACAATGACCATAATCAAAGGGCTAAAAATTCGGGGCCTTTGCGCCACCCGTTACCGTCAAAACTATTGCAAAAAGAGGACAGCCAGCACCCTCTCGCCAGCTGGTGGCAGGTCCCACAGTGTTTCCATTTTCCTCGGCCCAGCAGCGCTGCGGGAAGACGCATTGCCCTGCACACGGTGAACTTAGACCTTTGTGCTGAGTTCAGCTCTGGGTCCTAAGCTCATCAGATAAACCCAGCGTGCAAGCAGACTTACAGATGTGCTATCAGCACCTCTTAAATGGGTCACACACATCTTTTAGGTAAGTTTCCATTTAAGCTTTTGGCCTGGGTTTTTTGATTTTACTGAAGTAGCGGCTTGCTGCATTAGATGTTAAAAGATTTTTGAAATATGTAAGAAGTGCTGCTAGAGGCTTGCAAGGCCCCGGATGGTAAAGGAAGGCCTTTGAGAAGACAGAAAACACAGCAAATACTCAGTAGGTCAGGCAACATCAGTCGAGAGATGGCACCTCCCAAACTCGCAACCACTACTACCTAGAAGGACAAAGGCAGCAGGCGCATGGGGACACCATCACCTGCAAGTTCCCCTCCAAGTTATACATCATCATGACTTGGAAATATATCGTCGTCCCTTCATCGTCACTAGTTCAAAATCCAGGAACTCCCTCCCTAACAGCACTGTAGGAGCACCTTCACCACAAGGACTGCAGCGGTTCAAGAAGGCGGCTCACCATCACCTTTTCAAGGGCAAGTAGGGATGTGTGAGTCTGTGTGTCTGTCTGTGTGAGTGTGTGTGTCTGTCTGTGTGTGTGTCTGTGTGTGAGTCAGTGTGAGTGTGTGTGTCTGTCTGTGTGTGTGTGTGAGTCTGTGTGTGTGTGTGTGTGAGTGTGTGTGTGTGTCAGTGTGTGTGTCTGTGTGTGAGTCAGTGTGAGTGTGTGTGTGTGTGTGTGAGTCTGTGTGTGTGTGTGTGTGTGTGTGTGTGTCAGTGTGTGTGTGTCTGTGTGTCTGTCTGTGTGAGTGTGTGTGTCTGTCTGTGTGTGTGTGTGTGTGTGAGTCTGTGTGTGTGTGTGTGTGTGTGTGTGTGTGAGTCTGTGTGTGTGTGAGTCTGTGTGTGTGTGTGTGTGTGTGTGAGTCAGTGTGAGTGTGTGTGTGTCTGTGTCTGTGTGAGTGAGTCTGTGTGTGAGCGTGTGTGTGTCTGTGAGTCTGTGTGTGTGAGTCTGTGTGAGTGTGAGTGTCTGTGTGTGTGTGTGTGTGTGTGTGAGTCTGTGTGTGTGTGTCTGTCTGTGTGAGTCAGTGTGAGTCTGTGTGTGTGTGTGAGTCTGTGTGTCTGTGTGTGTCTGTCTGTGTGAGTCAGTGTGAGTCTGTGTGTGTGTGTGTCTGTGTGTGTGTGTGTGTGACTCTGTGTGTGTGTGTGAGTCTGTGTGTCTGTGTGTGTCTGTCTGTGTGAGTCAGTGTGAGTCTGTGTGTGTGTGAGTCTGTGTGTGTGTGTCTGTCTGTCTGTGAGTGTGTGTGTGTGTCTGTCTGTCTGTCTGTCTGTCTGTGTGTGTGTGTGTGTGTGTGTGTGTGTGTGTGTGTGTGTGTGTGAGTCTGTCTGTCTGTGTGTCTGTGTGCTGACACACTCATAGAATCATAGAAATTTACAGCACGGAAGGAGGCCATTTTGGCCTTCCTGTCTGAACCGGCCAACAGAGCTATCCAGCCTAATCCCACTTTCCAGCACCTCAAGTGCTCATCCAAGTAGTTTTTAAACGTGGTGATGGTTTCTGCCTCTTTCAGACAATGAGTACCAGACACCCACAACCCTCTGGGTGAAAAAAAATCCCCTCAAATCCCCTCTAAACCTCCTACTAATTACTTTAAATCTATGCCCCCTGGTTGTTGACTTCTCTGCTAAGGGAAATAGGTCCTTCCTATCCCCACTCTATCTAGGCCCCTCATAATTTTATACACCTCATTGTAAGAATCCTCCTCAATTGACCTTCTCCCAGGGGCTGTAGAGCTCCTTCCAGAGTCGAAATACGGATTCCACCCACTAAGGACATGACCTTCACCGTGCTCAAATCCAAGAAAATTGCAGGGAGCAGCACCAACCTCTGTACATGGCCTTCTTTGACCTCACAAAGGCCTTTGACACTGTCAATCGGGAGAGATTACATAAGAACATAAGAACATAAGAATTAGGAACAGGAGTAGGCAATCTAGCCCATCGAGCCTGCTCCGCCATTCACAAAGATCATGGCTGATCTGGCCGTGGACTCAGCTCCACTTACCCGCCCGCTCCCTGTAACCCTTAATTCCCTTATTAGTTAAAAATCTATCTATCTGTGACTTGAATACATTCAATGAGCTGGCCTCAACTGCTTGTGAGTGAGGCGGCGGCAGTTGGAGCAGCGCAAGTCCGGGGTTGGTGAGGCCTATAAAAGGCCCAGCGGGAGAGTGAGGCGGCGGCAGTTGGAGCAGCGCGGGTCCGGGGTCGGAGGCCTATAAAAGGCGTGGCTTGTGCAGCTACAGGGAGAAGGCAAAAAAGAAGTAAAAAGAAACAGAAAGGTGACGTCACAGCCAAACGGGTAAGTGATTGGCTGGTGATTGGTGAGTAGTTTTTCTTTCTTCTCTTTAACAGTGAGTAAACTTTAACATTATTGTTGCCTATCTAAGGGTTAAGTCATGGCAGAAGAGCTCGGTCGTGTGTTATGCTCCTCCTGTACCATGTGGGAACTCAGGGACGACTCCAGTGTTCCTGACGACTACGTGTGCGGGAAGTGTATCCACCTCCAGCTCCTAACGGTCCGCGTTGCGGAGTTGGAGCTGAGGGTGGATTCACTCTGGAGCATCCACGATGCTGATAATGACGTGAGTATCACGTGTAGTGAGTTGGTCATACCACAGGAGAAGGGTCCTCAGCTAGATAGGGAATGGAAGACCAGCAGGAAGAGCAGTGCAAAGAAGGTAGTGCAGGGGTCCCCTGTGGTCATCCCCCTGCAAAACAGGTACACCGCTTTGAGTACTGTTGAGGGAGATAACTCATCAGGGGAGGGCAGCAGCAGCCAAGTTCATGGCACCGTGGCTGGCTCTGTTGCACAGGAGGGCAGGAAAAAGAGTGGCAGAGCGATAATGATAGGGGATTCAATTGTTAGGGGAATAGATAGGCGTTTCTGAGGCCGCAACCGAGACTCCAGGATGGTATGTTGCCTCCCTGGTGCAAAGGTCAAGGAGGTCTCGGAGCGGGTGCAGGACATTCTAAAAAGGGAGGGAGAACAGCCAGTTGTCGTGGTGCACATTGGTACCAATGACATAGGTAAAAAAAGGGATGAGGTCCTACGAAACGAATTTAAGGAGCTAGGAGCTAAATTAAAACGTAGGACCTCAAAAGTAGTAATCTCGGGATTGCTACCAGTGACACGTGCTAGTCAGAGTAGGAATCGCAGGATAGCTCAGATGAATACGTGGCTTGAGCAGTGGTGCAGCAGGGAGGGATTCAAATTCCTGGGGCATTGGAACCGGTTCTGGGGGAGGTGGGACCAGTACAAACCGGACGGTCTGCACCTGGGCAGGACCGGAACCAATGTCCTCGGGGGAATATTTGCTAGTGCTGTTGGGGAGGAGGTAAACTAATATGGCAGGGGAATGGGAACCAATGGAGGGAGACAGAGGGAAACAAAAAGGAGACAAAAGCAAAAAACAGAAAGGAGATGAGAAAAAGTGGAGGCAGAGAAATGTAAGACAAAGAACAAAAAGGACCACTGTACAACAAAATTCTAAAAGGACAAAGGGTGTTAAAAAAACAAGCCTGAAGGCTTTGTGTCTTAATGCAAGGAGTATTTGTAATAAGGTGGATGAATTAACTGTGCAAATAGATGTTAACAGATATGATGTGATTGGGATTACGGAGACGTGGCTCCAGGATGATCAGGGCTGGGAACTCAACATCCAGGGGTATTCAACATTAAGGAAGGATAGAATAAAAGGAAAATGAGGTGGGGTAACATTGCTGGTTAAGGAGGAGATTAATGCAATAGTTAAAAAGGACATTAGCTTGAATGATGTGGAATCTATATGGGTAGAGCTGCAGAACACCAAATGGCAAAAAACGTTAGTGGGAGTTGTGTACAGACCTCCAAACAGTAGTAGTGATGTTGGGGAGGGCATCAAATAAGAAATTATGGGTGCATGCAATAAGGGTGCAGCAATTATAATGGGTGACTTTAAAATGCTCATAGATTGGGCTAACCAAACTGGAAGCAATACGGTGGAGGAGGATTTCCTGGAGTGCAGAAGGGATGATTTTCTAGACCAATATGTCGAGGAACCAACTAGGGGAGAGGCCATCTTCGACTGGGTGTTGTGTAATGAGAGAGGATTAATTAGCAATCTCGTTGTGCGAGGCCCCTTGGGGAAGAGTGACCATAATATGGTGGAATTCTGCATTAGGATGGAGAATGAAACAGTTAATTCAGAGACCATGGTCCAGAACTTAAAGAAGGGTAACTTTGAAGGTATGAGGCGTGAATTGGCTAGGATAGATTGGTGAATGATACTTGAGGGGTTGACTGTGGATGGACAATGGCAGACATTTAGAGACCGCATGGATGAACTACAACAATTGTACATTCCTGTCTGGCATAAAAATAAAAAAGCGAAGGTGGGTCAACCGTGGCTATCAAGGGAAACCAGGGATAGTATTAAAGCCAAGGAAGTGGCATACAAATTGGCCAGAAATAGCAGCGAACCCGGGGACTGGGAGAAATTTAGAACTCAGTAGAGGAGGACAAAGAGTTTGATTAGGGCAGGGAAAATGGAGTACGAGAAGAAGCTTGTAGGGAACATTAAGACGGATTGCAAAAGTTTCTATAGATATGTAAAGAGAAAAAGGTTAGTAAAGACAAACGTAGGTCCCCTGCAGTCAGAATCAGGGGACGTCATAACGGGGAACAAAGAAATGGCGGACCAATTGAACAAGTACTTTGGTTCGGTATTCACTGAGGAGGACACTAACAACATTCCGGATATAAGAAGGGTCAGAGGGTCTACTAAGGAGGAGGAACTGAGGGAAATCCTTATTAGTCGGGAAATTGTGTTGGGGAAATTGATGGGATTGAAGGCCGATAAATCTCCAGGGCCTGATGGACTGCATCCCAGAGTACTTAAGGAGGTGGCCTTGGAAATAGCGGATGCATTGACAGTCATTTTCCAACATTCCATTGACTCTGGATCAGTTCGTATGGAGTGGAGGGTAGCCAATGTAACCCCACTTTTTAAAAAAGGAGGGAGAGAGAAAACAGGGAATTACATCGGTAGTGGGTAAGATGATGGAATCAATTATTAAGGATGTCATAGCAGCGCATTTGGAAAGAGGTGACATGATAGGTCCAAGTCAGCATGGATTTGTGAAAGGGAAATCATGCTTGACAAATCTTCTGGAATTTTTTGAGGATGTTTCCAGCAGAGTGGACAAGGGAGAATCATTTGATGTGGTATATTTGGACTTTCAGAAGGCTTTCGACAAGGTTCCACACAAGAGATTAATGTGCAAAGTTAAAGCACATGGGATTGGGGGTAGTGTGCTGACATGGATTGAGAACTGGCTGGCAGACAGGAAGCAAAGAGTAGGAGTAAATGGGTACTTTTCAGAATGGCAGGCAGTGACTAGTGGGGTATCGCAAGGTTCTGTGCTGGGGCCCCAGCTGTTTACATTGTACATTAATGATTTAGACGAGGGGATTAAATGTAGTATCTCCAAATTTGCGGATGACACTAAGTGAGGTGGCAGTGTGAGCTGCGAGGAGGATGCTATGAGGCTGCAGAGCGACTTGGATAGGTTAGGTGAGTGGGCAAATGCATGGCAGATGAAGTATAATGTGGATAAATGTGAGGTTGTCCACTTTGGTGGTAAAAACAGAGAGACAGACTATTATCTGAATGGTGACAGATTAGGAAAAGGGGAGGTGCAACGAGATCTGGGTGTCATGGTACATCAGTCATTGAAGGTTGGCATGCAGGTACAGCAGGCGGTTAAGAAAGCAAATGGCATGTTGGCCTTCATAACGAGGGGATTTGAGTACAGGGGCAGGGAGGTGTTGCTACAGTTGTACAGGGCCTTGGTGAGGCCACACCTGGAGTATTGTGTACAGTTTTGGTCTCCTAACCTGAGGAAGGACATTCTTGTTATTGAGGTTCACCAAACTGATTCCCGGGATGGCGGGACTGACCTATCAAGAAAGACTAAATCAACTGGGCTTGTATTAACTGGAGTTCAGAAGAATGAGAGGGGACCTTATAGAAATGTTTAAAATTCTGATGGGTTCAGACAGGTTAGATGCAGGAAGAATGTTCCCAATGTTGGGGAAGTCCAGAACCAGGGGACACAGTCTAAGGATAAGGGGTAAGTCATTTAGGACCGAGATGAGGAGGAATTTCTTCACCCAGAGAGTGGTGAACCAGTGGAATTCTCTACCACAGAAAGTTGTTGAGGCCAATTCACTAAATATATTCAAAAAGGAGTTAGATGTAGTCCTTACTACTAGGGGGATCAAGGGGTATGGCAAGAAAGCAGGAATGGGGTACTGAAGTTGCATGTTCAGCCATGAACTGATTGAATGGCGGTGCAGGCTAAAAGGGCCGAATGGCCTACTCCTGCACCTATTTTCTATGTTTTTATGTTTCTATGCTTCCTTGGGCAGAGAATTCCACAGATTCACAATTCTCTGGGAGAAGAAATTCCATCTCAACTGGGTTTTAAATTGGCTCCCCCTTTTTTGAGGTTGTGCCCCCTAGTTCTAGTCTCCCCGACCAGTGGAAACAACCTCTCTGCCTCTATCTTGTCTATCCCTTTCATTATTTTAAATGTTTCTCTCAGATCCCCCCTCATCTCCGGAATCAGCCTTGTGAATCGTCTCTGTACCCCCTCCAAAGCTAGTATATCCTTCCTTAAGTAAGGTGACCAAAACTACATGCAGTACTCCAGGTGCGGCCTCACCAATACCCTATACAGTTGCAGCAGGACCTCCCTGCTTTTGTACTCCATCCCTCTCGCAATGAAGGCCAACATTCCATTCGCCTTCCTGATTACCTGCTGCACCTGCAAACTAACTTTTTGGGATTCATGCACAAGGACCCCCAGGTCCCTTTGCACCGCAGCATGTTGTAATTTCTCCCCATTCAAATAATATTCCCTATTACTGTTTTTTTTCCCAAGGTGGATGACCTCACACTTTCCGACATTGTATTCCATCTGCCAAACCTTAGCCCATTCGCTTAACCTATCCAAATCTCTTTGCAGCCTTTCTGTATCCTCTACACAACCCGCTTTCCCACTAATCTTTGTGTCATCTGCAAGTTTTGTTACACTACACTCTGTCCCCTCTTCCAGGTCATCTATGTATATTGTAAACAGTTGTGGTCCCTGTGGCACACCACTAACCACTGATTTCCAACCCAAAAAGGACCCATTTATCCCGACTCTCTGCTTTCTGTTCGCCAGCCAATTCTCTATCTATGCTCATACATTTCCTCTGACTCCGCGTACCCTTATCTTCTGCAGTAACCTTTTGTCTGGCACCTTATCGAATGCCTTTTGGAAATCTAAATACACCACATCCATCGGTACACCTCTATCCACCATGCTCGTTATATCCTCAAAGAATTCCAGTAAATTAGTTAAACATGATTTCCCCTTCATGAATCCATACTGCGTCTGCTTGATTGCACTATTCCTATCTAGATGTCCCGCTATTTCTTTCTTAATGATAGTTTCAAGCATTTTCCCCACTACAGATGTTAAACTAACTGGCCTATAGTTACCTGCCTTTTGTCTGCCCCCTTTTTTAAACAGAGGTGTTACATTAGCTGCTTTCCAATCCGCTGGTACCTCCCCAGAGTCCAGAGAATTTTGGTAGATGATAACGAATGCATCTGCTATAACTGCCGCCATCTCTTTTAATACCCTGGGATGCATTTCATCAGGACCAGGGGACTTGTCTACCTTGAGTCCCATTAGCCTGTCCAGCACTAACCCCCTAGTGATAGTGATTGTCTCAAGGTCCTCCCTTCCCACATTCCTGTGACCAGCAATTTTTGGCATGGTTTTTGTGTCTTCCACTGTGAAGACCGAAGCAAAATAATTGTTTAAGGTCTCAGCCATTTCCACATTTCCCATTATTAAATCCCCCTTCTCATCTTCTAAGGGACCAACATTTACTTTAGTCACTCTTTTCCGTTTTATATATCGGTAAAAGATTATGGAGTGTCCTCTTCAAATTCGGCTGCCCTCAAAATGTAATCACCATCCTCCGCCTGCTCCATGATGACATAACAGCCGTGATCCTGACCAATGGATCCACCACAGAGACAATAAATGTGCGGACCGGGGTCAAGCAAAGCTGTATCATCGCACCAACGCTCTTCTCGATCTTCCTTGCTGCAATGCTCCATCTCACCCACAATAAGCTCCCCGCTGGAGTGGAGCTAATCTACAGAACAAATGGGAAACTGTTCAAAGTCCATCGCCTCTAGTCCAGATTCAAGGTCGTTCCATCCTCTGTCATTGAATTACAGTATGCAGACGATGCTTGGCGTTTTCACACACTCGGAGGCTGAACTCCAAACCATCGTTGACACCTTCACTGAAGCGTACGAGAGTATGGGCCTTACACTAAACATCCATAAGACAAAGGTTTTCTAACGACCTGCCCTCGCCACACAGCACTGCCCCCCGTTATCAAAATCCATGACGAGGCCTTGGACAGCGTGGACCATTTTCCATACTTCGGGACCCTACTGTCAACAAGGGCAGACATCGATGACAAAATCCAACACTGTCTTCAATGATCCAGTGCAGCCTTCGGTCGCCTGAGGCAGAGAATGTTTGAAGACCAGGACCTCAAACCCAGCACCAAGATCAAGGTCTACAGAACAATAGTGATACCCGCCCTCCTATATGCTTCAGAGAAATGGACTATGTACAGCAGGCACCTCAAAACGCTGGAGAAGCACCACCAATGCTGCTTCCACAAGATCCTGCAAATCTAAAAACTGAGGGAAATCCTTATTAGTCAGGAAATGGTGTTTGGAAAACTGATGGGACTGAAGGCCGATAAATCCCCAGGGCCAGATAGTCTGCATCCCAGAGTACTTAAGGAAGTGGCCCGAGAAATAGTAGATGCATTGGTGGTCATTTTCCAAAATTCCATGGACCCTGGATCAGTACCAATGGATTGGAGGGTAGCTAATGTAACCCCACTTTTTAAAAAAGAGGGAGAGAGAAAACAGGGAATTATAGACCGGTTAGCCTGACATCAGTAGTGGGGAAAATGTTGGAATCAATCATTAAGGATAAAATAGCAATGCATTTGGAAAGCAGTGACAGGATCGGTCCAAGTCAGCATGGATTTATGAAAGGGAAATCATGCTTGACAAATCTTCTAGAGTTTTTTGAGGATGTAACTAGCAGAGTTGACAAGGGAGAACCAGTGGATGTGGTGTATTTGGACTTTCAAAAGGCTTTTGACAAGGTCCCACACAAGAAATTAGTGTGCAAAATTAAGGCACATGGTATTGGGGGTAATGTATTGACGTGGATAGAGAATTGGTTGGCAGACAGGAAGCAGAGAGTTGGGATAAATGGGTCCTTTTCACAAAGGAATGTAATATCTCCAAGTTTGCGGATGACACTAAGCTGGGTGGCGGTGTGAGCTGTGAGGAGGATGCTAAGAGGCTGCAGGGTGACTTGGACAGGTTAGGTGAGTGGGCAAACGCATGGCAGATGCAGTATACTGTGAATAAATGTGAGGTTATCTACTTTGGTGGCAAAAACACAGACAGAATATTATCTGAATGGTGGCAGATTAGGAAAAGGGGAGGTGCAACGAGACTTGGGTGTCATGGTACATCAGTCATTGAAAGTTGGCATGCAGGTACAGCAGGTTGTGAAGAAGGCAAATGGCATGTTGGCCTTCATAGCGAGGGGATGTGAGTATAGGAGCAGGGAGGTCTTACTGCAGTTGTACAGGGCCTTGGTGAGGCCTCACCTGGAATATTATGTTCAGTTTTGGTCTCCTAATCTGAGGAAGGACGTTCTTGCTATTGAGGGAGTGCATCGAAGGTTCACCAGACTGATTCCCGGGGTGGCAGGACTGACATATGAGGAGAGCCTGGATCGACTGGGCCTGTATTCACTGGAGTTTAGAAGGATGAGAGGGGATCTCATAGAAGCATATCAAATTCTGACGGGACTGCATAGGTTAGATGCAGGAAGAATGTTCCCAATGTTGGGGAAGTCCAGAACCAGGGGACACAGTCTAAGGATAAGGGGTAGGCCATTTAGGACTGAGATGAGGAGAAACTTCTTCACTCAGAGAGTTGTTAACCTGTGGAATTCCCTACCGCAGAGAGTTGTTGATGTCAGTTCATTGAATATATTCCAGAGGGAGTTAGATATGGCCCTTACGGCTAAAAGGATCAAGGGGTATGGAGAGAAAGCAGGAAAGGGGTACTGAGGTGAATGATCAGCCATGATCTTATTGAGGCTCGAAGGGCCGAATGGCCTACTCTTGCACCTATTTTCTATGTTTCTATGTAAGAAGTTTGAAAGAATGCTGGATTCCAGTTTGCGTGGGAAATGTGCGTTTGTATGTAAACTTACCAGCCGTGAATGTGTGGGGAGTTGAATAATTTTTCGTTTGGTTGAAAATCTGGGGCGGAAATCGCGCCCCCCACCCCCCCCACAAAAGGGGTGCATCTGCTGCATATTAGCTTCCCTTACCGCCGGTACAAAATGGAGCAGTGTTAAGATCAAGATTTTGCTTTTTCGGCGGCTAAACGGAGCGGAGTAGTAATGATTGAGGTAATGGGCTGGTTTCAGCGGTGTGGCAGCGTTGTGGTGTTTGGATGAAGAAATTCCACACCTAACCAATTGATCATAACTATGCTGCTGCTCCATGGCCTTCTTGGGTTTGCAGCTGAGTCATGACTTCGGTCTGAGTGGCTTCAGAGGAGATGGCTACAGGAGGACCTTTCAGGAGGGCCAGCTGTTACAGTGACGCTGCGCTGGAAAGCCTGATGCAAGCTGTGGGGGGAAGCAGGTGGTTACTCTGCCCTGATACTGGTGGGAGACCAATTAGGACTTGGAGGGAGATTGCACAGGAGGTTTCGGGAACCTCCATTGACCAGTGCATCGCAACCCAATGCAGGAAAAGGCTCATCGATCTTATTCGCCTAATGAAAGTGAATACATGTTCCCCAACTCCTCACCTTACATCTGCAAAACTCTCCTTCACCTTGACTGCTTTCTCACCAACACTATATAGTAGCTGAAGTAGCTTTTGATTGTTACGGCATATATCTGTGCACACTCACCATGGAGGCTCCCTTGCATGTGAGATTCACAGCTGCATGTAATGGACCCAAACTTGTATTAGTTGCCGAGGCCTCAGGGAACTCCAACTTCAAACCCTTCTTTGCTTTGCATGCCAAGGCAGTGCGGAACCGTGCCCAGCAACAAGCCACTGGAGGGGGCGAGTCTGAAAATATCGAGCTGACTGATCTGGAGGAGAGGGTGCAGCGGGTCATGGGCATGCATGTTGGCTTCCCTGTCGCTGCTCCGATGAGGCTGTGGGACAACATGGGTAAGTGAAGGCCTTTGTGCAATGCCATCGCTCCCTGACAGTGCAATCGGCTACCTGGCTATTGATTATGCTTGTGTGGAAGCTGCTTGCTGCATGGTGCAATGCAGCACATCACCCTCACGGCACCCCTTGTCCCATTTATGATTGCATTTGAGACCCCAAGTGTCAACATGAGCGAAACGGACACCCTTGACATGACTGGCAGCCAGAGTCAGGAGGACACACTTGATGCCCTGAATGATCTTGGTGGCATGTCCAATGAGGGAGACAGAGAGGGGGAGAGCTGTGCTAGCAACACTGCGTCACTGCTTCCTGCAGTCACACTGGGAGTCTGCAGTCGCGAAGACCAGGCCCTCAAATCTGGCACCAAGCTTTTGGTCTACAGGGCTGTAGTGATACCCGCCCTCCTGTATGGCCAGAGACATGGACCATATACAGTAGACACTTCAAATCGTTTGAGAAATACCACCAACGATGCCTCCGCAAGATCCTGCAAATCTCCTGGGAGGACAGATGCACCAACGTCAGGTGTTCTCGATCAGGCCAACATTCCCAGCATTGAAGCACTGACCACACTCGACCAGCTCCGCTGGGCAGGCCACATTGCCCGCATGCCCGACACAAGACTCCCAAAGCAAGCGCTCTACTCGGAACTCCTACACGGCAAGCGAGCTCCAGGTAGGCAGAGAAAATGTTTCTAGGACACCCTCAAAGCCTCCTTGATAAAGTGTAACATTCCCACCAACATCTGGGAGACCCTGGCCAAAGACCGCCCTAAGTGGAGGAAGAACATCCAGGAAGGCACTGAGCACTTTGAGTCTTGTCGCTGAGAGCATGCAGAAATCAAGCGCAGGGAGCGGAAAGAGCGTGTGGCAAACCAGACTCCCCGCCCACCCTTTCCTCCAAGGACTGTGTCCCACCTCTGACAGCGACTGTAATTCCCGTATTGGACTGTACAGTCACCTGAGAACTCACTTTTGGAGTGGAAGCAAGTCTCAAGGGACTGCCTATGATGATGATAATGATGATCTTAGATTTAGGAGATGGATCTGCACTGTGTGGAGCACCGGGGCCTAGCGGGCTGCAGCATGGTGAAGGACAAAAGCAACCTCTGCTGCCATCTCCCCGGGGGGGCGAGTGCGCACATGAGTTCTGCTGACGAGGACTCAGACGAGCCCATCGATGTTGGGGCTTATGAACAAAGGGTGGAGGCCATGCAATCCGAGCTCTTTGCAGCAAAGCACGTGAGGATGTCGTAAGTGGTCAGGAGCATGGAGCCGAGGAGTCTGCCTCCCACAATATGGATAGCTCTGCACACACCATGGAGCCCACCATTGCCAGTGTGCAGACGATGGTGGACTCCCAGAGTGACTGTGCGGATGCAGCTGTGATGATGCATCCCTTGGCCAAGATGACAGCTGCCATTGCAGCACAGGCGCAAGGGAATGAGCATCGCTGTGCTTCTTTGGATAGGCTGGCCGCTGTCCTGGAAGCTCAGAATGCTCTCATGCACTCTGGGCAACAGACCACGGAGAGTCTTACTGCTGTCCCCTCTGATGGCTTCCAGAATGTGGCTGCTCTCATGCAGTCTCAGCTGGATACTACACGAGATCTGACTGCTGCCATCGTGGCTGGGTACACCACGGTCGACTGGGGGCCTAACGGTGCCACCCCACCCTGCCAACCTGAGCTCCAGCAGCTTGGTGGGGGAGGTGGGCTGTTGCCCCGGGGGAGTGGCGCAGGCTCCACGGACCAGGATGCTGATGTGGGCTCTCCGGTTCATAGCAACTCTGAGCAAAGACCTGCCGCTCTGCCATTGCTACCAACCATGGCTTTGCCCCAGCCACTTCCAACTAAAGTTGCACAGGAGGATGTGGCCTAGTCTGCAGCCTGCACTTCTAAGGCCAGAGCTGGTCGAGGGCATCCGTGAAGGACACCTGTAGATTCCTCTTCAGACACACAGCAGCCTTCCCAAAGCCATGAGGTAGTCACAGGGGAGACACTGCAGCGCAGTGCAAGGATAGATCTGCGTAAGAGAGGTAATAAGGAGTTGCACAAGGGTGATAATTGATTATGTGGAGGTTTTGGACACCCATTGTTTGGCATATAATAAATATTTTGGTTTGGAAATTTCTGAATAGGTCTCTGATTTAACTGTCTGGGGGGAATGATGTGTGAGAGGTGTAGTGTCATCATCATCATCATAGGCAGTCCCTCGGAATCAAGGAGGACTTGCTTCCACTCCCAAAGTGAGTTATTTGGTGAACAGTCCGATACGAGAGCCACAGACCCTGTTACAGGTGGGACAGACATTCGTCGAGGGAAGGGGTGGGTGGGGCTGGTTTGCCGCGCGCTCCTTCCGCTGCCTGCGCTTGGCCTCTTCACGCTCTTTGCGTTGGAACTCGAAGAGCTCAACGCCCTCCCGGATGCACTTTCTCCACCTCGGGTGGTCTTTGGCCAGGGTCTCCCAGGTGTCAGTGGTGATGTCGCACTTTACCAGGGAGGCTTTGAGGGTGTCCTTATAACGTTTCCGCTGTCCTCCTTTGGCTCGTTTACCATGAAGGAGCTCCGCATAAAGCATTTGCTTAGGGAGTCTCGTAGCTGGCATGCGAACTATGTGGCCTGCCCAGCAAAGCTGATCGAGTGTGGTTCGTGCTTCAATACTGGGGATGTTAGCCTGGATGAGGACACCGATGTTGGTGTGCCTGTCCTCCCAGGGGATTTGCAGGATCTTGCGGAGACATCGTTGGTGATATATCCTCCAGCGACTTGAGGTACCTTCTATACATTGTCCATGCCTCAGATCCATACAGGAGGGCGGGTGTTACTACAGCCCTATAGACCATGAGCTTGGTGGTAGATTTGAGGGTCTGGCCTTCAAACACTCTTTTCCTCAGGCGGCCGAAGGCTGCACTGACGCACTGGAGGCGATGTTGAATCTCCGCATCAATGTCTGCCTTTGTTGACAAGAGGCTCCCGAGATATGGGAAATGGTCCACGTTGTCCAGGGCCGCGCCGTGGATCTTGATGACTGGGGGGCAGTGCTGTGCGGCGGTGACAGGCTGGTGAAGGACCTTTGTCTTACGGATGTTAAGCGTAAGGCCATGCTTTCGTATGCCTAAGTGAATACATCGACTATATCCTGGAGTTCAGCCTCTGAATGTGTACAGACGCAGGCATCGTCCGCGTACTGCAGCTCAATGACAGAGGTTGTGGTGATCTTGGACCTGGCCTGGAGGCGGCGTAGGTTAACCAGCTTCCCACTGGTTCTGTAGTTTAGTTCCACTCCAGCGGGGAGCTTGTTGATTGTGAGGTGGAGCATGGTGGTGAGGAAGATTGAGAAGAGGGTTGGAGTGATAACGCAGCCCTGTTTGACCCTGGTCCGGATGTGGATTGGGCCGTTGGTAAGGATCACGGCCTGCATGTCATCGTGAAGCAGGTGAAGGATGTTGACAAACTTTTGGGGGCACCCAAAACGGAGGAGGATGCTCCATAGACCCTCACAGTTGACAGTATCAAAGGCCTTTGTAAGATTGAAAAAGGCCATGTATAAGGGCTGGCGCTGCTCCCTGCATTTTTCCTGCAACTGTCTCGCTGCAAAGATCATGTCTGTTGTGCCCCGTAGGGGACGAAATCCGCATTGTGATTCTGGGAGGAGCTCCTCAGCCACAGGGAGAAGACGATTGAGGAGAACTCTAGCGACAACTTTCCCAGTGGCTGATAGCAGGGAGATTCCCCTGTAGTTGCTGCAGTCGGACTTGTCCCTCTTTTTAAAGATGGTCACAAATCACTGCATCTCTCAGATCTCCCGGCATGCTCTCCTCTCTCCAGCTGAGAGAGATGAGGTCATGTATCCGCGCCAACAGCGCCTCTCCACCATATTTTAGCGCCTCAGCAGGGATTCCATCCGCTCCCGTAGCCTTGTTATTCTTAAGCTGTTTTATGGCTTTGTGAACCTCGTGCAACGTTGGGGTTTCACTGAATGATGTGTAGTGTATGAATAAAGCGTCTGACCAGCTACTGTGAGCTCAAAGTTAAGTGTGACCTTAGTCTTTTATTGCAGGTCTCCAGGGTGCCTCTCCAGCCTGTGAGACCTCCTTAAGTACAGGTGCTCCCAAGGGATTGTGGGATCCCTTGGGACTCCAGGGGATGAGCCCTCTGGTATTTACAGGTTTACATATATAACAACACTCCCCCCCGCTCCAGTCAACAGTGTAACTATTTACAAGGTGAGTCGATCTGGGGCCTTTCTTTCCTTGGTTGATCATCTCAGTGCAAATGCTGGTTTTGGTGAGTCGTTTGTTGGGCCTTCGCTGGGCTGCTGTGCAGCTGGCCTTGCTGGGCTGCTGTGCAGCTGGCCTGCGTGGTGTGGTGAGTCCTACTGGGTTGCTGCGGGTGATGGGTTCTGCTTCATGGTCAACCACTGAGTCGGTTGCCACTGGTGTGTGTGTTGGGGGGTCAAAAAAGGTAGGGTCCAAAGTGGGTTGCTCTGGATAGTCCGTAAATGTGAGTTTGGTTTGGTCCAAGTGTTTCCTGTAAATGAGTCCATTTGAAAGTTTGACCTGAAACACCCTACTCCTCTCTTTGGCCACGACAGTGCCAGGAAGCCACTTGGGACCTTGTCCATAGTTCAACACAAATACAGGATCATTAATCTCAATTTCACGTGACACATTTGCGCTATGATGATATGTACTTTGTTGAAGCCGCCTGCTCTCTACCTGTTTATGTAGATCAGGGTGGACTAACGAGAGCCTTGTCTTAAGTGCCCTTTTCCTGAGCAGTTCAACGGGTGGAATCCCAGTCAGCGAGTGGGGTCTCATGCGGCAACTAAGCAGGACTCGGGATAGGCGAGTCTATAGTGAGCCTTCAGTTACCCTCTTCAACCTCTGCTTGATTGTTTGCACTTCTCTCTCTGCCTGACCATTGGATGCTGGTTTGAACGGGGCAGATGTGACATGTTTGATCCCATTGCGGGTCATGAACTCTTTGAACTCGGCACTGGTGAAACACGGCCCGTTGTAACTACAAGGACATCAGGCAGGCCGTGTGTGGCAAACATGGTCCGCAGGCTTTCAGTGGTGGCAGCGGATGTGCTTGCCGACATTATCTCACATTCAATCCACTTGGGAGTACGCGTCTACAACCACAAGGAATATTTTACCCAAGAACGGGCCTGCATAGTCGTCATGGACCCTAGACCACGGTTTGGAGGGCGAAGACCATAAACTTAGCGGTGCCTCCCTGGGTGCATTGCTTAACTGTGAACATGTGTTACATTTGTGCACGCAGGACTGTTAAGTCTACATCGATACCGGGGCACCACACGTGGGATCTGGCTATCGCTTTCATCATTACAATGCCTGGGTGGGTGCTGTGGAGATCACGAATGAAAGTGTCCCTGCCCTTTTCTGGTACCACTACCAGATTACCCCACAGAAGGCAGTCTGCCTGGTACGGCTTTATCTCTTCCTGCATTTCTAATGGGACACTGGACCAGCTCCTGTGAAGCACACAGTTTTTTTAGTAAGGGGTCCTGGCTCATCCAGGTTTTAATCTGTCGGCGGTAACAGGTGATTGCTCACTCTCGAATGCTTCCATTACCATAACTAAATCTGTGGGCTGTACTATTTCCACCCCCGTGGTGGGCAATGGCAGCCTATTGAGAGCATTGTCACAGTTTTCTGTGCCTGGCCTATGGCGGATGGCGTAGTTGTATACAGACAACGTGTGCGCCTATCTCTGGATGCGGGACGATACATTTGTATTTATCCTCTTACTTTCAGAAAAGAGGGATATCAGTGGCTTATGGTCAGTTTCCAATTCAAATTTGAGCCCAAACAGATATTGATGCATTTTCTTTACACCACAGACACAAGCTAACGCTTCTTTTTCAATCATGCTGTAGGCTCTCTCGGCCTTAGACAGACTCCTGGATGCATGAGCAACTGGTTGCAGTTTCCCGAAATCATTAGCTTGTTGCAATACACACCAGACACCGTATGACGATGCATCACATGCTAGTACCAAACGCTTACATGGATCATACAACACAAGCAATTTGTTTTAACAATTTTCTAGCTTTTACAAAGGCATTTTCTTGGCTTTTACCCGCAAACCCATTCGTCTCCTTTACGCAGTAAGACATGTAATGGTTCTAGCAGTGTGCTGAGAACCGGTAAGAAGTTACCAAACTGGTTCAGGAGTCCCAGAAACGAGCGCAGCTCCGTCACATTCTGTGGCCTCGGTGAGTTCTCGTTTGCCTCTGTCTTCAAATCGGTGGGCCTGATGCCGTCCGCCGCGATTCTTCTCCCCAGGAACTTCACTTCAGGCGCCAGGAAAACGCACTTATCTTCCCCAGCCAGCTCCTACCAAGCAGCGTGGGACCATCGCCCGGCACCACCCAGAGTGATAACTTATGCACCGCTCCATCGTAGGAGACCTTTACAGTAGCACTGCCAATTACGGGAATCAGTTCCTTAGTGTAAGTTCTCAGTTTAGTGCAATTGGGAGTCAGGACTGGCCTTGAGGCCTTGCAGCACCACAATTTATCGAAAGTCTTTTTGCTCATAATGGACTGGCTCGCGCCCGTGTCCAGCTCCATTGACACCGGGAGTCCTTTTAATTCAACCTTCAGCATTATCGGGGGATGGTCCATTATTGTGGTAAATGTGTGCACCCCACAATTCCTCTGTCTCCTTGGTCTGAGGCTCTGGTTCGTCGTGATCCACCGTGGATCTGTCCTCCTCTGCAACATGGTGGTTTGCAGGATTAGCAGGGTTTGCAGCTCGCCTGCACATGCTTTGGAGGTGTCCCATTGTTCCATAGCCCTTGCAAACGTACCCTTTGAAGCGGCATGAATGGAAACGATGATCACCCCCGCAGCGCCAACAAGGTGTTAATGGCCTAGCATTCATCACCCTTGATGGTGAACTCAGACATCTGCGGACGTGCAGCTGCAGGCATGTGAGGCCTGCCCTGTACTCTATGATTCGAAAACAACATCACTTTGTTCACAGTACTTGTAGCAGCACTCATGTGCTGAGAGATTTGCTTGGTATTGTCACTGGTGACGATGAATTCCTGGGCTATCGCTATGGCTTTACTCAAGGTTGGGGTCTTTACAGTCCCTGAGCATGTGCTCCAAATGTCCTTCAAATTCACAATGTCCTGCAAGGCGCCTTAGCTCGGTGACGTAGCTCGCCACCTCCTGGCCTTCAGACCTCTTGTACGTGTAGAGGTACCTTGCCTTCAGAATGCTTTTCTTCGGGTTTAGATGCTCCCGGACCAGTGCGCACAACTCATCATACGACTTGTCTGTGGGTTTCGCTGGAGCGAGCAGATTTTTCATGAGGCCATATGTTGGTGCCCCGCAAACGGTGAGGAGGATCCCCCTTCATTTGGCAGCGTTCGCTTCTCCTTCCAGCTCATTGGCCATGAAGTACTGGTCGAGTCGCTCCACGAAGGTTTCCCAATCATCTCCCTCCAAAAATTTGCCCACTGTTTTCTGCATCGTTGCGTTGGGGTTCGATATCTGTATCTCGCCGCCAGTTGTAGTGTATGAATAAAGTGTCTGACCAGATACTATGAACTCAAAGTAAAGTGAGACCGTAGTCTTTTATTGCAGGTCTCCAGAGTGCCTCTCCAGCCTGTGAGGCCTTCTTAAGTACAGGTGCTCCAAGGGATTGTCGGATCCCTTGTGACTCCAGGGGATGAACCCTCTGGTGGTTAAACAAGGTATTTACAGGTTTACATATATAACATGAAGGTTTGAAGGCAAGCCCATGGACATGGCCCGATGCAGTGCATTCAGTTATGTGAAACACACAGCTATGAGAAACTTTGTGCTTCCATTGCAGAGACACGATGGTGATGACACCTCCTGCGTGACTGCCCACACGCATCCTGCTCCTCCTCCTCCTGCTCCATAAGTGCCATTGCTGCCTTGTCCTCCAATGGCTGTGCCCTCATGATGGCCAGGTTGTGGAGCATGCAGCACACCACCACAAATATGGAGACACATTCAGGTGAGTCCTGCAGCACACCCCCTGAGTGGTCCAGGCAATGGAACCTCTGCTTCAGAATCCCAATTGTGAGCTTGATGATGGACCTGGTGGCCGAGAGACTGCCATTATAGGCGTGCTGCGCAGCAGTTCTAGGCTTGCAAAGAGGAGTCATGAGCCAAGTGCTCAGTGCGTAGCCCTGGTCACCGAGGAGCCAGCCGCAATCTTGATTCGGCGCAGTGAAGAGGCCTGGGACATCGCTCCACCGCAGTATGAAAGAATTGTGGCTACTGCCAGGAAACCGGGCATCCACTTGCATAATCTTACGGTTGTGATCGCAAACCAGTTGAACATTGAGAGAGTGGAATTCCTTGCGGTTTTGGAATTGCTCGAGAGTGTGTTGGTGTACCCTCAGACCGACATGGTGCAATCAATGACCCCCCCCCCCGGACCCTGGGGAAGCCTGCAATGCACAGGAAATACAGTCTGCCGCTCCAACTGTTTATCCCTGCTCATAGTGAAGGAGATGTAATCAACCCTCCTCCTATACAGAGCATCTGTGATCTCCCATAATGATGTATGCGCTGCAAACTGCGATATGTTGGAGATGTCTGCAGTGGCAGTTTGAAAGGACCCAGTGGCATAAAAGTTCAGGGCGATTGTAACCTTGAATGTCATGCTCAAGGTTGGTCCCACCCTTGTTTGCGGCTCCAAGTCTGCCTGCAGGAGATTGCAGAGCTCTGTCATTATGTCTTTGCAGAATCGTAGTCTACGCAGGCGCTGATGATCATTCAGGTCCCTGTATGAGAATTGGTGGCAGAGACCCTTTGTCGATATGGCCTTCCACCCTCACGTTTGTGCAGTCATCTTGCTCTCTCATTGGCTTCTCCCTGCTGGTCTGCTGGCTCCTCCAGGTTGCTGCTGCCCAGCATCTGCCTCCGCTGCAGGCTGTTTCCTGTCCTGCTGGCCCAGTATCTGGGTCCGCGTACCTCACTCTCCTCCTTTGGGGACGACTTGTTGAGGGCCTTGCCGGCATGCACAATGTGCAGGAGGCGTTAGCCTGCCAGCCCTGCCCCCCATTTCCAACCACTCCCCAACCCAGCCTCCTCGATGTCGGCTCCCTCTTCTGCAGGTGGAGGCACCACCAGCACTCACAAACAATCGCACACTGTATGCTTGCACAGCTTCTCGATTTATGATGAGGAACAAAGCAATGGCGGACCAGTTGAACAAATACTTCGGTTCTGTCTTCACGAAGGAAGACACAAATAACCTTCTGGAAGTACTAGGAGACCGAGGATCTAGTGAGAAGGAGGAATTGAAAGATATCCTTATTAGGCGGGAAATTGTGGTAGGGAAATTGATGAGTTTGAAGGCTGATAAATCCCCGGGGCCTGATAGTCTGCATCCCAGAGTACTTAAGGAAGTGGCCCTAGAAATAGTGGATGCATTGGTGATCATTTTCCAACAGTCTATCGCCTCGGGATCAGTTCCTATGGACTAGAGGGTAGCTAATGTAACACCACTTTTTAAAAAAGGAGGGAGAGAGAAAACGGGTAATTATAGACCAATTAGCCTGACATCAGTAGTGGGGAAAATGTTGGAATCAATTATTAAAGATGAAATAGCAGCACATTTGGAAAGCAGTGACAGGATCGGTCCAAGTCAGCATGGATTTATGAAAGGGAAATCATGCTTGGCAAATCTTCTGGAATTTTTTGAGGATGTATCTAACAGAGTGGACAAGGGAGAACCAGATAATGTGGTGTATTTGGACTTTCAAAGGGCTTTTCCACACAAGAGATTAGTGTGCAAAATTAAAGCACATGGTATTGGGGTAATGTACTGACGTGGATAGAGAACTGGTTGGCAGACAGGAAGCAGAGAGTCGGGATAAATGGGTCCTTTTCAGAATGGCAGGCAGTGACTAGTGGGATGCCGCAGGGCTCAGTGCTGGGACCCCAGCTCTTTACAATATACATTAATGATTTAGATGAAGGAATTGAGTGTAATATCTCCAAGTTTGCAGATGACACTCAACTGGGTGGCGGTGTGAGCTGTGAGGAGGACACTAAGAGGCTGCAGGGTGACTTGGACAGGTTAGGTGAGTGGGCAAATGCATGGCAGATGCAGTAAAATGTGGATAAATGTGAGGTTATCCACTTTGGGGGCAAAAATACGAAGGCAGAATATTATCTGAATGGCGGCAGATTAGGAAAAGGGGAGGTGCAGCGAGACCTGGGTGTCATGGTTCATCAGTCACTGAAAGTTGGCATGCAGGTACAGCAGGCGGTGAAGAAGGCAAATGGTATGTTGGCCTTCATAGCGAGGGGATTTGAGTATAGGAGCAGGGAGGTGTTACTGCAGTTGTACAGGGCCTTGGTGAGGCCTCACCTGGAATATTGTATTCAGTTTTGGTCTCCTAATCTGAGGAAGGACGTTCTTGCTATTGAGGGAGTGCAGCGAAGGTTCACCAGACTGATTCCCGGGATGGCTGGACTGACATATGAGGGGAGACTGGATCAACTGGGCCTTTATACACTGGAGTTTAGAAGGATGAGAGGGGATCTCATAGAAACATATAAAATTCTGACGGGACTGGACAAGTTAGATGCGGGAAGAATGTTCCCGATGCTGGGAAAGTCCAGAACCAGGGGACACAGTCTTAGGATTCTGGACTGAGATGAGGAGAAACTTATTCACTCAGAGAGTTGTTAACCTGTGGAATTCCCTGCCGCAGAGAGTTGTTGATGCCAGTTCATTGAATATATTCCAGAGGGAATTAGATATGGCCCTTACGGTTAGGGGGATCAAGGCGTATGGAGAGAAAGCAGGAAAGTGGTACTGAGGGAATGATCAGCCATGATCTTATTGAATGGTGGTGCAGGCTCGAATGGCCTACTCCTGCACCTATTTTCTATGTTTCTATATTTCTATGTTTCCATACACTTCCTCCTCTGATATTTTGGATTGCATATCCGGATCGGCGCTGGACTAGTCATCATGCTCCACGTGGTGTGTCGCAGCATGCTTAATCAGTTGGACACATGCGCTGGAGATGCCCCAGTCTCTAACAGGCTTTACAAATGTACTGTTTAAACTGACACTGATGAGGCTGATGATTGCCCCCACAACGCCAACACAGTGATATCGGATTAATTCCCGTTGGCGGACTTTGCGCAGCCACAGGTTTCGCGTGCACAGTCGGGTAGGCCCTGCCATATGCAGCTCTGCCAAACGACAATACTATCTTGTTTACAATACTTGCCGAATTCCGATTTTTTAATTATATCTGCTTTAAGCTTTTGTCCGTCGCCATGCATGATTGGGCAATCGTGAGGGCCTTGCTCAAATTCAGCGTCTCCACCGCCAGTAGCTTACGCAGGATCACCTCGTGATTACAAAGAAGTCCTGCAGCATGTCTGCCAACGCAGTTTCGAACCTACATGGTCCAGCTCGACTTCTTAGGTTGGCAACGAATTCCGATACATCCTGGCCCTGAGAATGAACATGCGTATCGAATGATATCTTGAGATGATGATGCCTTCATCTGGTTCGAGATGGTCACGTACCAGAGCACACAATGTTTCATAGTCCTTCTCCATTGGACTTAAGGGTGAGAGGAAATTCTTTATGAGTCCATAGATTTTCGGACCGCAAACCGTGAGGAGGACCGCCTGGCGCCGAACTGCGTCTGCCTCTTTCTCCATTTTGTTGGCCACGAAGTACTGGTCCAGGCGAGCTACAAACTGCCCAAACTTCTCCCTCCACCAATCGCTCCAGAATTCCAATTGTGCTCATTTTTGCATGCGAAGGTTCTTGTTACCTCTTCGCCAAATGTTGTGTATGTAATAACTCAATAGAATACTGTAAACTCTAAACAGGTACAAACCTGGCTCTACTTTATTAGGGCCCAAAATGATTACATTACAAGATGGCTGGCCTTTTATACCTGGGCCGCACACACGTGCGCACAGCCCAATGACCTCCAACAGTGGCGCCACCTGGTGGCTAGTAAACCCAAGCATACATACATGACAACAACATTCAGGCTTGGGCTGACAAGTGGCAAGTAACATTTGCACCACACAAGTGCCAGGCAATTATTATATCCAACAAGCGAGAGTCTAACCACCTCCCCTTAACATTTAACGGCATTACCATCGCCGAATCCCCCACCATCAAATCCTGGGAGTCACCATTGACCAGAAAATCAACTGGACCAGCCACATAAATACTGTGGCTACAAGAGCAGGTCAGAGGCTGGGTATTCTGTGGTGAGTGTCTCACCTCCTGACTCCCCAAAGCCTTTCCACCATCTACAGGGCACAAGTCAGGAGTGTGATGGAACACTCTCCACTTGCCTGGATGAGTGCAGCTCCAACAACACTCGAGAAGCTCGACACCATCCAGGACAAAGCAGCCGCTTGATTGGCCCCCCATCCCCCACCTTCAACATTCACTCCCTCCACCACCGGCGCCCCCTGGCTGCAGTGTGTACCATCTACAAGATGCACTGCAGCAACTCGCCAAGACTTCTTCGACAGCATCTCCCAAACCCGCGACCTCTACCACCTAGTAGGACAAGGGCAGCAGGCGGATGGGAACACCACCACCTCCACGTTCCCCTCCCAGTCACACACCATCCTGACTTGGAAATATATCGGCCGTTCCTTCATCGTCGTTGGGTCACAATCCTGGAACACCCTCCCTAACAGCACTGTGGGAGCACCTTCACCACACGGACTGCAGCGGTTCAAGAAGGCGGCTCACCACCACCTTCTCAAGGGGCAATTAGGGATGGGCAATAAATGCCGGCCTTCCTCATGACACCCACCCCTTGAACAAATTTTAAAAATACTCTTTGGAGTTTAAAGACTGAGAGGTGATCTTATTGAAATGTATAAGATTCTGAGGGGCTCGACAAGGTAGATGCAGAGAGGATGTTTACACTCGTGGGGGAATCTAGAACTAGGGGGCATAGTTTCAGAATAAGGGAATTTAAAACGGAAATGAAGAGGAATTTCTTCTCTCAGGGGGTTGTAAATGTGTGGAATTATCTGCCCCAGCGAGCTGTGGAGGCTGGGTCATTGAATATATTTAAGGTGGAGATAAACAGATTTTTGAATGATAAGGGAGCGAAGGGTTATGAGGAAGGGGCAGGGAAGTGGAGTGGTTTTGATTCACTGAGTGGCTCGTTAAGCCATTTCAGAGGGCAGTTAAGAGTCAACCACATTGCTGTGTGTCATATATGTAACCTTCATATAACTGTAACCTTCATGTAACAACACTGCATACTGTATACACCTAAGAAATGCTTACCTTGACCACCTTGGGGGTGAACTTGTGGGAGACACTCCTCACCTGGTCACCAGGTATATAAAGGGAGGTCCCACACAGGATCGTCACTTCTTGGTCCTGTGAATAAAGGTTCAGGTCACGGAGTGACCTTGTCTGCAGAATGTACCTCGTGTAAATCTATAGTAGTGTGTAAGGACACAACACTGTGGGTCTGGAGTCACATATAGATCAGACCCGGTAAGGACAGCAGATTTCCTTCCCTAAAGTACATTAGTGAACCAGATGGGTTTTTACGACAATCCCTTAGTTTCATGGTCACCATGTAGGGGAGTACGAAAACCCCTCATTTTACCCAGAAGGAAAAGAGCTGAGAGATCTCTCTGTGCTGCAGCAGGCCAGTGTCCTGGAAGGAACAGGGAAACCAGAACCAGATGTGGATTGAAACCAAGACGGTTTGGCCTTGGCAGGGCAGTGATTGGACAGGGGAGGACACCGGAGAGCCAATGGTGGGACAGAGTCAGCCCGAAGCAAGGGACTCCAAGCCAATGGGAGCGCCCTTGCTCGAAAACTTGGGACTGACTCATCACCGACACTGGGCTATTGTCTCCCCCACATTTACACTATGGAGGGATATTCTGCAGGCCTTAAGAAAACTAGGGAACCCAAAACAAACTGAGGGCCTACACAATGGCGACAGGAGGCCCACACCCTGCTAACCCAATTAACACCTACTCAACCCTTGATTAGGTTAACATCAGGGATGGCCAGTGGAAAAACCCCCGAGAAATCCAACACTGCTGCATTTTTCGAAAATCACAAGCCCACCAATGGGAAGGATTTATTTCAGCACGAAAGTCTGGCTGGATAACTGGATATAAGAAGGGGTTTCTGCCCCGACAAGTTGTTCCGTTCTCGTGCTCCAGCAAGCAGTCAGCTTTTCGACACAGAAGGAAGACCAGTGTCCGAAGACACCGAAGACAGAAGAAGCAAACCACCATCCCGAGACGGCATCAGTTCAGCCTCCTTTCACTACTGGAGACTGAACCTTTTCTTTTTCCACAAGGATCTTCCCCTGAGAGCTGGTCTCAGGTAGATCCACAGCAACAACAAGACGCAACAACAACCAAGTTTTCCAAGAAAATCACAACCGAAAAAGTAACTTCAGGAGCCTGAAGATAGCAAAAAGAGAACCCCGAAACCATGTTTTGACCTGGAAAGACTGTAAAGGCTGTGGTGAGTATAATCTCTGGTCCCCAGAACTCCCAACTCAGTTAGGTCAGGAAGGTGGGAGGTTGGGCATTGCACGGCTGTTAAACTTGTGTAAAAATGTTCGTTGTGTCCATTTAGGGGGATTGTTTTGTTGGTGTATTGCTGTTTGTTGAGATACACCTTGTCAAATAAATTGGAAGCTTAAAGTACCTCTTGGAATCGCCTCGTCTCAGTTCTGTTGTATTCCATCTCCTGATCGTGAATCTTGTGTCAGAACAGTGTAAGGGAAGCTAGGAGCGCCTTGAAAACGCTCAACTGTGTGCCACAGGCTAGGAAAGAAAGGGGTTAGGCGTGTTTGACACTCACAGGTGCCTCACAGGCTAGTCATAAGCTGTGGGGATTCACGAGTCTCAAAACCCCCTTCATAAGCTGTGGACACAGTCTCTCCAGGGGTGCTCTTGCAGCACTCAGTGTACCTCACAGGCCAGGCATAAGCTGTGAGGGCAGAAGGCTAGAGAGAGACACCCAAGGTACAACACTCCCCAGAAACCCTTACAACCATTACTGATACTTGCTTTTATTCCAGATTTATTTAATTAACTGAATTTAAATTCCCCAGCCGTGGTGGGATTTGAACCCATGACTCACGATCATTAGTGCAGGCCTCAGGACTATTAATCCAGTAACTATGCTACTGTACCCCATGAGTGGTCTGAGAGTTTCAGCCGATCAATGTTGGATACCGGAGACTCACAAAGATCCCTGGTGTCCAGCACGGCTAAGAGCATTAATGAGGAAAAGACATTGCATTACATCGTTCCCTCATTGGCATCTTATTATAGTAGGCCTGCCCATTTGTGGGGAGGGCTGTATTATGGACTCTCCGGGATTTACAGTCTAAGGATAAGGGGTAAGCCATTTAGGACCGAGATGAGGAGGAACTTCTTCACCCAGAGAGTGGTGAACCTGTGGAATTCTCTACCACAGAAAGTTGTTGAGGCCAATTCACTAAATATATTCAAAAAGGAGTTAGATGTAGTCCTTACTAGTAGGGGGATCAAGGGGTATGGCGAGAAAGCAGGAATGTGGTACTGAAGTTGCATGTTCAGCCATGAACTCATTGAATGGCGGTGCAGGCTAGAAGGGCCGAATGGCCTACTCCTGCACCTATTTTCTATGTTTCTCTATGAGGAGAAACTTCTTCACCCAGAGAGTGGTGAACCTGTGGAATTCTCTACCACAGAAAGTTGTTGAGGCCAATTCACTAAATATATTCAAAAAAGAGTTAGATGTAGTCCTTACTACTAGGGGGATCAAGGGGTATGGCGAGAAAGCAGGAATGGGGTACTGAAGTTGCATGTTCAGCCATGAACTCATTGAATGGTGGTGCAGGCTAGAAGGGCCGAATGGCCTACTCCTGCACCTATTTTCTATATTTCTATGTTTACAATTCAGTATAAAGGGGGAAGCCTGCTCGATTGGGATCTGCCCCTTTCACACTGAGAAATTGCTCTGTTGCCTTCCCAACCCGATTGTGGGACAGGCCTGCTTCTCTGTGCACATGTTCCATGTCCTCAGATTAGGAGACCAGAACTGAACCAATACTCAAGGTGAGGCATCACCAAGGCCCTGTACAATTGCAGTAAGACCTCCCTGCTCCTATACGCAAGTCCCCTAGGTTTGAAGGCCAACATACCATTTGCCTTCTTCATTGCCTGCTGTACCTGCATGCCAACTTTCAATGACTGATGTACCATGACACCCAGGGCTCGTTGCACCTCCCCTTTTCCGAATCTGCCGCCATTCAGATAATATTCTGCCTTCGTGTTTTTGCCACCAAAGTGGATAACCTCACATTTATCCACATTATACTGCATCTGCCATGCTTTTGCCCATTCACCAAACCTGTCCAAGTCACCTTGCAGCCTCTTAGCATCCTCCTCACTGCTCACACCACCACCCAGTTTAGTGTCATCTGCGAACTTGGAGATATTACACTCAATTCCTTCATCCATATCGTTAATGTATATTGTAAATAGCTGGGGTCCCAGCACTGAGCCCTGCGGCACCCCACTAGTCACTGCCTGCCATTCTGAAAAGGACCCGTTTATCCCGACTCTCTGCTTCCTGTCTGGCAACCAGTTCTCTATCCACGTCAGTACATTACCCCCAATACCATGTGCTTTGATTTTGCACACCAATCTCTTGTGTGGGACCTTGTCAAAAGCCTTTTGAAAGTCCAAATACACCACATCCATTGGTTCTCCCTTGTCCATTCTACTAGTTACATCCTCAAAAAATTCCAGAAGATTTATCAAGCAAGGTTTGCCTTTCATAAATCCATGCTGACTTGGACCGATCTGGTCACTGCTTTCCAACTACGGTGTTATTTCATCCTTAATAATTGATTCCAACATTTTCCCCACTACTGATGTCAGGCTAACCGGCCTATAATTACCCGTTTTCTCTCTCCCTCCTTTTTTAAAAAGTGGTGTTACATTAGCTACCCTCCAGTCCATAGGAACTGATCCAGTCGATAGACTGTTGGAAAATGATCACCAATGCATCCACTATTTCTAGAGCCACTTCCCTAAGTTGTAGGGGAGGATGAAAACCCCCTCATTTTACCCAGAAGGAAAAGGGCTGTGGGATCAGTCTGTGCTGTGAATTGAAACCGATGGAAGGAAAACTTTGGGACACAAATGGAGACTCCCCCCAGTGATTGGACTCATAGGAAAGGGAATTTAATTTGGAACTATCTACCAGAAAGTTTGAAATCCTAAAGTGCACATGGAAGGAACTACGAACTTTAATCGAATTTGGGATTTTTTAAAAGGTCTGCAAGAAAAGGGGTGGAGTCAATATCAAAAGGGCCAGTTTGGACATTGGAACTAATCAAATTGTCTGGGAACTGTATACCCTCGAAACTTGCCCCTTGAAAACATTAGCATTTAAACAATGCCACATACATATTCCAACACCTTTTTCATCAGGCATAGAAATATCTGGCTCAGGCCAGACTAGCACAATGGCTACAGGAGGCCAATGCAATCAACACCCACTCAAACCTTGAGTAGGTTAAGATCAGTGGGAAAAAAACCTAAAAACCTCAAACAGCTGCATTTTTCAAAATCAAAAGTCCACCAATGAGAAGAATCGACTTCAGCAGGAGAGACGGACTGGATAATCTGGCTATAAAAAAGGGGTTTCTGACGTAGTGGATTTGAGGAGTGATGATTTTCCCTGCCCTCGTGATTCAACAACCACAACCACAGGCCTCTCGACACTGAAGGAAAACCAGTGTCCGAAGACACCAAAGATAGAAGAAACAAACCACCAGACTGCGGAAGGCACAGTCGTGAGTATAACCTCTGGTCCCCAGAACTCCCAACTCAGTTAGGCCAGGAAAGGTGGGAGGTTGGGCATTGTACTGCTAAACTTGTGTAAAGATTTTCGTTGTGTCTGTTTAGTGGGATTTAGGGGGATTGTTTTGTTGGTGTATTGCTGTTTGTTGAGTTACACCTTGCCAAATAAATTGGAAGCCTAAAGTTCCTCTTGGAATCACCTTGTCTCAGTTCTATTGTATTACATCTCCTGATCGTGAGTCTTATGTCAGAACAGTGTAAGGGAAGCTAGGAGCGCCTCGAAAACACTCAACTGTGTGTCACAGGCTAGGGAAGAAGGGGTTTAGGAGTGTTTGACACTCACAGGTGCCTCACAGGCTAGGCATAAGCTGTGGGGACGCACGAGTCTCAAAACCCCCTTCATAAGCTGTGGACACAGTCTCTCCAGGGGTGCTCTTGCAGCACTCAGGGTACCTCACAGGCCAGGCATAAGCTGTGAGGGCAGAAGCCCAGAGAGAGACACCCAAGGCACAACAACAACCCTGTGAAAACCCCTTACAGAACATGGCGACCCAGATGGGACATAAGCAAACAGGAGATGTTAATATAACAGATGAGGTGATAAGAGAGGAAACTAAAATGGAGGAGAGAATTTACTCATACATTTTTGGCAAGGTGAACCTCACCAAACCTTGGGTACAAGCCCTCACTCGGGCAGAGCGCCCAGTGGATGCTGCTGCCCAGTGGACAGCAGGGAAGGACCACAACCACAAGGTGGAAAAGGCCATCTGGCTTATCTGCTTCACCCGCCAAGTCCGAAAGCTCGATCAGCGGGTGAAGGACTTGGAACAGAGTCTTCAGAAATCAGAGGAGCTCTCTGCTATCCGGGCTGTGGTTGGGGACAACCTGCTGGCCGAATTAGCTGAGGAGCAGCAAAGGAACCGGCAGTTGGAGGAGACCTTCCGAAATAGCCGGGACTATCTTCAGTGTCAGGTCACTGAGGCCAAGGGTAGTGAGGGGTCCCTCCGGGAACAGAACTCTCGGTACACCCAGAAAATGTGGGAACTGGAGAATAAATTAAAAGACGTACAGGCAGCCTATAAAGTGGCCAGTCGCAGTGAGTTTGCAGATCACGGTCCCTGCCAGAAGAGGATTAAAACTCTCACCCACGCTCTATCCCAGGCAAAGGGGATGGTCGCCCTGATAGGACCCGGAGGGTCCACAGGGGACAAAGGAGAGTATTGGGGGGTAGAGGAGAATCCAAAGGCAAGAGACGCCCGACCACCTCCTGAGGCACCGGTGGTTTGTCCGGTGGGGTACCAGGAGGGGCGGGGCACGCAGGTAGTAGCATACCCAGGGCTGGGGGCAGGACCAATGTGTCCCGCTCGGCAGCAGGGATGTGAGGCTCCAGCCGAGGGTCAGTTAAGGGCTGGATCAGGCGACCAGGCACTGTCCGCTGCACCGGGTATGGTGGGACAGCCGGAGGTAGAGGGACCAGCGCAGAAAGATCCTGAACCAGGGCGGATGTGCCCGGTCAGGCAGCGCAAGTACGGTCCTCCACAGGGAGGTGGCCAAGGTCAGGGAGTGCTGGAGAGCGACTTTATTATTCCCCATGGAGTTCAATCACTCAGGGCCATGGTGGCCCATTTGGCCAAACTCACTCGCAGCGGGGACCCATCTATCCACTTCATGGAGGTGATGCAGGCAGGGGAAATTAATGGGTGTGACGAGGAAGAGACAGCCAAGCTGCTGGTCTTCTCTCTGGACAGCAAATTGTACCAGGCCCTACCGACAGAATGCCGGAGGGGACAGCGGACATTTACTGAGGTCCAGAGGGCCGTCCTTGAGGCTATGGGCTTCGATGACGGCAGTCCTTTCGAACGGGTTGAAAGGACAAGGCAGCTCGCAGGGGAAACCCCGCAGGCGTTTGCGGACAGGCTGTGGGTGGTATACCACGCAGCCTGTGGGGAGCTCCTTGACCGGGCGAATCTTTCCGCGGTACAGACTGGCCGCTGGCTGAGGATGCTGGTGGCAAACTGCTTGCCCCGGCTCAAGGCCAGGGCAGAACTGTGGTTCGATTCCCGGGACCCCAACCTCACTGAGGAAGCAGTGGTCAGGCAACTGGCACTGGTCCAACGGAATGGAGGAGGGGAGGAGGAGAAAACCTCCAAAGGTCGGGTAAATGAAGTAAAACCCAACTCGATTCACCCGGACCAGACCTGCGCTGTCCCCGGCAGGAAGATCTCTGATAGCCTCGCGCTACTCAGAGATACGATCGCCTACGTGCGGGACAGGAGGGTGAACACCTGTTTAATCAGCTTAAACCAGGAGAAAGCCTTTGACAGGATATCGCACACGTACCTGATGGACGTGCTCTCCAAAATGGGGTTCGGGGAGGGCATCCGAAATTGGATCAAACTGCTCTACACAGACATCAGTAGTGCAGTTCTAATCAACGGGTGGAAAACTCAAAGCTTTCCAATCAGATCTGGAGTCAGGCAAGGCTGTCCTCTGTCGTCTGTCTTGTTTGTGTGTTGTATCGAGCCCTTTGCCGAGTCCATCAGGAAGGATGCAGGTATTAGAGGGGTGACGATCCCAGGCAGCGGAGGTGCCCAGGTCAAAACCTCCCTGTACATGGACGACGTCGCCGTCTTTTGCTCGGACCCGCAGTCGGTCCGCAGATTGCTCGCAATCTGCGACCAGTTTGAACTGGCCTCAGGAGCAAAGGTCAACCGCACCAAAAGCGAGGCCATGCTCTTTGGTCACTGGACCGACCGAGCCTCCATCCCCTTCACCGTCAAGCCAGATTTCCTGAAGGTGCTGGGAATATGGTTCGGAGCGGACGGGGCGTGTGCCAAAAACTGGGACGAGCGCATTGCCAAGGTCAGACAGAAACTGTCATTTTGGGAGCAGCGCTCCCTTTCCATCACAGGCAAGAACCTGGTCATCAGGAGCGAGGTGCTCTCGGTGTTGTTGTACGTGGCGCAGGTCTGGCCCATCTCACGCTGCAGCGCCGCGGCAGTCACCCGAGCCGTCTTCCACTTTGTCTGGAGATCCAAAATGGACCGTGTCCGCAGAGACACGATGTACAAATCTCTGGACAGTGGAAGAAAGGACGTTCCGAACGTGGCCCTCATCCTGATGGCCACCTTTGTGTGCGGCTGCATCAAGCTATGCACAGCCCCCCAGTACGCAAACACCAAGTGTCACTACGTGCTGAGGTTCTACCTGTCCCCATTGTTGAGAAGGATGGGTCTGGCCACGCTGCCGCGAAACGCCCCCACCAGTTGGACCATGCCTGTCCACTTGTCCTTCGTGGAAAAGTTCTTCAAAAGAAACCCCTTTGACCACAAGGCCATCAAACAGTGGTCAGCACGTAAGGTCCTGGACACCCTCCGAAAGAAGGAGACGGTGGACCCTGTCGGGTGGATCCCTGAGCAGACTGTCGAACTTGTTTGGCAGAACGTCTCATCGCCAGAGCTTACACACAAGCACCAAGACGTAGCTTGGTTGGCGGTGAGGAGGGCCCTACCCGTCAGAGCGTTCATGCACAGCCGACGCCTCAGCAGCACGGCACGGTGCCCCCGGGCCGGCTGCGGGGCGGACGAGACTGTCACCCATCTCCTTCAGGATTGCGCCTTTGCAACGCAGGTCTGGAAAGAGATGCAGTGGTTGCTGTCGAGGTTCATCCCAAGCAGCTCCGTAACACAGGACTCTGCTCTACGGGCTGTTCCCAGGGACACACACCGAGACAGACATCACCTGCTGCTGGAGGGCCATCAACTCGGTCAAAGACGCTCTTTGGTCTTGCCGAAACTTGCTGGTCTTCCAGAACAAGGAGATGACCACGTCCGCATGTTGCAGACTGGTGCAATCCAAGATCCAGGAATACGTGCTGAGGGACGCACTGAAAATTGGTGCAGTCGCCGCAAAGGCACGGTGGGGTAGGGCCACAGTCTAAAACCCTTCCGCCACGGAAAACCCGGGGGCAGAAATCAGCACCAAACTCCCTCGGGCTGTATTTGTAATTTACACATTGTGTACATAGAGCACCAAACCTGTAAACATCAATGTAGTGCCATGTACAATGTAAGGTGTGTTATGAAATGCAAGTTTGAAAAGACAAAATGTAAATGTACCGTCACCCATTCCGGGCTCTGTAATGTAACACATGAAATGTAATTTGTGTAAATGTACCACAATGTACCCTGTTTATTGTACTGAATCGCAGTTGAACAGAAAAACGAGAAATGTAACGAACGGAACTGCCGTCAGCACCCAGATGTATTGTATGGGATTGCTGACCGCAGCGAAATGTAATGAAATGCCATTGAATGTACTGTACAGATTATTTTTATGAATAAAGTATATTTTGAAATAAAAAAATTTAAAAAACCCAACTCGATTCCCAAAAGGGAATGGCACCAGGAGGGTGGCCGCTCGTCTGATAAGGAGGGAGTGTGCTACCGGTGCGGGAAAGCTGGGCATTTTAAAAGGGATTGCAGGAGCCCAGTAAAGAGATATGGGGGGAGAAGTCCTTCAGGAGCCGCCCAGAGTGGGGGAAGTGGAGTGAGCTCCTCACTATCCCTTGACGAGATAGTAGCTGCAGTGAGGACAGCGCTGGAGGGGACTGGGAAGGTAGCCATGGCAACAGGCAGGGAAGCACCAGAAACCCTGCCAGTACAGAGGCCGTGACTAGCCCAGACCCAGCCTGCATACCTGTGCCCACTAGAATATGACCCCTGGGGATGACCCTGGGTCAAGATGGAGGTTGAGGGTGTATTGGGTACCTACCTTTTGGACACTGGTGCTTCCAGCACGATAGTCCATTCGGAGGACCCCGCAACCTCACCTCTATCAAACGGGGTGCCGTATCAACTAGTTGGGTTCACAGGTAATGAGAAGGCTGGATTTTTCTCAGTCCCGCTCACAGTTCATTTAGGAGCACTCCAAACACAATGGAAGTGCGTCCTGATGAACTGGGAGCAGGTGGGAAAAAGGATTTTGGGGGTGATTTTATCATTGCTCGCCAGATCCGAGTAGACTTGAGGAATCACTGTCTATGGGGCACAGTGGGCACGGGAGCAGAGGGAGAAGTCATGGTTATTGATAAGAAACAGGGAAAAGGGACTCTGTGTACAATGAAGCCAAAAGGGGGCTACGACCTGGAGGTTCTGGTCGGTAACACCCCGGCTGAGTACCGGGCCTTTGTGCAAGCAAATCTTGCAGCATTTGCCACCCATAAACACGACTGTGGGAGAGTCACAGGAGTGGAGGTTAGAATAGATGGGGATCCCATGTCCCGCCCGCAAAAGCAGTATGGCTTTCCCCGAGAGGCAGAAGCAGACTTGGAGACAGCTTTAAGCTCACTTGTTGAGCAGGGTGTTTTGAGACCCATAGCCACCCATGTCAACTCCCCGCTTTGGCCGGTTAGGAAACCGGACAATTCTTGGAGGGCTACGGTGGATTATAGGGTGCTCAATAAAAACATCCCAGCTTGTGCCCCCACAGTAGCGGCGGTTGCGGATCTGATCGGGGAAATCCCTGCATCCGCAACCACGTTCACAGTGTTCGGCATATCCAACGGGTTCTGGTCTATCCCTGTACGGAGGGAAGACCAGTACAAGTTTGCCTTCACCTTCCGGGAACAGCAGTATACATGGAGCTGCCTCCCACAGGGCTTTCATAATAGTCCCAGCATCTTTCACCAATGCATGGCGAACTGCATCAACGGCTTCAGCCAGCCACACCAGCTGGTCCAGTATGTGGACGACCTGTTGTTGTTCACAGACAGCAGTGAGGAACACGGTCCACTGCTGGCCGAGTTGCTGGTCTTACTGAAGGAAGGGGGTTTTAAAGTTAACCCCAAGAAAGCCCAGATAGGTCTAGGAGAGGTAAAATTCCTGGGCCTGACGATAAGGGCAGGAGAAAGGGCCATTGAAGAGGCTAGAAGAAAGGCAGTGCAGGAACTCCCTGTCCCTAGGGATGTGTCGGGGGTAAGGTCTTTCCTGGGAATCACTGGCTACTGTAGGGACTTCATCGAGGGCTATGCAGCCACTGCTGCCCCTCTGCTCAGACTCCTACATAAGGGGGTCGAGTGGGAATGGGACAAGGGCTGTGAGGCAGCATTTGTCCGTCTTAAGAGAGACCTGCAGGTAGCACCAGCCCTAGGGGCAATTGATGGGGGGGAGGAATTCTTTCTGGAGGTGGCAGCCAGTGGCGACAGCTTAAGTGCAGTGTTGCTCCAGGGGCGAAACGGTCAGCTGAGACCAGTGGTGTACTCCTCCAGGGTCCTCACGGAGGTAGAAAAGGGATACTCCAATTGTGAGAGGCACTTGCTTGCCACCCACTGGGCAGTAAAGAGAGCTCAGATCTTTACCGGAATATCCCCCATTACACTCCTCACTCATCATACCCCGACGCAGATGCTGTTGGACGGGAGGATTAAGGACGGGACAGTGAGCAGTGCTAGAATCACTCGCTGGACCCTCCTCCTCTCCCAAATGACTTTAAAGGTCAAGGGCCTCTGCGAGCCCAGGCTCGCAGCAAATTTAATCTATCCAGGGCAGCCGCATCGATGCTCTGTGGAGGGAGTATGGGACATTAACTTTGGATTTCGGGCAGGGATACACCCCACAGGCCGCGAGATCTATGTTGATGGCTCCAGTTCAGTGTCCGCGGGTACAAGACTCACGGGCTGCGGAGTTTGGGATCCCAAGGCAGGAATTGCCTTGGCTCTTAAACTCCCATGCACCCTGAGCGCCCAGCAGGCAGAACTCTCGGCGGTGATGTATGTGGTCACACACCCCGAGGAATTCCCTACCCCATACACGGTTTGCTCGGACAGCATGTTCACTTGCAATTCATGTACAGAGTATCTGGCGATTTGGTCACGCCGGGGGTACACCTCTGCGGATGGGAAGCCCCTTGTGACCAAACCCCTGCTAGAAAAGATCGTGGCTGCAGTGGGAGAAACCGGGGATGTATATATCCATAAGGTAAAGGCCCACTCCAAAACTGAGCCACGGGGGGAAGGGGAGTATCTTGCCAGACCTGCTGGCAAGGGAAGGTGCTCGCACAGGTCGCCCATGGGACCCATACGAGGCAGGCAGGATAGCAGCAGCAAGAAGCAAGCCAGGGACACAAGGGAGCGTAGGGGCGGCTGCGGCCCCGGACCTTAAAGTAGTTCAGATGCAGGATCCGATCCTGAAGGCTGCCTTGGCTGCTATCAAAAGGGGGGAAAAGGCGGAGGGCCCATACAGTGCTGTAGATATTGCTGTGCGGGAAGGCATGTTGTTTAAAGGGGACAAATGGGTAGTGCCACCACAACACCGGAGGGAATTCCTTCAGCTGGCCCATGAGGGTCCAGGTGCGGGACACCCTGGGCCGGAATCTACCTGGCAACGGGTAGAAAAGGCAGGGTGGTGGCCAGACCTCCGGGAAGACGTCTGCAACTTCTGTGCGGGTGTCTGGTTTGCGCTGCAAACAACCCAGACCCTCAGAAAAGTAAGGCATCTATGGGACACGTCAGGCGGGTCGAGGGACCATGGCAGTCGATCCAGATCGACTACATCGGACCCCTACCGGCCGCCCAGGGAGGTTATAAATACTGCCTCGTCCTGGTGGATGTGTTTTCCAAGTGGGTGGAAGCCTTCCCTTGCCGAACAGCTACCGCGGAGGGGACTGCAAAAATCCTGGTGAGGGAGGTGTTCTCTCGGTGGGGTCTACCTCAAATCGTGGAGTCCGACCGAGGAAGCCACTTCACCGGCCAGGTGATGCAGGCCACCCTAAAGGTGCTGGGGATAAGAGCCAAATGGCATGTCACCTACAACCCTCAGTCCTCAGGCCCCGTAGAATGCCTGAACCAGACCCTAAAGGAAAGGCTGCGCAAGGAGACGGGAGACTCACCGAACAAGTGGGTGGAGGTCTTACTGTTGGTCCTCATGGGAATCCGGGTCAGTCAGTCAAAGAGCACAGGGTACTCACCCCATGAGCTGATGACGGGCCGGATCATGAGAACCCCAGTGCATGTGTTGGCGCCGGTTCTCACCGAAGGGCAGCTCCGAGAAGTGAACCGGGACCGGTTTGTCAGGAACCTGTTTGAACACCTCAAACAGATTCACTGGCAGGCTGCTAGTAACATGGGCAGACAGCATCAGAGTAACCAATTGCTGCTAGAACCCAGCAAACACCACGACTGGGAGATAGGGGACCAGGTCATGGTGAGGAACTATGGTCGGGTCGGGGTTTTTGAAGCATTATATATGGGACCATACAGCATAGTCGACAAGGCTAGCCCTATGGTCTATGCAGTTCGACTGCCTCGCCGGGTGAAGTGGTATCACATTAATCAATGTAAATTGTTTGACCCCAAAAGAGGTAAAAAACAGAGGGGACGAGCAAGGGAAGGGAATCAGGCACTGGGGGAAGAACAGGCCCCGGTGGATTTGGAGGCTCCGGAGGAGGCAGCGGGCCCCGAAGCTCTACAGCCGGGGCTGGTTCATTGCTCCTGTAAGGCTATCCCACCACTGGGTAGAGGTTCCCAGCTCACTAACAGAAGTAGGGAGAAAGGCTCTACCATTAGCAAGGTTCAAGGGGAAGCTGAACCTCCCATGGTGGATCAGCTGGGGCTAGCCCAAGAGGTGGAGGAGATGGCACTGCAGCCCATAACGTGGGACTCTGCACCGACAGTAAGGAGGAGTCACAGAGTGCCACAGCCCAGGGCGCCGTGGTCCCCTGTTTACTTAGCCTCCCGCCCCAGACTGATACGGCGAAAGACAACAGGGAGGGTGCTCTGTTGCACTAGCAAGGGTCTCCCACCGATTATCCGGGGCTCGGGAGGGCCTTGGAGGGCAGCACAAGACTCATTAAGGGGGACCATACGAGCCCTCAGCGGAAGGCATCCTGGTCCCCAGGGTACGGTCAGCCGAGTGGTCGACGACGCCTGTACAGTGACAGGATGTAGCCTGGCCACCCGGGGACGGGTGGCGGTGTGTATATTTTCCCTTCCTGTTTTGTTACTTTGTGTTGTGAGTATATGTGTTTAGGTAAGGCAGTGACGGTTGTGTACAGCATTTTTGTGTTTGGAACATGTTAAGTGGGCCGAGCCTGGAGAGGTCTCTCAAGGCAAGGCCATGTTCTTCTTGCCTTTCAGATGTCAACACCTCCCTACTGGCCGTTAGTGATGCTGGTATCGCTAAGGATCTGCACCGGGCACCGAGGGGACACCGAGGACTCCCTGGTTTTCGGATGCTCCGGGGGCAGAGCGCCGACAGTGACCACAGGAGAAGGGACTCCGGTGGCAGATGGCCGGGTCACCTACTCCCATGAGGGGAGATGGCCTGGGTGGTTGGGATCGAACTCCACCAAGTACTCTAACCATAAGGACTTTACCTACGGAGAGGCCTCCATCCCCTGCCCAGAGATCACTGTGGCCACTTCCAGAGTGAGAGTGACAGAAGGCAGGAAGGTATGCCTAACTTGCCAAGGGGACATACATCTGGGACGGTGGTGGTGGCTCAGAAAGCTCAAGAGGGAAATGGGAGACCGACACTCGGACTGGGAACGTCTGGATAATGATACCTACCGAACCATCATGGGGTCATCTGGCAGGGTCACGGTGTGCTGGGAGAAATGGTGGGTGTACGACCAAGGAATTTATTTGTGTATGTGGGGATCCACTCGCGTGTGTTCAGAGGGGGTCTCCATTGCTTTCTATAGGTGGTGGCAGGATGTCGGGGATGGGGTGGTATGGGATCGCAGCGGGGAGGCGTGTGTGATCCCTAATCCCCGGGTACCAGTAAACGCCACCGAACTGGTAGTTCGGGAAAGAAAACCCCCACCCACGGCCAAGCCCACCGTCCCACACGAGTGCCCGACAACAACCAGGAGGCCGGGGAATGGTTTAGTGTTGGTCCCTACCGAGAAACTATTTTATCAGGGGGTACACTGCACGGTGACATCAGTGGTGCTAAATCTGACAGAAGTCCACCTACCTACGTGGTGTCCCCGGGAAACCGAGCTGTTATACCAGGCTCTGCTGCGGGAGATGTTCCGGAAGTTCTATGAACTGGACTTCGGGGATGTCAAAGTGACAGACTTGCATAAACAGTGGGATAGGGCCGAACCTGGCAGGCAGAAGCGTGGCACTTTAAATGACATTCTTACGGGGTTTAACACCGGGGCGTCCACCATAAACAGTTTGGATAACATGCAGCTGGCCCTCCAGATAAATGGGTTAAAGAATCAGCTGCACAAAGTCCTGAGGGACGAGAATACCGTAGTGGGATCCGTGCTCCACGAAGAGGTGGCAATGACAGTTCACTTAAAGGAGATTATCTCTCAATTGGAGGCACAGGCCAGGGCTGTAAACGCCTTGATTCGGGTGGATAGAAACGCCTCCGATCAAGCCGCCCAAAATGAGGTGTGCGTGCTCTATGGGGCCTGGTTGCTGGGAGAGGGACGGAGTAACCTCGAGGATCTGAGACAGGGACAGGACCCCTCCTGGATCAGCAACCAGCACTTAGCAGCACTGCACCCTTACGATAATGTTTTGAGTCCTTGCCAACTTCGTGTAGCGTCGGAAGCCTACCCGGTACCGGTGGACTGTGGAAAGTCAAACCATACCATCATGGGTGTGGTGGTCAGGATGCCCGTGATGGGGGCGTCCCCACGACCAGCACCCTTGTACCGAGTGGAGAATGTGGGAGTCATTCGTGGAGGGGTGCATGTTCGATTCCAAGAGGTCCCACCTTATGTCACAATGTGGGAGCACACTGTGACAGGTACAGACCTCTCGGGTTGTCGGAGCAGGGGAACACAGGTAATCCTGTGCCCCCAGCACTTGAACACTTTTGCAAGGCCACAATGCGGGTTCAGCACTGCTGGGGCAGAGCCTATCAATTGCAAAATGGAGGTAATGGCCCCTAACCACATGCCTCCACAGGTAGCATATGTAGGCGGTGGGACATATTGTGTCACCACAAGTGCCCAACGGTATGAACACGGACCGGGAAGGTGGTGTCCAATACCGTACAGCAGCTTTTGCTTTAAACCCAGGGCAGAGGTTCAAGTGGCACACACCAGAATCACACCCATCCCTGAACCTTCCACGATTCACCTCACGGTACAAAACAACCTCAGCCATCTACAACAATATGTCGCCCAGTTTGGCTATCCCATTGCCCCACTACCTGAGAAACTTACAGCCCTCCTCCAGGCAGTGGATTTGTCTCAAAAACATTTTTACACCATGGAGCAGAAAACTGAAATTCTAGCAGGGGAGATTGCCCAGATTAAACCCCCAGCATGGTGGGATTTGGGAATACGGGCAGACATACCTGCATGGACCCGGGTGGGATCGCATGCCTTAGTAATCGGCCAACTCCTGATTGTAGCTTATCTGCTAGTTACAAGCTGTAAGCTCAGGAGAAAAAGAAAAAGAACGCAGTTCCTCAGGCTACTACACAGCCAGGAGAGCCGTTGCTAAACACTCAAGGTGTGTAAACAAAGCTTGACCGCGACACTTAGGCGGTTTTGTTATTCCCAGGGATGACTGCGTTTTTCATACATGGCTCCTGGGGAGTTTGCAGGGCAGGTTTCTTTGTTTTACGTTTGAGACCGAAATGAGACTCAATGTACAATTACTGCTGTAACCTTAAGTACATGTATGTATGTTGCTGTCGTGTATTGTAACCTGTTGGATTTCTGTGTTTAGTACCGCGTTAAAAGGAATTACGATATATATCGACGGGAACAGTTTAGAGTTAAACTGGGGAAAGTTGGGCAATTTGGGAGACCTAGGGTTTTCTCACCACCCTGAACTTTGACACACTCGAGTGGTGTCTGACTGTGTCAGATGGGGGATTATGTAGGGGAGGACAAAAACCCCCTCATTTTACCCAGAAGGAAAAGGGCTGTGGGATCAGTCTGTGCTGTGAATTGAAACCGATGGAAGGAAAACTTTGGGACACAAATGGAGACCCCCCCCAGTGTTTGGACTCATAGGAAAGGGAATTTAATTTGGAACTATCTACCAGAAAGTTTGAAATCCTAAAGTGCACATGGAAGAAACTACGAACTTTAATCGAATTTGGGGTTTTTTAAAAGGTCTGCAAGAAAAGGGGTGGAGTCAATATCAAAAGGGCCAGTTTGGACATTGGAACTAATCAAATTGTCTGGGAACTGTATACCCTCGAAACTTGCCCCTTGAAAACATTAGCATTTAAACAATGCCACATACATATTCCAACACCTTTTTCATCAGGCATAGAAATATCTGGCTCAGGCCAGACTAGCACAATGGCTACAGGAGGCCAATGCAATCAACACCCACTCAAACCTTGAGTAGGTTAAGATCAGTGGAAAAAAAACCTAAAAACCTCAAACAGCTGCATTTTTCAAAATCAAAAGTTCACCAATGAGAAGAATCGACTTCAGCAGGAGAGACGGACTGGATAATCTGGCTATAAAAAAGGGGTTTCTGACGTAGTGGATTTGAGGAGTGATGATTTTCCCTGCCCTCGTGATTCAACAACCACAACCACAGGCCTCTCGACACTGAAGGAAAACCAATGTCCGAAGACACCAAAGATAGAAGAAACAAACCACCAGACTGCGAAAGGCACAGTCGTGAGTATAACCTCTGGTCCCCAGAACTCCCAACTCAGTTAGGCCAGGAAAGGTGGGAGGTTGGGCATTGTACTGCTAAACTGGTGTAAAGATTTTCGTTGTGTCTGTTTAGTGGGATTTAGGGGGATTGTTTTGTTGGTGTATTGCTGTTTGTTGAGTTACACCTTGCCAAATAAATTGGAAGCCTAAAGTTCCTCTTGGAATCACCTTGTCTCAGTTCTATTGTATTACATCTCCTGATCGGGAGTCTTATGTTAGAACAGTGTAAGGGAAGCTAGGAGCGCCTCGGAAACGCTCAACTGTGTGTCACAGGCTAGGGAAGAAGGGGTTAGGAGTGTTTGACACTCACAGGTGCCTCACAGGCTAGGCATAAGCTGTGGGGACGCACGAGTCTCAAAACCCCCTTCATAAGCTGTGGACACAGTCTCTCCAGGGGTGCTCTTGCAGCACTCAGGGTACCTCACAGGCCAGGCATAAGCTGTGAGGGCAGAAGCCCAGAGAGAGACACCCAAGGCACAACCCTGTGAAAACCCCTTACAAAGTACTCTGGGATGCAGACTATCAGGCCCCGGTGATTTATTGGCCTTCAATCCCATCAATTTCCCCAACACAATTTCCCGCCTAATAAGGATATCCTTTAGTTCCTCCTTCTCACTAGACCCTCGGTCCCCTAGTACTTCCGGAGGTTATTTGTGTCTTCCTTCATGAAGATAGAACCAAAGTATTTGTTCAACTGGTCTTCCATTTCTTTGTTCCCCATTATAAATTCAACTGAATCTGATAACATTTGTCTTCACTAATCTTTTTCTCTTCACATATCTCTAGAAGCTTTTGCTGTCAGTTTTTATGTTCCGGGCAAGTTTCCTCTCGTACTCTATTTTCCCCCTCTTAATTAAACCCTTAGTCCTCCTCTGCTGAATTCTAAATTTCTCCCAGTCCTCAGGTTTGCTGCTTTTTCTGGACAATTTATATGCCTCTTCCTTGGATTTAACACTATCCTTAATTACCCTTGTTAGCCACGGTTGAGCCGCCTTCCCCGTTTTATTTTTACTCCAGACAGGGATGTACAATTGTTGAAGTTCATCCATGTGATATTTAAATGTTTCCCATTGCCTATCCACCGTCAACCCTTTAAATATCATTTGCTCGTCTGTCCTAGCCAATTCACATCTCATACCATCGAAGTTACCTTTCCTTAAGTTCAGGACCCTAGTTTCTGAATTAACTGTGTCACTCTCCATCTTAATAAAGAATTCTACCATATTGTGGTCACTCTTCCCCAAGGGGCCCTCGCACAAGATTGCTAATTAGTCCTTTCTCATTACACATCACCCAGTCAAGGATGGCCAGTTCTCTAGTTGCTTCCTCGACATATTGGTCTAGAAAACCATCCCTAATACACTCCTCCACCGCATTGCTACCAGTTTGGTTAGCCCAATCTATATGTAGATTAAAGTCGCCCATGATAACTGCTGTACCTTTATTGCACGCATCCCTAATTTCTTGTTTGATGCTGTCCCCAACCTCACTACTACTGTTTGGTGGTCTGTACATAACTCCCACCAGCGTTTTCTGCCCTTTGGTATTCTGCAGTTCCAGCCATACAGAATCTGCTTCAGTGGTGTGTTCTTTGGCTTGGCGGAACAAGCAAAAATTTTCAGGGCTTCATACACCTCGTGGTTTGCTTCTGTTAAGAAAATAGCCCGTTTTCTTTCTAAAAACCACCCGGTTACGGTTTTCATCATCGGGGACTTCGATGATACTATTTGCGGAGAAAAATATTTCTAGCCACTCCACATATGCTCCGAAAGTGTCTCGGCCGCATTGCAACTCACCCAATTGCCCTATTATTCCGATAGGCTCGGCCACCAGGACTCTGGCGATATCAACACTGTGCTTGAAACTTACCTTGGACATTTAGCTGTTCTGCAAAACAAAGGACCTCTATAGGTCACCCTGTTGTTGGGCTGGAGCATCCACCAACACAAATTTCAGCTAGGGAATCCAATTATCCTATCCTCATCGCCAATGTGATATATTCTTTACATTACTAAAGCACACACATACAAGATGGCTCTACAGGAAATGACCTAGTCACATAGCTCTTTATTGTATATACAGCAGTAGTTGCATTCCCACAATAGCCCACTAGGTGAAGCTACATATTAGTTTGTATAAATAACGTTATTTGGGCCACACACCCTAGCCTGTCCTTCCGCTCTAATGTTTTACTCATTTCCCATAGTTCCTCTGTTGCTTTAAGCATTAATAATTCAGTCCAGTTTACCGAGGTCAGTTTATGTCTCATTCTTTCGATGTCAGCCTTCCATTAGTTTCAAACTTTGGTTAGTGACTCTAAATCTCTATTATAACCACTTTGCCTTTGCTAAACGCTTCCCTGATCTCTGTATTTATACATCCCGCTACTACATCACTGCTGTAAGCAGGCCTGTAGACAACTCCCACCAGAGTCTTCCATCTTTTGCTGTTTCTTAACTCTACCCAGAGTGTTTCCACTACCTGCTCACCCTCTTCCTACTGCTGTAATTGTGATAGAATCAATATTGCTGCTCCCCATTCTTTCCCAATTTCCCTGTCCTGTCTAAAGACCTTGCCGCGTAGAATATTTAGCTTCCAGTCACGCCTTATTTGTATTCAATCAAGTTAGTCAGTCAAGACCTTCCCTTGACAAATCCATGATGACTGTCCTTGATTAATCCATGTCTTTCCAAATGAAGATTTATCCGGCCCCTCAGGAATTTTTCCAATAATTTTCCCACCATCGCGGTTAGGCTGACTGGCCAGCAGTTACTCAGTCTATACCTTTCTCCCTTTTTAAACAAAGTTACAACATTAGCAGTCCTCCAGTCCTCCGGCTGCTATATCATACATTTTAAGATGAATTTGTGCTTCTAATTTGCTTGTTTTATTTCTATACTACAAAAGTAGTAATCTCAGGATTGCTACCAGTGCCACATTCAGAAGCATTCAGAAGAATGAGAGGGGATCTCATAGAAACGTTTAAAATTCTGACGGGTTTAGACAGGTTAGATGCAGAAAGAATGTTCCCAATGTTGGGGAAGTCCAGAACCAGGGGTCACAGTCTGAGGATAAGGGGTAAGCCATTTAGGACCGAGATGAGGAGAAACTTCTTCACCCAGAGAGTGGTGAACCTGTGGAATTCTCTACCACAGAAAGTAGTTGAGGCTAATTCACTAAATATATTCAAAAGGGAGTTAGATGAAGTCCTTACTACTCGGGGGATCAAGGGTTATGGCGAGAAAGCAGGAAGGGGGTACTGAAGTTTCATGTTCAGCCATGAACTCATTGAATGGCGGTGCAGGCTAGAAGGGCTGAATGGCCTACTCCTGCACCTATTTTCTATGTTTCTATGTTTCTATGCTAGTCAGAGTCGGAATCGCAGGATAGATCAGATGAATACATGGCTTGAGGAGTGGTGCAGAAGGGAGGGATTCAAATTCCTGGGACATTGGAACCGGTTCTGGGGGAGGTGGGAGCAGTACAAACCGGACAGTCTGCACCTGGGCAGGACCGGAACCAATGTCCTAGGGGGAATGTTTGCTAGTGCTGTTGGGGAGGAGTTAAAGTAATATGGCAGGGGGATGGGAACCTATGCAGGGAGACAGAGGGAAATAAAATGGAGGCAGAAGCAAAAGATGGAAAGGAGAATAGTAAAAGTGGAGGGCAGAGAAACCCAAGGCAAAAAACAAAAAGGGCCACATTACAGCAAAATTCTAAAGGGGCAAAGTGTGTTAAAAAGACAAGCCTGAAGGCTCTGCGCCTCAATGCGAAGCGTATTCGGAATAAGGTGGACGAATTAACTGCGCAGATAGCAGTTAACGGATATGATATAATTGGTATCACGGAGGACACAGAAAGGCTGCAAAGAGATTTGGATAGGTTAAGCGAATGGGCTAAGGTTTGGCAGATGGAATACAATGTCGGAAAGTGTGAGGTCATCCACCTTGGAAAAAAAACAGTAAAAGGGAATATTATTTGAATGGGGAGAAATTACAACATGCTGCGGTGCAGAGGGACCTGGGGGTCCTCGTGCATGAATCCCAAAATGTTAGTTTGCAGGTGAAGCAGGTAATCAGGAAGGCGAATGGAATGTTGGCCTTCATTGCGAGAGGGATGGAGTACAAAAGCAGGGAGGTCCTGCTGCAATTGTACAGGGTATTGGTGAGGCCGCACCTGGAATACTGCGTGCAGTTTTGGTCACCTTACTTAAGGAAGGATATACTAGCTTTGGAGGGGGTACAGAGACGATTCACTAGGCTGATTCCGGAGATGAGGGGCTTACCTTATGATGATAGATTGAATAGACTGGGTCTTTACTCATTGGACTTCAGAAGAATGAGGGGTGATCTTATAGAAACATTTAAAATAATGAAAGGGATAGACAAGATAGAGGCAGAGAGGTTGTTTCCACTGGTCAGGGAGACTAGAACTAGGGGGCACAACCTCAAAGTACGGGGGAGCCAATTTAAAACCGAGTTGAGAAGGAATTTCTTCTCCCAGAGGGTTGTGAATCTATGGAATTCTCTGCCCAAGGAAGCAGTTGAGGCTAGCTCATTGAATGTATTCAAGTCACAGATAGATAGATTTTTAACCAATAAGGGAATTAAGGGTTACGGGGAGCGGGCGGGTAAGTGGAGCTGAGTCCACGGCCAGATCAGCCATGATCTTGTTGAATTGCGGAGCAGGCTCGAGGGGCTAAATGGCCTACTCCTGTTCCTAATTCTTATGTTCTTATGTTCTTATTGCTCCAGGGTTACCAAGGCTGGGAACTCAACATCCAGGGGGATTCAACATTTCGAAAGGATAGACAGAAAGGAAAAGGAGGTGGGGTGGCATTGCTGGTTAAAGAGGAAATTAATGCAATAGTAAGGAAGGACATTAGCCTGGATGATGTGGAATCGGTATGGGTGGAGCTACGGAATACCAAGGGGCAGAAAACGCTAGTGGGAGTTGTGTACAGACCACCAAACAGTAGTAGTGAGGTTGGGAACAGCATCAAACAAGAAATAAGGGATGTGTGCAATAAAGGTACAGCAGTTATCATGGGCGACTTTAATCTACATAATGATTGGGCTAACCAAACTGGTAGCAATGTGGTGGAGGAGGATTTCCTGCAGTGTATTAGGGATGGTTTTCTAGACCAATATGTTGAGGAACCAACTAGAGGGCTGGCCATTCTAGACTGGGTGATGTGTAATGAGAAGGGACTAATTAGCAATCTTGTTGTGCGAGATCCCTTGGGGAAGAGCGACCATAATATGGTAGAATTCTTAATTAAGATGGAGAGTGACACAGTTAATTCAGAAACTAGGGTCCTGAGCTTAAGGAAAGGTAACTTCAACGGAATGAGGCATGAATTGGCTAGGATAGATGAGCAAATGATACTAAAAGGGTTGATGGTGGATAGGCAATGGGAAACATTTAAAGATCACATGGATGAACTGCAACAATTGTACATCTCTGTCTGGAGTAAAAATAAAATGGGGTATGCGGCTCAACCGTGGCTAACAAGGGAAATTAAGGATAGTGTTAAATCCAAGGAAGAGGCATATAAATTGTCCAGAAAAAGCAGCAAACCTGAAGACTGGGAGAAATTTAGAATTCAGCAGAGGAGGACTAAGGGTTTAATTAAGAGGGGGAAAATAGAGTACGAGAGGAAACTTGCCCGGAACATAAAAACTGACAGCAAAAGCGTCTATAAATATGTGAAGAGAAAAAGATTAGTGAAGACAAATGTAGGCCCCTTGCAGTTGGATTCAGGTGAATTTATAATGGGGAACAAAGAAATGGCAGACCAATTGAACAAATACTTTGGTTCTGTCTTCACGAAGGAAGGCACAAATAACCTTCCGGATTTACTAGGGGACTGAGAGTCTAGTGAGAAGCAGGAATTGAAGGGTATCCTTATTAGGCGGGATATTGTGTTAGGGAAATTGATGAGAATGAAGGCCGATAAATCCCCGGGGCCTGATAGTCTGCATCCCAGAGTACTTAAGGAAGTGGCCCTAGACATAATGGATGCATTGGTGATCATTTTCCAACAGTCTATTGACTCTGGATCAGTTCCTATGGACTGGAGGGTAGCTAATGTAATACCACTTTTTAAAAAAGGAGGGAGAGAGAAAACAGGTAATTATAGACCGGTTAGCCTGACATCAGTAGTGGGGAAAATGTTGGAATCAATCATTAAGGATAAAATAGCAACGCATTTGGAAAGCAGTGACAGGATCGGTCCAAGTCAGCATGGATTTGTGAAAGGGAAATCATGCTTGATAAATCTTCTGGAGTTTTTTGAGGATGTATCTAGCAGTGTGGACAAGGGAGAACCAGTGGATGTGGTGTATTTGGACTTTCAAAAGGCTTTTGACAAGGTCCCACACAAGAGATTGGTGTGCGAAATCAAAGCACATGGTATTGGGGGTAATTTACTGATGTGGATAGAGAACTGGTTGGCAGATAGGAGGCAGAGTCTCAGGATAACAGGCAGTGACCAGTGGAGTGCCGCAGGGCTCAGTGCTGGGACTCCAGCTATTTACAATATACATTAATGATTTAGATGAAGGAATTGAGTGTAATATCTCCAGGTTTGCAGATGACACTAAACTGGGTGGCGGTGTGAGCTGTGAGGGGGACGCTAAGAGGCTGCAGGGTGACTTGGACAGGTTAGGTGAGTGGGCAAATGCTTGGCAGATGCAGTATAATGTGGATAAATGTGAGGTTATCCACTTTCGGGTCAAAAAAACCAACGCAGAATATTATCTGAATGGTGACAGATTAGGAAAAGGGGAGGTGCAACGAAACCTGGGTGTCATGGTACATCAGTCATTGAAAGTTGGCATGCAGGGACAGCAAGCGGTGAAGGCGGCAAATGGTATGTTGGCCTTCATAGCTAGGGGATTCGAGTATAGGAACAGGGAGGTCTTACTGCAGTTGTACAGGGCCTTGGTGAGGCCTCACCTGGAATATTGTGTTCAGTTTTGGTCTCCTAATCTGAGGAAGGGCGTTCTTGCTATTGAGGGAGTGCAGTGAAGGTTCACCAGACTGATTCCAGGGATGGCTGGACTGATATATGAGGAGAGACTAGATCGACTGGGCCTGTATTCACTGGAGTCTCAAAGGATGAGAGGGGATCTCGTAGAAACATGTAAGATTCTGACGGGACTGGACAGGTTAGATTCAGGAAGAATGTTCCCGGTGTTGGGGAAGTCCAGAACCAGGGGACAAAGTCTAAGGATAAGTGGTCGGCCATTTAGGACTAGATGAGGAGAAACTTCTTCACAGAGAGTTGTTAACCTGTGGAATTCCCTGCCGCAGAGAGTTGCTGATGCCAGTTCATTGGATATATTCAAGACGGAGTTAGATATGGCCCTTACGGCTAAAGGGATCAAGGGGAATGGAGAGAAAGCGGGAAAGGAATACTGAGGGAATGATCAGCCATGAACTCATTGAATGGTGGCGTGAGCTCGAACGGCCGAATGGCCTACTGCTGCACCTATTTTCTATGTTTCTATGCATTTGTGTACAGAATTCCCAGAATGTTTCACCCAGATGTTTGCTGTGTGGCAGTTTGTGCTCCATCATGGAGCTGGAGCGGGAAGGGGATCCCAATGAAGTATTAGATGGGATAAATATAGTGAGAGGGGAAATAGAAAGGGGCTTAGCAGCTTTGAAAGTAGATAAGTCCTCAGGCCCGGTTGAAAGGTATCCCAGGCTGTTAAGAGAAGCAAAAGAGGAAATAGCAGAGGCTCTGACCATCATTTTCTAATCTTGTCCGGCTACAGGTGTAGCGCCGGAGGACTGCTAAGATTGTACCTTTGTTTAAAAAGGGAGAAAGGTATAGACCGATTAATTACAGGCCAGTCAGGCTAACCTCGATGGAAATATTATTGGAAAAATCCTGAGGGACAGGATAAATCTTCATTTGGAAAGACAGGGATTAATCAAGGACAGTCAGCATGGATTTGTCAAGGGAAGATCTTGTCTGATGAACTTGATTGAATTTTTCGAGGAAGTAACCAGGAGGGTCGATGAGGGCAGTGTGTATGATGTAGTGTATATGGATTTTAGCAAAGCTTTTGATAAGGTCCCATTTGGCAGACTGGTCACAAAAGTAAAAGCCCATGGGATCCAGGGCAAAGTGGCAAGTTGGATCCAAAATTGGCTCAGAGGCAGAAGCAAAGGGTAATGGTTGATGGGTGTTCTTGTGACTGGAAGGATGTATCCAGTGGGGTTCCGCAGGGCTCAGTGCTGGGTCCCTTGCTTTTTGCGGTATGTATCAATGACTTGGACGTAAATGTTAGGGGTATGATTAAGATGTTTGCAGAGGACACTAAAATAGGCTGCGTGGTTGATAAAGACGACAAAAACTGTGGACAGCAGGAAGATATCAAAGTCAGGTGGGCAGAATAGTGGCAAATGGAATTCAATCCGGATATGTGTGAGAACATAAGAAACATAAGAAATCGGAGCAGGAGTAGGCCATACGGCCCCTCGAGCCTGCTCCGCCATTTAATACGATCTTGGCTGATTTGATCATGGACTCAGGTCCATTTTCTTGGCCGCTACCCATAACCCCTTATTATGGGTAGAGCTGCAGAACACCAAAGGGCAAAAAACGTTAGTGGGAGTTGTGTACAGACCTCCAAACAGTAGTAGTGATGTTGGGGAGGGCAGAAAACAGGAAATTAGGGGTGCATGCAATAAAGGTGCAGCAGTTATAATGGGTGACTTTAATATGCATATAGATTGGGTTAACCAAACTGGAAGCAATACGGTGGAGGCAGATTTCCTGGAGTGCATAAGGGATGGTTTTTTAAACCAATATGTTGAGGAACCAACTAGGGGGGAGGCCATCTTAGACTGGGTGTTGTGTAATGAGAGAGGATTAATTAGCAATCTCGTTGTGCGAGGCCCCTTGGGGAAGAATGACCATAATATGGTGGAATTCTGCATTAGGATGGAGAATGAAACAGTTAATTCAGAGACCATGGTCCAGAACTTAAAGAAGGGTAACTTTGAAAGTATGAGGCGTGAATTGGCTAGGATAGATTGGCGAATGATACTTAAGGGGTTGACTGTGGATGGGCAATGGCAGACATTTAGAGACCGCATGGATGAACTACAACAATTGTACATTCCTGTCTGCCGTAAAAATAAAAAAGGGAAGGTGGCTCAACCGTGGCTATCAAGGAAAATCAGGGATAGTATTAAAGCCAAGGAAGTGGCATACAAATTGGCCAGAAATAGCAGCGAACCCGGGGACTGGGAGAAATTTAGAACTCAGCAGAGGAGGACAAAGGGTTTGATTAGGGCAGGGAAAATGGAGTACGAGAAGAAGCTTGCAGGGAACATTAAGACGGATTGCAAAAGTTTCTATAGATATGTAAAGGGAAAAAGGTTAGTAAAGACAAATGTAGGTCCCCTGCAGTCAGAATCAGGGGAAGTCATAACGGGGAACAAAGAAATGGCGGACCAATTGAACAAGTACTTTGGTTCGGTATTCACTAAGGAGGACACAAACAACCTTCCGGATATAAAAGGAGTCAGAGGGTCTAGTAAGGAGGAGGAACTGAGGGAAATCCTTATTAGTCGGGAAATTGTGTTGGGGAAATTGATGGGATTGAAGGCCGATAAGTCCCCAGGGCCTGATGGACTGCATCCCAGAGTACTTAAGGAGGTGGCCTTGGAAATAGTGGATGCATTGACAGTCATTTTCCAACATTCCATTGACTCTGGATCAGTTCCTATGGAGTGGAGGGTAGCCAATGTAACCCCACTTTTTAAAAAAGGAGGGAGAGAGAAAACAGGGAATTATAGACCGGTCAGCCTGACATCGGTAGTGGGTAAAATGATGGAATCAATTATTAAGGATGTCATAGCAGTGCAGTTGGAAAGAGGTGACATGATAGGTCCAAGTCAGCATGGATTTGTGAAAGGGAAATCATGCTTGACAAATCTTTTGGAATTTTTTGAGGATGTTTCCAGTAGAGTGGACAAGGGAGAACCAGTTGATGTGGTATATTTGGACTTTCAGAAGGCTTTCGACAAGGTCCCACACAAGAGATTGATGTGCAAAGTTAAAGCACATGGAATTGGGGGTAGTGTGCTGACATGGATTGAGAACTGGTTGTCAGACAGGAAACAAAGAGTAGGAGTAAATGGGTACTTTTCAGAATGGCAGGCAGTGACTAGTGGGGTACCGCAAGGTTCTGTGCTGGGGCCCCAGCTGTTTACACTGTACATTAATGATTTAGACGAGGGGATTAAATGTAGTATCTCCAAATTTGCGGATGACACTAAGTTGGGTGGCAGTGTGAGCTGCGAGGAGGATGCTATGAGGCTGCAGAACGACTTGGATAGGTTAGGTGAGTGGGCAAAGGCATGGCAGATGAAGTATAATGTGGATAAATGTGAGGTTATCCACTTTGGTGGTAAAAACAGAGAGACAGACTATTATCTGAATGGTGACAGATTAGGAAAAGGGGAGGTGCAAAGAGACCTGGGTGTCATGGTACATCAGTCATTGAAGGTTGGCATGCAGGTACAGCAGGCGGTTAAGAAAGCAAATGGCATGTTGGCCTTCATAGCGAGGGGATTTGAGTACAGGGGCAGGGACGTGTTGCTACAGTTGTACAGGGCCTTGGTGAGGCCACACCTGGAGTATTGTGTACAGTTTTGGTCTCCTAACCTGAGGAAGGACATTCTTGCTATTGAGGGAGTGCAGCGTAGGTTCACCAGACTGATTCCCGGGATGGCGGGACTGACCTATCAAGAAAGACTGGATCAACTGGGCTTGTATTCACTGGAGTTCAGAAGAATGAGAGGGGACCTCATAGAAACGTTTAAGATTCTGAAGGGGTTAGACAGGTTGGATGCAGGAAGAATGTTCCCAATGTTGGGGAAGTCCAGAACCAGGGGACACAGTCTAAGGATAAGGGGTAAGCCATTTAGGACCGAGATGAGGAGGAACTTCTTCACCCAGAGAGTGGTGAACCTGTGGAATTCTCTGCCACAGAAAGTGGTTGAGGCCAATTCACTAAATATATTCAAAAAGGAGTTAGATGTAGTCCTTACTAGTAGGGGGATCAAGGGGTATGGCGAGAAAGCAGGAATGTGGTACTGAAGTTGCATGTTCAGCCATGAACTCATTGAATGGCGGTGCAGGCTAGAAGGGCCGAATGGCCTACTCCTGCACCTATTTTCTATGTTTCTATGTTTCTATATATGTAAACCTGTAAATACCTTGTTTGACCAGCAGCGGGCTCATTCCCTGCAGTCCCAAGGGATCCCACAATCCCTTGGGAGCACCTTTACATCAGGAGGCCTCACAGGCTGGAGAGACACTCCGGAGACCCGTAATAAAGGACTACGGCACACCTTACTTTGAGCTCACAGTTTCTGATCAGACTCTTTATTCAATACATAACACTTATTCCCTTATCGGTTAAGAAATTGTCTATCTCTGTCTTAAATTTATTCAATGTCCCAGCTTCCACAGCTCTCTGAGGAGTGAATTCCACAGATTTACAACCCTCAGAGAAGAAATTTCTCCTTGTCTCAGTTTTAAATGGGTGGCCCCTTATTCTAAGATCATGCCCTCTAGTTCTAGTCTCCCCCATCAATGGAAACATCCTCTCTGCATCCACCTTGTCAAGCCCCCTCATAATCTTATACATTTCGATAAGATCACCTCTCATTCTTCTGAATTCCAATGAGTAGAGGCCCAACGTACTCAACCTTTCCTCAGAAGTAAACCCCCTCATCTCCGGAATCAACCTAGTGAACCTTCTATGAACTGCCTCCAAAGCAAATATATCCTTTCGTAAATATGGAAACCAAAACTGCACGCAGTACTCCAGGTGTGGCCTCACCAATACCCTGTATAACTGTAGCAAGACTTGCCTGCTTTTATACTCCATTCCCTTTGCAATAAAGGCCAAGATTCCATTGGCCTTCCTGATCACTTGCTGTACCTGCATACTAACCTTTTCTGTTTCATGTACAAGTACCCCCAGGTCCTGCTGTACTGCGGCACTTTGCAATCTTTCTCCATTTAAATAATAACTTGCTCTTTGATTTTTTCTGCCAAAGTGCATGACCTCATATTTTCCAACATTATATTTATCTGACAAATTTTGAGATAATGTATTTGGAGAGGTCTAACAAGGCAAGGGAATACACATTAAATGATATGATACTGAAACAAAAGGACCTTGGAGTGTAGGTCCAAAGATCACTGAAGGTAGCAGGCCAGGTAGATAAGATGGTTAAGGCGGCATATGTAATATTTGCCTTTATAAGTCGAGGCATGGAATACAAGAGCAGGGAGGTTATGCTTGAACTGTATAAAACACTGGTTAGGCCGCAGCTGGAGTACTCTGTGCAATTCTTGTTATGTTGTGGATCGAGTCAGACTACACGCTGTAAGCTCAAAGTGTGACCGTAGTCCTTTATTGCAGATCTCAGAGTGCCTCTCCAGCCTGTGAGGCCTCCTTATATACAGGTGCTCCCAAGGAATTGTGGGATCCCTTGAGACTCCAGGGGATAAAGCCCTCTGGTCGTTAGACATGGTAATTACAGGTTTACATACATAACAACACACTCTCTCCCCACCCCCACCCAAGTCAATAGTGTAACTATTTACAATGTGAGTCGATCTGGGGCCTTCCTTTCCCTGGTTGATCGTCTCGGTGCAAATGCTGGTGTCAGTGAGCCGTTTGTTGGGCCTTCGCTGGGCTGCTGCACAGCTGGCCTTGCAGGGCTGCTGGAGGTGGTGAGTCCTGCTGGGCTGCTGCGGGGGATGGGTTCTCCTTCGTGGTCAACCGCTGAGTCAGTTGCCACTTGTGTGTGTTGGAGGGGCGAAAAAGATAGAGTCTATTCTGGGTTGTTCTGGATAGTCCATAAATCTGAGTTTGGTTTGGTCCAAGTGTTTCCTGCAGGTGAGTCCATTTGAGAGTTTGACCACAAACACCCTACTCCCCTCTTTGGCCAAAACAGTGCCAGCAATCCACTTGGGACCTTGTCCATAGTTCAACACAAATACCGGATCACTTACTTCAATTTCGCGTGACACATTTGCGCGATCATGATACGTGTTCTGTTGAAGCCACCTGCTCTCTACCTGTTCGTGTAGATCAGGGTGGACGAACGGGAGCCTTGTCTTAAGTGCCCTTTTCAAGAGCAGTTCAGCGGGAGGGACCCCGGTGAGCGAGTGGGGTTTTGTGCGGTAACTAAGCAGGACATTTTCCAACAGTCTATCGACTCTGGATCAGTTCCTATGGACTGGAGAGTAGCTAATGTAACACCACTTTTTAAAAAAGGGAGGGAGAGAGAGGGCGAAAGCAGGTAATTATAGACCGGTTAGCCTGACATCAGTAGTGGGGAAAATGTTGGAATCAGTTATTAAAGATGAAATAGCAGAGCATTTGGAAAGCAGTGACAGGATCGGTCCAAGTCAGCATGGATTTGTGAAAGGGAAATCATGCTTGACAAATCTTCTGGAGTTTTTTGAGGATGTAACTAGTAGTGTGGACAAGGGAGAACCAGTGGATGTGGTGTATTTGAACTTTCAAAAGGCTTTTGACAAGGTCCCACACAAGAGATTGGTGTGCAAAATCAAAGCACATGGTATTGGGGTAATATACTGATGTGGATAGAGAATTGGTTGGCAGAAAGGAAGCAGAGAGTCGGGATAAACGGGTCCTTTTCTAAATGGCAGGCAGTGACTCGTGGAGTGTCGCAGGGCTCAGTGCTGGGACCCAGCTCTTTACAATATATATTAATGATCTGGATGAAGGAATTGAGTGTAATATCTTCAAGTTTGCAGATGACACTAAACTGGGTGGCGGTGTGAGCTGTGAGGGGGACGCTAGGAGGCTGCAGGGTGACTTGGACAGGTTAGGTGAGTGGGCAAATGCATGGCAGATGTAGTATAATGTGGATAAATGTGAGGTTATCCACTTTGGTGGTAAAAACACGAAGGCAGAATATTATCTGAATGGTGGCAGATTAGGAAAAGGGGAGGTGCAACGAGACCTGGGTGTCATGGTTCATCAGTCATTGAAAGTTGGCTTACAGCTACAGCAGGCGGTGAAGGCGGCAAATGTGATGTTGGCCTTCATAGCTAGGGGATTTGAGTATAGGAGCAGGGAGGTCTTACTGTACAGGGCCTTGGTGAGGCCTCACCTGGAATATTGTGTTTAGTTTTGGTCTCCTAATCTGAGGAAGGACGTTCTTGCTATTGAGGGAGTGCAGCGAAGGTTCACCAGACTGATTCCCAGGATGGCAGGACTGACATATGAGGAGAGACTGGATCAACATTGGAGTTAGAAGGATGAGAGGGGATCTCATAGAAATGTATTAGATTCTGACGGGACTGGACAGGTTAGATGCGGGTAGAATGTTCCCGATGTTGGGGAAGTCTGGAAGCAGGGGACACAGTCTTAGGATAAGGGGTAGGCCATTTAGGACTGAGATGAGGAGAAACTTCTTCACTCAGAGTTGTTAACCTGTAGAATTCCGTACTGCAGAGAGTCGTTGATACCAGTTCATTGGATATATTCAAGAGGGATTTAGATATAGCCCTTAAGGCTAAGGGGATCAAGGGGTATGGAAAGCAGGAAAGGGGCACTGAGGGAATGATCAGCCATGATCTTATTGAATGGTGGTGCAGACTCGAAGGGCCGAATGGCCTATTCCTGCACCTATTTTCTATGTTTCTATGACTCGGGATAAGCAAGTCTGCAGTGAGCCTTAAGTTACCCTTTTCAAGCTCTGCTTGATTGTTTGAACTGCTCGTTCTGCCTGACCATCAGACACTGGCTTAAACGGGGCAGACATGACATGTTTGACCCCATTGCGGGTCATGAATTCCTTGCACTGGTAAAGCACGGCCTATTGCCACTTACAAGGACATCAGGCAGGCCATGCGTGGCAAACATGGCCCGTAAGCTTTCAATGGTGGCAGCGGACGTACTTACGGACATTATCACACACTCAGTCCATTTGGAGTACGCATCTACAACCACTAAAAACATTTTTCCCAAGAATGGGCCTGCATAATCGACATGAACCCTAGGTTTGGAGGAGCAGGACCATAACCTTAGTGGCGCCCTCCTGGTGGCATTGCTTAACTGGGAACATGTATTATATTTGTGCACACAGGACTCTAAGTCTGCATTGATACCGGGCCACCACACGTGGGATCTGGCTATCGCTTACATCATTACAATGCCTAGATGGGTACTGTGGAGATCACCAATGAAAGTGTCCCTGCCCTTTTTTGGCACCACTACCCGATTACCCCATAGGAGGCAGTCTGGCTGTATAGACATTTCATCTTTGCGCCGCTGGCTTTATTACTTACTGTGTCTCTAACGGGACACTAGACCAACTCCCGTGGAGCACACAGTTTTTTACTCAGGACAGTAAGGGGTCCTGGCTTGTCCAGGTTCTAATCTGTCGAGCGGTAACAGGTGACTGCTCACTCTCGGATGCTTCCATTTCCATAACTAAATCTGCCGGCTGTGCCATCTCCACCCGGGTGGTGGGTAATAGTAGCCTACCGAGAGCATTGACAGTTTTTTGTCGTCCAGTTCCAGCGTATCTTTCCCAGCCAGCTCCTGCCGAACAGTGTGGGGCCATCGCCCGGTAACACCCAGAGTGGTAACTCGTGCACCGCTCCATCGTAGGAGACCTTTCTGGTAGCACTGCCAATTACAGGAATCAGTTCCTTTGTGTACGTTCTGAGTTTGGTACGAATGGGAATCAGGACTGGCCTTGAAGCCTTGTTGTACCACAACTTATCGAATGTCTTTTTACTCATTATGGACTGGCTTGCGCCCGTGTCCAGCTCCATGGACACCAGGAGTCCATTTAATTCAACCTTCAACATTATCGGGAGTCACTTTGTGGTAAATGTGTGCACCCCATATACTTCTGCCTCCTCGGTCTAAGGCGCTGGTTCATCATGATCCACCGTGGATCTGTCCTCCTCTGCTACATGGTGGTTTGCAGGATTTGCAGCTCGCCTGCACATGTATTGGAGGGTCCCATTGTTCCACAGCCCTTGCAAATGTATCCTTTGAAACGTCATGAATGGAATCGATGATCACCCCCGCAGCGCCAACAAGGTGTATTCGCCATCCTTGATAGCGGACTCAGTCATCTGCGGACGTGCAGCTACAGTCATGTAAGTCCTGCCATGTACATTTTGATTTGAAAACAATGTTACTTTGTTCACAGTACTTGCAGCAGCACTCGTGAGATTTGTTTGATATCGTCATTGGTGGCGATGAATGCCTGGGCTATCGCTATGGCTTTACACAAGGTTGGGGTCTCTACAGTCAAAAGTTTGCGAAGTATTATTTCATGGCCAATGCCAAGTACAAAGAAGTCCCTGAGCATGTGCTCCAAGTTTCCTTCAAATTTGCAATGTCCTGCAAGGCGCCTTAGCTCGGTGACGTAGCTCGCCACTTCCTGGCCTTCAGACCTCTTGTACGTGTAGAACTGATAACTCGCCATCAGAATGTTTTCCTTCGGGTTTAGATGCTCCCGGACCAGTGTTTACAGCTCATCAAATGACTTGTATGTGGGTTTTGCTGGAGTGAACAAGTTTTTCATGAGGCCATACGTTGATGCACCGCAAACGGTGAGGAGGATCGCCCTTCGTTTGGCAGCATTTGCTTCTCCTTCCAGCTCATTGGCCACGAAGTATTGGTCAAGTCGCTCCATGAAGGTTTCCCAATCATCTCCCTCCAAAAATTTCTCCAGGATGCCCACAGTTCTCTGCATTATTGCGTTGGGGTTCATTATCTGTATTTCGTCGCCAGTTGTTATGTCTTGGATAAAGAGTCAGACTAGATGCTGCAAGCTCAAAGTAAGTGCAGATCTCAGAGTGCCTCTCCAGCCTGTGAGGCCTCCTTATATACAGGTGCTCCCAAGGGATTATGGGATCCCTTGGGATTCCAGGGGATAAGCCCTCTGGTGGTTAGACATGGTAATTACAGGTTTACATACATAACAGTTCTGGTCACCACTTTACAGGAAAGATGTGATTGCACTGGAAAGGGTGCAGAGGAGATTTACAAGATTGTTGCTTGGACTGGAGAATTTTGGCTATAAGGAAAGATTGGAGATGCTAGGTCTGTTTTCTTTGGAACAGAGGAGACTGAGGGGAGACCTGATTGAGGTGTATAAAATTATGAGGGGCCTGGATAGAGTGAATAGGAAGGACCGGTTTCCCTTGACAGAGGGGTCAATAACCAGGGTGCACAGATTTAAAGTAATTGGGGGAGGTTTATGAACATAAGAAATAGGAGCAGGAGTAGGCCATACGCCCCCTCGAGTCCGCTCCGCCATTTAATACGATCATTGCTGATTGGATCATGGACTCAGCTCCCTGCCCGCTCCCCATAACCCTTTACTCCCTTATCGCTCAAAAATCTGTCCATCTCCGCCTTAAATAAATTCAATGACCCAGCCTCCACAGCTCTCTGGGGCAGAGAATTCCACAGATTTACAACCCTCAGAGAGAAGAAATTCCTCCTCATCTCAGTTATAAATGGGTGGCCCCTTATTCTAAGACTATGTCCCCTAGTTTTAGTTTCCCCTGAGTGGAAATATCCTCTCTGCATCCACCTTGCCGAGCACCCTCATTATCTTATAAGTTTCAATAAGATCACCTCTCATTCTTCTGAACTCCACAATGTGTATAGATGAGATATCAGGGGAAATGTCTTCACCCAGAGGGTGGTGGGGTCTGGAACTCACTGCCTGAAAGGCTGGTGGAGGTAAAAACCCTCGCCACATTTTAAAAATTCTTGAAGTTGCACTTAAAGTGCCGTAAGCTACAGGGCTATGGAAAGTAGGATTCGGCTGGATAGCTGTTGGTTGGCCGGCGCGGACATGATGGGACGAAATGGACTCCATCCGTGCTGTAAACTTCTATGGTAATGTTTGAGTGACCAGGGGGAGGAGATTTGATGTTCACTCCAATTACCATAGTTACCGGTTATCCCAGCAGTGGTTTACTCTCTGGTTTACAGCTCAGCACCGCTTTCTCCTGGCTCTACATGCCGTCAATGGCTACATGCACGGCCATGCTTTGGAGAGTAAGGGGAGCAGCGAGGTCCAAAATCGATGAGCGTGCGTCAATTCAACATTGCAAGCTGATTGATATCACGCTTCTGGTAACTAAAATACTTGCGCTGAGCGCAGGCAGTGGCAGCGCTGTCGACATGCCCAATATGGCAGCTGTCGCGTTCCACGCCGGAACTGGGTGGAAGCAAGTCAGCCGCCATTGTTTCTACAAAACCGGCCGGCGCAAAGCGTCCAATTTCTGGGTCAGTAACAGCATCTAAAAGGGAATAAGATAAGTATGAGAACAGAAAGACTAGACCAGAACAGGAGAGGGCTGAGGAAATGGGATTAGAGGGAACAGCTCATTCTGTTGTACACAATGATAGAATTCTGGCACTTGCTGCAGCCTGTTAAATCTGATAACTTCATTTTCAAATGTCCACAGCTTTACCGTGCACTGATCCACTGATCGCTCCCAATCCACGCGGTGACAATACAAGGACGGCCGACAAAGGACACACAGAGGAACTTCAACTTGCTACCAATGCTGAATAATAGCCCGGCCGGCCCTCTGGGAATCACAGGGCAGGAACCCGGGCCTCTGGGAATCACAGGGAATGAACCCGGGCCCTCTGGGAATCACAGGGAACAAACCCAGGCCCTCTGGGAATCACAGGGAATGAACCCGGGCCCTCTGGGAATCACAGGGAACAAACCCGGGCCCCCTGGGAATCACAGGGCAGTAACCCGGGCCCTGTGGGAATCACAGGAAATGAACAAGGGCCCTCTGGGAATTACACGGCAGGAACCCGGGCCCTCTGGGAATCACAGGGCAGGAACCCGGGCCCCCTGGGAATCACAGGGAACGAACCCGGGCCCCCTGGGAATCACAGGGAACAAACTCGGGCCCCCTGGGAATCACAGGGAACAAACCCAGGCCCCCTGGGAATCACAGGGCAGGAACCCGGGCCCCCTGGGAATCACAGGGAACAAACCCAGGCCCTCTGGGAATCACAGGGAACGAACCCGGGCCCTTTGGGAATCACAGGGAACAAACCCGGGCCCCCTGGGAATCACAGGGCAGGAACCCGGGCCCCCTGGGAATCACAGGGCAGGAACCCGGGCCCTCTGGGAATCACAGGGAACGAACCCGGGCCCTCTGGGAATCACAGGGAACAAACCCAGGCCCTCTGGGAATCACAGGGAACGAACCCGGGCCCTCTGGGAATCACAGGGAACAAACCCGGGCCCCCTGGGAATCACAGGGCAGTAACCCGGGCCCCCTGGGAATCACAGGGAACGGATCCGGGCCCTCTGGGAATCACAGGGAACAAACTCGGGCCCTCTGGGAATCACAGGGCAGGAACCCGGGCCCCTGGGAATCACAGGGCAGGAACCCGGGCCCTCTGGGAATCACAGGGAACAAACTCGGGCCCTCTGGGAATCACAGGGCAGGAACCCGAGCCCCCTGGGAATCACAGGGAACAAACCCAGGCCCCCTGGGAATCACAGGGCAGGAACCCGGGCCCTCTGGGAATCACAGGGAACGAACCCAGGCCCTCTGGGAATCACAGGGAACAAACCCAGGCCCCCTGGGAATCACAGGGAACAAACCCGGGCCCTCTGGGAATCACAGGGAACAAACCCAGGCCCCCTGGGAATCACAGGGAACAAACCCGGGCCCTCTGGGAATCACAGGGAACAAACCCGGGCCCTCTGGGAATCACAGGGAACAAACCCGGGCCCCCTGGGAATCACACGGAACAAACCCGGGCCCTCTGGGAATCACAGGGAACAAACCCGGGCCCCCTGGGAATCACAGGGAACAAACCCGGGCCCTCTGGGAATCACAGGGAACAAACCCGGGCCCCCTGGGAATCACAGGGAACAAACCCGGGCCCCCTGGGAATCACAGGGCAGGAACCCGGGCCCTCTGGGAATCACAGGGAACAAACCCGGGCCCTCTGGGAATCACAGGGAACAAACCCGGGCCCTCTGGGAATTACAGGGCAGGAACCCGGGCCCCCTGGGAATCACAGGGAACAAACCCGGGCCCTCTGGGAATTACAGGGAACAAACCCGGGCCCTCTGGGAATTACAGGGCAGGAACCCGGGCCTCTGGGAATCACAGGGAACAAACCCGGGCCCTCTGGGAATCACAGGGAACGAACTCAGGCCCTCTGGGAATCACAGGGAACAAACCCGGGCCCTCTGGGAATCACAGGGAACAAACCCGGGCCCTCTGGGAATCACAGGGAACAAACCCGGGCCCTCTGGGAATCACAGGAAACGAACCCGGGCCCCCTGGGAATCACAGGGAACAAACCCGGGCCCCCTGGGAATCACAGGGAACAAACCCGGGCCCCCTGGGAATCACGGAACGAATCCACACCCTCTGGGAATCACAGGGAACAAAGCTTGGAACATTTTCAGACTGCTTCGAAGGAAATGGAGAGGGCTTTACAGGTCCTAAGCTGAACTGATGAACAGGTAGCCTCGTGCACAAAGGAATCTTTGTTAGGATATTAGTTTTGCCGGGAGAATACTATCAAAAGGCACTCACATTCTCCCAGTGACTGTACTGAATAATCAAACATGTTCCCAAATGATAGCCCGCCCCAAATTGTTAATGATTTGGGATTACAAGATTATTATCCTCACAAACTGTCACTAAATTACATGCGGGAGATTAGTTGGGATAAACTGAAGGTCAATAAACCAACTCAGCCGAAAGATATCCCTTGGCGTTTTCTCCGAAGAATCCTTTCGGCCAACTCAACAGCGAGGAATCCCGAATGGGCACTCGCTCAACAATTCGAAGGTGAGACTGATGATAATTTCAGTGGTTTCTTTGAATCGAAAGACACACAGATTTCTGGGATTAATCCTCTAGATATCATCACTGCCATTTTCCTCTGTGCGGACTGCTTCCTGCAGCAGGAGCTGATGCTGAAGATGTCTCTGTGCCAGTTTGCACTGCCTTTCCTGCAGCCAGACGGGATCAGTTATAACACAGATCAGCAGAGGGGTTCCACAGATGGGCCTGGTGCCACCCTTCTCCTCTGGGCCACGAGGTCTCTTGTTAAAACGTGGTGCCCAAAATCCTGTACAAGCTTTGTGCAGGAGACCATTGTGACTGCAGCCATGCCGACCGTTTCCTTCATCAGACTCGGAAGGTGCAGTATCTCCAAATCCAGAATCCTCAACCTTACCTTGAGCCAGACACAGCAGCAGCAGAATATCTTCCTGCACTCTGAGATGGAATATGGGAATGTGCCCCGTGGAATATCCGATGGACTAGCTGAGATCTGCTGGTATCTTCCTTCTGGGAAAAGCGATTTGGACATATTCCCGGAGGCTGCTGCCTTCATTAATCTCCGAGGCGATGCTGAAACTCACCAGAGAAACACTCGGTTTCTCGCGAAAGTCTCCGCTGCTCTCTTTATTTTCATTGATGTTATTGGTGAGAAGGAAAGAGAATTCCTCACTTCTCTCGCACAGTCACCAGCAAAATTCTTTCTCATAATAAACTCCCACAGCAAGCAGCAAAGGATAACCCCGGAGCAGACAATGAAATTGTTCAAAGATCTGAAGTTAAAACCTCAACAATGCATTGTTCGGACAAATATAAATGATGCAAAACTTGTGGGAAATCTTCGTTCCCAAATAAAACAAATAATTCCAATTGGAAAAGGAGAGCAGACCTTCCTGAACCAGGAGCAAATGGCTGATATTGCGAGGAAAAGTGGGATTCAGGTCGATGAACATCATCCGAAAATACAACAAGCCAAACAACTGGCCTCCGATATATTGAGAGGACTTAACCCTGGAGACATTCCTGGGTATAAACGGAGAGCATTACCCTTTCATGGTAAGCCCTGGCAAGACTGGTCTGAAGCTGAGAAAGAGAAGTCTCGCATGAAACGCCGTGGGAACAAGTCCACAGAGGAATATAAGCATGAGCTGGACCAAAAGAAGCAAGGAATCCGGGAAGCTCAGTTCAAGCAGCAAATGTCGGAAGAGCTGCAGCAGTTTATTAAAGTACTGACAACAACTGATGGGGTTGAGCGGGCCTTTGTCCTACAATGGCTGAAGCTGGATCTGGACAGGAAATCGATAGAAATTATGTCAACATTGCGTAGCAGTTATAAAAAGCTGTGCGAAGACTCAAAGCAGAAGGTGAGTGAGCTGAAAGCCTTGGATCAGAAGATGTCTGACAGTTCCCTCGGACTTGAGCATTTCATGCGGGAACTCGGCCAGGTTTATGAGGTTTCAGTGACACCAGGTAAGAGCAGATCAGAGAGCAAGGTAGATCCGAATGTACTGAGTTTACCAGGTGTTGCTGCTGAACTATTGCTGGATGGGTTCCCACTGGAGCTTATTGATGGAGATGTTTCCAATATTCCCGTTCAGTGGGTCACTGCCGTACTGAATGCTGTGGCCCAGAAGGTGGGAACTGCTTCCCGTGTCTTTGTGCTGACAGTGATTGGTGTCCAGAGCACAGGAAAGTCCACACTCCTAAATACAATGTTTGGGTTGCAGTTTGCTGTGAGTAGTGGCCGATGTACTCGAGGAGCCTTCATGCAGTTGATCAAAGTCACAGGGCCCCTGGTAGCAGAGCTGGGCTGTGATTTCATCCTGGTGATTGACACGGAGGGGCTGAAAGCGCCAGAACTCGCAACACTCACAGACAGTTACGAGCACGACAATGAGCTGGCGACATTCGTCATTGGATTAAGCAATTTAACTTTAGTAAATATAGGCATGGAGAATCCCACAGAGATGAAAGATGTTTTGCAGATTGTCGTTCATTCCTTAATCCGCATGAGGCAAACAGGGAAAGGGCCAAACTGCCAATTTGTCCACCAGAATGTTGGAGATGTGTGTGCGCATGATCAGAACCTGAGGGGTCGGCAAAAACTACTGGAACAGCTGGATAAGATGACAGAGGCTGCGGCTAAACTGGAGAAGTTAGACCGAGTAACGTTCTGTGATGTGATGGACTATGACCCTGATAAGAACAATTGGTACATCCCTGGTCTGTGGCACGGCACCCCTCCGATGGCTGCAGTGAGCACTGGCTACAGTGAACATGTCTTTGAACTGAAGAAGTGTCTCATTCAATGTTTAGTAAAACGCAGTCAATCTCAAAGAGCTTTAACAATTCCAGACTTTATCAAATGGATGTCTGGGCTTTGGGACCAGGTGAAAAATGAGAATTTCATTTTCAGCTTCCAAAATAGTTTGGTCGCTGAGGCTTACAACCAGCTCTCCATGAAGTACAAACACTGGGAATGGAAGATCCGCAATTTCGTATATACCTGGACCAATGAGAGTGAAAACAGAATAAATAATGCTAAAGGTGATCTCAACCAACTGCTCTCAATACTGGGCTTGGAGATCAGCACAAAGATTAACCAAAGGATGTCTGACACTCTCGATGAACTAAAAGCTCACTTTGAAAGTGGGGCTGATAACGCACAGCTGATGGAGAAATACAGGGAGCAATTCAAACTGAACATTTCCACTTTATGCGAAGACCTTCAAGGCTATTCAATACAGAAATGTAAGGACACTGTCAATAGACGTGTGGGATTACAGAGAGTGGATGATATTTGGAATGAATGTAGCAAGAAGATTGAAGAACAAGTCAAGGAGCTTTTACTGAAGTGTAAAGGAAAGCCGCAGGTGTTAAGTGATGGGGAAGTGAAGGATGCCTTTGAAAAGATGTGGTGCGATACACTCTCTCAACTGGACTACCAGCCCTGCACAGTGACAAACATTGACGTGGAGATTGAAAATCTTGTGAGAGAGAACACAAAAACACAAGGGAGAGTGATTACCGAAAGACTGAAAAGTAAATCTCTGTCTGAGCTAGGGACCCGCAGCTTTCAGATTGTAGAGAAACACATCGACGTGTCACTGATGACCAAGGTTAAGAGAATATCCAGATCTGTCCAACCATCAGATCTTCACCGAGCAGGAATAATATCAAAGTCACTGGAGACTAAATGCAGGCAGAACATCGATCACAATACAACAATGGACACGGATTATGATAGTAAATATTGTATTACATTTTTGAATTACATAGAGGAAAACATGAACAACATTTTAGATCCGAAGTTTACAATGAGTGAGATTTTCAGGGCGGAGTTTAAACTTCACATGTGCAGTTACGCTGCACCAAGATTCAAGGCCATGCAAACCAGATTTATCAACACACACGACCCACGGAGGAGGCTGCAAAACATGAAAGACAAATACTTTGATCTCTTCATGGATATTTATACAGAGCAGGATCAGAATCAGAGACAAGCGGAACGATTTGTGAAATCTTGATTCCTGCCAGCTCTCAGAGACGCCACGCTCAAGAATCTCGGCCTGAAAATCGTGGATGATATGAAAAGAAACGATCCTGAGGGAAAGTACAAACTCCACAATAACTTCACTGTGGCGATTCTGGTCCATTTAAAACAAAGGAACAGCTTTGAAGAATATTACAGATATATCAGTGACTTTGAGAATTTCGCCAACAACTGGCTCCACGATCAGGTCATTGCACACTGCAAAACACAACGTGAAGGAGAGATCACCTTTACACATCTAGCTAAAGAAATCCTCACAGAGATCACTGATCAGGCTAAAGCGGTTGTCAGAGATGCAGTGGCCCAGAATGTTTCTGGAAATGCTCAGAGCTTCCTTGATTTATTTGTTGAAAAGTTAAAGACAAGAATCGCGATGTCCAAAGATGAGATGAAACTCGTTCTATTCCCGACCGACAGCAATGCCAAGAAATTTGCAGAAGCCGTTCTATCGTCTATTGCAGAGGAAGAGAAGTTTCTCCCCAATGAGGTAACAGGTTGGGATGTTGAAGCAAAGATTAAAACGTTATCCGTCAAACCGAACAAGGAGCTGCTTAAAGGGTTAATCTGTTGCACAAAGAAATGTCCTTTCTGTGGAGTTTTCTGTGATTCAGAGACGCCTAAACACCAGCAGCATTTTAGTAACCAGCACAGACCCGAAGGACTCAACAGTTATCGATGGAATGATAGCAACCATCTTGTAATGGATATTTGCACAGCTTCAGTCGCGAGCAACTGTACATTCCAAAATAAAGACACAAATCAGAAGTACATACCCTACAAGGATTACCAAACAGTTAATGATTACTACAAATCCTGGATTATCCAACGGGAGCTCTCTGCAGAAGCAGCATCCTATTGGAAAAAGGTTTTCCACACTTTCAATCAGGAGTTTGCTGACAGATATGGGGCGAAACCTGCAAAGATTGGCACTGCTTGGAACATTGAATGGGATAAAGTGAGGGAAGATCTGAACAAAACATATCACACGAATATTCAGTCTCTGTAGGATCCCGTTAAATGACACCGCTCAGTTAGAGCGAGACAATGAAAACATCTCCACTCAATTAGAAATTACAGAATGTATGTGGAAACCAGGCTAAAATTTCACTCTAGTAACAATTCAAATAACAGACCTTAAATTAAAGATTAGGAGAAATGTTTTCACCTAAAGGATAATTGAGTTGAGGAATAAGATACTGGGGAAAGACAGTGAGGGGACATTAGAAATAGGGTCAGGAGACAGTCAGGTATGGTTCTGGAAAGTGATCAGGCAGATGGTGGGGGGATTGAGGGAGGTGGGTGAGGGGGGATTGAGGGACGGGGTGAGGGGGGGATTGAGGGAGGCGGTGAGGGGGGATTAAGGGACACGGTGAGGGGGGATTGAGGGACGGGGTGAGGGGGGGATTGAGGGACGGGGTGAGGTGGGGATTGAGGGACACGGTGAGGGGGGGATTGAGAGAGGCGGTGAGGGGGGATTAAGGGACACGGTGAGGGGGGATTGAGGGATGGGGTGAGGGGGGGATTGAGGGACGGGGTGAGGTGGGGATTGAGGGACACGGTGAGGGGGGATTGAGGGACGGGGTGAGGGGGGAATTGAGGGACGGGGTGAGGGGGGGATTGAGGGAGGCGGTGAGGGGGGATTAAGGGACACGGTGAGGGGGGATTGAGGGACGGGGTGAGGGGGGATTGAGGGACGGGGTGAGGGGGGATTGAGGGACAGGGTGAGGGGGGATTGAGGGACGGGGTGAGGGGGGATTGAGGGACGGGGTGAGGGGGGGATTGAGGGAGACGGTGAGGGGGGATTAAGGGACACGGTGAGGGGGGATTAAGGGACACGGTGAGGGGGGATTGAGGGACGGGGTGAGGAGGGATTGAGGGACGCGGTGAGGGGGGATTGAGGGACGGGGTGAGGGGGGGATTGAGGGACACGGTGAGGGGGGATTGAGGGATACGGTGAGGGGAGATTGAGGGATACGGTGAGGGGGGATTGAGGGAGGCGGTGAGGGGGGATTCAGGGAGGGGGTGAGGGGGGATTCAGGGAGGGGGTGAGGGGGGATTAAGGGACACGGTGAGGGGGGATTAAGGGACACGGTGAGGGGGGATTGAGGGATGGGGTGAGGGGGGATTGAGGGAGGCGGTGAGGGGGGATTGAGGGACACGGTGAGGGGGGGATTGAGGGACGGGGTGAGGGGGGGATTGAGGGAGGCGGTGAGGGGGGATTGAGGGACACGGTGAGGGGGATTTGAGGGAGACGGTGAGGGGGGGATTGAGGGAGGCGGTGAGGGGGGATTAAGGGACACGGTGAGGGGGGATTGAGGGACGGGGTGAGGGGGGATTGAGGGAGGCGGTGAGGGGAGATTGAGGGACACGGTGAGGGGGCATTGAGGGACGGGGTGAGGGGGGGATTGAGGGAGGCGGTGAAGGGGGATTAAGGGACATGGTGAGGGGGGATTGAGGGACACGGTGAGGGGGGGATTGAGGGACGGGGTGAGGGGGGATTGAGGGACACGGTGAGGGGGGATTGAGGGATGGGGTGAGGGGGGTTTGAGGGACATGGTGAGGGGGGATTGAGGGATACGGTGAGGGGGGATTGAGGGAGGCGGTGAGGGGGGATTGAGGGAGGGGGTGAGGGGTGATTGAGGGATACGGTGAGGGGGGATTGAGGGACGGGGCGAGGGGTGATTGAGGGACACGGTGAGGGGGGGATTGAGGGATACAGTGGGGAGGGATTGAGGGAGGCGGTGAGGGGTGATTGAGGGAGGGGGTGAGGGGGGATTGAGGGATACAGTGAGGGGGGGATTGAGGGATATGGTGAGGGGGGATTGAGGGAGGCGGTGAGGGGTGATTGAGGGATACGGTGAGGGGGGATTGAGGGACAGGGTGAGGGGGGGATTGAGGGAGGCGGTGAGGGGGGATTAAGGGACGGGGTGAGGGGGGATTGAGGGACACGGTGAGGGGGGATTGAGGGACGGGGTGAGGGGGGTTTGAGGGACATGGTGAGGGGGGATTGAGGGATACGGTGAGGGGGGATTGAGGGAGGCGGTGAGGGGGGATTGAGGGAGGGGGTGAGGGGTGATTGAGGGATACGGTGAGGGGGGATTGAGGGACGGGGCGAGGGGTGATTGAGGGACACGGCGAGGGGGGGATTGAGGGATACAGTGGGGGGGATTGAGGGAGGCGGTGAGGGGTGATTGAGGGAGGGGGTGAGGGGGGATTGAGGGATACAGTGAGGGGGGGATTGAGGGATATGGTGAGGGGGGATTGAGGGAGGCGGTGAGGGGTGATTGAGGGATACGGTGAGGGGGGATTGAGGGACGGGGTGAGGGGGGGATTGAGGGAGGCGGTGAGGGGGGATTAAGGGACACGGTGAGGGGGGGATTGAGGGACGGGGTGAGGGGGGATTGAGGGACGGGGTGAGGGGGGGATTGAGGGAGGCAGTGAGGGGGGATTGAGGGACACGGTGAGGGGGGATTGAGGGAGACGGTGAGGGGGGGATTGAGGGAGGCGGTGAGGGGGGATTAAGGGACACGGTGAGGGGGCATTGAGGGACGGGGTGAGGGGGGTTTGAGGGACATGGTGAGGGGGGATTGAGGGATACGGTGAGGGGGGATTGAGGGAGGCGGTGAGGGGGGATTGAGGGAGGGGGTGAGGGGGGATTGAGGGAGGCGGTGAGGGGGGATTGAGGGACACGGTGAGGGGGATTTGAGGGAGACGGTGAGGGGGGGATTGAGGGAGGCGGTGAGGGGGGATTAAGGGACACGGTGAGGGGGGATTGAGGGACGGGGTGAGGGGGGATTGAGGGAGGCGGTGAGGGGAGATTGAGGGACACGGTGAGGGGGCATTGAGGGACGGGGTGAGGGGGGGATTGAGGGAGGCGGTGAAGGGGGATTAAGGGACACGGTGAGGGGGGGATTGAGGGACGGGGTGAGGGGGGATTGAGGGACACGGTGAGGGGGGATTGAGGGACGGGGTGAGGGGGGTTTGAGGGACATGGTGAGGGGGGATTGAGGGATACGGTGAGGGGGGATTGAGGGAGGCGGTGAGGGGGGATTGAGGGAGGGGGTGAGGGGTGATTGAGGGATACGGTGAGGGGGGATTGAGGGACGGGGCGAGGGGTGATTGAGGGACACGGCGAGTGGGGGATTGAGGGATACAGTGGGGGGGATTGAGGGAGGCGGTGAGGGGTGATTGAGGGAGGGGGTGAGGGGGGATTGAGGGATACAGTGAGGGGGGGATTGAGGGATATGGTGAGGGGGGATTGAGGGAGGCGGTGAGGGGTGATTGAGGGATACGGTGAGGGGGGATTGAGGGACGGGGTGAGGGGGGGATTGAGGGAGGCGGTGAGGGGGGATTAAGGGACGGGGTGAGGGGGGATTGAGGGACACGGTGAGGGGGGATTGAGGGACGGGGTGAGGGGGGTTTGAGGGACATGGTGAGGGGGGATTGAGGGATACGGTGAGGGGGGATTGAGGGAGGCGGTGAGGGGGGATTGAGGGAGGGGGTGAGGGGTGATTGAGGGATACGGTGAGGGGGGATTGAGGGACGGGGCGAGGGGTGATTGAGGGACACGGCGAGGGGGGGATTGAGGGATACAGTGGGGGGGGATTGAGGGAGGCGGTGAGGGGTGATTGAGGGAGGGGGTGAGGGGGGATTGAGGGATACAGTGAGGGGGGGATTGAGGGATATGGTGAGGGGGGATTGAGGGAGGCGGTGAGGGGTGATTGAGGGATACGGTGAGGGGGGATTGAGGGACGGGGTGAGGGGGGGATTGAGGGAGGCGGTGAGGGGGGATTAAGGGACACGGTGAGGGGGGGATTGAGGGACGGGGTGAGGGGGGATTGAGGGACGGGGTGAGGGGGGATTGAGGGAGGCGGTGAGGGGGGATTGAGGGACACGGTGAGGGGGGATTGAGGGAGGCGGTGAGGGGGGGATTGAGGGAGGCGGTGAGGGGGGATTAAGGGACTCGGTGAGGGGGCATTGAGGGACGGGGTGAGGGGGGGATTGAGGGAGGCGGTGAAGGGGGATTGAGGGACGGAGTGAGGGGGGTTTGAGGGATACCATGAGGGGTGATTGAGGGATACGGTGAGGGGGGATTGAGGGATACGGTGAGGGGGGATTGAGGGAGGCGGTGAGGGGGGATTGAGGGAGGGGGTGAAGGAACAAGAACCCAGGAAGGAGAGGAGGCCATTTAGAAGCAGTTCTGGCACAGGAGTGGGCTCAATGCTGTTATTTGAGCTCTTTGTGCTGTTATTTTGAGGATTCGGTGCTTTGTGCCAGTTCCTCCTGTGAGCTCACTCACTCTGCCAGAGTTAAACGCTGATTTGGAGGGGGAGAAGGGAGACACCAGAGACAACACAACAAAGTAACGGGAGAAGTGTGGTTCACAGTGGGTTCAGCACTAATTGCTAGATACTCGATGTTTTGATCAAATGCTTTCTCAACACCAAACTTTTCAAGCTTTTCCCACAGGAGGTTGGATATATAAGTCCAGAGATGGTAATTGATTCAGGGTTAATTCATACCTTTTAAAAGGAATTCAATCAATATCTGATGTGATCTAACCAATCAATAATTTCTGTATTTCAAAATTGCTTAACTGAAATTACTGGATAATTCAATCTTTTGGTGTGAACATTATCAGTAGACTGTGGACCTGTGTGATTCACATGGAGATTAGGAGGAGAGTGTAGAGATCTTGGGTGAGAGAGGAACCATGATTGAACTGGTCTTGCAAGAGCCATGAAAGGAATGGCCTTGATGGGCCAAGTGGCCTTTTGTGTTTCTAACTAGTGACAAGGACATCGTCACAATGGTGCAAAAAACTGTTCCTTTCATTCTGCAAATCAATAAACAATTAGATCATAAGAAACCATTTGCTGGGGAATAGAAATTCATCCCATCAAAATACTCCTTCCACAGAAACTGTAGTCTACAAACCCACGGACTCTGTCCGATTAATCTCCTGAAGGAAGTTCTGCAGAAACACACTCTGATCCAGAGGTCACCGACTAAAGCCCCAGAGTACCTGTCCATCCTCACATCTCCATTATCCAAGCATGACCTTCTGCCTCTGTTCAAGGAATCATTGGGCTCTGTTGATCATCTTCATGTAGAAGAAGATGTAACAGAACCTACATAGGGCTAACTGATGAGCAAGGGATCTGAACCAGGCAAGAACACGCGGGCTGATTCCCCAATCCGGCACTCCTGATGTGGGGCAGCACTCACAGGGAACACTGGTTGGGAAATTGCAAGGCCACATGCCTAGACAGCCCACCCATCGATATAAATGATGGACGAGCACACCCTGCAAGTGCCATTCTGTGTGGTGAGTGCTCAATTGGGGATCCAGCCTTAATTTGTCTCCACCGCTAATTACCCCTTGGAACAGCTCTGTAAATAACACGTAACTTTTAATTAAACAAATATCCCATATAGGGAAAATATATTAACCATTCAGCTGAACAGATACAGGTGCATGTGTGTTGTTAATGGAACCCCAATTTAGATCAGAAATTATTGATTGGTTAGATTGCTTGGAGTAAAACACAAGTTTTGATAAGTTAAGCTTTCTAGGTTAGTTCAGTTCATCGGTTCATGTTTAGTTGTAGCAGAACAAAATAATGCAACAGTATAATGGAGGTAAATGTTAGTAAGTATAAGAAATGTTGATGTGTCAGTGTAAGTCGGTGCAAAGTGTTAACTGGAATCCAGGGAAAGAGGAAGAAAGAAGCGTGCTGAAGTCTGAGTCAGTGCACTGTACCGAGAGACGCAACCACTTACTGTTAGTTGGTCGGTTTGAATGTCTTTACACCAACATTAGAAAATGATTTAAAGCTGAAGATACAATTGATTCCAGTTACCTTGTTGTAGAAACTAAAGGCACACACTCCTGGAAATCAGTGTTTACTGTTATTGTATGTTAGGCTGAGCCCAGCTGTCACGGTGGTGCTGTAATTCTGAACTGCAGTTACATTTCAATGATATTAAACTGATATATTGGACTATCACTGTATGTGTAGATGTAATGGAATAAAGTAGACTTTAGCCGTACCATGAATTGTGTCCTGTCTAGTCCTTCATATCACTGACCTGAGCTAAGAATCACCAGTGCCACACTATACTTACAATGGATGGGCTGCAGCTAATTCTTATTCATTGAACCAGTTTATGCAAATGTTGGTCACCATCACAAACCCCTAAAATCTATTAAAAAATTTAAATTAAGTCATGGGATGTGGGCGTTGCTGAGAAGGCCCACATTTATTGCCCCCCCAACTGCCCATGAGAAGGTGGTGGTGAGCCGCCTTCTTGAACCGCTGCAGTCTGTGTGGTGAAGGTGCTCCCACAGTGCTGTTAGGGAGGGAGTTCCAGGATTTTGCTCCAGCGACAATGAAGGAACGGCCGATATATTTCCAAGTCAGGATGGTGTGTGACTTGGAGGGGAACTTGGAGCTGATGGTGTTCCCACGCGCCTGCTGCCATTGTCCTTCGAGGTGGTAGAGGTCACAGGTTTGGTGCTGCTGAAGAAACCTTGGCGAGTTTTTACAGTGCATCCTGTAAATAGTACACACTGCTGCCACAGTGTGCCACTGGTGGAGGAGGTGGATGTTTAAGCCAATGAATGGGGTGCTGATTGAGCAGATTGCTGTGTCCTGGATGATGTCGAACTTCTAGAGTGTTGTAGCTGCATTCACCCAGGCAAGTGAAGAGTATTCCTTCACTCTCCTGACTTGTGGCTTGTAGGTGGTGGAAAGGCTTGAGAGTCAGGAGAGGAGCCACTCACAGCAACATAGGATCAGGAGGAGGGCATTGAACCCCTCGTGCCTGTTCCATCATTCAATTAGATCATGGCTGATCTGCAACCTAGCTCATTTCATAGAAACATAGAAATTTACATCATGGAAAGCGGCCATTTCGGCCCATCGTGTCCATGCCAGCTGACCAAGAGCTATCCAGCCTAATCCCACTTTCCAGCTCTTGGTCCTTAGCCCTGTAGGACACAGCATTTTAAGCACAGCACATTCAAGTTTTTTTTTAAATGCAGAGAGGCTTTCTACAACCCTTTCAGGCAGTGAGTTCCAGACCCCCACCAACCTCTGGGTGAAGACATTTCCCCTGATATCTCCTCTAAACCTCCCCCCCATTTACTTTAAATGTATGCATCCTGGTCCTTCCTATCAACTCTATCCAGGCCCCTCATAATTTTATACACCTCAATCAGGTCTCCCCTCAGCCTCCTCTGTTCCAAAGAAAACAGACCCAGCATCTCCAATCTTTCCTCATAACCAAAATTCTCCCATCCAGGCAACATTGCAAATCTCCTCTGTACCCTTTCCAGTGCAATCACATCTTTCCTGTAATGTGGTGACCAGAACTGCACGCAGTACTCCAGCTGTGGCCTAACCAGTGTTTTATACAGTTCAAGCATAACCTCCTTGCTCTCGTGTTCCATATGCCTCAACTAATAAAAGCAAATATTCCATTTGCCTTCTTAACCACCATAGCTACCTGGCCTGCTATATTCAGGGATCTGTGGACTTGCACTCAAAGGTCCCATTGTTCCTCTACACTTTTCAGTGTCGTACCATTTAATGTGTATTCCCTTGCCTTGTTAGACCTCCCCAAATGCATTACCTCACACTTATCCGTTTGAATTCCATTTGACACTGTTCGGCCCACCTGACCAGTCCATTGATATTTTCCTTCAGCTTTCTTCTTCATTATCAACCACACAGCCTATTTTAGTGTCATCTGCAAACTTCTTAATCATACCCCCTACATTCAAGTCCAAGTCATTTATATATACACACCACAAAAATCAAGGGGCCTAGCACAGCCCTGCAGAACCCCACAGGAAACATCCATCAACCATTACCCTTTGCTTCCTGCCTCTGAGCCAATTTTAAATGCAATTTGCCACTTTGCCCTGGATCCCATGGGCTTTTACTTTCATCTGCCATGTGGGATCTTCTCAAAAGCATTTCTAAAATCCATATCCACTACATCATGGGGGTTACTTGTGCATGAAACACAGAAGGATAGTATGTGGGTACAGCAAGTGATCAGGAAGGCCAATGGAATCTTGGCCTTTATTGCAAAGGGGATGGAGTATAAAAGCAGGGAAGTCTTGCTACAGTTATACAGGGTATTGGTGAGGCCACACCTGGAATACTGCGTGCAGTTTTGGTTTTCATATTTACGAAAGGATATACTTGCTTTGGAGGCAGTTCAGAGAAAGTTCACTCGGTTGATTCCAGGGATGGGGTGAGGGGGTTGACTTATGAGGAAAGGTTGAGGAGGTTGGGCCTCTACCTATTGGAATTCAGAAGAATGAGAGGTGATCTTATCAAAACGTATAAGATTATGAGGGGGCTTGACAAGGTGGATGCAGAGAGGATGCTTCCACTAATAGGAGAGACTAGAACTAGGGGGCATGATCTTAATTTAAAACTGAGATGGAGGAATTTGTTCTCAGAGGTCACTGCACTATTCCAGGTTATTCATTAGACCTTTGTTTAAAGGCTTCCACTGCACTGGTTTAAAACAGAACCAAACAATAACAGCAGCACATTATTCACATTTGCTCAGCTGATGTTTGAAAACCAAGTGGGAGGAGAGGCAGCAGCGATGTGACCCTGTTAGCTGCTGAAAGCAACGGGAGACTCAGGATTATAGAATCACATTATTATAGAATGTGCAGCAGAGAAACAGACCATTCGGCCCCTCTGGTCAATGTTCCACACAAGCCTCCTCCCACTATATCCTATGCTTTTCACCCTGGTGCTGATAGAGCATCCCCTCCAGTGCATGTGTTATTGGTCTCGAGCACTCCTTGTGGTGCTGAGCACAATAATCACATTATGGGGGTTCATGGGGCAGCTGCCCAGGTTCCACAAACAATTGATTTAACTTTAAGGGTTGGTAGTGGAGGTCACGATGCAAACTCCCAGTTCTACAGATAGTGCTGTTGGAGCATTTATATCCCCCTAAACAGGCAGCCAAGCCCAAAGTCTAATGCCTCATTCAAAGGACAGCAATGCAACATTCCCTCAGTACTGGAGTGTGTACATTATCCACTGAAATCCTGGAGTGAGGTTTGAACTTGCAACCAGACAAGAGTCTCCCTCTCACACACACAACAAATTGGGGATTTATAGAATTCACAATACAGAGACAGATCTAAGCAGGAACAAGGAAAAAGCCATTTGGCCCCTCACTCCCACTCCAGCTGTAGGCCTGGAACATTATGCCCCAACACCTTCAACTGGTTTAACAGACTGAGCAAGAGGCCAGAAAGGCTTTCCTTCAATCCCCAAACCTAAATTGAGCAAAGAATCCCAATCCCAATCCCAATCCCAATCCCAATCCCAATCCCAATCCCAATCCCAATCTGTTTCCCCTCCTATTTCACCTTCCCTATAACAGCCAATCCTGGACCCAGCATTTAGAGAGCACCCTGTCAACACAGCAAGCCCATCTGTGTCCAATAATAACCAGCCCCCAACCCACACCCCTTTTATACAGCTGCCAATCAGCTCATTGGCCAATCAGCTCATTGGCCAATCAATGAGGTGGAGATTTAAAGTAATGTGGTCCTCAATAAATGGGATCGACACACACAAGACAATTTAAAGAGATAAATACATAAAAAGGTAAAGTAGAGACTGTGGCTCAGAGATTGGGAGGATAAGTAATGTTTTATAACTGTTTATAAGTTTATGATCTATATTCTATTAATATTACAGGAACACAGCAACTCCTGATAGCCCCGTACCATTTTAACATTGAGTATTGTAAATGACAGTGTGTGAGATGAAATGTTGAACAATTGCAGTGCAGGGATTACAGAATTCTCCGGGGATGCTGCATTGAAAGGGTTAAAGACGTCTTGACATGAGGATACGTCAGCTTTTGATACCACACCTGCTCAAATACTACATGCAGCCATTTGATCTTGTTACTGCCTCAACAACAACAACTTGTCTATTTATACAGCATCTTCAATGTAGAGAAACATCCCAAGGAGCTTCACAGAGGTGCGAGGGATAACATACATCGAGCCAAAGAAGGCGATATTAGGAGGGGGTGACCACAAGCTTGGTCAAAGACCTCGGTCTAAGGAGGGCCTCAAAGGAGGAAAAGGTGGCCGAGGGTTTAGGGAGGGATATTTGAAGGACCTCGATGGTTGAAGGTATGGCTGCCATCGGTGTGGCAAAGAGAGGAGGCGATGCACAAGATGCCAGAGTAAGAGGAACATAGAGATTCAGTGATAGGGAGGGGCGAGGCCATGGGGGAATTTAAATATGAAGGTGAGAATATTGTTGAGACATTGTGGGACTGGCAGGCAATATAGGTCAGTGAGGACACGAGCGATGGGCGAGCAGGACTGGTGTAGGATAGGGAGGTGTGCAGCAGAGTTTTAGATAAACTGAGTTTATGGAGGCCAAAGGGTGGGAGACCATCCAGGAGAATATTGGTGTAATCCAGTGTGGAGGTGACAGAGCCAGAGATAAACAAGATTTGTACAGGTTTCACCATGGAGCAGAGATGGATGGGAAACACTGAGGTACAGTGGTGTAGTGGTTATATTACTGGACCAGTAATCCACAGAACCTGAGTTAAAACCCACCAGGGCAGTTTGAGCATTTGAACTCAGTGTAAAAACCTGGAAATAAAAGTGACCATGAAGCTGTGGGATTGCTGCAAATAATCAACTCCTGCCCTTTAGGGAAGGGAACCTGCTATCCTGACCCCGTCTGGCCTATACGTGACTCCAGTCTCACACCAATGTGTTTGCTTCTTTACTGGCTTGTGAATTGGCCCAGTGAGCCCCTGACTTGTATAAAGCCACTGCGAAGGACTGCAGTGGTTGGAGAAGGCCCACCTCCAGCTTCTCAGGGCGACTAGGCTGGGCAATAAATGTCAGCCTTGCTCGTGAGCTCATATCCTGAGAACGAAAGGACTGAGGTCAAACATTCTCAATCAGTTTCTCTGCCCACTGCCCCACTCTGTCTGTATCACCCACAGTCATTCAGCTGTTGCTGGCCTGTCAAGGGAAGCGTTAATCACCTGACTGTCGGCCGTGGCTCAGTGAGTAGCACACTCACCTCTGAGTCAGAAGGGTGTGGGTTCAAGTCCCACTCCAGAGACGTGAGCACAGAAATCTAGGCTGACACAGCAGTGCAGTACTGAGGGAGTGCCGCACTGTCGGAGGGGCAGTACTGAGGGAGTGTTGGAGGGGCAGTACTGAGGGAGTGCCGCACTGTCGGAGGGGCAGTACTGAGGGAGTGCCGCACTGTCGGAGGGGCAGTACTGAGGGAGCGCCGCACTGTCAGAGGGGCAGTACTGAGGGAGTGCCGCACTGTCAGAGGGGCAGTACTGAGCGAGCGCCGCACTGTCGGAGGGGTAGTACTGAGGGAGTTCTGCACTGTCGGAGGGGCAGTACTGAGGGAGCGCCGCACTGTCGGAGGGGCAGTACCGAGGGAGCGCCGCACTGTCGGAGGGGCAGTACTGAAGGAGCGCCGCACTGTCGGAGGGGCAGTACTGAGGGAGCGCCGCACTGTCAGAGGGGTAGTACTGAGAGAGTTCTGCACTGTCGGAGGGACAGCACTGAGGGAGCGCCGCACTGTCGGAGGGGCAGTACTGAGGGAGCGCCGCACTGTCGGAGGGGCAGTACTGAGGGAGCGCCGCACTGTCGGAGGGGCAGTACTGAGGGAGTTCTGCACTGTCGGAGGGGCAGTACTGAGGGAGTGCTGCACTGTCGGAGGGGCAGTACTGAGCGAGCGCCGCACTGTCGGAGGGGTAGTACTGAGGGAGTTCTGCACTGTCGGAGGGGCAGGAGTGAGGGAGCGCCGCACTGTCGGAGGGACAGTACTGAGGGAGTGCTGTACTGTCGGAGGGGCAGTACTGAGGGAGCGCCGCACTGTCGGAGGGGCAGTACCGAGGGAGCGCCGCACTGTCGGAGGGGCAGTACTGAGGGAGCGCCGCACTGTCGGAGGGGCAGTACCGAGGGAGCGCTGCACTGTCGGAGGGGCAGTACTGAGGGAGCGCCGCACTGTCGGAGAGGTAGTACTGAGGGAGTTCTGCACTGTCGGAGGGGCAGTACTGAGGGAGCGCCGCACTGTCGGAGGGGCAGTACCGAGGGAGCGCCGCACTGTCGGAGGGGCAGTACTGAGGGAGTGCTGCACTGTCGGAGGGGCAGTACTGAGCGAGCGCCGCACTGTCGGAGGGGTAGTACTGAGGGAGTTCTGCACTGTCGGAGGGGCAGGAGTGAGGGAGTGCCGCACTGTCGGAGGGACAGTACTGAGGGAGTGCTGTACTGTCGGAGGGGCAGTACTGAGGGAGCGCCGCACTGTCGGAGGGGCAGTACCGAGGGAGCGCCGAACTGTCGGAGTGGCAGTACTGAGGGAGCGCCGCACTGTCGCAGGGGTAGTACTGAGGGAGTTCTGCACTGTCGGAGGGGCAGTACTAAGGGAGCGCCGCACTGTCGGAGGGGCAGTACCGAGGGAGCGCCGCACTGTCGGAGGGGCAGTACTAAGGGAGCGCCGCACTGTCGGAGGGGCAGTACCGAGGGAGCGCCGCACTGTCGGAGGGGCAGTACTGAGGGAGCGCCGCACTGTTGGAGGGGCAGTACTGAGGGAGTGCTGCACTGTCGGAGGGGCAGTACCGAGGGAGCGCCGCACTGTCGGAGGGGCAGTACTGAGGGAGTGCTGCACTGTCGGAGGGGCAGTACTGAGGGAGCGCCGCACTGTTGGAGGGGCAGTACTGAGGGAGCGCCGCACTGTCAGAGGGGTAGTACTGAGGGAGCTCTGCACTGTTGGAGGGACAGCACTGAGGGAGCGCAGCACTGTCGGAGGGGCAGTACTGAGGGAGCGCCGCACTGTCGGAGGGGCAGTACTGAGGGAGCGCCGCACTGTCAGAGGGGTAGTACTGAGGGAGTTCTGCACTGTTGGAGGGACAGCACTGAGGGAGCGCCGCACTGTCGGAGGGGCAGTACTGAGGGAGCGCCGCACTGTCGGAGGGGCAGTACTGAGGGAGCGCCGCAATGTCGGAGGGGCAGTACTGAGGGAGCGCCGCAATGTCGCAGGGGCAGTACTGAGGGAGCGCCGCACTGTCGAGGGGCAGTACTGAGGGAGCGCCGCACTGTCGGAGGGGCAGTACTGAGGGAGCGCCGCACTGTCGGAGAGGCAGTACTGTTCTCTCGTATTACCATCCCCCTGACCAATGGAAACAATGGGGTATAAATTGTGGGACCATGTGGGACCTTATCAAAAGCCTTGCTAAAGTCCATAATCCCTTGGGAGCACAGGTATTTAAGGAGGCTGCACAGGTTGGAGGCGCACTCTGGAGACCTGCAATAAAAGACTAAGGTCACACTTTACTTTGAGCTCACAGTGTTCAGTCTGACTCTTTCTCCAGACACAACAACTGGCGACGTGATACAGAGAGCAATGGGCATCCTGGAGAAACTTTCAGAGGGAGATGATTGGGAAACCTTTGTGGAGCGACTCGACCAATACTTTGTGACCAATGAGCTAGATGGGGAAGAGAGCGCTGCCAAACGTAGAGCCATCCTCCTCACCGTCTGTGGGGCACCAACGTATGGCCTCATGAAGAACCTGCTCACTCCAGCAAAACCCACGGAGAAATCGTACGATGATTTGTGCACACTGGTCCGAGAGCATTTGAACCCAAAGGAAAGCGTTCTGATGGCGAGGTACCGGTTCTACACCTACAAAAAGTCTGAAGGCCAGGAAGTGGTGAGTTATGTCGCTGAGCTAAGACGCCTTGCAGGACATTGCGAATTTGAAGGACATTTGGAGCACATGCTCAAAGACATTTTTGTACTTGGCATTGACCACAAAACAATATTTCGCAAAATTTTGACTGTAGAGACCCCAACCTTGAGTAAGGCCAAAGTGATAGCCCAGGCGTTCATTGCCACCAGTGACAATACGAAGCAAATCTCTCAGCACACAAGTGCTGCTACAAGTACTGTGAACAAAGTGATGTTGTTTTCGAATCGTAACGTACAGGGCAGGTCACACATACTTGCAGCTGCACGTCTGCAGATGTCTCAGAGTCCACCATCAAGGGTGATGAATGCAAAGCCATTAACACCTTGTTGGCGCTGCGGGGATGATCATCGTTTCCATTCATGCCGATTCAAAGAGTACGTTTGCAAGGGTTGTGGAACAATGGGACACTTCCAACGAGTGTGCAGCTGAGCTGCGAACCTGTTAAACCTGCAAACCACCACGTTGCAGAGGAGGACAGATCCACGGAGGATCACGACGAACCAGAGCCTCAGACCGAGGAGGCAGAGGTACATGGGGTGCACACATTCACCATGAATTGTCCCCCGATAATGCTGAATGTTGAAGTAAATGGACTCCCGGTGTCAATGGAGCTGGACACGAGCACGAGCCAGTCCATCATGGGCAAAAAGACTTTCGAAAGGTTGTGGTGCAACAAGGCCTCAAGGCCAGTCTTAACTCCAGTTCGCATGAGACTAAGAACTTACGCTAAAGAACTGATTCTTGTAAGCGGCAGTGCTACCGTAAAGGTCTCCTTATGATGGAGCAGTGCACAAGCTACCACTCTGGGTGGTACCGGGCGATGGTCCCACGCTGCTCAGCAGGAGCTGGCTGGGAAAGATACACTGGAACTGGGATGACGTCCGAGCGCTATCGCCTGCTGATGACACTTCGTGTGCCCAGGTCTTAAACAAATTTCCTTCGCTGTCGAACCAGGCATCGGGAAATTCCAAGGAGCAGAAGTGCAGATCCACCTAATTCCGGGGGCGCGACCCATCCATCACAAGGCGAGACCAGTACCGTACATGATGAGAGAAAGGGTAGAGATCGAGCTCGGCCGGCTACAAAGAGAGCGCATCATTTCACCGATCGACTTCAGCGAGTGGGCCAGTCCTATTGTCCCAGTCCTCAAGGGAGACGGCACCGTCAGAATCTGTGGTGATTACAAAGTAACTATCAATCGTTTCTCCCTGCAGGACCAATACCCACTACCAAAAGCCGACGATCTCTTTGCAACGCTGGCAGGAGGAAAGACGTTCATGAAGCTGGATCTGACTTCAACCTACATGACGCAGGAACCGGAGGAATCATCGAAGTCCCTCACCTGCATCAACACGCACAAAGGTCTTTTTGTTTATAACAGATGCCCGTTTGGAATCCGATCAGCGGCGACGATATTCCAGGGAAACATGGAAAGTTTACTGAAGTCGGTCCCGCACATCATGATGTTCCAGGATGACATCTTGGTCACGGGTCGGAACACAGTCGAGCACCTGCAGAACTGGGAGGAGGTTCTTAGTCGACTCAACCACGTGTGACTCAGGTTAAAACACTTGAAGTGCATTTTCCTGGCGCCTGAAGTGGAGTTCCTGGGAAGGAGGATTGCAGCGGACGGCATCAGGCCCACTAATGCGAAGACAGAGGCAATCGAGAACACATCGAGGCCACAGAACATGACGGAGCTGCGGTCGTTCCTGGGACTCTTGAGCTGCTTTGGAAACTTCTTACTGGGTCTTCGTACTCTGCTAGAAACATAGAAACAAAGAAACCTAGAAACATAGAAAATAGATGCAGGAGTAGGCCATCTGGCCCTTCAAGCCTGCACCGCCATTCAATAAGATCATGGCTGATCATTCCATCAGTACCCCGTTCCTGCTTTCTCTCCATACCCCTTGATCCCTTTAGCCGCAAGGGCCATATCTAACTCCCTCTTGAATATATCCAATGAACTGGCATCAACAACTCTCTGCGGTAGGGAATTCCACAGGTTAACAACTCTGAGTGAAGAAGTTTCTCCTCATCTCAGTTCTAAATTGCTTACCCCTTATTCTAAGACTAGGTCCCCTGGTTCTGGACTTCCCCAACATCGGGAACATTCTTCCTGCATCTAACCTGTCCAGGCCCATCAGAATTTTACATGTTTCTATGAGATCCCCTCTCATCCTTCTAAACTCCAATGTATAAAGGCCCAGTCAATTCAGTCTCTCCTCATATGTCATTCCTGCCATCCCTGGAATCAGTCTGGTGAACCTCCGCTGCACTCCCTCAATAGCAAGAACGTCCTCCCTCAGATTAGGAGACCAAAACTGAACACAATATTCCAGGTGAGGCCTCACCAAGGCCTTGTACAACTGATCTTTAAAGGTTTGCCATTGCTTATCCACCGTCAACCCTTTACGTATCCTCTGCCAGTCTAATCTCGCCAATTCGCGCCTCATACCATCAAAGTTACCTTTCCTTAAGTTCAGGACCCTAGTTTCTGAATTAACTGTATCACTCTCCATCTTAATAAAGAATTCTACCATATTATGGTCACTCTTTCCCAAGGGAGGCACTCTGGAGACCTGCAATAAATGACTAAGGTCAGACATTACTTTGAGCTCACATTGTTCAGTCTGACTCTTTCTGCATACACTACAGTTACCTCTGGACTCATCCCACAGATCTATCCTGGATCCCATCCTCTTTCTCCTCTGCATGCTGCCCTTCGACGACATCATCAGAAAACATAATGTAAGTTCCACATGCAAGCTGGTGACACTCAGCCCCAGCTCTCCACCACCTCTCTCCACCCCTCCACTCTCTCTAATATGGCAGATTCTTTGTCTGACATTCAATACTGAATGAACAGAGTTTTACTCCAATTAATTAATAGGCCTGAAATCCCAGCCTCCCCAGGTCGGTACTGAGTGTGTACGGAGTGTGTACGGAGTGTGTACAGAGTGTGTACAGAGTGTGTACGGGGTGTGTACGGGGTGTGTTCTGGGTGTGTACGGGGTGTGTACGGAGTGTGTACGGAGTGTGTACAGGGTGTGTACGGGGTGTGTACGGGGTGTGTACGGAGTGTGTACGGAGTGTGTACGGAGTGTGTTCGGGGTGTGTACGGAGTGTGTACGGAGTGTGTACGGAGTGTGTACGGGGTGTGTTCTGGGTGTGTGCGGGGTGTGTACTGAGTGTGTACGGGGTGTGTACGGGGTGTGTACGGGGTGTGTACGGGGTGTGTACGGGGTGTGTACTGAGTGTGTACGGAGTGTGTACTGAGTGTATACGGGGTGTGTACTGAGTGTGTACGGGGTGTGTACGGGGTGTGTACGGGGTGTGTACGGGGTGTGTACTGAGTGTGTACGGGGTGTGTACTGAGTGTGTACGGGGTGTGTACAGGGTGTGTACAGGGTGTGTACAGGGTGTGTACAGGGTGTGTACTGGGTGTGTACGGAGTTTGTATGGACCCGGGGAGGCATCACAAAAGCCGGTTTTCGGGACACAATGCACATGCGCTGAAAACCGGCTTTTCCAATCTGTCTCGTTCTGCCTGACAGATCCAACTCATCTCAGGAGCCAGGACATTGACATGGGCACGATTGCGGTCTTTGCCCACCTCTTGCCCAGTGACTGTCCTTAAAACTCTTGTGACTGGGAAAAGCAGGCACATCGCCTACTTTTACCAGCATAAGAGTTTTAAAACATATAAAAAACATATAAAAATAACATTTAAAAACACATTTTTACGTTAAAAACCCTGCCACTAAGGCAGGTTTATTTGAAAGAATTTAGTCACAAAGCCAATGACTTTCATTCCCCATTCCCCAGCCACCAACCCCACGCCTCTTTCTGGCCACTGCCTGAGGCAGAACCAGACCGTTCGCAACCATTTGACCCCAAGACGGGTTTCCGACCCAACCACATATCCGTACATCACCAAAACTGTCTACTGCCACCTCCTTAACATAATCTGTCTCCACCCTTGCCTCAGTATATCTGAAAACTTCATCCGTGCCTTTGTTACCTCTAGACTTGACTATTCCAACACACTCCTGGAGGACCACCCATCTTCCACCCTCCGTAAACTTGAGATGGTCAAAAACTGTGCTGCTCATACCCCAACTGGCACAAAGTCCCGTTCACCCATCACCCCCTGTGCTCGATGACCCATGACCTAACTCACACCAAGTCTCGTTCACCCTTCACCCCCTGTGCTCGATGACCCATGGCCTAACTCACACCAAGTCCCGTTCACCCTTCACCCCTGTGCTCGATGACCCATGGCCTAACTCACACCAAGTCCCGTTCACCCTTCACCCCTGTGCTCGATGACCCATGACCTAACTCACACCAAGTCTCGTTCACCCTTCACCCCCTGTGCTCGATGACCCATGACCTAACTCACACCAAGTCTCGTTCACCCTTCACCCCCTGTGCTCGATGACCCATGACCTAACTCACACCAAGTCTCGTTCACCCTTCACCCCTGTGCTCGATGACCCATGGCCTAACTCACACCAAGTCCCGTTCACCCATCACCCGCCGTGCTCGATGACCCATGACCTAACTCACACCAAGTCTCGTTCACCCTTCACCCCCTGGGCTCGATGACCCATGACCTAACTCACACCAAGTCCCGTTCACCCATCACCCCCAGTGCTCGATGACCCATGACCTAACTCACACCAAGTCTCGTTCACCCATCACCCCAGTGCTCGATGACCCATGACCTAACTCACACCAAGTCCCGTTCACCCATCACCCCCAGTACATGATGACCCATGACCTAACTCACACCAAGTCCTGCTCACCCATCACCCCCAGTGCTTGATGACCCATGACTTAACTCACACCAAGTCTCGTTCACCCTTCACCCCCAGTGCTCAATGACCCATGACCTAACTCGCACCAAGTCCCGTTCACCCATCACCCCCAGTACTCGATGACCCATGACTTAACTCGCACCAAGTCCCGTTCACCCATCACCCTAGTGCTCGATGACCCATGACCTAACTCGCACCAAGTCTCGTTCACCCATCACCCCCTGTGCTTGATGACCTACATTTTAAAATTCTCATCCATTGCCTTGCCCTATCCTATCACAGTTACCTCCTCCAGCCCTACAACCCTCCGAGATGTCTGCGCTCCTCCAATTCTGGCCTCTTGAGCATCCCTGATTTTAATCGCTCCACCATCGGTGGCCGTGCCATTTGCTGCCTCAGAAACGCTGGAAATCCCTCTCTAAACCTCTCTGCCTCTCTACCTGTCTTTCATCCTTTCAGTCACTCCTTAAACCTACCTCTTTCACCAAGTTTTTGGCCATCTGCCATAGTATCTCTTTACGATGCTGGTTTGGTGTCAAATTTTGTCTGATAACGCTCCTGTGAACTGTCCTGAAACATTTTACTACATTAAAGTTGCTATATAAATATAAGTTGTTGTTGTTGAGACATTCTGAGGGGTCAGGATTTGAGCCGCTCCTTGCAGAATACCTAGCCTCTATCCTGCTCTTGTAGCTATGATGTCAATATGGCTGCCCTCGGTAAGCTTCTGCTCAATGCTGAGTGCCAGGATGTTGATCTTGGGGATGTGATGCTGTTCAAGGATAAGGAGGATCTGATTGGGCCTTTTCCTATTGGAGATGGTCATTGTGTGACATGGTGTGACTGTTACCTGCTACTTGTCAGCCCAAGCCTGGACCTTACCCGTCTCAAACCACTTCACAAGTTAATTATTTGTGAAATATAGGGACTGTTGGTGTGTCGGTCAGTGAGGATGCCATTTTGTGTTATAGAAAGAAAGACTTGCATTTATATAACGCCTTTCACGACCACCGCATGTCTCAAATCACTTTACAGTCAATCAAGTACTTTGGGGGTGTAGTCACTGTTGAAATGTGGGAAACACAGCAGCCAACTTGTGCACGGCAAGCTCCCACAAACAGCAATGTGATAATGACCAGATAATCTGTTTTTATTATGTTGATTGAAGGATAAATATTGGCCAGTACACTGGGGATAACTCCACTGCTCTTCTTCGAAATAGTGCCATGGGATCTTTTACGTCCACTTGAGAGGGCAGACGGGCCTCGGTTTAATGTCTCATCCAAAACACAGCACCTGCGACAGTGTAGCACTCCCTCAGCACTGCACTGGAGTGTCAGCCTAGATTGACATGCTCATGTCCCTGGAGTGGGACTTGAACCCACAACCTTCTGACTCAGAGGCGAGAGTGTTACCCACTGAGCCACGGCTGACAACTCAATGTAAGTCAGTTATCAGTGTAAAGAATAGCCATTATATTTTGGGGGTATTGCTTGAGGGAGAATGTTGCCCTGAAAACACGGCGAACACCAGATCATCACAGCAATAATTAATGTTGTAGGGACTTTGTGCCATATTTCCATATTCTGCAGGAGGAAAGAAATCTTTTGTTTTCTCATCTTAGTCCAGCTGGTTAATTTTGAATTCTTGTCCTGCAATCCTGTAATTAAAGTCTAACTTAAATAATCTGCTAAATCTACATTGGCGATGCCTTTCAGCTTTTTGAGATTGAGATCACATCCCTTCATCAATCTTGTTCAAATGAAAACAGCTGGACTTCTGTGGATCTTTGCAACTTACTGTTTGAAATCCCATCATAGCCCTCATCGATCTTCTCTGAAGCATTTGAATTGTGCCAGTGTCCCTTTGAGGGCTGGGTTCAGAAACTGCACAGAGGGACCAAATCACCATTCCCACTTCGACTTATTATCGAGCAATTGAGGTGCATTCCAGTATTGGCCTTGCTCACAACTTCTCCTGCTGATTGGACCATCGAGTTGTTGTGATCGGGAATGCATTGCCTGAAAAGGTATTGGAAGCAGATTCAATAGTAATTTTCTAAAGGGAATCGGGTAAATATTTGGCAGGGTAAAAATGTACAGGGCTACGGGGAAAAAGCAGGGGGAGTGGCAGTAGTGTCTATCTCTTTCAAAGGGCTGGCACAGGCACTGTGGGCCGAATGGCCTCCTTCTGTGCTGTAAGATTGTATGATTGCAATAAACAGACTCAAATCCTTCCCCGTTTTCACCATTGTCAATGGCTGCTCTGTCGTTGGGTGATTGTGCGCTGGCTGAGAGATTAAGGCCCTGAATTTGAAATCCAGTGCGGTTTCCCGATGCAGACTCGAAGCCTGCTCGCAGTGATTGGCCATGTCATTTCCAAAAGTTCTCAAGATAACAACTGGATCTCCACGTAAGCAGTTTCAAACTGAATTGTCTCTCAGCAGGCTACTTTCTCCCAGAGATCAGCACTGCCCTGCAGAGGGGAGAGTTCCCTCTTTGTTATACCTGGGCAATTCCCAGTGGGCAGACACAGTGAAGGTGAAATAAGAACATAACATAAGAAATAGGAGCAGGAGTAGGCCATATGGCCCCTCGAGCCTGCTCCGCCATCATGGCTGATCCAATCACGGACTCAGGTCCACTTCCCTGCCCACTCCCCATAACCCCTTATTCCCTTATCGGTTAATAAACTGTCTATCTCTGTCGTAAATTTATTCAATGTCCCAGCTTCCACAGCTCTCTGAGGCAGTGAATTCCACAGATTTACAACCCTCTAAGAGAAGAAATTCCTCCTCATCTCAGTTTTAAATGGATGGCCTCTTATTCTAAGATTATGCCCCCTAGTTCTCGTCTCCCCCATCAGTGGAAACATCCTCTCTGCATCCACCTTGTCAAGCCCCCTCATAATCTTATACGTTTCCATAAGATCACCTCTCATTCTTCTGAATTCCAATGAGTAGAGGCCCAACCTACTCAACCTTTCCTCATAAGTCAACCCCCTCATCTCCGGAATCAACCGAGTGAATCTTCTCTGAACTGGACTCAGCGATCTAGTACGCCACCCCTCTAGTTCTCATGATGCTCCCCACTAAAATAGGTGGGACTGGGATTGGGCCTGCTGTGGGTGATGATATGTGGGGTGGGGTGGTGTTCCTGGCCCTGCCCAGCTCTCCCGTCTCAGTTTGCTCTTCAGCAGACCATTGGGTGTCCCTGTAGAAAGGAGCTGGAGGAAAGCTGGTTAAGAGTCTTGCCCTCGGGTCCTCCATGGGCTAAATGATCTGCAGTGATCCTCGAGGCAGTCCAAAGATGAGAGAAAAGATCAGGGATCACAAGTTACCTCCTACTCCTCTTCCCCTAACCACCATCTCCTGGACAAACCACAGGCCCCACCCTATCTCACTGAATCCCAATAGAAATAGGTTTGTATCATCCCTTGATTCCTCTGGCCTACTTAAAACAGGATTCAATCATTACAAATACTCCCGGGGCCGTACAAATACACGCACTTGCTTGAATCCCTGGCCCTGCATTTAAACTGGCCTACTTCGAAACAGATCCTATTTATTGTAGTTCCTGTTGCAGTATGCATTACTTGCCACTTGCAGTACTTGTAGTAAAATCTGTCTGCTGTTTCTTTGTCTATTTGGTTCATTTGATGAGAACTCCATGGGCTAGACTTTCCACTAAGATTGGGCAATATTTCCGGCCTTAGTGATTTTTTATTTTTCAGGATCACTGGAATATCGCCCATTTTTTTGACCGCTAATTTAGGCTTTTTATTTTGGACGATAGCCTTAGCGATGTGAAATGGGTCTTAGTGATGTGAAATGGGCCTTAGCGATGTATTCATTATTGTGAAAGGCTGGCATCCATAGCAACGGCCGTTCTGCGCATGCGCTTTTTTTTTTAGCAAAGAACTTTTCCCACAATTCGAGAGGTCAGGGGTCATCTGCGCATGCTCAGAAGACAAAGGGAGGGAGAGTGAGTGTTTGTAGTGGAGAGAGAGAAGAGCTTTGTGAAGGAGTGAAGGATTGCTGGTTTGTCAAGTGCTGTAGTTGTGAAGGAGTTAGTTATAAAGTGAAAAGATTGTTGTCAATCGTTAGAAAGATAAAAATGATGGAGATGTCACACGAGGACTCGGGAGAGAGTGTGCAGGACGTTGCAGGGAGAAGGAGGGCAAAACCCTTCTCTGACGAAGCAAATAACGCATTGGTCAATGAAGTCGAGACACGGTGGGACCAATTAACCCGGGGTGGGTGTGAAAAATATGGGTCGAGATCGGCAATGTGGTGTCCTCGGTGTCCCGCGATAGGCGTGGATCCGACCAGTGCCGCAAGAGGTAGGACAGCTTGGTTGCTTCCGCAAGAGTAAGTATTAAATAGATATTAAATTGTAATGATCCACTGAATATGTAAATCTGCTGGATTGTAATGAAGCTGGGTAATCTTACGTAGCTTCCCTGCTAAGATTTGGACTGGGGTCGGAACCTGCACCCTTTAAGTCTAATTTGGGCACTGTCAACTTTTGTGTTACGTTGGTGGATGGGGCACAACTGAGCACGGAGGTGTCCGGTCACCTTTACCCAGACTGTGTCAGTCTCTCCGGCTGCTGTCATTCACACAGTGACCCAGCCTGGACTGGGGGAGAGCTGCCCTGGCTCACTGTCAGCCCTGGGACACTTTGGGACATTAGCTCCAGCCACACGGTGGTCTCCGAGCACAGCCCATGGATACGGTGCCCTCTCCTGTCATTGGCGAGCTCACTAGCGGTCCTGATTCCCCCCGCTCAGGGACCTCCATTGGGTCATCTACCTCCCCTCAGCCGCTGAATGCAACGGCCCGTGGATAGGGCCCTCCCTGGAGATTGTACGCGAGATGTTTGCTGTCAAGCATTAGTTCCTAAACACGATGTTATTAAATATTTTCTCTGAATGTAGATGTTATAACCATGCTTCCATTGTGGATACAAACCGTATTAATATATAACATTAGAATCTGTTGCCTTTCGGTAATAGTACCTGGTCAATTAGTTTATGCCATGCTCTTGTCACGTTTGTAGAGGAAGATACCCAAGAATCAGGCGGAGCAGAGGCACACCGGAGGAGGCCCTGCTGATAAACAGACCCTGACTGACTTGGCAGAATGTGCTGCAGCACGAGTGGGCAGTCACAGTCGCTCTGCCACCCGCGGTGGTGCAGATCCCGTTGTTGCAGCACGTGAGTAATGTGTAAAGCAGTGGTAAACCGGTGGTAATTTAAAGTCATTTAATGGCATTTCATTATAATATAATAATGATGCCATGTTATGCATGCAGCTTCTGTAGTACTCTCAGGTTAACAACATAAGAACATAAGAAATAGGAGCAGGAGTAGGCCATAAGGCCCCTCGAGCCTGCTCCGCCATTTAATAAGATCATGGCTGATCTGATCACAGACTCAGCTCCACTTCCCCGCCTGCTCCCCGTAACCCTTTACTCCCTTATCGCTCAAAAATCTGTCTATCTCCGCCTTAAATATATTCAATGACCCAGCCTCCACAGCTCTCTGGGGCAGAGAATTCCACAGATTTACAACCATATGATGTAATCATATGTAACGTCTCTCGTTCACATTTATTGCAGTAATGTTGTTCCTCGTACATATCCCAGCTCAGCGCAAGCATCTCATGTCTCCCCTTCTGTTCTAATAACCTCAATGTAAAGAGAAAAAGGTTAGTAAAGACAAACGTAGGTCCCCTGCAGTCAGAATCAGGGGAAGTCATAACGGGGAACAAAGAAATGGCAGACCAATTGAACAAGTACTTTGGTTCGGTATTCACTAAGGAGGACACAAACAACCTTCCGGATATAAAAGGGGTCGGAGGGTCTAGTAAGGAGGAGGAACTGAGGGAAATCCTTATTAGTCGGGAAATTGTGTTGGGGAAATTGATGGGATTGAAGGCCGATAAATCCCCAGGGCCTGATGGACTGCATCCCAGAGTACTTAAGGAGGTGGCCTTGGAAATAGTGGATGCATTGACAGTCATTTTCCAACATTCCATTGACTCTGGATCAGTTCCTATGGAGTGGAGGGTAGCCAATGTAACCCCACTTTTTAAAAAAGGAGGGAGAGAGAAAACAGGGAATTACAGACCGGTCAGCCTGACATCGGTAGTGGGTAAAATGATGGAATCAATTATTAAGGATGTCATCGCAGTGCATTTGAAAAGAGGTAATATGATAGGTCCAAGTCAGCATGGATTTGTGAAAGGGAAATCATGCTTGACAAATCTTCTGGAATTTTTTGAGGATGTTTCCAGTAGAGTGGACAAGGGAGAACCAGTTGATGTGGTATATTTGGACTTTCAGAAGGCTTTCGACAAGGTCCCACACAAGAGATTAATGTGCAAAGTTAAAGCACATGGGATTGGGGGTAGTGTGCTGACATGGATTGAGAACTGGTTGTCAGACAGGAAGCAAAGAGTAGGAGTAAATGGGGACTTTTCAGAATGGCAGGCAGTGACTAGTGGGGTACCGCAAGGTTCTGTGCTGGGGCCCCAGCTGTTTACACTGTACATTAATGATTTAGACGAGGGGATTAAATGTAGTATCTCCAAATTTGCGGATGACACTAAGTTGGGTGGCAGTGTGAGCTGCAAGGAGGATTCTATGAGGCTGCAGAGCGACTTGGATAGGTTAGGTGAGTGGGCAAATGCATGGCAGATGAAGTATAATGTGGATAAATGTGAGGTTATCCACTTTGGTGGTAAAAACAGAGAGACAGACTATTATCTGAATGGTGACAGATTAGGAAAAGGGCAGGTGCAAAGAGACCTGGGTGTCATGGTACATCAGTCATTGAAGGTTGGCATGCAGGTACAGCAGGCGGTTAAGAAAGCAAATGGCATGTTGGCCTTCATAGCGAGGGGATTTGAGTACAAGGGCAGGGAGGTGTTTCTACAATTGTACAGGGCCTTGGTGAGGCCACACCTGGAGTATTGTGTACAGTTTTGGTCTCCTAACCTGAGGAAGGACATTCTTGCTATTGAGGGAGTGCAGCGAAGGTTCACCAGACTGATTCCCGGGATGGCGGGACTGACCTATCAAGAAAGACTGGATCAACTGGGCTTGTATTCACTGGAGTTCAGAAGAATGAGAGGGGACCTCATAGAAATGTTTAAAATTCTGACGGGGTTAGACAGGTTAGATGCAGGAAGAATGTTCCCAATGTTGGGGAAGTCCAGAACCAGGGGACACAGTCTAAGGATAAGGGGGAAGCCATTTAGGACCGAGATGAGGAGGAATTTCTTCACCCAGAGAGTGGTGAACCTGTGGAATTCTCTACCACAGAAAGTTGTTGAGGCCAATTCACTAAATATATTCAAAAAGGAGTTAGATGAAGTCCTTACTACTAGGGGGATCAAGGGGTATGGCGAGAAAGCAGGAATGGGGTACTGAAGTTGCATGTTCAGCCATGAACTCATTGAATGGCGGTGCAGGCTAGAAGGGCCGAATGGCCTACTCCTGCACCTATTTTCTATGTTTCTATGTTTCTAATGATGATTTGCAGGTCCCGAGACTCCCGAGGGGTGGGGGGTCAAGGTTCAGGAGGGAAGAATGGCCACAGGTAGGGAGAAGTTGTGTTGTACATTGTTGCTACTTCTTGGTCAAAATACATTTTTGTTAAATGTTCACTGTTATGTTATTGTTGTGTTGAAAATATTGTTGAATGTTCGGGGTTGGGGGGAGGTGTTATATATGTTTGTTGTAAAAATGTTCAGATTTGTGTTTAACTATTAAATATTTTTATTTAACTTTACAATTGTCCTGACGTGTCTTCTAATAATGTAAGGTAAAAGATCACAGCAATGGTTGGAAACAATGGCCATAGCCAGCCCAGGCCAGGCAAGGATGAAACATAACACAACTGTAACTGTCACCAATGTAAGCTCACGCAAAGTGTTCATTAATGAGCTGCTGAAACAAGGGTTTTACAGCCGTGTAACTACCACGGGGCTTTTCCAGTCTTGCGGGGGCAGGGGGGCATGGGTTCATCGCCCGGCTGATTGTCCACCCCAAGGTCCTCCTCATTCTCCTCCTTATCCTCCTCCTCCGCCTCCCCTCTCTTCTGAGGTGGACCAGTGGACCCATCTTGCAATTATTGTCCTTTCCTGATCGCTAGGTTATGTAACATGCAGCACACCACAATAAACTCAGTGACCTGCTCAGTGTGGTATTGTAGGTTACCTCCCGAGTGGTCCAGGCATCGGAAGCGGTGCTTAAACACTCCAATTGTCTTTTTGACGACATGGCTTTCGTTGTAGCGCTTCTCGGCTTCCGTCTGGGGCTTACGCAGGGGGGTCATGAGCCAGCTGGCAAGGTCATATCCTTTATCCCCCAACATCCAACCGTGACCTTGTGGCTGACTCTTAAACAGGTCAGAGACAGTGCTCTCACACAAGATGTGTGCATCATGGATGCTGCCTGGAAAACTTGCATTTACTGCCAGGATTATTTGCTTGTGGTCAACAACAAACTGCACATTCAGGGAGTGGAATCCCTTTCGATTCCGAAACACCTCTGCATCCTGTAAAAGTGCTCGCAGGGTGATGTGTGTACAGTCTATTGCTCCCTGCACCTTGGAAGTTTGGTATTCGTGAGAAACCAAAAGTCCTCTCATTCTGTGCCTCCTGGCCATAGGGAAGTTTATAAAGTCCATCCTGCGTGTGTAAAGGGCTTCAGTCACCTGTCGAATGGATCAATGTGTGGCGGGCGTGCTGAGAGATACTGCAAGTGTCGCCAGCTGAGGCTTGAAAGGAGCCCGATGTGTAGAAGGAAAGTGCTGCAGTAACCTTGACCTCAACGGGCAGTGCGGTCCTGATGGTGCTGGCAGGCTGCAGATCTCCCTTATTTAGCTGCCATATCTCACTGATGAGCTCCTTTCGGAAGCACAGCCTCCTAACGCACGTGTTATCAGACAAGTCCAGGTATGATCGCTTTTCCCTGTAAATGCGTTGGGTGTAATGTCTCCTCCTCCTCAGCAGTCTGCCATCTCTTTGATCGGGCACATAATGCTCTTCTATGAACCTTCTCCCATCTTCAGTCTGCAGCATGTGATTAGTGACCAATACTGGTTGAGAAATTACAGGCCCCATCACTATAAATCGCTATAAATGCCCTTAATTTGTCCTCAACAGATACAAATGTGATTAGATGATTGGCAAGGGTCAAAAAGGCCCAGAAAATCACTCGCAAATTGTTTCACCTCACAAGCACTCGAAGCAGCCTTTCAGGACAGATCCTCCGACTGTCAAAAAGGTGTCGGTAGTGCTGAGTATTGCCGATTGGTGCCGAGTATTGCCGAGTATTGCCGAGTATTGTCGAGTATTGCCGAGTATTGCCGATTGCTGCCGACTTAAGGTCAGGTAAGTGCAGCTTTTTTTCAGCGACTTTTTCGGCCAGCGACCATTTCGGCAAAGTGTGGGCGAAATGCCGAAAGTTGCATTGGCGATCATCTGGGCGATAATCGGGCGCAAGTTTCCATTTTCAGCACTATTCTCGGCCTACGCGGCTGACGTCATATTTTTTTTAAACTTAGGTCGGGCGATGCAGCACATTCATGTGTGCCGAAAGTTTGGCCGGAGATAAATGGGCGATAGTCGGGTGCTAGTTTCTACTTTCTGGCAAAAATGAGCGATAGCCTACATCTCAGCACTAAATGGGTGATAAATGGGCGATAAATGGGCGATGATGTGCCGAAAGTCTAGTCCCATAGATTGTAGAACGGTTCCGTGGACTGGAAGGTCACTAATGTAACGTCACTATTTAAGAAAGGAGGGAGAGAGAAAACGGGAAACTACAGTCCAGTTAGCCTGACATCAGTAGTAGGGATAGAATCTATTATTAAGGGCACTGAGAAAATAATAATAGGATTGGGCAGAGTCAACATATGAAAGGGAAAACATGTTTGACAAATCTGTTTTGAGTTTTTTGAGAATAGATCGGGGGAACCAGTGGATGTGGTCTGTTTGGATTTTCAGAAGGCATTCGACAAGGTGCCACACAAGAGATTATTAAACAAAATGAGGGTTCATGGGATTAGGGGTAATATACTAGCATAGATTGAGGATTGGTTAAAGGACTGGGTTGGGAAAATGTTGTTAAAGAAGCAATAGCAGGACATTTGAAAAACATAATGCAGTCAGGCAGAGTCAGCGTGGATTTATGAAGGGGAAGTCATGTTTGACAAATTTGCTGGAATTCTTTGAGAATATAATGAACAGGATGGATAAAGGGGAACCAGTGGATGTGGTGTATTTGGACTTCCAGAAGGCATTTGACAAGATGTCACACAAAAGGTTACTGCACAAGGTAAAAGTTCACAGGGTTGGGGGTAATATATTAGCATGGATAGAGGATTGGCTAACTAACAGAGAACAGAGAGAACAGAGAGAACAGAGAGAACAGAGAGAACAGAGAGAACATAAGAACATAAGAACATAAGAACATAAGAACATAAGAACATAAGAACATAAGAATTAGGAACAGGAGTAGGCCATCTAGCCCCTCGAGCCTGCTCCGCCATTCAACAAAATCATGGCTGATCTGGCCGTGGACTCAGCTCCACTTACCCGCCCACTCCCCATAACCCTAAATTCCCTTATTGGTTAAAAATCTATCTATCTGTGATTTGAATACATTCAATGAGCTAGCCTCAACTGCTTCCTTGGGCAGAGAATTCCACAGATTCACAACTCTCTGGGAGAAGAAATTCCTTCTCAACTCGGTTTTAAACTGGCTCCCCCGTATTTTGAGGCTGTGTCCCCTAGTTCTAATCTCCCCGACCAGTGGAAACAACCTCTCTCCCTCTATCTTGTCGGGATAAATGGTTCATTCTCTGGTTGGCAACCAGTAACTAGTGGGGTGCCGCAGGGATCAGTGCTGGGACCCCAACTATTTACAATCTATATTAATGACTTGGAAGAAGAGACCGAGTGTAACGTAGCCAAGTTTGTTGACGATACAAAGATGGGAGGAAAAGTAATGTGTGAGGAGGACACAAAAAATCTGCAAAAGGACATAGACAGGCTAAGTGAGTGGGCAAAAATTTGGCAGTTGGAGTATAATGTGGGAAAGTGTGAGGTCATGCACTTTGGTAGAAAAAAATCAAAGAGCAAATTATTATTTAAATGGAGAAAGATTGCAAAGTGTTGCAGTACAGCGGGACCTGGGAGTACTTGTGCATGAAACACAAAAGATAATATGCAGATACAGCAAGTGATCAGGAAGGCCAATTGAATCTTGGCCTTTATTGCAAAGGGGATGGAGTATAAAAGCAGGGAAGTCTTGCTACAGTTATACAGGGTATTGGTGAGGTCACACCTGGAATACTGCGTGCAGTTTTGGTTTCCATATAAGAAAGGATATACTTGCATTGGAGGTTGTTCACAGAAGGTTCACTAGGTTGATTCCGGGGATGAGGGGATTGACTTATGAGGAAAGGTTGAGTAAGTTGGGCCTCTACTCATTGGAATTCAGAAGAATGAGAGGTGATCTTATCAAAACGTATAAGATTAAGTGGGGGCTTGACAAGATGGATGCAGAGAGAATGTTACCACTGATAGGGGAGATTAGAACTAGGGGGCATAATCTTAGAATAAGGGGACGCCCATTTAAAACTGAGATGAGGAGGAATTTTTTCTCTCAGAGGGTTGCAAATCTGTGGAAATTACTGCCTCAGAGAGCTGTGGAAGCTGGGACATTGAAGGGATTGAACACAGAAATAGACATTTTCTTAACTGATAAGGGGATAAGGGGTTATGGGGAGCGGGTGGGGAAGTGGACCTGAGTCCATGATCGGATCAGCCATGATCGTATTAAATGGGGGATTAGGCTCGAGGGCCGTATGGCCTACTCCTGCTCCTATTTCTTATGTTCTTATGACTGCTGCACCGTTGATCTGAGCGTCCAGCGCTCCAAACCCAAGAAACACAAACGCTGCTTCAGAAGGATATTGGAGTGCTAGAGTCATCCTCCACCCAGAGATGTGGGCACGGAGAAGGCAAACAAGCTTATCATTGTCCATCGCCCGAGCACCCTCTTCTCTGGGTCATAACCAAGTGTAAAGCTGTTATTGTATTCTAGTGCATCTAGTCATTGTAATCTATAGCCCAGGGGTTTTTGGCCAAACACAGTTACATCAAGGTGAGGCCCTTTTACTGGACGGGTCAAACCGTGACATCACAGGGCAAGCCTGACCCTACCCTGTGCATCAGTGAGATCAGACATCACAATAGGTTTGTAACCTGGGGCTACGTGAGACACAAGCAGTTTCAGTGAAGGAAAGCACTGACTGGGACTAACTGGCTGATCTCTCTAGGAGTGAATGTGGCCGGATACAATATCTCACCATCTTTGCTTTATGAAGAGAACACGATGAAAACATCATCAACCAGCAGATTAGTGAGAAGGTTGTGAGCTTTGAAAGGTTGGTATTAACCTATTGATCTTGTATCATCATTTGTGAAAGTCAGAATGAGCAACATAAAGAGTTTAATAGATACAGTAATACTGATGTACAGTCGGTTGTTGGAACAGTTCATTTTGTTGTTATTAGATCTTCTTTGATGTTGTTAATAGTTAGTCTGGAGCCTGCAGCCTGCTCCCAGATGGTTACTGAGCCCCACTCTCAGCTCCCTCACTGACCAGCCCCTCCCAGCCCTTGAGTTTGGTGCTCACTCCGTGTTCTGTAAATGTAGACAACTACTTATCATTGGTAGATCTCCCGGGGCATTGCTCGGGACAGTCTGCAGGGTGAGCAACAGTCACACATGTAACTGGGCCCCACTGAGAGAAGGGGGCACGGAGAAGGCAAACAATCCCATCACTGCCCATTGCCCGCACACCCGACTCTCTGGTCATAACCAAGTGCAAAGCTGTTATTGTATTCCAGCACATCCAACCTAAGGCCCAAGGCTTTTTGGCTGAACACAGTTGCATCAAGGTGAAGTCGTTAAACTGGACGGGTCAAACCGGACATCACAGGGCAAGCCTGACCCTACCCTGTGCATCACATGATCACTGACATCACGATAGGTTTGTAAACAGGGACAACATGAGGCAGAAGAGGCTGCACAAGCAGTTTCAGTGAAGGAAAGGGAGCTGTACTGACTGTGACTAACTGGCTGATCTCTCTAGGAGTGAATGTGGTCGGCTAGAAGACCTGGTGAAGGGAGCGTGAACAATGGAATCATCACTAACCAGCTGACAGTCTGAAGGGTGTTGCTGTAGAAGGTTTGTTTATTCCAGCTAGAACCTTAGAATAAGGGGCCATACCTTTAAAACTGAGATGAGGAGGAATTTCTTCTCTCAGATCTGTGGAATTCACTGCCTCAGAGTGCTTTGGATGTTGGGTAATTGAATGGATTCGAGACAGAAATAGACAGTTTCTTAACTGATAAGGGATTAAGGGGTTATGGGGAGCGGGCAGGGAAGTGGACCTGAGTCCATGATCGGATCAGCCATGATCGTATTAAATGGTGGAGTAGGCTCGAGGGCCGTATGGCCTACTCCTGCTCCTATTTCTTATGTTCTTATGACTGCTGCACCGTTGATCTGAGCATCCAGCGCTCCAAACCCAAGAAACACAAACGCTGCTTCAGAAGGATATTGGAGTGCTAGAGTCATCCTCCACCCAGAGATGTGGGCACGGAGAAGGCAAACAAGTTTATCATTGTCCATCGCCCGAGCACCCTCTTCTCTGGGTCATAACGTGTAAAGCTGTTATTGTATTCTAGTGCATCTAGTCATTGTAATCTAAAGCCCAGGGGTTTTTGGCCAAACACAGTTACATCAAGGTGAGGCCCTTTTACTGGACGGGTCAAACCGTGACATCACAGGGCAAGCCTGACCCTACCCTGTGCATCACAGTGAGATCAGGCATCACAATAGGTTTGTAACCTGGGGCTATGTGAGACACAAGCAGTTTCAGTGAAGGAAAGCACTGACTGGGACTAACTGGCTGATCTCTCTAGGAGTGAATGTGGCCGGATACAATATCTCACCATCTTTGCTTTATGAAGAGAACACGATGAAAACATCATCAACCAGTAGATTAGAGAGAAGGTTGTGAGCTTTGAAAGGTTGGTATTAACCTATTGATCTTGTATCATCATTTGTGAAAGTCAGAATGAGCAACATAAAGAGTTTAATAGATACAGTAATACTGATACACAGTGGTTGTTGGAACAGTTCATTTTGTTGTTATTAGATCTTCTTTAATGTTATTAACATGTAGTCTGGAGCCTGCAGCCTGCTCACAGATGGTTACTGAGTCCCACTCTCAGCTCCCTCACTGACCAGCCCCTCCCAGCCCTTGCGTTTGGTGCTCACTCTGTGTTCTGTAAATGTAGACAACTACTTATCATTGGTAGATCTCCCGGGGCATTGCTCGGGGCAGTCTGCAGGGTGAGCAACAGTCACACATGTAACTGGGCCCCACTGAGAGAAGGGGGCACGGAGAAGGCAAACAATCCCATCACTGCCCATTGCCCACACACCCGACTCTCTGGGTCATAACCAAGTGCAAAGCGGTTATTGTATTCCAGCACATCCAACCTAAGGCCCAAGGCTTTTTGGCCAAACACAGTTGCATCAAGGTGAGGCCCTTTAACTGGAGGGGTCAAACCGTGACATCACAGGGCAAGCCTGACCCTACCCTGTGCATCACGTGATCACTGACATCACGATAGGTTTGTAAACAGGGACAACATGAGGCAGAGAGGCTGCACAAGCAGTTTCAGTGAAGGAAAGGGAGCTGTACTGACTGTGACTAACTGGCTGATCTCTCTAGGAGTGAATGTGGCCGGCTAGAAGACCTGGTGAAGGGAGTGTGAACAATGGAATCATCACTAACCAGCTGACAGTCTGAAGGGTGTTGCTGTAGAAGGTTTGTTTATTCCAGCTAGAACTAGGGGCGTAATCTTAGAATAAGTGGCTGCCCATTTAAAACTGAGATGAGGAGGAATTTCTTCTCTTAGAAGCTTGTAAATCTGTGGAAACCACTGCCTCAGAGTGCTTTGGAAGCTGGGTCATTGAATGGATTCGAGACAGAAATAGACAGTTTCTTAACTGATAAGGGGTTATGGGGAGCGGGCGGGGAAGTGGACCTGAGTCCATGATCGGATCAGCCATGATCATATTAAATGGGGGAGTAGGCTCGAGGGCCGTATGGCCTACTCCTGCTCCTATTTCTTATGTTCTTATGACTGCTGCACCGTTGATCTGAGCATCCAGCGCTCCAAACCCAAGAAACACAAACGCTGCTTCAGAAGGATATTGGAGTGCTAGAGTCATCCTCCACCCAGAGATGTGGGCACGGAGAAGACAAACAAGCTTATCATTGTCCATCGCCCGAGCACCCTCTTCTCTGGGTCATAACAAGTGTAAAGCTGTTATTGTATTCTAGTGCATCTAGTCATTGTAATCTAAAGCCCAGGGGTTTTTGGCCAAACACAGTTACATCAAGGTGAGGCCCTTTTACTGGACAGGTCAAACCGTGACATCACAGGGCAAGCCTGACCCTACCCTGTGCATCACAGTGAGATCAGACATCACAATAGGTTTGTAACCTGGGGCTACGTGAGACACAAGCAGTTTCAGTGAAGGAAAGTACTGATTGGGACTAACTGGCTGATCTCTCTAGGAGTGAATGTGGCTGGATACAATATCTCACCATCTTTGCTTTATGAAGAGAACACGATGAAAACATCATCAACCAGCAGATTAGAGAGAAGGTTGTGAGCTTTGAAAGGTTGGTATTAACCTATTGATCTTGTATCATCATTTGTGAAAGTCAGAATGAGCAACATAAAGAGTTTAATAGATACAGTAATACTGATGTACAGTAGGTTGTTGGAACAGTTCATTTTGTTGTTATTCGATCTTCTTTAATGTTGTTAATAGTTAGTCTGGAGCCTGCAGCCTGCTCCCAGATGGTTACTGAGTCCCACTCTCAGCTCCCTCACTGACCAGCCCCTCCCAGCCCTTGCGTTTGGTGCTCACTCCGTGTTCTGTAAATGTAGACAACTACTTATCATTGGTAGATCTCCCGGGGCATTGCTCGGGACAGTCTGCAGGGTGAGCAACAGTCACACATGTAACTGGGCCCCACTGAGAGAAGGAGGCACAGACAAGGAAAACAATCCCATCACTGCCCATTGCCCACACACCCGACTCTCTGGGTCATAACCAAGTGCAAAGTGGTTATTGTATTCCAGCACATCCAACCTAAGGCCCAAGGCTTTTTGGCCAAACACAATTGCATCAAGGTGAGGCCCTTTAACTGGACGGGTCAAACCGTGACATCACAGGGCAAGCCTGACCCTATCCTGTGCATCACGTGATCACTGACATCACGATAGGTTTGTAAACAGGGACAACATGAGGCAGAAGAGGCTGCACAAGCAGTTTCAGTGAAGGAAAGGGAGCTGTACTGACTGTGACTAACTGGCTGATCTCTCTAGGAGTGAATGTGACCGGCTGGAAGACCTGGTGAAGGGAGTGTGAACAATGGAATCATCGCTAACCAGCTGATAGTCGGAAGGGTGTTGCTGTAGAAGGTTTGTTTATTCCAGCTAGAACTAGGGGCGTAATCTTAGAATAAGGGGCCGCCCATTTAAAACTGAGATGAGAAGGAATTTCTTCTCTCAGATCTGTGGAATTCACTGCCTCAGAGTGCTTTGGATGCTGGGTCATTGAATGGATTTAAGACAGAAATAGACAGTTTCTTAACCGATAAGGGATTAAGGGGTTATAAGGAGCGGGCAGGGAAGTGGACCTGAGTCCATGATCAGATCAGCCATGATCGTATTAAATGATGGAGCAGGCTCGAGGGCCGTATGGCCTACTCATGCTCCTATTTCTTATGTTCTTATGACTGCTGCACCACCGTTGAACTGAGCGTCCAGTGCTCCAAACACAAGAAACACAAACGCTGCTTCAGAAGGAGTGCTAGAGTCATCCTCCACCCAGAGATGTGGGCACGGAGAAGACAAACAAGCTTATCATTGTCCATCGCCCGAGCACCCTCTTCTCTGGGTCATAACCAAGTTAGTGGTAGTTCGTGCACCGCTCCATCATAGGAGACTTTTACTGCTGCACTGCCAGTTACAGGGATCAGCTCTTTAGTGTAAGTTCTCGGCTTGGTATGAATGGGGTTCAGCTTGGGCCTTTGTGCCTTGTTGCACCACAGCCTCTCGAAGGCCTTTTTGCTCATTATAGACTGACTCGCACCTGTGTCCGATTCCATGGATACTGGAATTTCATTCAGTTCAACTTTTAACATGATTGGTGGACATTTCATGGTGAAGGTGTGTACCCCGTACACTTCTACTTCCTCGGTTCAAGTCTCTAGTTCAGTTTTATCCGCCATGGATCGATCTTCCTCTGCAACGTGGTGGTTAGCAGGGTCTGCACATTCGCTGGAGGTGTCCCATTGTTCCAGAACCTTTGCACACATAGTGTTTGAAGCGGCATTGATGGGCTCGATGATCACCTCCGCAGTGCCAACAAGGTGTTAATTGCCTCGCATTCACAGTTGATGGCAGACTCTGAGTCATGTGAGGTCGTGCAGTTGCCGGTGTGTACATTCTGCCATATGCATTCCTGCCTGAAAACAACGTTACTTTGTGTACAGTACTTGCCGATGCATCTTTATGCTGTGAAATTTCCTTGGTGTTATTGCTGGTGGACATAACTGCCTGGGCTATTGTTATGGCTTTGCTCAGGTTCAGTGTTTCAACAGTCACTAAAAAAGTCTCTTAGCATTTGCTCCAGGAATCCACTGAATTCGCAATGTCCTGCAAGGCACCTTAGTTCAGCGACGTAGCTCGCCACTTCCTGGCCTTCAGACCATTGACATGTATAAAATCCATACCTTGCCATCAGAACGCTCCCCTTCAGATTTCGGTGCTCCCGGACCAGCGTACACAGTTCTTCATACGATTTGGTTGTTGGTTTCACTGGAGCAAGAAGATTCTTCGTGAGGCCATAGATTGTTGTCCTGCAGACGGTGAGGAGGATCACCCTTTGTTTGACAGCGTTCTCATCCCCTTCCAGCTCGTTGGCCACGAAGTATTGGTCGAGTCGCTCCATGAAGGCTTCCCAATCATCACCTTCTGAAAACTTCTCCAGGATACCAACAGTTCTCTGCATTTTCGCGTGGTTGTTCGTTATCTATTACTCGTCGCCAGTTGTTATGTCTCAAATAAAGCAATGTGACTGAGTAAGTGTGACCTTAGTCTCTTTATTCTGACTCCAGAGTGCCGGCACAGCATGGGAGGCCTGCTTATATGCAGTGCTCCCAAGGGATGCTGGTGGCGGTAGGACGCTGGTTACAAGGTGTTGCATACATCACACTGCCGACCTCAGGAGACTTGCGGCACCGTGTGATGTCGGCACGCATCTCAACGAAGCATTGCGAGACATCTTCATTATGGGAATTGGCCACGAGGGCCTCCTTCACAAGCTATTATCTGCCGACACCACAGTCAACCTGCAGAAGGCCATCAGCATCAGTCAGGTGTTCATGACCTTGACCTGCAGCACCAAGCAAATTATTCATCCTGTGGACTCAAACCTGACAAGTACTGTACGCAGAATGGTGCCTTTCACAGGCAAGACTGTAGAACGTGGCTCTGGCCAGGGCAGAGAGCACAGACCTCAGGGTTCCAGAACTCAGAGTCTGCCGAGGGGTGCTAATCGAATAGCACCATGCTGGTGTTGCGGAGGAAACCATAGGGCTCACCAGTATCGGTTTGCTGAGTAGGTGTGCAAAGCCTGTAACATGAAGGGCCACCTCCCGCGTATGTGTAAAAGAAATACGACTCACCGTCGAGCAGAGGAGTCGGTAGATGACTTTGAATCCAGCGGGGTGTATGATGATTTAGCTAGAGAGGCAGCTCAGCCCCAAGAAGAAGTGTATGGAGTATATACCTGCACCACCGATTGTCCTCCAGTGAAGAAGGAAGTCAAGATAAACGGCGTTCCAGTCTTCGTGGAAGTGGACACGGGAGCGAGCCAGTCAGTGATGATCCAGGATGCCTTTGAGAGGCTGTGGAACCAAAAATGACCCAAGCTGGTTCCAGTGCAGGAAAAGTTGTGCACCTACACCAAGGAGCTGATCCCAGTCCTGGGTAGTGCGGATGTAAGTGTAATCCATAATGGTGTGGTGCACAAGTTACCTCTGTGGATTGTTGCAGATGATGGTCCAATGATACTCGGAAGAAGGTGGATGGGGAAGATCAGTGGGAATGGGAAGACCTCTTCACTCCAGCAATCGATGTCCCCCGTGCTCCGAGGCAGAGCAAAACCTCACCTTCACTTGGGCCAGGCACCTGAGAACAGACCAGTGCAGCACCTGAGGCACAGACCGTCCATCACGATTGCGAGGCAATGATCCGACTGGAACGACCTAAAAGGACCTTCCCGGCTCCCGTGGCAGGACTCCTGGGGAGGAAGATCGAATTCACAGGCACTCTTCCAGCTTTTGTGGCAGAATCGCAGGAGAGAAGGATCAAGGCAGTCGACCTCAAGGACAGAGGCAAGATGGTGTCCCTGCTGCAGCGAGGGGCAGCATGGTGGAAAATAAATGGCCGCGGCCAGACCATGAGGTGCAACACTGAGAGACCAACACGTGGATTTGATCGGGGTAAAGCCAGCAGGGTTCTCTCAAAGGAGACCTGCAACCAATGGAACGTAAAGAGACATTGTATGCATGGCAATCAATGTAACGAACCGATTAAGATTGTGAACAAAATATTGTTGCAAGATGTCGGGAATAGAGTGTCCCCAAAAGTAGCAAGCGAGTGAATTCGTGAGGGTAGAGGCACTGATCCTGACACCCTGCCCCAGGTATCCCCCACAAGTTATAGGCCAGTGACCTCAGGAGGGTGAAGACGCTGATCCTGATACGCTGCCCCAGGTGTCCCCACAAGTTATAGGTCAGTGACCTCAGGAGTGTGAAGACGCTGATCCTGATACGCTGCCCCAGGTGTCCCCACAAGTTATAGGCCAGTGACCTCAGGAGGGTGAAGACGCTGATCCTGATACGCTGCCCCAGGTGTCCCCACAAGTTATAGGCCAGTGACCTCAGCTTGTAAAGACACTGATCCTGATACCCTGCCCCAGGTGTTCCCACATTTTACAGGCCAGTGACCTCAGGAGGGTGAAGACGCTGATCCTGATATGCTGCCCCAGGTGTCCCCACAAGTTATAGGCCAGTGACCTCAGGAGTGTAAAGACACTGATCCTGATACGCTGCCCCAGGTGTCCCCACAAGTTATAGGCCAGTGACCTCAGGAGTGTAAAGACACTGATCCTGATACCCTGCCCCAGGTGTTCCCACAAGTTACAGGCCAGTGACCTCAGGAGGGTGAAGACACTGATCCTGATACCCTGCCCCAGGTGTCCCCACAAGTTATAGACCAGTGACCTCAGGAGGGTGAAGACGCTGATCCTGATACCCTGCCCCAGGTATCCCCCCCAAGTTATAGGCCAGTGACCTCAGGAGTGTAAAGACACTGATCCTGATACCCTGCCCCAGGTATCCCCCCCAAGTTATAGGCCAGTGACCTCAGGAGTGTAAAGACACTGATCCTGATACCCTGCCCCAGGTGTCCCCACAAGTTATAGGCCAGTGACCTCAGGAGTGTGAAGACACTGATCCTGATACCCTGCCCCAGGTGTCCCCACAAGTTATAGGCCAGTGACCTCAGGAGTGTGAAGACACTGATCCTGATACCCTGCCCCAGGTGTCCCCACAAGCTATAGGCCAGTGACCTCAGGAGTGTGAAGACACTGATCCTGATACCCTGCCCCAGGTGTCCCCACAAGCTATAGGCCAGTGACCTCAGGAGGGTGAAGACACTGATCCTGATACCCTGCCCCAGGTGTCCCCACAAGATATAGGCCAGTGACCTCAGGAGGGTGAAGGCACTGATCCTGATACCCTGCCCCAGGTCTATCCCACAAGTTATAGGTCAGTGACCTCAGGAGGGTGAAGACACTGATCCTGATACCCTGCCCCAGGTATTTATAGGCCAGTGACCTCAGGAGGGTGAAGGCACTGATCCTGATAATCTGCCCCAGGTCTATCCCACAAGTTATAGGCCAGTGACCTCAGGAGTGTGAAGACACTGATCCTGATACCCTGCCCCAGGTGTCCCCACAAGTTATAGGCCAGTGACCTCAGGAGGGTGAAGGCACTGATCCTGATACCCTGCCCCAGGTGTCCCCACAAGTTATAGGCCAGTGACCTCAGGAGTGTGAAGACACTGATCCTGATACCCTGCTCCAGGTCTATCCCACAAGTTATAGGCCAGTGACCTCAGGAGGGTGAAGACACTGATCCTGATACCCTGCCCCAGGTATTTATAGGCCAGTGACCTCAGGAGTGTGAAGACACTGATCCTGATACCTTTCCCCAGGTGTCCCCACAAGTTATAGGCCAGTGACCTCAGGAGTGTGAAGACACTGATCCTGATACCCTGCCCCAGGTCTATCCCACGCTGCAGGCACCCGATGGCACTATTCGTCACGGACCTGGAAACGAAAACGGCGCCAATACACACAGTCAGCCGCCGTTGCCCACCTCCCAGTTGGAGACGGTGCAGCCCCCAGACACAGTCACTACCTCGGCCATGTCCGGGAGCGAAAGGTCAGAACCAGCAAGTTCCCCAAACGGGACCTGGAACTGCCGGGTTCCCAACACCGTTAGAGAGCAGGCAGAAGATTCTGCAGCCCTCAAAGGAGGACCGGGAGGCCACACATATCTGTGGCTCTGTTCACCACTAGGCAACGGCAAAGGCCCTGAGTCCTGGCTAGGTGAGCGAACCAAGCCCACCCCGCTAGCAGGGGGTGCAGTGCCGCTATCAGACAACTAGGACCCTGTCCGGTTACTCTGGAATCTGCGTCCTTGCATACCTGTACTGCTACCTCAGTATTACCATGACTGAACCATGAATACAATCTCCCCAATCCTGGCGCACGACCGTAAAACGTAACAAGTGTAAGTCACTGAACCAAGGTGTCACGATGCAAACTGTAACGTCAGCTCTTTGTACTTGCACTGTGTCTGATCCTGTATGTTAATGTAACGGGCCTGCTGCATGATCTCGCTGTGTGGCGGCGGGGAGGGGGGGAATGTAGCCATGGACACACACATGGATCACACCCAGAACCCACTGGAACCTCCACGGCATCATCGAACCATCCAAACTGGTAACCACTACCCAACGTTGTGGCAAAAGGACTTGGGGGTTAACAGGGAGAGAGCCAAGCCAAAGTACAGCCAAGGTGCAAGGGCTATTGGCACTTAAGTCTGGGGCGTAACATAGAAATATAGAAACATAGAAATTAGGTGCAGGAGCAGGCCATTCGGCCCTTCGAGCCTGCATCGCCATTCAATAAGATCATGGCATTTCATTAAACCTCAGTATCCCTTTCCTGCTTTCTCTCCATACCCCTTGATCCCTTTGGCCATAAGGGCCATATCTAACTCCTTTTGAAGATATCTAACAAACTGGCCTCAACAACTTTCTGCGGTAGAGAATTCCACAGGTTAACAACTCTCTGAGTGAAGAAGTTTCTCCTCATCTCGGTCCTAAGTGGCTTACCCCTTAGTCGTAGACTGTGACCCCTGGTTCTGGAACTCCCCAGCATCGGGAACATTCTTCCTGCCACTAACCTGTCCAATCTCGTCAGAATTTCACATATTTCTATGAGATCCCCTCTCATTCTTCTAAACTGCAGTGGCTACTTGCCCAGTTGATCCAGTCACTCCTCATATGTCAGTCCTGCCATCCCAGGAATCAGTCTGGTGAACCTTCGTTGTATTCCCTCAATAGCAAGAACGTCCTTCCTCAGATTAGGAGACCAAAACTGAACACAATATTCCAGATGTGGCCTCACCAAGACCCTGTACAACTGCGGTAAGACCTCCCTGCTCTTATACTCAAATCCCCTAGCTATGAAGGCCAACATACCATTTGCCTTCTTCACCGCCTGCTGTACCTGCATGCCAACCTTCAATGACTGATGAACCATGACACCCAGGTCCTGTTGCACCTCCCCTTTTCCTAATCTGCCACCATTCAGATAATATTCTATCTTCCTGTTTTTGCCACCAAAGTGGATAACCTCACATTTATCCACATTATACTGCATCTGCCATGCATTTGCCCACTCACCTAACCTGTCCAAGTCACCCTGCAGCCTCTTAGCATCCTCCTCACAGCTCACACCGCCACCCAGCTTAGTTTAATCTGCAAACTTGGAGATATTACATTCAATTCCTTCATTTAAATCATTGATGTATATTGTAAATAGCTGGGGTCCCAGCACTGAACCCTGCGGCACCCCACTAGTCACTGCCTGCCATTCTGAAATAGACCTGTTTATTCCGGCTCTCTGCTTCCTGTCTGCCAACCAGTTCTCTATCCACATCAATACATTACCCCCAGTACCATGTGCTTTGATTTTGCACACCAATCTCTTGTGTGGGACCTTGTCAAAAGCCTTTTGAAAGTCCAAATACACCACATCCATTGGTTCTCCCTTTTCCACTAAACATGATTTCCCTTTCATAAATTCATGCTGACTTGAACCGATCATGTCACTGCTTTCCAAATGTGCTGCTATTTCATCTTTAGTAATTGATTCCAACATTTTCCCACCACCGATGTCATCTAACCGGTCTATAATTCCCCGTTTTCTCTCTCTCCCTTTTTAAAAAGTGGGGTTATATTAGCTACCCTCCAGTCCATAGGAACTGACGCAGAGTCAATAGAATGTTGGAAAATTACCACCAATGCATCAACTATTTCTAGGGCCACTTCCTTAAATACTCTGGGATGCAGCCCTGGGGATTTATCGGCCTTCAATCCCATCAATTTCCCTGACACAATTTCCTGACTAATAAGGATTTCCTTCAGTCCCTCCTTTTCGCTACACCCTCAAACCCCTAGTATTTCTGGAAGGTTATTTGTGTCTTCCGGAAATACTAGGGGTTTGAGGGTGTAGCGAAAAGGAGGAACTGAAGGAAATCCTTATTAGTCAGGAAATTGTGTCAGGGAAATTGATGGGATTGAAGGCCAATAAATCCCCAGTATTTGTTCAATTGGTCTGCCATTTCTTTGTTCCCCATTATAAATTCACCTGCAAGGGACCTACGTTTGTCTTCACTAATCTTTTTCTCTTCACATATCTATAGAAGCTTTTGCAGTCAGTTTTTATGTTCCCTGCAAGCTTACTCTCATACTTTATTTTCCCCCTTCTAATTAGACCCTTTGTCCTCCTCTGCTGATTCTAAATTTCTCCCAGGCCTCAGGTTTGCTGCTTTTTCTGGCCAATTTATATGCCTCTTCCTTGGATTTAACACGATCACTAATTTCCCTTGTTAGCCACGGTGGAGCTAACATCCCCTTTTTATTTTTACTCCAGACAGGGATGTACAATTGTTGAAGTTCATTCATGTAATCTATAAATGTCTGCCATTGCCTATCCACTGTCAACCCTTAAGTATAATTTGCCAGTCTATCCTAGCCAATTCACGTCTCATACCATTGAAGTTATCTTTCCTTAAGTTCAGGACCCTAGTCTCTGAATTAACACTGTCACTCTCCATCTTAATAAAGAATTCTACCATATTATGGTCACTCTTCCCCAGGGGGCTTCGCACAACAAGATTGCTAATTAGTCCTCTCTCATTACACAACATCCAGTCTACGATGGCCAGCTCTCGAGTTGGTTCCTCGACATATTGGTCGAGAAAGCCATCCCTAATACACTCCAGGAAATCCTCCTCCACTGCATTGCTACCAACTTGGTTAACCCAATCTATACTTATATTAAAGTTGCCCATGATAACTGCTGTACCTTTATTGCACGCATCTCTAATTTCTTGTTTGATGCTGTCCCCAACCTCACTACTACTGTTTGGTGGTCTGTACACAACTCCCACTCGCGTTTTCTGACCTTTGGTATTCCGCAGCTCCACCCATACCGATTCCACATCATCCAAGCTAATGTCCTTCCTTACTATTGCATTAATTTCCTCTTTAACCAGCAACGCTACCCCACCTCCTTTTCCTTTCTGTCTATCCTTCTTGAATGTTGAACACCCCTGGATGTTGAGTTCCCAGCCTTGGTCACCCTGGAGCCATGTCTCCGTAATCCCAATTATATCATAATCGTTAATAGCTGCCTGCGCAGTTAATTCATTACGAATACTCCTCGCATTGAGGCACAGAGCCTTCAGGCTTGTCTTTTTAACATGCATTGTCCCTTTAGAATTTTGCTGTAATGTAGCCCTTTTTGATTTTTGTCTTGGGTTTCTCTGCCCTCCACTTTTACTATTCTCCTTTTGTCTTTTGCTTCTGCCCACATATTATTTCCCTCTGTCTCCTTGCATAGGTTCCCATCCTCCTGCCATATTAGTTTAACCCCTCCCCAACAGCACTAGCAAACACTCATCCTAGGACATTGGTTCCAGTGCAGACCGTCCGGTTTGTACTGGTCTCACCTCCCCCAGCACCGATTCCAATGTCCCAGGAATTTGAATCCCTCCATTCTGCACCACTCCTCAAGCCACATATTCAGCTTAGCTATTCAGCTATTTCTACTCTGACTATCACGTGGCACTGGTAGCAATCCTGTGATTACTACCTTTGAGGTCCTACTTTTTAATTTCACTCCTAGCTCCCTAAATTCAGCTTGTAGGACCTCATCCCGCTTTTTACCTATATCGTTGGTACCTATATGCACCACGACAACTGGCTGCTTCCACTGCCCTTCCAGAATGCCCCGCAGCTGCTCCGAAACACCCTAGACCCTTGCACCAGGGAGGCAACATACCATTCTGGAATCTCAGTTGTGACTGCAGAAATGCCTATCTACCCCCTTATAATGGAATCCCCGATCACTATAGCTCTTCCACTCTTTTTCCTGCCCTCCTGTGCAGCAGAGCCACCCACGGTGCCATGAACTTGGCTGCTGCTGCACAGGAGGGCAGGAAAAAGCGCACATAGTGCAAAGGTAATCAGCACAAAGGACTTGGGGGAGAGTGATGTTATATATGCAGACTATAGATATACTTTCTGTGTAGTCACTGTATAGTTGCATAAGATGGAGACTTGTTACCTGATGTACTGTCAATAAGGTTTACACTGTGTATATACTATGCTGGCACCACTAGAGGGTGCAACTGGTGGAGACTGTGGTTTCCTGCCCTGTGGCAGAGGCTGTCCACCAGAGGGCACTGTGGTGGGAGAGCTGAGTGACACCTGAATAGGTGTGGAGGGCCCAGTATAAAAGGCTGCCACCATGCTTGTGCCTTTTTCTGGAGTTATGAATAAAGGACCAAGGTCACTGCAGTTTGTGTACAACACATTGCCTCGTGGAGTTATTCATAGGTACATTACAGACATGATATAACCTGGGGCAATCTGGGACACAAGCAGTTTCAGTGAAGGAAAGCACTGACTGGGACTAACTGGCTGATCTCTCTAGGAATGAATGTGGCCGGATACAATATCTCACCATCTTTGCTTTATGAAGAGAACAGGATGAAAACATCATCAACCAGCAGATTAGAGAGAAGGTTGTGAGCTTTGAAAGGTTGGTATGAACCTATTGATCTTGTATCATCATTTGTGAAAGTCAGAATGAGCAACATAAAGAGTTTAATAGATACAGTAATACTGATACACAGTAGGTTGTTGGAACAGTTCATTTTGTTGTTATTCGATCTTCTTTGATGTTGTTAATAGTTAGTCTGGAGCCTGCAGCCTGCTGGATGGTTACTGAGTCCCACTCTCAGCTCCCTCACTGACCAGCCCCTCCCAGCCCTTGAGTTTGGTGCTCACTCCGTGTTCTGTAAATGTAGACAACTACTTATCATTGGTAGATCTCCCGGGGCATTGCTCGGGGCAGTCTGCAGGGTGAGCAACAGTCACACATGTAACTGGGCCCCACTGAGAGGAGGCACAGAGAAGGCAAACAATCCCATCACTGCCCAATGCCTGCACACCCGACTCTCTGGTTCATAACCAAGTGCAAAGCTGTTATTGTATTCCAGCACATCCAACCTAAGGCCCAAGGCTTTTTGCCCAAACGCAGGTGAGGCCCTTTAACTGGACGGGTCAAACCATGACATCACAGGGCAAGCCTGACCCTACCCTGTGCATCACGTGATCACTGACATCATGATAGATTTGTAAACAGGGGCAACATGAGGCAGAAGAGGCTGCACAAGCAGTTTCAGTGAAGGAAAGGGAGCTGTACTGACTGTGACTAACTGGCTGATCTCTCTAGGAGTGAATGTGGCCGGCTAGAAGACCTGGTGAAGGGAGCGTGAACAATGGAATCATCGCTTACCAGCTGACAGTCGGAAGGGTGTTGCTGTAGAAGGTTTGTTTATTCCAGCTAGAATAATTCCCCTGTGAAAGTCAGAGTGCCGAACACCATAAACCACTGCAGTGACCATGCAGACATCAATGCTCAAACCCTGGGAACTGAAACCAGATCAGTACTCGCTCGTTCTGATCAACTGGGATAATCCCTGGGACAAGGAGTCGATGGGAAACTCTTGTCCCAGCTGTTACTGGTGCCCTCTGACCTTGCCAATCCCTGAGTCCTTGTCCAGGACCAGCTCCCAGGTCAGCTGTCTCAGGTACTGCCACCAATAGCCCTCTGATTGTGTCAGAGAAGTTCCTTGTCCCAGTCATCCTGGTTCACCAGATGGCATTGCTGCCATTCTGGACCATCTCTCGGATTCTGAAGAAGGTGTACATTCCCCAACTCCACAACCTTGAATACTCAGGTGGCATCAGAATCGGTGGCCAGTAAGATTACATGGAAAGAAACAAGTTGATAGTTTTGGCCCCGGAATCTGCATTGAGCATTTACAGCTTTAATGGTTTACTATACAAGGGTAGCTCTAAAGTACCTGTAGTTGTCTTGTTGTGATCCAGCGATTTAAAAACAAATCTGTAATTTCTTCTTCTGCTAGAGGTACACAGTTGGTGTCAGGATGAGAGAGAGAAATTGGCGGTTTCATCAAAGTACCTACAGACTAAAGTTGTGAGTAACAAAACCACAAAGACAAGTGGATCAGACACACAAGCGAGAGCACATCGTGACAGAAATCAAATCCATGCCAGCAGAGAAACCACAGAAGGAGCGGAGCGGTGTAACTGAAATTCTCCTGATGCCCTCCCTCTGTGTCCCATCCATTTCTCAGTGCCAACTCCACACCTTTCAATTTGTGTTTCATTTGACGGCCAGTAACCCCCCCCCACATCGACCCATCAAGCCCTCATGTCCCTGCATCGGCATCAAGCACTAACCCTGCTCCAACTCCAGGCTCAGTTCGGCACTGCTTGGGGTGACCTGCACTGGCTCTGGGTAAAGCCCAGTCTGTGCCGTCATCTCCAACCAGTGCCGGCCAGAGGTCCACCTCGGGACTAAACAGGAAAGTCTCAAAAAGGGACGCTCCGGTTGTTGCCCCGAGACTTCCCAGAATTAAGGGGGAGTCCTCCCCTGGCACCAGCTTGCTCGGAGGAGTCCGTGACTGCTGGTGCCAGGATCTCTCCCAATTCCTATGGGGCATTTAGGTTCCAAGAGCTCTCACTCCAAGAGAGGATATGTGTGCCTCAGTGGCACCTCCCCCACGAGGCGGGGCCTCATGTCTGGAGGGTCTAACTCAATCGGCCTTTGTATTCATGAGCCTGTAACTAATCTCTTCCGAAGGCAGGAAGCCTCCAGGTAGCTTCCTCGGGATGAACCCGCAAGAAGGCTGATCGTGAGGCCCTCATCTCTGTTCCCAGAGCCTCACTATCAACCTTCCCTGTCTCTTCAGCCCGAGGCAGCTTCCCAGAGCCATCCCGCCTTCGGAAGCCAAGCTGGGAGCCTGAGTCGGACCACAATCTCCAGTCATTTAGGCTTTTAACACGAGGGTGAGCGAGTCTGAAACTGTGGGTTCCAGAGGCCCCTTCACTTGGGGGAGGGGGGGAGGGGGGGAGCGTTAGTTTTTACTTGGGCTCTTGCAAAGACCTCAGGCTATAGCTGTATTCATCCTACCAATTTCCTGGACAGTTTGGTGCACTCCAGTTAAGGCCAAGGTAGACAGCATCCATAGTGCCTCCACCAGCCTGCTTTCACACCTTGCAGGTTATTGGCATCTGGTGAACTTCAGTCGTGAAGGCTTCAGAAGGAAGGTTATTGCCCAGTGAAACTAGTCCTGGTCCACCCACATTCGGGGTGTGGCGGACCTTCCTGCAGGGTTTAGCGCATGTCCAGAACTCCCTGACACTAAATACATTGGGACCGGCTTTACTGACCAGCGGCCTAATGCCTCGCAGGTGAGTGAGGGAGCACTCCTGTCACAGAGTGAGGACCACCTTCAGAGAGCATCTACTGCAGCAACAAGCTGTGTGGGTGCCCTCAATATCAGAGCAGGGCCCAGCATCCAGTGACTCTTGCCTTGCCAATGAGCTTGGCCATGCAACATGGGGCTCTTTCAGGTACTGCAGGTGCCCTGTAGTATTTGGTGCTTCTTTGGTGAGCAAGTGGAGGAGCTGCTCTCCCAGAACGTTCAGAATTGATGGAACCAATCCCAGAGCCACTCATCCTCCAGCAACCCACCGGCCGTATGGAAGCCACCAGAATGCGGGAGACGTACGCCCGGGAAATGTAAAGACGGTTGTTTGTGGACCTTCCTCCTCTAGATAATGTAGCACACCACCAATCCATTCCTGTGTTTAAGGGAGATAGAACATGTCCAGGGAACTAGCGACCAGTCGATAAGGTACCACAATACAGACCAGGCACTAGGGTTTATTTCTAGAGGGGTAGAATTGAAAGGTGGAGAAGTTATGCAGCACCTCCTCCACTTGCTCACCAAAGAAGCCCTCAGCACCAACAGGCACCTGCAGTAACTGAACATCTTTACCCAGAGCGCGGTGAGAATGTGGAGCTCGCTACCCCAGGGAGTGGTTGAAGTGAATGGTATCAATGTATATAAGGGGAGGCTAGACAAGCATATGGGGGAGAAGGGAATAGAGGGTTCTGCTGATAGATGAGTGGGTGGAGCATAAGCACCGGCATTGGCTGACTGGGCCGAATGGCCTGTTTCTGGGCGGTATGTCCCATGTAATCCCATGTAATCATTTCCCTCAATAAGCCTTTACAAGGCTTTATCCGGACCGCAATGTCCTTTGTACCACGCTAGCCCATCATTCCAGAATAGGATCTGGAATGCAGAGAGCTCGCAACAAGTAACCTTCGATACCCTGTCCAGCTCCACCTCCCCAAGTGACCGCCTGATAGCCCACCACAGAGCTGGGTGGGTGGGTCACTTCCAATACTTCCCTGTGGAAGTGAATGACTCTGGACACTTGGGATCAGGAGACCAGAAGTAGTGAGTATCCTCTGCATGAGCAGCTTGTATTTCACAATGTGGCTTGGTTTCCAATGTGACTGGAAGGATGTTTCCAGTGGGGTTCCGCAGGGCTCAGTGCTGGGTCCCTTGCTTTTTGTGGTATATATCAATGATTTATATTTGAATATAGGGAGACAAAACTAAAATTGGCTGTATGGATTGATAATGAAGAGGAAAGTCATGGGCTGCAGGAGAATATCAATTTACTGGTCAGGTGGGCAGAGCAGTGGCAAATGGAATTTAAATCAGAGAAGTGTCAGGTGATATGGATAGGGTATATGGTAGGGCACTTAATATTGTAGATGAAGAAAGGGACCTTGGAGTGCTTGTCCACAGATCCCTGAAAGTAGCAGGCCAGGTGGATAAGGTGGTTAAGAAGGCATACGGAATGCTTGCCTTTATTAGCCGAGGCATAGAATACAAGAGCAGGTAGGTTATGATTCAATTGTATAATACACTGGTTAGGCCACAGCTGGAATACTGCGTGCAGTTCTGGTCACCGTATGATAGGAAGGACGTGATTGCACGAGAGAGGGTGTAGAGGAGATTTACTAGGATGCTGCCTGGAATGGAGAATCTTAGTTATGAGGACAAATTGGATAGGCTGGGTTTGTTCTCATTGGAATAGAGGAGGTTGAGAGGAGACCTCATCGTGATGTACAAAATATTGAGGGGCCTGGACATAGTGGATATAAGGGTCTATTTCCATTGGTGAATGGGTCTATTATGAGGGGGCATAGTTTTAAGGTGGTTGGTGGAATGTTTCGAGGAGATTTGAGGGGGGGGCTTCTTTACACAGAGGAACAAAGAAATGGCAGACCAATTGAACAAGTACTTTGGTTCAGTATTCACTAAGGAGGACACAAACAACCTTCCGGATATAAAAGGGGTCAGAGGGTCTAGTAAGGAGGAGGAACTGAGGGAAATCTTTATTAGTCGGGAAATTGTGTTGGGGAAATTGATGGGAATGAAGGCCGATAAATCCCCAGGGCCTGATGGACTGCATCCCAGAGGACTTAAGGAGGTGGCCTTGGAAATAGCGGATGCATTGACAGTCATTTTCCAACATTCCATTGACTCAGGATCAGTTCCTATCGAGTGGAGGGTAGCCAATGTAACCCCACTTTTTAAAAAAGGAGGGAGAGAGAAAGCAGGGAATTATAGACCGGTCAGCCTGACCTCAGCAGTGGGTAAAATGATGGAATCAATTATTAAGGATGTCATAGCAGCGCATTTGGAAAATGGTGACATGATAGGTCCAAGTCAGCATGGATTTGTGAAAGGGAGATCATGCTTGACAAATCTTCTGGAATTTTTTGAGGATGTTTCCAGTAAAGTGGACAAAGGAGAACCAGTTGATGTGGTATATTTGGACTTTCAGAAGGCTTTCGACAAGGTCCCACACAGGAGATTAATGTGCAAAGTTAAAGCACATGGGATTGGGGGTAGTGTGCTGACGTGGATTGAGAACTGGTTGTCAGTCAGGAAGCAAAGAGTAGGAGTAAATGGGTACTTTTCAGAATGGCAGGCAGTGACTAGTGGGGTACCGCAAGGTTCTGTGCTGGGGCCCCAGCTGTTTACACTGTACATTAATGATTTAGACGAGGGGATTAAATGTAGTATCTCCAAATTTGCGGATGACACTAAGTTGGGTGGCAGTGTGAGCTGCGAGGAGGATGCTATGAGGCTGCAGAGTGACTTGGATAGGTTAGGTGAGTGGACAAATGCGTGGCAGATGAAGTATAATGTGGATAAATGTGAAGTTATCCACTTTGGTGGTAAAAACAGAGAGACAGACTATTATCTGAATGGTGACAGATTAGGAAAAGGGAAGGTGCAACGAGACCTGGGTGTCATGGTACATCAGTCATTGAAGGTTGGCATGCAGGTACAGCAGGCGGTTAAGAAAGCAAATGGTATGTTGGCCTTCATAGCGAGGGGATTTGAGTACAGGGGCAGGGAGGTGTTGCTACAGTTGTACAGGGCCTTGGTGAGGCCACACCTGGAGTATTGTGTACAGTTTTGGTCTCCTAACTTGAGGAAGGACATTCTTGCTATTGAGGGAGTGCAGCGAAGATTCACCAGACTGATTCCCGGGATGGTGGGACTGACCTATCAAGAAAGACTGGATCAACTGGGCTTGTATTCACTGGAGTTCAGAAGAATGAGAGGGGACCTCATAGAAACGTTTAAAATTCTGACGGGTTTAGACAGGTTGGATGCAGGAAGAATGTTCCCAATGTTGGGGAAGTCCAGAACCAGGGGTCACAGTCTAAGCCATTTAGGACCGAGATGAGGAGAAGCTTCTTCACCCAGAGAGTGGTGAACCTGTGGAATTCTCTACCACAGAAAGTAGTTGAGGCCAATTCACTAAATATATTCAAAAGGGAGTTAGATGAAGTCCTTACTACTCGGGGGATCAAGCGGTATGGCGTGAAAGCAGGAAGGGGGTACTGAAGTTTCATGTTCAGCCATGAACTCATTGAATGGCGGTGCAGACTAGAAGGGCTGAATGGCCTACTCCTGCACCTATTTGCTATGTTTCTATGTTTCTATGTTGTGGTGATCTGGAACTCGCTGTCTGGAAGAGTGATGGATGCAGAAACCCTCACCACTTTTAAGAGATGGTTAGATTGGCACAAAGTGCAGTAACCTGCAGGGTTACAGACCTAGGGCTGGTAATTGTGATTAGACTGGATGATCCCTTTGTTCGACAGCACAGATATAATGGTAAGTACTGCAGGGAATAGAATACGGCCAGGGTGATCTCCTGGACTAGTATCGATCACCCGGATTGGTCGGAGAGGAATTTTCCCAGATTTATTATCCCTAAATTGGCCGGGGTTTTTTCTGTTTTTTTCCTCTCCCAGGAGATCAATGGCTCCGGTTGGGGTGGAGTGTAGAATGTTTCAGTATAAGGGGTGTCTGCGTGTAGTTTTGGTCACCTTACTTAAGGAAGGATATACTAGCTTTGGAGGGGATACAGAGACGATTCACTAGGCGGATTCCGGAGATGAGGGGGTTACCTTATGATGATAGATTGAGTCGACTGGGTTTTTACTCGTTGGAGTTCAGAAGGATGAGGGGTGATCTTATAGAAACATTTAAAATAATGAAGGGTATAGACAGGATAGAGGTGGAGAGGTTGTTTCCACTGGTCAGGGAGACTAGAACTAGGGGGCACAGCCTCAAAATACGGGGGAGACAATTTAAAACCGAGTTGAGAAGGAATTTCTTCTCCCAGAGGGTTGTGAATCTGTGGAATTCTCTGCCCAAGGAAGCAGTTAAGGCTAGCTCATTGAATATATTCAAATCACAGATCGATAGATTTTTTAACCAATAAGGGAATTAAGGGTTATGGGGAGAGGGCGGGTAAGTGGAGCTGAGTCCACGGCCAGATCAGCCATGATCTTGTTGAATGGCGGAGCAGGCTCGAGGGGCTAGATGGCCTACTCCTGTTCCTAATTCTTATGTTCTTATGTTCTTATTAATGTTGGGGAGGTCCAGAGCCGGGGGTCACAGTCTAAGGATGGGGGGTGGGCCATTTGGGACCGAGATGAGGAGAGGCTTCTTCACCCAGGGAGTGGTGAGCCTGTGAGATTCTCTGCCATGGACATTTGTTGAGGCCAGTTCACTAGATGTATTCAGGGGGGAGTTAGATGTAGTCCTTACTACTAGGGGGATCAAGGGGTATGGCGAGAAAGCAGGAATGGGGGACTGAAGTTGCATGTTCACCCATGAACACATTAAATGGTGGTGCAGGCTCGAAGGGCCGAATGGCCGACTCCTGCACCTATTTTCTTTGTTTCTATGTTTTCTATGTTTCTATGTGTCGCAGTTGTGTGAGGTGGACTGGTTGGGCTGGGTGATCTTTGCCTTTCCGTCATTGTTCATAGGTTTATATGTAACCTTTAGGGCTGCTGACCAAGGGCCGTGCGTCTCTTTGTCGGCCGGCACAGACACGATGGGCCCAAATGGCCTCCTTCTGTGCTGTAAATTTCGATGTTCTATATTTCTAAATTTCAATGTTTGACCATCAGAGGAACTATCTACTAGTGGGCATACTGGTCACCACCTGCACTGAGGGTAAGAGATAGTCATCCAGAAGTCTCAACTGATGAAGGTATGTCTCCAGTTGAGCATTCTTGATGTCTATCACTCGGCCAGTAATGTTCCCACAGTTCTCCTTTGTCGCAGCATCTGATCGAGAGATGGTGGTCTTGGGACACAGTGCCCTCCAGGCATTTGGGCTACAGCCATCAGGCTCTTCAGGTAATGCTGCGACATTCAGGAGGAATGGGCTTCAAGGCCAGTGGACATCGATGAGTTGACTTGTCATTTCAGCAGGCTCGGGGTGTGAACGGTATAATAGGACATTGTACACTTTCAGACTCGGTGTGGGGTAAGTCAGCATGTCTATGGTTGATAATGATGAGGAAAGTCATGGGCTGCAGGAGGATATCAATCTACTGGTCAGGTGGGCAGAGCAGTGGCAAATGGAATTTATTTCAGAGAAGTGTGAGATGATGTTACTAAGGAAAGGGTACACACATTAAGTGGTATGTCACTTAATAGTGTCGATGAACAAGGGGACCTTGGAGTACTTGTCCACAGATCCCTGAAAGCAGTAGGCCAGGTGGATAAGATGGTTAAGAAGGCCTGCGGTATGCTTACCTTTATTGGCCGAGGCATAGCATATCAGAGCAGCGAGGTTATGCTTAAATTGAATAATACTTTGGTTAGGCCACAGCTGGAGTACTGCGTGCAGTTCTGGTCGCTGTATTATAGGAAGGTCGTGATTGCACTACTTATGGTGCAGAGGAGATTTACTAGGATGCTGCCTGGAATGGAGAATCTTAGTTCTGAGGACAGATTGGATAGGCTGGGTTTGTTCTCATTGGAACAGAGGAGGTGGAGAGGAGCCATCATCGACGTGCACAAAATATTGAGGGGCCTGGACATCGTGGTAGTAAGGGTCTATTTCCTTTGGTGGAGGGGTCTATTTCGAGGGGGCATAGTTTTAAGGTGGTTGCTGGAAGGTTTAGAGGGGATTTGAAAGGGTCATCTTTACACAGAGGGTTGTGGGGATCTGGAACTCGCTGCCTGGAAGAGTGCTGGTGCAGAAACCCTCACCACTTTTAAGAGATGGTTGGATGGGCACTTAAAGTGCAGTAACCTGCAGGGTTACAGACCGGTAGCTGGTAATTGGGATTAGATTGGATGACCTCTTGATGGACAGCAGATATAATGGTAAGTACAGAGGGAATAGAATACGGCCAAGGTGTGATCTCCAAGACTAGTGTCCATCGCCTGGATGGGTTGGAGAGTAATTTTCTCAGATTTTTTCTCTATAAATTGGCCGGGGTTTTTATCTGGTTTTTGCCTCTCCCAGGTGAACACATGACTCCGATTGGGGTGGTGTTTAGATGTTTTCAGTATCAGGGGTGTTGGGGTAAAAGGAGGCTTCTGTCCCTCAAGGTGGATTAACTGATATAGTTAATCGACACCTCGCCCAGCTCCCACTGTATAACCACCACGGAAGTAAACAAACCAAACCTCAGGTTTACCGGTTTTATTACGAGCAATGCACGGGATGGTTCAGCCTAAAACCTCCAAAGTACAAGAGGTTTCAAGTACAATTTATACAGGTTTTGGAGAGGAGTGCCCTCCGACAAAATCCTCGATAGGTCTAATTTTATTAGCGAAGTTACATTGATTTGTCGACTCTTATCAAACTGTCTCTGAGTGGTATATGCAGTTGGCCACCTTCTGTGGTGTTGTTCCATCACTTGCACTTTGCCGCAGTATAATAGGGGCCTAAACTGGCTTCCTTATCTCTTCCTCAGGGACTTCTGATCAACAACTGCTGATTTTGCTGTTTAAGTATTACAGAGGTTACAGATTCAGCTCAATGCATTATACATTTGTGCTATACCTACATAAGCAAGTGTTACATACATAGGCAATTCTACAGACCCTGATACTGATAAGTTCACTACTTTCAGCATAATTCTGACCACCTATTTGCAACTTTTAGAATTTATCCCTTACAGGGGTGTCACAGTTGTGTGAGGCGGACTGGTTGGGCTGGGTGCTCTTTGCCTTTCCGTCATTGTTTATAGGTTTATATGTAACCTTGAGGGCTGCTGACCGAGGGCCGTGCGTCTCTTTGTCGGCCGGCACGGACATGATGGGCCGAAATGGCCTCCTTCTGCGCTGTAAATTTCTATGTTTCTATGTTTGACCATCAGAGGAACTATCCACTCATGGGCATACTGGTCACCATCCGCACTGAGACTGAGAGATAGTCATCCAGAAGGCTCAACTGATGAAGATATGTCTCCAGTTGAGCATTCTTGATGTCTATCACTCGGCCAGTAATGTTGCCACAGTTCTCCTTTGTTGCAGCATCTGAATGAGAGATGGTGGTCTTGGGGCACAGTGTCCTCCAGGCATTTGGGCTACAGCCATCAGGCTCTTCAGGTAATGCTGCGACATTCAGGAGGAATGGGCTTCAAGGCCAGTGGACATGGATGAGTTGACTTGTCATTCAGCAGGCTTGGGGTGTGAATGGAATAATAGGACATTGTACACTTTCAGACGCAGTGCGGGGTAAGTCAGCATGTCTATGGTTGATAATGACGAGGAAAGTCATGGGCTGCAGGAGGATCTCAATCTACTGGTCAGGTGGGCAGAGCAGTGGCAAATGGAATTTATTTCAGAGAAGTGTGAGGTGATGCTTATAAGGAAAGTGTATACACATTAAGCGGTAGGCCACTCAATAGTGTAGATGAACAAAGGGACCTTGGAGTGCTTGTCCGCAGATCCCTGAAAGCAGCAGGCCAGGTGGATAAGGTGGTTAAAAGGCATACGGAATGCTTGCATTCATTGGCCGAGGCATAGAATATAAGAGCAGCGAGGTTATGCTTAATTGTATAAAATTTGGTTAGGCCACAGCTGGAGTACCGCGTGCAATTCTGGTCGCTGTTTTATCGGAAGGTCATGATTGCACGAGAGATGGTGTAGAGGAGATTTACTAGGATTCTGCCTGGAATGGAGAATCTGAGTAATGAGGACAGATTGGATCGGCTGGGTTTGTTTTCATTCGAACAGCAGAGGTGGAGAGGAGACCTCATCGAGATGTACAAAATATTGAGGGGCCTGGACATAGTGGATAGTAAGGGTTTATTTCCTTTGGTGGAGGGGTCTATTAGAGACCGCATGGATGAACTGCATCAATTGTACATCCCTGTGGCTCAAGCGTGGCTATCAAGGGAAATCAGGGATAGTATTAAAGCTGAGGAAGTGGCATACAAATTGGCCAGAAATAGCAGCGAACCCGGGGACTGGGAGAAATTTAGAACTCAGCAGAGGAGGACAAAGGGTTTGATTAGGGCAGGGAAAATAGAGTACGAGAGGAAGCTTGCAGGGAACATTGAGACGGACTGCAAAAGCTTCTGTTGATATGTAAAGAGAAAAAGGTTAGTAAAGACAAACGAAGGTCCCCTGCAGTCAGAATCAGGGGAAGTCATAATGGGGAACAAAGAAATGGCAGACCAATTGAACAAGTACTTTGGTTCGTTATTCACGAAGGAGGACACAAACAACCTTCTGGATATAAAAGGGGTCAGAGGGTCTAGTAAGGAGGAGGAACTGAGGGAAATCCTTATTAATCGGGAAATTGTGTTGGGGAAATTGATGGGATTGAAGGCCGATAAATCCCCAGGGCCTGATGGTCTGCATCCCAGAGTACTTAAGGAGGTGGCCTTCAAAATAGCGGATGCATTGACAGTCATTTTCCAACATTCCATTGACTCTGGATCAGTTCCTATAGAGTGGAGGGTAGCCAATGTAACCCCACTTTTTAAAAAAGGAGGGAGAGAAAAAACAGGGAATTATAGACCGGTCAGCCTGACATCAGTAGTGGGTAAAATGATGGAATCAATTATGAAGGATGTCATAGCGGCGCATTTGGAAAGAGGTGATATGATAGGTCCAAGTCAGCATGGATTTGTGAAAGGGAAATCATAATTGACAAATCTTCTGGAATTTTTTGAGGATGTGTCCAGTATAGTGGACAAGGGAGAACCAGTTGATGTGGTGTATTTGGAATTTCAGAAGGCTTTCGACAAGGTCCCACACAATACATAAATGTGCAAAGTTAAAGCAAATGGGATTGGGCGTAGTGTGCTGACGTGGATTGAGAACTGGTTGGCAGACAGGAAGCAAAGAGTCGGAGTAAATGGGTACTTTTCAGAATGGCAGGCAGTGACTAGTGGGGTACCGCAAGGTCCTGTGCTGGGGCCCCAGCTGTTTGCATTGCACATTAATGATTTAGGCGAGGGGATTAAATGTAGTATCTCCAAATTTGCGGATGACACTAAGTTGGGTGGCAGTGTGAGCCGCGAGGAGGATGCTATGAGACTGCAGAGTGACTTGGATAGGTTAGGTGAGTGGCAAATGCATGGCAGATGAAGTATAATGTGGATAAATGTGAGGTTATCGACTATGGTGGTAAAAACAGAGAAACAGACTATTATCTGAATGGTGACAGATTAGGAAAAGGGGAGGTGCAACGAGACCTGGGTGTCATGGTACATAGGTCATTGAAGGTTGGCATGCAGGTACAGCAGGCGGTTAAGAAAGCAAATGGTATGTTGGCCTTCATAGCGAGGGGATTTGAGTACAGGGACAGGGAGCTGTTACTGCAGTTGCACAGGGCCTTGGTGAGGCCACACCTGGAGTATTGTGTACAGTTTTGGTCTCCTAACTTGAGGAAGGACATTCTTGCTATTGAGGGAGCGCAGCGAAGGTTCACCAGACTGATTCCCGGGATGGCGGGACTGACCTATCAAGAAAGACTGGATCAACTGGGCTTGTATTCACTGGAGTTCAGAAGAATGAGAGGGGATCTCATAGAAATGTTTAAAATTCTGACGGGTTTCGACAGGTTAGATGCAGGAAGAATATTCCCAATGTTGGGGAAGTCCAGAACCAGGGTCACAGTCTAAGCATAAGGGGTAAGCCATTTAGGACCGAGATGAGGAGAAACTTCTTCCCCCAGAGAGTGGTGAACCGGTGGAATTCTCTACCACAGAAAGTTGTTGAGGCCAATTCACTAAATATATTCAAAAAGGAGTTAGATGTAGTCCTTACTACTTGGGGGATCAAGGGGTATGGCGAGAAAGCAGGAATGGCGTACTGAAGTTGCATGTTCAGCCATGAACTCATTGAATGGCTGTGCAGGCTCGAAGGGCCGAATGGCCTACTTCACCTATTTTCTATGTTTCTATGTTTCTATGTTTCTATGAGGACAGATTGGATAGCCGGGGTTTGTTGTCATTGGAATAGAGGAGATTGGGAGGAGACCTCATCGAGGTGTACGAAATAACGAGGGGCCTGGACATAGTGCATAGTAAGGGTCTATTTCCATTGGTGGGGGGGTCTATTACGAGAGAGCATAGTTTTAAGGTGGTTGGTGGAAGATTTAGAGGGAATTTGAGGGGGTCTTCTTTACGCAGAGAGTTGTGGGAATCTGGAGCTCGCTGCCTGGTAGAGTGATGGATGCAGAAACCCTCACCACTTTTAAGAGATGGTTGGATGGGCACTTAAAGTGCAGTAACCTGCAGGGTTACAGACCTAGAGCTGGTAATTGGGATTAGACTGGATGACCTTTTGATGGACGGTAGATATAATGGTAAGTACAGAGGGAATAGAATACGGCCAGGGTGATCTCCTGGACTAGTGTCGATCACCCGGAAGTGTCGGAGAGGAATTTTCCTAGATTTTTTCTCCCTAAATTGGCCTGGGTTTTGATCTAGTTTTTGCCTCTCCCAGGAGATCGCATGACTCCGATTGGGGTGGTGTTTAGATCTTTTCAGTATCAGGGGTTTTGGTGTAAAAGGAGGCTTCTGTCCCTCAAGGTGGATTAACTGATATAGTTAATCGACACCTCGCCCAGCTCCGACTGTATAACCACCACGGAAGTAAACAAACCAAACCTCAGGTTTACCGGTTTTATTACGAGCAATGCACGGGATGGTTCAGCCTAAAACCTCCAAAGTACAAGAGGTTTCAAGTACAATTTATACAGGTTTTGGAGAGGAGTGCCCTCCGACAAAATCCTCGATAGGTCTAATTTTATTAGCGAAGTTACATTGATTTGTCGACTCTTATCAAACTGTCTCTGAGTGGTATATGCAGTTGGCCACCTTCTGTGGTGTTGTTCCATCACTTGCACTTTGCCGCAGTATAATAGGGGCCTAAACTGGCTTCCTTATCTCTTCCTCAGGGACTTCTGATCAACAACTGCTGATTTTGCTGTTTAAGTATTACAGAGGTTACAGACTCAGCTCAATGCGTTATACATTTGTGCTATACCTACATAAACAAGTGTTACATACATAGGCAATTCTACAGACCCTGATACTGATAAGTTCACTACTTTCAGCATAATTCTGACCACCTATTTGCAACTTTATCCCTTACAGGTGTGTCGCAGTTGTGTGAGGCGGACTGGTTGGGCTGGGTGCTCTTTGCCTTTCCGTCATTGTTTATCGGTTTATATGTAACCTTGAGGGCTGCTGACCGAGGACCGTGCGTCTCTTTGTCGGCAGGCGCGGACATGATGGGCCGAAATGGCCTCCTCTGCGCTGTAAATTTCTATGTTTCTATGTTTGACCATCAGAGGAACTATCTACTAGTGGGCATACTGGTCACCATCCGCACTGAGACTGAGAGATAGTCATCCAGAAGTCTCAACTGATGAAGATATGTCTCCAGTTGAGCATTCTTGATGTCTATCACTCAGCCAGTAATGTTCCCACAGTTCTCCTTTGTCGCAGCATCTGAACGAGAGATGGTGGTCTTGGGGCACAGTGTCCTCCAGGCATTTGGGCTACAGCCATCAGGCTCTTCAGGTAATGCTGCGACATTCAGGAGGAATGGGCTTCAAGGCCAGTGGACATGGATGAGTTGACTTGTCATTCAGCAGGCTCGGGGTGTGAACGGTATAATAGGACATTGTACACTTTCAGACCCGGTGTGGGGTAAGTCAGCATGTCTATGGTTGATAATGACGAGGAAAGTCATGGGCTGCAGGAGGATCTGAATCTACTGGTCAGGTGGGCAGATCAGTGGCAAATGGAATTTTTTCAGAGAAGTGGAGTGCTTGTCCACAGATCTCTGAAAGCAGCAGGCCAGGTGGATAAGGTGGTTAAGAATGCATACGGAATGCTTGCCTTTATTGGCCGAGGCATAGAATATAAGAGCAGCGAGGTTATGCTTAAATTGTATAAAATTTGGTTCGGCCACAGCTGGAGTACTGCGTGCAGTTCTGGTCGCTGTATTATCGGAAGGTCATGATTGCACTAGAGATGGTGCAGAGGAGATTTACTAGTATTCTGCCTGGAATGGAGAATCTGAGTAATGAGGACAGATTGGATCGGCTGGGTTTGTTTTCATTCGAGCAGCGGAGGTTGAGAGGAGACCTCATCGAGGTGTACAAAATATTGAGGGGCCTGGACATAGTGGAGAGTAAGGGTCTATTTCCATTGGTGGAGGGGTCTATTAGAGACCGCATGGATGAACTACATCAATTGTACATCCCTGTCTGGCGTAAAAATAAAAAAGGGAAGGTGGCTCAACCGTGGCTATCAAGGAAAATCAGGGATAGTATTAAAGCCAAGGAAGTGGCATACAAATTGGCCAGAAATAGCAGCGAACCCGGGGACTGGAAGAAATTTAGAACTCAGCAGAGGAGGACAAAGGGTTTGATTAGGGCAGGAAAAATAGAGTACGAGAGGAAGCTTGCAGGGAACATTGAGACGGACTGCAAAAGCTTCTGTTGATATGTAAAGAGAAAAAGGTTAGTAAAGACAAACGTAGGTCCCATGCAGTCAGAATCAGCGGAAGTCATAACGGGGAACAAAGAAATGGCAGACCAATTGAACAAGTACTTTGGTTCGGTATTCACGAAGGAGGACACAAACAACCTTCCGGATATAAAAGGGGTCAGAGGGTCCAGTAAGAAGGAGGAACTGAGGGAAATCCTAATTAGTCAGGAAATTGTGTTGGAGTAATTGATAGGATTGAAGGCCGATAAATCCCCAGGGCCTGATGGTCTGCATCCCAGAGTACTTAAGGAGGTGGCCTTGGAAATAGCGGATGCATTGACAGTCATTTTCCAACATTCCATAGACTCTGGATCAGTTCCTATGGAGTGGAGGGTAGCCAATGTAACCTCACTTTTTAAAAAAGGAGGGAGAGAGAAAACAGGGAATTATAGACCGGTCAGCCTGACATCGGTAGTGGGTAAAATGATGGAATCAATTATTAAGGATGTCATAGCAGCGCATTTGGAAAGAGGTGACATGATAGGTCCAAGTCAGCATGGATTTGTGAAAGGGAAATCATGCTTGACAAATCTTCTGGAATTTTTTGAGGATGTGTCCAGTATAGTGGACAAAGGAGAACCAGTTGATGTGGTGTATTTGGACTTTCAGAAGGCTTTCGACAAGGTCCCACACAAGAGATTAATGTGCAAAGTTAAAGCACATGGGATTGGGAGTAGTGTGCTGACGTGGATTGAGAACTGGTTGGCAGACAGGAAGCAAAGAGTAGGAGTAAATGGGTACTTTTCAGAATGGCAGGCAGTGATTAGTGGGATACCGCAAGGTTCTGTGCTGGGACCCCAGCTGTTTACATTGTACATTAATGATTTAGGCGAGTGGATTAAATGTAGTATCTCCAAATTTGCGAATGACACTAAGTTGGGTGGCAGTGTGAGCTGCGAGGAGGATGCTATGAGGCTGCAGAGTGACTTGGATAGGTTAGGTGAGTGGCAAATGCATGGCAGATGAAGTATAATGTGGATAAATGTGAGGTTATCCACTATGGTGGTAAAAACAGAGAAACAGACTATTATCTGAATGGTGACAGATTAGGAAAAGGGGAGGTGCAACGAGACCTGGGTGTCATGGTACATCAGCCATTGAAGGTTGGCATGCAGGTACAGCAGGCGGTTAAGAAAGCAAATGGTATGTTGGCCTTCATAGCGAGGGGATTTGAGTACAGGGACAGGGAGCTGTTACTGCAGTTGTACAGGGCCTTGGTGAGGCCACACCTGGAGTATTGTGTACAGTTTTGGTCTCCTAACTTGAGGAAGGACATTCTTGCTATTGAGGGAGCGCAGCGAAGGTTCACCAGACTGATTCCCGGGATGGCGGGACTGACCTATCAAGAAAGACTGGATCAACTGGGCTTGTATTCACTGGAGTTCAGAAGAATGAGAGGGGATCTCATAGAAATGTTTAAAATTCTGATGGGTTTCGACAGGTTAGATGCAGGAAGAATATTCCCAATGTTGGGGAAGTCCAGAACCAGGGGTCACAGTCTAAGCATAAGGGGTAAGCCATTTAGGACTGAGATGAGGAGAAACTTCTTCACCCAGAGAGTGGTGAACCTGTGGAATTCTCTACCTCACAAAGTTGTTGAGGCCAATTCACTAAATATATTCAAAAAGGAGTTAGATGTAGTCCTTACTACTTGGGGGATCAAGGGGTATGGCGAGAAAGCAGGAATGGCGTACTGAAGTTGCATGTTCAGCCATGAACTCATTGAATGGTGGTGCAGGCTCGAAGGGCCGAATGGCCTACTTCTGCACCTATTTTCTATGTTTCTATGTTTCTATGAGGACAGATTGGATAGCCGGGGTTTGTTGTCATTGGAATAGAGGAGATTGGGAGGAGACCTCATCGAGGTGTACGAAATAACGAGGGGCCTGGACATAGTGCATAGTAAGGGTCTATTTCCATTGGTGGGGGGGTCTATTACGAGGGAGCATAGTTTTAAGGTGGTTGGTGGAAGATTTAGAGGGAATTTGAGGGGGTCTTCTTTACGCAGAGGGTTGTGGGGATCTGGAACTCGCTGCCTGGAAGAGTGGTGGATGCAGAAACCCTCACCACTTTTAAGAGATGGTTGGATGGGCATTTAAAGTGCAGTAACCTGCAGGGTTACAGACCTAGAGCTGGTAATTGGGATTAGACTGGATGACCTTTTGATGGACGGTAGATATAATGGTAAGTACAGAGGGAATAGAATACGGCCAGGGTGATCTCCTGGACTAGTGTCCATCGCCTGGATGGGTTGGAGAGTAATTTTCTCAGATTTTTTCTCTATAAATTGGCCGGGGTTTTTATCTAGTTTTTGCCTCTCCCAGGTGAACACATGACTCCGATTGGGGTGGTGTTTAGATGTTTTCAGTATCAGGGGTGTTGGGGTAAAAGGAGGCTTCTGTCCCTCAAGGTGGATTAACTGATATAGTTAATCGACACCTCGCCCAGCTCCCACTGTATAACCACCACGGAAGTAAACAAACCAAACCTCAGGTTTACCGGTTTTATTACGAGCAATGCACGGGATGGTTCAGCCTAAAACCTCCAAAGTACAAGAGGTTTCAAGTACAATTTATACAGGTTTTGGAGAGGAGCGCCCTCTGACAAAATCCTCAACAGGTCTAATTCTATTAGCGAAGTTACATTGATTTGTCGACTCTTATCAAACTGTCCCTGAGTGGTATATGCAGTTGCCCACCTTCTGTGGTGTTATTCCATCACTTGCACTTTGCTGCAGTATAATAAGGGCCTAAACTGGCTTCCTTATCTCTTCCTCAGGGACTTCTGATCAACAACTGCTGATTTTGCTGTTTAAGTATTACAGAGGTTACAGATTCAACTCAATGCGTTATACATTTGTGCTATACCTACATAAGCAAGTGTTACATACATAGGCAATTATACAGACCCTGATACTGATAAGTTCACTACTTTCAGCATAATTCTGACCACCTATTTGCAACTTTTAGAATTTATCCCTTACAGAGGTGTCACAGTTGTGTGAGTCGGTCTGGTTGGGCTGGGTGCTCTTTGCCTTTCCGTCATTGTTTATAGGTTTATATGTAACCTTGAGGGCTGCTGACCGAGGGCCGTGCGTCTCTTTGTCGGCCGGCGCAGACATGATGGGCCGAAATGGCCTCCTTCTGCGCTGTAAATTTCTATGTTTCTATGTTTGACCATCAGAGGAACTATCTACTAGTGGGCATACTGGTCACCATCCGCACTGAGACTGAGAGATAGTCATCCAGAATGCTCAACTGATGAAGATATGTCTCCAGTTGAGCATTCTTGATGTCTACCACTCAGCCAGTAATGTTGCCACAGTTCTCCTTTGTCGCAGCATCTGATCGAGAGATGGTGGTCTCGGGGCACAGTGTCCTCCAGGCATTTGGGCTACAGCCATCAGGCTCTTCAGGTAATGCTGCGACATTCAGGAGGAATGGGCTTCAAGGCCAGTGGACATGGATGAGTGACTTGTCATTTCAGCAGGCTCGGGGTGTGAACGGTATAATAGGACATTGTACACTTTCAGACCCGGTGTGGGGTAAGTCAGCATGTCTATGGTTGATAATGACGAGGAAAGTCATGGGCTGCAGGAGGATCTCAATCTACTGGTCAGCTGGGCAAATCAGTGGCAAATGGAATTTTTTCAGAGAAGTGGCGTGCTTGTCCACAGATCCCTGAAAGCAGCAGGCCAGGTGGATAAGGTGGTTAAGAAGGCATACGGAATGCTTGCCTTTATTGGCCGAGGCATAGAATATAAGAGCAGCGAGGTTATGCTTAAATTGTATAAAATTTGGTTAGGCCACAGCTGGAGTACTGCGTGCAGTTCTGGTCGCTGTATTATCAGAAGGTCATGATTGCACGAGAGATGGTGCAGAGGAGATTTACTAGGATTCTGCCTGGAATGGAGAATCTAAGTAATGAGGACAGATTGGATCGGCTGGGTTTGTTTTCATTCGAACAACGGAGGTTGAGAGGAGACCTCATCGAGATGTACAAAATATTGAGGGGCCTGGACATAGTGGATAGTAAGGATCTATTTCCTTTGGTGGAGGGGTCTATTAGAGACTGCATGGATGAACTACATCAATTGTACATCCCTGTCTGGCGTAAAAATAAAAAAGGGAAGGTGGCTCAACCGTGGCTATCAAGGGAAATCTGGGATCGTATTAAAGCCAAGGAGGTGGCATACAAATTGGCCAGAAATCGCAGCGAACCCGGGGACTGGGAGAAATTTAGAACTCAGCAGAGGAGGACAAAGGGTTTGATTAGGGCAGGGAAAATGGAGTACGAGAGGAAGCTTGCAGGGAACATTGAGACGGACTGCAAAAGCTTCTATTGATATGTAAAGAGAAAAAGGTTAGTAAAGACAAACGTAGGTCCCATGCAGTCACAATCAGCGGAAGTCATAACGGGTAACAAAGAAATGGCAGACCAATTGAACAAGTACTTTGGTTCGTTATTCACGAAGGAGGACACAAACAACCTTCCGGATATAAAAGGGGTCAGAGGGTCCAGTCAGAAGGAGGAACTGTGGGAAATCCTTATTAGTCAGGAAATTGTGTTTGAGTAATTGATGGGATTGAAGGCCGATAAATCCCCAGGGCCTGATGGTCTGCATCCCAGAGTACTTAAGGAGGTGGCCTTGGAAATAGCGGATGCATTGACAGTCATTTTCCAACATTCCATCGACTGTGGATCACATCCTATGGAGTGGAGGGTAGCCAATGTAACCCCACTTTTTAAAAAAGGAGGGAGAGAGAAAACAGGGAATTATAGACCAGTCAGCCTGACATCGGTAGTGGGTAAAATGATGGAATCAATTATGAAGGATGTCATAGCAGCGCATTTGGAAAGAGGTGATATGATAGGTCCAAGTCAGCATGGATTTGTGAAAGGGAAATCATACTTGACAAACTTCTGGAATTTTTTGAGGATGTGTCCAGTATAGTGGACAAGGGAGAACCAGTTGATGTGGTGTATTTGGACTTTCAGAAGGCTTTCGACAAGGTCCCACACAAGAGATTAATGTGCAAAGTTAAAGCACATGGGATTGGGGGTAGTGTGCTGACGTGGATTGAGAACTGGTTGGCAGACAGGAAGCAAAGAGTAGGAGTAAATGGGTATTTTTCAGAATGGCAGGCAGTGACTAGTGGGGTACCCCAAGGTTCTGTGCTGTGGCCCCAGCTGTTTACATTGTACATTAATGATTTGGACGAGGGGATTAAATGTAGTATCTCCAAAATTGCGGATGTCACTAAGTTGGGTGGCAGTGTGAGCTGCGAGGAGGATGCTATGAGGCTACAGAGTGACTTGGATAGGTTAGGTGAGTGGGCAAATGCATGGCAGATGAACTATAATGTGGATAAATGTGAGGTTATCCACTATGGTGGTAAAAACAGAGAAACAGACTATTATCTGAATGGTGACAGATTAGGAAAAGGGGAGGTGCAACGAGACCTAGGTGTCATGGTACATCAGCCATTAAAGGTTGGCATGCAGGTAAAGCAGGCGGTTAAGCAAGCAAATGGTATGTTGTCCTTCATAGCGTGGGGATTTGAGTACAGGGGCAGGGAGGTGTTACTACAGTTGTACAGGGCCTTGGTGAGGCCACACCTGGAGTATTGTGTACAGTTTTGGTCTCCTAACTTGAGGAAGGACATTCTTGCTATTGAGTGAGTGCAGCGAAGGTTCACCAGACTGATTCCTGGAATGGCGGGACTGACATATCAAGAAAGACTGGATCAACTGGGATTGTATTCATTGGAGTTCAGAAGAATGAGAGGGGATCTCATGGAAACGTTTAAAATTCTGACAGGTTTAGACAGGTTAGATGCAGGAAGAATATTCCCAATGTTGGGGAAGTCCAGAACCAGGGGTCACAGTCTAAGGATAAGGGATAAGCCATTTAGGACCGAGATGAGGAGAAACTTCTTCACCCAGAGAGTGGTGAACCAGTGGAATTCTCAACCATAGAAAGTTGTTGAGGCCAATTCATTAAATAAAGTCAAAAATGAGTTAGATGTAGTCCTTTCTACTAGGGAAATCAAGGGGTATGGCGAGAAAGCAGGAATGGGGTACTGAAGCTGCCTGTTCAGCCATTAACTCATTGAATGTCAGTGCAGGTTCGAAGGGCCGAATGGCCAACTCCTGCACCTATTTTGTATGTTTCTCTGTTAGGCCACAGCTGGAGTACTGCGTGCAGTTCTGGTCGCTATATTATAGGAAGGTCGTGATTGCACTAGAGAGGGTGCAGAGGAGATTTACTAGGATTCTGCCTGGAATGGAGAATCTTAATAATGAGGACAGATTGCACAGGCTGGGTTTGTTCTCATTGGAACAGAGGAGGTGGAGAGGAGACATCATCGAGGTGTACAAAATATTGAGGGGCCTGGACATAGTGGATAGTAAGGGTCTAGGGCGAGGCGGCTGTGCTGCACAGATAATGGATTTTTCATCCAACATGGATATCAAGTTTTTAAGACAGAGGGTTAATGATTTGATCATTTACAGAAGGTATAAATTTCCGATCTAAAGAGCGGTGGAAGTGAAAAGGAAAATAATCATATTTTCAGGATGATGTCTGTTACTCCATGCAAGAAGAAAGTTCTCAAAAGTATTGAAATGGACAAAGAACAGAAAACAGCCTGGAGAGCAGTACCTCTTCACAAGATTCCAAACGGTACCCCATTAAAAGAGTTGTATAAATTTCAGTTTGGTTCAGCAAATGCTCAACGAGAGGTTATCAACCCCGTGCCTCCAGAAACATTCACTTTAATCTCATTGAAAACTGAGCAAAATTGTCAAATAAAGGGTCAACTTCAGTCCACATTGCTGGAAAAGGAGGGGACGTTTAATGTAATCTCTCCTCAACTCAGTGACATAATAGATTCTGATTCAACCTCAGCATGTGTAAATTTAAACCAGAGTTATGTCAACTCTCATTTAAATCCCATTGGATCTATATTGATCAAACAAGTGGGCTCTGAGAGTCCTGCCAAAATATTCCAAAGAATGAAAGGCAAACTTCAGCGTGACTATCTTCAGGTACCTGAAAATCACCATCTTCAAACACCCCAAAAAACAACTTTTGATTTAAGTGGGGCTGGCCAATGGCCTGTTGAATCTGTGAATGGACACATCTTAAACAACACCTTTGCAGGCTCCACCTTAGCTTGTTTCCAATTTCTATCTCGCCAGCATTCAAGAGGACAATCGCGTCTTTCAATTCTAACTTTTTATGTCTCTCAGTACCTTGAAGATAAATCCCATTCATCATTGAGACTGTTTGAAGATCTTTCAGTTTATAAGGCCTCCATCTGATTGGGGTTCATTAATCCTACTGAAATATCACCGACAATGGAGCGCATGTTGCTAGTGTCTGACCTAGTGAACATTGGGAGGAATTGTTCCCAATACAATTAGGTTCATTTTTAGTTTCCATCTGTTTTCATCCATTAGGGTGCTCACCTTTTCTCAGACTACCCTATATTATATTGAAATAATTTTGTGCTGTTGTGTTTTATTTAGTGTCTACAGCTATGCTTATCTCCAGATTCCTCTTTGCCCCATTGACCACATTAATGTGCTTTTGAAAATACTTGTTGAGGGTGCATTGTGATGAACACATCCCATTCTCCTACACCGGCAAAGACCTAGGAGTGAGGTCTGACCATGAATTGATGTCTGCCTGGATGTGAAGGAAGGAACAGAATATAGAAACAAATGTTGGTGGGGGAATGTGAAGGGAAGGGGCTAGGCATAGGTGAGAGCAGACCTACCAAGGCATAGTGCTTGGGATTGAATTGAGTGGGTTGGCTATCTAGCATGAGCTGGATGCGAATAACAACAGCAACGTATATTTATATCGCACCTTTAATCTAGAAGAACATCCAATGCGCTTCAGAGATGTATAATCAGACAGACAGTGACACCGAACATAGAAGGAGATATTAGGAGGGATGACTCAAAGCTTGGTCAGAGAGCTAGGATTTAAGGAGAAGAAGTTTAAGGAGGAAAATCCAGGGCTTAGGGCCTAGATGGCTGAAGTCACATCCATCAATAATGGGACAAAGAGAATGGGTATGCACAAGTGGTCATGCTTGGATGAACATTGGGGAGGAGTGAAGCCCAGGAAGGCTTTGAACATGAGGATGAGAATTTTAACTTTGAGGCATTGAGGGACTGGGAACCAATGTAATTCCAAACCCAGGAGTGATGGGTGAGCAGGACTTGATGTGGGTTAGGATATGGGTAGCAGAATTTTGGATGAACTAAAGTTTATCAAGGGTGGGAAATAGGAGGCCAGACAGGAGAGCATTAGAATAGTCGAGTCTGGGTGTGACAACGGCATGATGAGGGTTTTGGCAGCAGATGAGCTAAAGCAGTGGCGAAGGCGGGAGATGTTACAGGGAGAACATAGAGATTTGACTCTGGAACCAAGTGACCAAGTTTGGCAGATGGAATACAATGTCGGAAAATATGAGGTCATCCACCTTGGGGGGGTGGGGGGACAGTAAAAGGGACTATTATTTGAATGGGGAGAAATTACAACATGCTGCAGTGCAGAGGGACCTGGGGGTCCTTGTGCATGAATCCCAAAAAGTTAGTTTGCAGGTGCAGCAGGTAATCAGGAAGGCGAATGGAATGTTGGCCTTCATTGCGAGAGGGATGGAGTACAAAAGCAGGGAGGTCCTGCTGCAATTGTACAGGGTATTGGTGAGGCCGCACCTGGAGTACTGCGTGCAGTTTTGGTCATCTTACTTAAGGAAGGTTATACTAGCTTTGGAAGGGGTACAGAGACGATTCACTCGGCTGATTCCGGAGATGAGGGGGTTACCTTATGATGATAGATTGAGTAGACTGGGTCTTTACTTGTTGGAGTTCAGAAGGATGAGGGGTGATCTTATAGAAACATTTAAAATAATGAAGGGGATAGACAGGATAGAGGCAGAGAGGTTGTTTCCACTGGTCGGGGAGACTAGAACTAGGGGGCACAGCCTCAAAATACGGGGGAGCCAATTTAAAACCGAGTTGAGAAGGAATTTCTTCTCCCAGAGGATTGTGAATCTGTGGAATTCTCTGCCCAAGGAAGCAGTTGAGGCTAGCTCATTGAATATATTCAAATCACAGATAGATAGATTTTTAACCAATAAGGGAATTAAGGGTTATGGGGAGTGGGCGGGTAAGTGGAGCTGAGTCCATGGCCAGATTAGCCATGATCTTGTTGGGTGGCGGAGCAGGCTCGAGGGGCTAGATGGCCTACTCCTGTTCTTATTAATGTTGGGGAAGTCCAGAACCAGGGGTCACAGTCTAAGGATAAGGGGTAAGCCATTTAGGACCGAGATGACGAGAATCTTCTTCACCCAGAGAGTGGTGAACCTGTGGAATTCTCTACCACAGAAAGTTGTTGAGACCAATTCACTAAATATATTCAAAAAAGAGTTAGATGTAGTCCTTACTACTAGGGGGATCAAGGGGTATGGCGAGAAAGCAGGAATGGGGTACTGAAGTTGCATGTTCAGCCATGAACTCATTGAATGGCGGTGCAGGCTCGAAGGGCTGAATGGCCTACTCCTGCACCTATTTTCTATGTTTCTATGTTTCTATTTCCATAGGTGGATGGGTCTATTATGAGGGGGAGTAGTTTTAAGGTGGTTGGTGGAAGGTTTAGAAGGGATTTGAGGGGGGTGCTTCTTTACGCAGAGGGTTGTGGGGATCTGGAACTCGATGCCTGGAAGAGTGGTGGATTCAGAAACCCTCACCACTTTTAAGAGATGGTTGGATGGGCATTTAAAGTGCAGTAACCTGCAGGGTTACAGAGCTCGAGCTGGTAATTGTGACCATTGGACGACCTTTTATTGGACGGTGCAGATATAATGGTACGTACTGCAGGGAATGGAATACGGCCAGGATTTGGTCTCCAAGACTAGTGTCGATCACCCGGATGGTTCGGAGAGGAATTTTCCCAGATTTTTTCTCCCTAAATTGACTTGGGTTTTTATCTGTTTTTTTCCTCTCCCAGGAGATCACATGACTCCGGTTGGGATGGAGTTTAGATGTTAGCAGGATAAGGGGATGTTGCAGTTGTGTGAGGCAGGCGTGTTGGGCTGGGTGCTCTTTGCCTTTCCGTCATTGTTTATAGGTTTATATGCAACCTTTAGGGCAGCTGACCGAGGGCCGTGTGGCTCTTTGTCGGCCGGCACGGGCACGTTGGGCCGAAATGGCCTCCTTCTGCGCTGTAAATTTCTATGCTTCTATGTTTCTATATTACTCCATCAGAGGAACTATCTACTAGTGGGTATACTGGTCATCATCCGCACTGAGAGTGAGAGATAGTCATCCAGAAGTCTCAACTGATGAAGATATGTCTCCAGTTGAGCATTCTTGATGTCTATCACTCGGTCAGTAATGTTGCCACAGTTCTCCTTTGTCGCAGCATCTGAACGAGAGATGGTGGTCTTGGGGCACAGTGTCCTCCAGGCATTTGAGCTACAGCCATCAGGCTCTTCAGGTAATGCTGCGACATTCAGGAGGAATGGGCTTCAAGGCCAGTGGACATGGATGAGTTGACTTATCATTTCAGCAGGCTCAGGGTGTGAACGGTATAATAGGACATTGTACACTTTCAGACTCGGTGTGGGGTAAGTCAGCATGTCTATGGGTGATAATGACGAGGAAAGTCATGGGCTGCAGGAGTATATCAATCTACTGGTCAGGTAGCAAATGGAATTTAATTCAGAGAAGTGTGAGGTGATACACTTTGGGAGGGCTAATAAGGAAAGTATATAACATTAAGCAGTAGGCGACTTAATAGTGCAGATGAACAAAGGGACCTTGGAGTGTTTGTCCACAGATCCCTGAAAGTAGCAGGCCAGGTGGATAAGGTGGTTAAGAAAGCATACGGCTTGCCGTTATTGGCCAAGGCAAAGAATATAAGAGCAGGGAGGTTCTGCTTAAATTGTATAATAATTTGGTTAGGCCACAGCTGGAGTACTGCGTGCAGTTTTGGTCGCCATATTATAGGCAGGACGTGTTTGCACTGGAGAGGGTGCAGAGGAAAGTTACTTTGATTCTGCCTGGAATGGAGAATCTTAGTTAGCATGCAGGTACAGCAGGCGGTGAAGAAGACAAATGGTATATAGCTAGGGGATTTGAGTATAGGAGCAGGGAGGTCTTACTGCAGTTGTGCAGGGCCTTGGAGAGGCCTCACCTGGAATATTGTCTTCAATTTTGGCCTCCTAATCTGAGGAAGGATATTCTTGCTATTGAGGGAGTGCAGCAAAGGTTCAACAGACTAATTCCAGGGATGGCTGGACTGTCATATGAGGAGAGACTGGATCAACTGGGCCTTTATTCACTGGAGTTTAGAAGGATGAGAGGGGATCTCATCAAAACATAAAATTCTGACGGGACTGGACAGGTTAGATGCGGAAAGAATGTTCCCGATGTTGGGGAAATCCAAAACCAGGGGACATAGTCTTAGGTTAAGGGGTAGGCAATTTAGGACTGAGATGAGGAGAAACTTCTTCACTCAGAGAGTTGTTAACCTGTGGAATTCCCTGCCGCAGAGAGTTGTTGATGCCAGTTCATTGGATATGGCCCTTACGGCTAAGAGGATCAAGGGGTATGGAGAGAAAGCAGGAAAGGGCTAATTTGGGAATGATCAGCCATGATCTTATTGAATGGTGGTGCAGGCTCGAAGGGCCGAATGGCCTACTCCTGCACCTATTTTCTATGTTTCTATGTTTCTATGAGGACAGATTGGATAGGCGGGGTTTGTTGTCGTTGGAATAGAGAAGATTGGGAGGAGACCTCATCGAGGTGTACAAAATAACGAGGGGCCTGGACATAGTGCATCGTAAGGGTCTATTTCCTTCAGTGGAGGGGTCTATTAGGAGGGGGCATATTTTAAGATGCTTGGTGGAAGGTTTGGGGGAATTTGCGGGGATCTTCTTTACGCAGAGGGTTGTGGGAATCTGGAACTCGCTGCCTGGAAGAGTGGTGGATGCAGAAACCATCACCACTTTTATGAGATGGTTGGATGGGCAGTTAAAGTGCAGTAACCTGCAGGGTTACAGACCTAGAGCTGGTAATTGGGATTAGACTGGATGACATTTGGTTGGACGGCGCACATATAATGCTAAGTCGTACACGGAATAGAATACGGCCAGGATGTGATCTCCAAGACTGGGTCGGAGAGGAATTTCCCAGATTTTTTCTCCCTAAATTGGTCTGGGTTTTTATCTGGCTTTTGCCTCTCCCAGGAGATCACGTGGCTCCGGTTGGGGTGGAGTTTAGATGTTTTCAGTATAAGGGGTGTCACAGTTGTGTGAGGCGGACTGGTTGGGCTGGGTGCTCTTTGCCTTTCCGTCATTGTTCATAGGTTTATATGTAACCTTTAGGGCTGCTGACCAAGGGCCGTGCATCTCTTTGTCGGCCGGCACGGACACGATGGGCCGAAATGGCCTCCTTCTGCACTGTAAATTTATTTGCTTTTATGTTTCTATGTTTGACCATCAGAGGAACTATCGACGAGTGGGCATACTGATCACCATCCACATTGAGAGTGAGATAGTCATCCAGAAAGCTCAACTGATGAAGATATGTCTCCAGTTGAGCATTCTTGATGTCTATCACTCAGCCAGTAATGTTGCCACAATTCTCCTTTGTCGCAGCATCTGAACGAGAGATGGTGGTCTTGGGGCACAGTGCCCTCCAGGCATTTGGGCTACAGCCATCAGGCTCTTCAGGTAATGCTGCAATATTCGGGAGAAATGGGCTTCAAGGCCAGTGGACATGGATGAGTTGACTTGTCATTTCAGCAGGCTCGATGTGTGAACGGTATAATAGGACATTGTACACCTTCAGACACGGTGTGGGGTAAGTCAGCATGTCTTTGGTTGATAATGACGAGGAAAGTCTTGGCTGCAGGAGGCTCTCAATCCACTGGTCAGGTGGGCAGAGCAGTGGCAAATGGAATTTATTTCAGAGAAGTGTGAGGTGATGCTTATAAGGAAAGGGTACACATATTAAGTGGTAGGCCACTTAATAGTGTCGATGAACAAAGCGACCTTGGAGTGCTAGGCCACAGATCCCTGAAATTAGCAGGCCAGGTGGATAAGGTGGTTCAGAAAGGCCTGCGGAATGCTTGCCTTTATTGGCCGAGGCATAGAATTTAAGAACAGCGAGGTTATGCTTAAATTGAATAATACTTTGGTTGGGCCACAGCTGGAGTACTGCGTGCAGTTCTGGTCGCTGTATTATAGGAAGGTTGTGATTGAACTCGAGAGGGTGCAGAGGAGATTTACTAGGTGCTGCCTGGAATGGAGAATCTTAGTAATGAGGCCAGATTGCATAGGCTGGGTTTGTTCTCATGGAACAGAGGAGATTGAGAGGAGACATCATCAGGGTGTACAAATATTAAGGGGCCTGGACATAGTGGATAGTAAGGGCCTATTGCGTTTGGTGGAGGGGTCTATCATGAGGTGGCATATTTTAAGATGGTTGGTGGAAGTTTGAGGGGATTTGAGGGGGGTCTTCTTTATGCAGAGGGTTGTGGGGATCTGGAACTCGCGACCTCCAAGAGTGGTGGATGCAGAAACCCTCACCACTTTTAAGAGATGGTAGGATGGGCACTTAAGGTGCAGTAACCTGCAGGGTTACGGACCGAGAGCTGGTAATTGGGATTAGACTGGATGACCTATTGTTCTCTGGCGCAGATATAATGGTAAGTACTGTGGGGAATAGAATACAGCCTGGGTGCTATCTCCTGGACTAGCTTCGATCACATGGATGGGTCAGAGAGACATTTTCCGAGATATTTTCTCCCTAACTTGGCCTGGAGTTTTTGTCTGGTTTTTGCCTCTCCCAGGAGATCACATGACTCCTGTTGGTGTGGAGTTTAGATGTTACCAGTATAAGGGGTGTCACAGTTGTGAGAGGCAGACTTGTTGGGCTGGGTTCTCTTTGCCTTTCCATCATTGTTCATTGGTTTATATGTAACCTTTAGGGCTGCTGACCAAGGACCGTGCGGCTCTTTGTCGGCCGGCACGGACACGATGGGCCGAAATGGCCTCCTCCTGCGCTGTAAATTTCTTTGTTTCTATGTTTGACCATCAGAGGAACAATCTCCTAGTGGGCATACTGGTCACCATCCAGTTTGAGAGTGAGAGGTAGTCACCAGAGGTTCAAATAATGAAGAAGATATGTCTCCAGTTGAGCATTCTTGATGTCTAACACTCGGCCAGTAATGTTTCCACAGTTCTCCTTTGTCGCAGCATCTGATCGAGAGATGGTGGTCTTGGGGCACAGTGTCCTCCAGGCATTTGGGCTGCAGCCATCAGGCTCTTCAGATAATGCTGCGACATTCAGGAGGAATGGGCTTCAAGGCCAGTGGACATGGTGAACGGTATAATAGGACATTGTACACTTACAGACTCGGTGCGGGGTAAGTCAACATGTCTATGGTTGATAATGATGAGGAAAGTCTTGGGCTGCAGGAGGATATCAATCTACTGGTCAGGTGGGCAGATCAGTGGCAAATGGAATTTTTTTCAGAGAAGTGTGAGGTGATGTTACTAAGGAAAGGGTACACACATTAAGCGGTATGTCACTTAATAGTGTCGATGAACAAGGGGACCTTGGCGTGCTTGTCCACAGATCCCTGAAAGCAGTAGGCAAGGTGGTTAAGAAGGCCTGCGGTATGCTTATCTTTATTGGCCAAGGCATAGAATATCAGAGCAGTGAGGTTATGCTTAAATTGTATAATACTTTGGTTAGGCCACAGCTGGAGTACTGCGTGCAGTTCTGGTCGCTGTATTATAGGAAGGTCGTGATTGCACTACTTATGGTGCAGAGGAGATTTACCAAGATTGTGCCTGGAATGGAGAATCTTAGTTATGAGGACAGATTGGATAGGCTGGGTTTGTTCTCATTGGAACAAAGGAGGTGGAGAGGAGACATCATCGACGTGCACAAAATATTGAGGGGCCTGGACATCGTGGATAGTGAGGGTCTATTTCCTTTGGTGGAGGGGTCTATTTCGAGGGGGCATAGTTTTAAGGTGGTTGCTGGAAGGTTTAGAGGGGATTTGAAAGGGTCATCTTTACACAGAGGGTTGTGGGGATCTGGAACTCGCTGCCTGGAAGAGTGCTGGTGCAGAAACCCTCACCGCTTTTCAGAGATAGTTGGATGGGCTCTTAAAGTGCAGTAACCTGCAGGGTTACAGACCGGTAGCTGGTAATTGGGATTAGATTGGATGGCCTCTTGATGGACAGCAGATAAAATGGTAAGTACAGAGGGAATAGAATACGGCCAAGGTATGATCTCCTGGACTAGTGTCCATCGCCTGAATGGGTCGGAGAGTAATTTTCTCAGATTTTTTCTCTATAAATTGGCCGGGGTTTTTATCTGGTTTTTGCCTCTCCCAGGTGAACACATGACTCCGATTGGGGTGGTGTTTAGATGTTTTCAGTATCAGGGGTTTTGGGGTAAAAGGAGGCTTCTGTCCCTCAAGGTGGATTAACTGATATAGTTAATCGACACCTCGCCCAGCTCCCACTGTATAACCACCACGGAAGTAAACAAACCAAACCTCAGGTTTACCGGTTTTATTACGAGCAATGCACGGGATGGTTCAGCCTAAAACCTCCAAAGTACAAGAGGTTTCAAGTACAATTTATACAGGTTTTGGAGAGGAGCGCCCTCCGACAAAATCCTCGATAGGTCTAATTCTATTAGCGAAGTTACATTGATGTGTCGACTCTTATCAAACTGTCCCTGAGTGGTATATGCAGTTGGCCACCTTCTGTGGTGTTGGTCCATCACTTGCACTTTGCCGCAGTATAATAGGGGCCTAAACTGGCTTCCTTATCTCTTCCTCAGGGACTTCTGATCAACAACTGCTGATTTTGCTGTTTAAGTATTACAGAGGTTACAGATTCAGCTCAATGCATTATACATTTGTGCTATACCTACATAAGCAAGTGTTACATACATAGGCAATTCTACAGACCCTGATACTGATAAGTTCACTACTTTCAGCATAATTCTGACCACCTATTTGCAACTTTTAGAATTTATCTCTTACAGGGGTGTCGCAGTTGTGTGAGGCGGACTGGTTGGGCTGGGTGCTCTTTGCCTTTCCGTCATTGTTCATAGGTTTATATGTAACCTTGAGGGCTGCTGACCGAGGGCCATGCGTCTCTTTGTCGGCCGGCGCGGACACGATGGGCCGAAATGGCCTCCTTCTGCGCTGTAAATTTCTATGTTTCTATGTTTGACCATCAGAGGAACTATCTACTAGTGGGCATACTGGTCACCGTCTGCACTGAGACTGAGAGATAGTCATCCAGAAGGCTCAACTGATGAAGATATGTCTCCAGTTGAACATTCTTGATGTCTATCACTCGGCCAGTAATATTGCCACAGTTCTCCTTTGTCGCAGCATCTGAACGAGAGATGGTGGTCTTGGGGCACAGTGTCCTCCAGGCATTTGGGCTACAGCCATCAGGCTCTTCAGGTAATGCTGCGACATTCAGGAGGAATGGGCTTCAAGGCCAGTGGACATGGATGAGTTGACTTGTCATTTCAGCAGACATTGTACACTTTCAGACTCGTTGCGGGGTAAGTCAGCATGTCTGTGGTTGATAATGAAGAGGAAAGTTACGGGCTGGAGGAGGATATCAATCTACTGGTCAGGTGGGCAGAGCAGTGGCAAATGGAATATATTTCAGCAAAGTGTGAGGTGATGCGCTCTGGGAGGGCTAATAAGGAAAGGATATACACATTAAATGCCAGGCCACTTAATAGTGTAGACGAATAAAGGGACCTTGGAGTGCTTGTCCGCAGATCACTGAAAGTAGTAGACCAGGAGGATAAGGTGGTTAAGAAGGCATACGGAATGCTTGCCTTTATTGGCTGAGGCATAGAATATCAGAGCAGCGAGGTTGTGCTTAAATTGTATAATACTTTGGTTCGGCCTCAGCTGGAGTACTGCGTGCAGTTCTAGTCGTCGTATGATAGGAAGGATGTTATTGCACTAGAGAGGGTGCAGAGGCCATTTCCTAGGATGCTGCCTGGAATGGAGAATCTTATTTATGAGTACAGATCGGATAGGCTGGGTACTTAAGGAAGTTGCGCAAGAAATAGTGGATGCATTGGTGGTCATTTTCCAGCATTCGATAGATTCTGGTCAGGTCCTATGGATTGAAGTGTAGCTAATGTAACCCCACTTTATAAAAAAGGAGGGAGCGAGAAAACAGTGAATTGTAGACCGGTTATCCTGACATCAGTAGTGGGGAAAATGTTGGAATCAATTATTAAAGATGTAATAGCAGCGCATTTGGAAAGCAGTGACAGGATCGGTCCAAGTCAGCATGGATTTATGAAAGGGAAATCATGCTTGACAAATCTTCTCGAATTTTTTGAGGATGTAACTGGTTGAGTGGACAAGGGAGAAGCAATGGATGTGGTGTTTTTGAACTTTCAAAAGGCTTTTGACAAGGTCCCACACAAGAGATTAGTGTGCAAACTTAAAGCACATGGTATTGGGGTAATGTATTGACGTGGATAGAGTACTGGTTGGCAGAAAGGAAGCAAAGAGTGGGAATAAACGGGTCCTTTTCAGAATGGCAGGCAGTGACTAGTGGGGTGCCACAAGGTTCAGTGCTGGGACCCCAGCTATTTACAATATACATTAATGATTTAGACAAAGGAATTGAATGTAAGTTTGCAGATGACACTAAGCTAGGTGGCAGTGCGAGCTGTGAGGAGGATGCTAAGAGGCTGCAGGGTGACTTGGACAGGTTAGGTGAGTTGGTAAATGCATGGTAAATGCCGTATAATGTGGATAAATGTGAGGTTATCCACTTTGGTGGCAAAAACATGAAGGCAGAATATTATCTGAATGGTTACAGATTAGGAAAGGGGGAGGTGCAACGAGACCTGGATGTCATGGTACATCAGTCATTGAAAGTTGGCATGCAGGTACAGCAGGCGGTGAAGAAGTCAACTGGCATTTTGGCCTTCATAGCGAGAGGATTTGAGTATAGGAGCAAGGAGGTCTTACTAGAGTTGTACAGGGCCTTGGTGAGACCACACCTGGAGTATTGTGTGCAGTTTTGGTCTCCTAATCTGAGGAAGGACATTCTTGCTATTGAGGGAGTGCAGCGAAGGTTCACCAGACTGATTCCCGGGATGGCAGGACTAACATATGAAGAAAGACTGGATTGACTAGGCTTATATTCACTAGAATTTAGAAGAATGAGAGGGGATCGCATTGAAACATATAAAATTCTGATGGGATGGGACATGTTAGACGAAGGAAGAATGTTCCTGATGTTGGGGAAATCCAGAACCAGGAATCACAGTGTAAGGATAAGGGGTAAGCCACTTAGGACCGCAATGAGGAGAAACTTCTTCACTCAGAGAATTTTGAACCTGTGGAATTCTCTACCACAGAAAGTTGTTGAGGCCAGTTTGTTAAATATATTCAAAAGGGAGTTAGATGTGGCCCTTACGGCTAAAGGGATCAAGGGGTATGGAGAGTAAGCAGGAATGGGGTACTGAAATTGCAAGATCAGCCATGATCATATTGAATGGTGGTGCAGGCCCGCAGGAACGAATGGCCTACTCCTGCACCTATTTTCTATGTTTCTATCTTTGTTCTCATTGGAACAGATGAGGTTTAGAGGAGACCTCATCGAGGTGTGCAAAATATTGAGGGGCCTGGATATAGTGGGTAGTAAGAGTTTTTCCATTGGTGGAGGGGTCTATTATGAGGGGGCATAGTTTTAAGGTGCTTGGTGGAAGGTTTAGAGGGGATTTGAGTGGGGCTTCTTTACGCAGAGAGTTGTGGGGATCTGAAACTCGCTGCCTGGATACAGAAACCCTCACCACTATTAAGAGATGGTTCGATGGGCACTTAAAGTTCAATAACCTGCAGGGTTACGGACCTATAGCTGGTAATAGGGATTAGATGGATGACCTTTTGTTGGACGGTGCAGATATAATGGTAAGTACTGCACGGAATAGAATGAGGCCAGGCTGTGATCTCCAAGACTAGTCTGGATGGGTCGGAGAAGAATTTTCCCAGATTTTTTCTCCCTAAATTGGCCTGAGTTTTTTATCTGGTTTTTGCCTCTTCCAGGAGATCACATGACTCCGGTTGGGGTGGAGTGTGGAATGTTTCAGTGTAAGGGGTGTTGCAGTTGTGTGAGGCGGATTGGTTGGACTGGGTGCTCTTTGCCTGTCCGTCATTGTTCATATGTTTATATATAACCTTTAGGGCTGCTGACCGAGGGCTGTGGGGCTCTTTTTCATCCGGCGCAGACACGATGGGCCGAAATGGCCTCCTTCTGTGCTGTAAATATCTATGTTTGTATGTCTACAGACAGACAGTCTGACAGTAGTCGGGTATTTCTACAGTCTGACCCCCTCCTGGGTCCCTCTGTCAAGTTGACGTGTTATTTCACATTGGTGCTTGAACGACGGGGTGACTCTCTTGCTGCCACATTCGGCCGGGGTGGACAATACTACAGTCAGCACACTCAGCTGCTCTGTGGTTCACCCTAACCCCCACACTGAGGTAGTACAGAATATCTTCAGCACTTTGGGGGTTACCCGATCGATCGACTTGCTTGTATCAGCGGACAATTACCTCTCTACTCGAGGACCTCGAGTCAGGGCGGAGGCTGGACAGCCTTTCGTTCTTTCATTTCTAGATTCTGTTGCTCAGGGTTGCCGGATCTCCAGGGTGCCACAGAACATCGCAGCAGATGGTGGATCTGGTTAACCCTGTACTTGCCTCACAAACCGTGCTTCTCATACACCCTGGTGTTAAATATTGCCGGTCTGACTTCACAGAGGAGTCATTTGAAGATTAAAGACAAGCCTACTTTTTATTTAGGGAACCTTTATGTTTCATTCCAACATGCTCCATACACTGTTGGATACTGACCCACTGGTACTCAGGGTGAGAAGGGTGGGCCCTGCAAGGGAACAGACTCTCTGTTCCAACACACTCCATACACTGTTGGACACTGACCCACTGGTACTCCGGGTGAGAAGGGTGGGCCCTGTGAGGGAACAGACTCTCCGTTCCAACATGCTCCACACACTGTTGGACACTGACCCACTGGTACTCCGGGTGAGAAGGGTGGGCCCTGTGAGGGAACAGACTCTCCGTTCCAACACACTCCACACACTGTTGGACACTGACCCACTGGTACTCAGGGTGAGAAGGGTGGGCCCTGTGAGGGAACAGACTCTCTGTTCCAACATGCTCCATACACTGTTGGACACTGACCCACTGGTACTCAGGGTGAGAAGGGTGGGCCCTGCAAGGGAACAGACTCTATGTTCCAACATGCTCCACACACTGTTGGACACTGACCCACTGGTACTCAGGGTGAGAAGGGTGGGCCCTGCAAGGGAACAGACTCTCTGTTCCAACATGCTCCACACACTGTTGGACACTGACCCACTGGTACTCAGGGTGAGAAGGGTGGGCCCTGCAAGGGAACAGACTCTCCGGCTCCCAGGACAAATTGATCAAAGTGAGTCTTATTCACGGGTACCAGCGCCAGATCCAAACAGTAAACTGAACCATCAGGACCTGGATTTGGATCTTGCCAGCTTCTGATTGGTGGGCTGGCTGTTGAGATGGAATGGCCATCAGATTAGGGTATCCCAACGTGAGGCATTCATGGATAATGATCACTTTATCATGTCTGTCCTGATCACTTAAGCCGCCGTTCCCATCCTCCTCGGCTACTTGGTTAGTCACCAGCAGTGTGTGGAGAATACCCGACTGAAGATCAGCTCCCTTGGAAGCTGTTCCCTCGTAAGCCCCTCTTCATTCTTCAAGTGAAGCATTTTCAAGCCGCTTGGTTGTCTCTCGTGTCTGGTGGGGAGGGAAGTGAATGGATTCTCCTCGTTCTGGGTTGTCTTTTGGTGTCAACAAGCTGAGCTCTGGAGTGTGCTAAAAGTTAACAGCATGGGAGCCGGGGAGAGAGGGGAAATATATTTTCCCAGACAAATTGTGCCGATGCATCCCGATAATTAAATCCACATCCCCTATCACCGCCCACCCCATCCCCCAACCCTTCTCCCTTCAGCCCATTAATGTTCAGGAGCTGATGTTTCTTCTGAGCATTGCTGGCTCTGTAACTCAATTCCAATCCACTGAGTGTGGCACGGCCTAAAGGAAAGGCAAGTTAAAGGGTGTGACAGTTAGCACTTTCACAAACAAGATTGAGGACGGTTTCCGTGCGAGCCGGAACGACACAGAACGGGGAACTCAGGACAACTCACCGAACGGTTTCAAGTCATCACCGAATGTTGTCTGCGGGTACAGAGCATCGCGGCAGTGTGGGACACGCTGGATGGAGCAGCAGGTCTTTTCCTGTCCGTCATTTATGTTTCAAGTCCTGTTATTTCAACAACTTAAATGTGAGAAGTTTAACATCTGGAAATAAATGTGCAATGGAATTTAACAAACTTACTGTGTGTTTCCTGATTTGTGGGGTTAAATAGCTGGTTAGAGATAAATTAAGTACTTTTGTAGTGCAGTCACTGTTGTAATGTAGGAAACACAGCAGCCAATTTGCACACAGCAAGCTCCCACAAACAGCAATGTGATAATGACCAGATAATGAGGGTGCAGAATTCCTAAAATGCATTCCAGACAACTTTTTTGAGCCAGTATGCAGCAAGCCCAACAAGGGAGGGGCTGGTTCTGGATTTAGTTTCAGGGAATGAATCTGGGCAAGTGGAAGGGGTATCAGTGGGAGAGCATTTAGGTGCTAGTGATCATAATTCAGTTAGATTTAGGGTAGTTATGGAAAAGGACAAGGATAGACCCGGAATAAAAGTTCTCAATTGGGGAAAAGCCAATTTTACTGAGCTGAGATGTGATTTAGCCAAAGTGGACTGGAAACAGCTACCTGAAGGTAAATCAGTGTCAGATCAGTGGGAGGTATTCAAAGAGGAGATCGTGAGGGTTCAAAGCACGTATGTTCCCTTAAAAAAAAGGTGGGACTAACATTTCCGCCAGTGCGGACACGATGGGCCGAAATGGCCGCCTTCTGCGCTGTAAATTTCTACGTTTCTGTGTTTTTTCTATGCAGTCATTCCAATCAGGGAGGAGGAGTGTGAAATATTAGATGAAATAAACAGTGAGAGAGTAAGCATTAAAGGGTTTAACATCTTTGAAAGCTGTTAAGAGAAGCAAGCGAGGAAATAGCAGAGGCTCTATCAGAGAAAGGGATAGACTGAGTAATTACAGGCCAGTCAGCCTAACCTCGGTAGTGGGGAAAGTATTTGGAAAAAATTCTGAGCGACAGGATAAATCTTCATTCAGAAAGTCACGGATTAATCAGGGACAGTCAGCACGGATTTGTTAAGGGAAGGTCGAGTCTGACTAACTCGGTTGAATTTTTTGAGGAGGTAACAAGGAGGGCCGATGAGGGCAGTGCATATCATGTAGTGTATATGGATTTTAGCAAGGCTTTTGATAAGATCCCACATGGTAGACTGGTCACGAAAATAAAAGCCCATGGGATCCAATGCAAAGTGGCAAGTAGGATCCAAAATTGGCTCAAAGGCAGGAAGCAAAGGGTAATGGTTGATAGGTTTTTTGTGACTGGAGTGGGACCAATGGCGGGGATAAAAGGAGCGGGGAGCTGAGGCCCGAGATCACAGCGAGAGCGGGACCAGTGATGGGGATAAAAGGAGCGGGGAGCTGAGGCCCGAGATCACAGCGAGAGTGGGACCAGTGGTGGGGATAAAAGGAGCGGGGAGCTGAGGCCCGAGATCACAGCGAGAGTGGGACCAGTGATGGGGATAAAAGGAGCGGGGAGCTGAGGCCTGAGATCACAGCGAGAGTGGGACAGTGATGGAGATAAAAGGAGCGGGGAGCTGAGGCCTGAGATCACAGCGAGAGTGGGACCAGTGGCGGGGATAAAAGGAGCGGGGAGCTGAGGCCCGAGATCACAGCGAGAGTGGGACCAGTGGTGGGGATAAAAGGAGCGGGGAGCCGAGGCCCGAGATCACAGCGAGAGTGGGACCAGTGATGGGGATAAAAGGAGCGGGGAGCTGAGGCCTGAGATCACAGCGAGAGTGGGACCAGTGATGGGGATAAAAGGAGCAGGGAGCTGAGGCCTGAGATCACAGCGAGAGTGGGACAGTGATGGGGATAAAAGGAGCGGGGAGCTGAGGCCCGAGATCACAGCGAGAGTGGGACCAGTGGCGGGGATAAAAGGAGCAGGGAGCCGAGGCCCGAGATCACAGCGAGAGTGGGACCAGTGGTGGGGATAAAAGGAGCAGGGAGCTGAGGCCTGAGATCACAGCGAGAGTGGGACCAGTGGTGGGGATAAAAGGAGCAGGGAGCCGAGGCCCGAGATCACAGCGAGAGTGGGAGATCGAGGCCAAAGGTAAAACAAAGAAGTAAAAAGAAATCGAAGTGTCACGTCACAGCCAAGAGGGTAAGTGATTAGCTGGTGGATTGGTGAGTATTTAATCTTTTTTTCTTCTTTTTCTTTCCTTATCAGTACGTAACCTTTGACATTGTTGCCACATTAAGTAATTTAAGGGTTAACTCATGGCAGGAGAGCCCAGACTCGTGTCATGCTCCTCTTGTGCTATGTGGATGCTTCCAGTGTCCCTGATGACTACATGTGCGGGATGTGTATCCAGCTGCAGCTCCTGACAGACCGCATTGTGGCACTGGAGCTGCATATGGATTCACTCTGGAGCATCCGCGATGCTGAGGATGTCGTGAATAGCACGTTTAATGAATTGGTCACACCGCAGGCAAAGGTTACTCAGGCAGATAGGGAATGGGTGACCATCAGGAAGAGGAGTGGAAGGAAGGTAGTGCTGGGGTCCCCTGCGGTCACCTCCCTTCAAAACAGATGCACTGTTTTGGGTACTGTTGGCGGAGATGACTCATCAGGGGAAGGCAGCAGCAGCCAAATTCATGGCACCATGTGTGGCTCTACTGCACAAGAGGGTAGGAAAAAGAGTGGGAGAACTATAGTGGTAGGGGATTCTATTGTAAGGGGACTAGGTAGGCATTTCTGCGGTTGCAATCGAGACTCCAGGATGATATGTTGCCTCCCTGGTGCAAGGGTCAAGGATGTCTCAGAGCGGCTGCAGGACATTTTGGAAGGGGAGGGTGAACAGCCAGTTGTCGTGGTGCATATAGGTACCAACGATATATGTTAAAAAACAGGAGGAGGTCCTACAAGCTGAATTTAGGCAGCCAGGAGTTAAATTAAAAAGTAGGACCTCAAAGGTCGTAATCTCAGGATTGCTACCAGTGCCACGTGTTAGTCACAGTAGGAATTGCAGGATCGCCCCCAACAATACCCAAAACGGTGTATCTGTTTTGGAGGGGGTGACCGCAGGGGACCCCAGCACTACCTTTCTTCCACTGCTCTACCTGATGGTCACCCATTCCTTATCTGCCTGAGTAACCTTTGCCTGCAGTGTGTCCAACTTACTAAACATGCTATTCACGACATCCTCAGCATCACGGATGCTCCAGAGTGAATCCATGCGCTGCTCCAGTGCTGCAATGCGGTCTGTCAAGGGCTGCACCAGGATACACTTCCTGCACATGTAGTCGTAAGTATATTCTGAAAGTATATTTGGACTTTCAGAAGGCTTTCGACAAGGTCCCACACAAGAGATTAATGTGCAAAGTTAAAGCACATGGGATTGGGGGTAGTGTGCTGACGTGGATTGAGAACTGGTTGTCAGACAGGAAGCAAAGAGTAGGAGTAAACGGGTACTTTTCAGAATGGCAGGCAGTGACTAGTGGAGTGCCGCAAGGTTCTGTGCTGGGGCCCCAGCTGTTTACATTGTACATTAATGATTTAGACGAGGGGATTAAATGCAGTATCTCCAAATTTGCGGATGATACTAAGTTGGGTGGCAGTGTGAGCTGCGAGGAGGATGCTATTAGGCTGCAGAGTGATTTGGATAGGTTAGGTGAGTGGGCAAATGCATGGCAGATGAAGTATAATGTGGATAAATGTGAGGTTATCCACTTTGGTGGTAAAAACAGAGAGACAGACTATTATCTGAATGGTGACAGATTAGGAAAAGGGAAGGTGCAACGAGACCTGGGTGTCATGGTACATCAGTCATTGAAGGTTGGCATGCAGGTACAGCAGGCGGTTAAGAAAGCAAATGGCATGTTGGCCTTCATAGCGAGGGGATTTGAATACAGGGGCAGGGAGGTGTTGCTACAGTTGTACAGGGCCTTGGTGAGGCCACACCTGGAGTATTGTGTACAGTTTTGGTCTCCTAACTTGAGGAAGGACATTCTTGCTATTGAGGGAGTGCAGCGAAGGTTCACCAGACTGATTCCCGGGATGGCGGGACTGACCTATCAAGAAAGATTGGATCAATTGGGCTTGTATTCACTGGAGTTCAGAAGAATGAGAGGGGACCTCATAGAAACGTTTAAAATTCTGACGGGTTTAGACAGGTTAGATGCAGAAAGAATGTTCCCAATGTTGGGGAAGTCCAGAACCAGGGGTCACAGTCTGAGGATAAGGGGTAAGCCATTTAGGACCGAGATGAGGAGAAACTTCTTCACCCAGAGAGTGGTGAACCTGTGGAATTCTCTACCACAGAAAGTAGTTGAGGCCAATTCACTAAATATATTCAAAAGGGAGTTAGATGAAGTCCTTACTACTCGGGGGATCAAGGGTTATGGCGAGAAAGCAGGAAGGGGGTACTGAAGTTTCATGTTCAGCCATGAACTCATTGAATGGCGGTGCAGGCTAGAAGGGCTGAATGGCCTGCTCCTGCACCTATTTTCTATGTTTCTATGTTTCTAAGGGACACTGGAAGTGTTCCTGAGTTCCCACATAGCACAGGAGGAGCATGACACGTGTCTGGGCTCTCCTGCCATGACTTAACCATTAGATTAATTTAATTTGGCAACAATGATAAAGGTTACCGACTGATAAAGGCAAAGAAACGAAGAAAAACTACTCACCAATCACTTACCCCCTTGGCTGTGACGTCACCCTTCGATTTCTTTTTACTTCTTTTTTGCCTTCTCTCCCTGCACCAGCTGTCCCCTCGGACTGTTACCGCTCTCAGTCGCTGCTCCCGTTCTTTATCCTCCCACACTGCTCCTCTCGCGATGCTGGCCCCTCGGACTGTCACCGCTCTCAGTCGCTGCTCCCGTTCTTTATCCTCCCACACTGCTCCTCTCGCGATGCTGGCCCCTCGGACTGTCACCGCTCTCAGTCACTGCCCTTTGTCCTCTCGCGATGCTGGCCCCTCGGACTGTCACCGCTCTCAGTCACTGCCCCCGTCCTTTATCCTCCCACACTGCTCCTCTCGCGATGCTGGCCCCTCGGACTGTCACCGCTCTCAGTCGCTGCTCCCGTTCTTTATCCTCCCACACCGCTCCTCTCGCGATGCTGTCCCCTCGGACTGTCACCGCTCTCAGTCGCTGCTGCTCTTTGTCCTCTCGCGATGCTGGCCCCTCGGACTGTCACCGCTCTCAGTTGTTGCCCTTTGTCCTCTCGCGATGCTGGCCCCTCGGACTGTCACCGCTCTCAGTTGTTGCCCTTTGTCCTCTCGCGATGCTGTCCCCTCGGACTGTCACCGCTCTCAGTCACTGCCCCCATCCTTTATCCTCCCACACTGCTCCTCTCGCGATGCTGGCCCCTCGGGCTGTCACCGCTCTCAGTCACTGCTCCCCATCCTTTATCCCACACTGCTCCTCTCGCGATGCTGGCCCCTCGGACTGCCCCTCGGTGGTTAAGAAGGCATATGGAATATTTGCTTTTATTAGCCGAGGCATAGAATACAAGATCAGGAAGGTTATGCTTGAATTGTATAAAACACTAGTTAGGCCACTTCTAGAATACTGCGTGCAGTTCTGGACACCACGTTACAGGAAAGATGTGATTGCACTAGAGAGGGTACAGAGGAGATTTACAAGCCTGGACTGGAGAATTTTAGCTATGAGGAAAGATTGGATAGGCTGGGGATGTTTTCTTTGGAACTGAGGAGGCTGAGGAGACACCTTATTGAGGTGTATAAAATGATGAGGGGCCTAAATAGAGTGGATAGGAAGGACCTATCCTGCCTATCCTGAGAACACCAGCGGCAGGTCGGGCCATAAAAGGAGCGAGGTGCGGTGCCTGGGAGCAGTGTGGAGATATACCTCATTACCTCACACTTATCCAGATTGAAGTCCGTTTGCCACTGTTCTGCCCACCTGACCAGAACATTGATATCTTTCTTCAATCTGCAGCTTTCTTCAACGATACAGCCTATTTTAGTATCATCTGCAACTTCTTAATCATACCCCCAACATTCAAGTCCAAGTCATTTATATATACCACAAAAAGCAAGGGGCCTAACACAGCCCTGTAGAACCCCACAGGAAACATCCTTCCAGTCACATAAACACCATCAACCATTACCCTTTGCTTCCTGCCTCTGAGCCAATTTGGATCCAACTTGCCACTTTGCCCTGGATCCCATGGGCTTTTATTTTGTGACCAGTCTGCCATGTGTACAAGGGGGAGCCAGTGGATGTGGTGTATTTAGACTTTCAAAAGGCTTTTGACAAGGTCCCACACAAGAGATTGGTGTACAAAATTAAAGCACATAGTATTGGAGGGTAATGTATTGACGTGGATAGAGAACTGGTTGGCAGACAGGAAGCGAAGAGCAGGAATAAACAGATCCTTTTCAGAATGGCAGGCAGTGACTAGTGGGGTACCGCAAGGTTCATTCATTACATTAATGATTTAGACGAAGGAATTGAGTGTAATATCTCCAAGTTTGCAGATGACACTAAGCTGGGTGGCGGTGTGAGCTGTGAGGAGGATGCTAAGAGGCTGCAGGGTGACTTGGACAGGTTAGGTGAGTGGGTAAATATATGACAGATGTGGTATAATGTAGATAAATGTGAGGTTAAAACAGGAAGGCAGATTATTATCTGAATGGTGACAGATTAGGAAAAGGGGAGGTGCAATGAGACCTGGGTGTCATGGTTCATCAGTCATTGAAGGTTGGCATGCAGGTACAGCAGGCGGTGAAGAAGGCAAATGGCATGTTGGCCTTCATAGCGAGGGGATTTGAGTATAGGAGCAGAGAGGTCTTACTGCAGTTGTACAGGGCCTTGGTGAGGCCACACCTTGAATATTGTGTATAGTTTTGGTCTCCTAATCTGAGGAAGGACATTCCTGCTATTGAGGGAGAGCAGTGAAGGTTCACCAGACTGATTCCCAGGATGACAGGACTGATATATGAAGAAAAACGGGATTGACTAGGCTTATATTCAATGGAATTTAGAAGAATGAGAGGGGATCTCATAGAAACTTATAAAATTCTGACAGGATTGGACAGGTTAGATGCAGGAAGAATGTTCCCGATGTTGGGGAAGTCCAGAACCAGAGGTCACAGTCCAAGGATACGGGGTAAGCCATTTAGGACCAAGATGAGGAGAAACTTCTTCACTCAGAGAGTTGTGAGCATGTGGAATTCTCTACCACAGAAAGTTGTTGAGGCCAGTTCGTTAGATATATTCAAAAGGAAGTTAGATGTGGCCCTTACGGCTAAAGGGTTATGGAGAGTGAGCAGGAATGGGGTACTGAAGTGCATGATCAGCCATGATCATATTGAATGGTGGTGCAGGCTCAAAGGGCCAAATGGCCCACTCCTGCACCTATTTTCTATGTTTCTATGTGGAACGTTATCAAAAGCTTTGCTAAAATCCATATATACTACATCATACGCACTGCCCCCATCAACCCTCCTGGTTACCTCCTCAAAATATGTCATCAAGTTATTCAGACACGACTTTCCCTTAACAAATCCATGCCGACTGTCCTTGATTAATCCATGTCTTTCCAAATGAATTTTTTCCAATAATTTTACCACCACTGAGCCATTCTTAAATAGCGGAGTCACATGCCACACAACACTCAAGCTTCTGACCTGCATTTGTAGCCACGGCATTTGGTCCAGTTGCGTTTCTGGTTATTGGTGATCCCCCAGGATGTTGATTGTGGGTGATTCGGCGATGGCAATGCCGTTGAATGTCAATTGAGATGGTTAGACTCTCTCTTGTTGAAGATGGTCAATGCCAGGCTCTTGTGTGGTGTAAATGTTACTTCCCATTTATCAGCCCAAGCCTGGATATTGTCCAGGTCTTGCTGCATGTGGGCACGGACTGCTCCATTATCTGAGGAATTGCTAATGTAACTGAACACTGCAACCATCAGTGAACATCCCCACTTCTGACCTTATGATGGAGGGAAGGTCATTGATGAAGCAGCTGAAGATGTTTGGGTCTAGGACACTGCCCTGAGGAACTCCTGCAGCGGTGTCCTGGGGCTGTGATGATTGACCTCAAACCACCACAACCATCTTCCTTTGTGCTGGGTATGACTCCAGCCAGTGGAGAGTTTTCCTTCTGATCACTTTCAGTTTCACTGGGGCTCCTTGATACCACACTCGGTCAAATGCTCGCTTGATATAAGGGCTATCATAGAAACATAGAAACATAGAAAATAGGTGCAGGAGTAGGCCATTCAGCCCTTCGAGCCTGCTCCTCCATTTAATATGATCATGGCTGATCATTCAGCTTAGTACCACTTTCCTGCTTTCTCTCCATACTCCTTGATCCCTTTAGCCGTAAGGGCCATATCTAACTCCCTCTTGAATACATCCAATGAACTGACATCAACCACTCTCTGCGGTCGGGAATTCCACAGGTTAACAACTTTCTGAGTGAAGAAGTTTCTCCTCATCTCAGTCCTAAATGGCCTACCCCTTATTCTAAGACCGTATCCCCTGGTTCTGGACTTCCTCAACATCGGGAACATTCTTCCCGCATCTAACCTGTCCCGTCCCGTCAGAATCTTATACGTTTCTATGAGATCCCCTCTCATCCTTCTAAACTCCAGTGTATAAAGGCCCAGTTGATCCAGTCTCTCCTCAAGTGTCATCTGTCATCTTGTCTCTGGACTTGAACTTTGTCTACATTTGGACCAAGACTGTAATGAGATTTGGAGCCAAGTGGTGTGATTAAAAAGTGGTGTTACATTAGCTACCCTCCAGTCCATAGGAACTGATCCAGAGTTGATAGACTGTTGGAAAATGATCACCAATGCATCCACTATTTCTAGGGCTACTTCCTTAAGTACTCTGGGATGCAGACTATCAGGCCCTAGGGATTTATCGGCCTTCAATCCCATCAATTTCCTTAACACAATTTCCCCCCTAATAAGGATATCCTTCAGTTCCTCCTTCTCGCTGGACCCTCGGGCCCCTACTATTTCCGAATGGTTATTTGTGTCTTCTTTCGTGAAGACAGAACAAAAGTATTTGTTTAACTGGTCTGCCATTTCTTTGTTCCCCATTATAAATTCACCTGAATCTGACTGCAAGGGACCTACATTTGTTTTCACTAATCTTTTTCTCTTCATATATCGATAGAAGCTTTTGCAGTCAGTTTTTATGTTCCCAGCAAGCTTCCTCTCATATTCTAATTTTCCCCTCCTAATTTTGTACTCCTCTGCTGTATTACAAAATTCTCCCAGTCCTCAGGTTTGCTGCTTTTTCTGGCCAATTTATATGTATCTTCCTAGGATTTAACACTATTCTTAATTTCCCTTGTTAACCACGGTTGAGCCACCTTCTCTGTTTTATTTTGACTCCAGACAGGGATGTACAATTGTTGAAATTCATCCATGTGATCTTTAAATGTTTGCCATTGCCTATCCACCGTCAACCCTTTAAGCCTCATTTGCCAGTCTATTCTAGCCAATTCATGTCTCATACCATCGAAGTTACCTTTCCTTAAGTTCAGGACCCTAGTTTCTGAATTAACACTGTCACTCCCCATCTTAATAAAGAATTCTACCATATTATGGTCACTCTTCCCCAAGGGGCCTCGCACAACAAGATTGCTAATTAGTCCTTTCTCATTACACATCACCCAGTCTAGGATGGCCAGCCCTCGAGTTGGTTCCTCGACATATTGGTCTGGAAAACCATCCCTAATACACTCCAGGAAATCCCCCTCCACCGCATTGTTACCAGTTTGGTTAGCCCAATCTATATGTAGATTAAAGTTGCCCATGATTACTGCTGTACCTTTATTGCATGCATCCCTAATTTCTTGTTTGATGCTGTCCCCAACCTCACTACTACTGTTTGGTGGTCTGTACACAACTCCCACTAGCGTTTTCTGCCCTTTGGTATTCCATAGCTCCACCCATACAGATTCCACAACATCCAAGCTAATGTCCTTCCTTACTATTGCATTAATTTCCTCTTTAACCAGCAACGCCACCCCACCTCCTTTTCGTTTCTGTCTATCCTTCCTAAATGTTGAATACCCCTGGATGTTGAGTTCCCAGCCATGGTCACCCTGGAGCCATGTCTCCATGATACCAATCACATCATAACCATTAACTGCTATCTGCACAGTTAATTCATCCACCTTATTCTGAATACTCCTCACATTGAGGCACAGAGCCTTCAGGCTTGTCTTTTTAACACACTTTGCCCCTTTAGAATTTTGCTGTAATGTGGCCCTTTGTGCGTTTGCCTTGCGTTTCTCTGCCCTCCACTTTTACTTTTCTTCTTTCTATCTTTTGCTTCTGCCCCCATTCTACTTCCCTCTTTCTCCCTGTATGGATTCCCATCCCCCTGCCATTTTAGTTTAACTGCTCCCCAACAGCACTAGGAAACACTCCCCCTAGGACATTGGTTCCCATCCTGCCCAGGTGCAGACCGTCCGGTTTGTACTGGTCCCACCTCCTCCAGGACTGGTTCCAATGTCCCAGGATTTTGAATCCCTCCCTTCTGCACCACTCCTCAAGCCACATATTCATCTGTGCTATCCTGCGATTCCTACTCTGACTAGCACGTGGCACTGGTAGCAATCCTGAGATTACTACTTTTGAGGTCCTACTTTTTAATTTAGCTCCTAACTTCTTAAATTAGTCTTGTAGGACCTCATCCTGTTTTTTATCTAGATCGTTAGTACCTATAACAACTGGCTGTTCACCCTCCCTCTTCAAAATATCCTGCACCCGCTCCAAGACATCCTTGACCCTTGCACAACGGAGGCAACATACCATCCTGGAGTCTCGGTTACGGCCGCAGAAATGCCTATCTATTCCCCTTACAATTGAATCCCCTATCACTATCGCTCTCCCACTCTTTTTCCTGCCCTCCTGTGCAGCAGAGCCAGCGACGGTGCCATGAACTTGGCTGCTGCTGCCCTCCCCTGATGAGTCATCCCCCTCAACAGTACTCAAAGCGGTGTATCTGTTTTGCAGAGGGATGACCGCAGGGGACCCCTGCACTACTTTGCTTCCACTGTTCTTCCTGTTGGTTACCCAGCCCCTATCTGGCTGTGGACCCTTTACCTGCCGTGTGGCCAACTGACTAAATGTGCTATTCACAACATCCTCAGCATCGCGGATGCTCCAGAATAAATCCACCCGCAGCTCCAGTGCCGCAATGCAGTCTGTCAGGAGCTGCAGGCGGATGCACTTCCCGCACATGTAGTCGTCAGGGACACTGGAAGCGTCCCTGAATTCCCACATAGCACAGGAGGAGCATAACACGTGCCCGAGCTCTCCTGCCATGACTTAAACCTGAGATTAATTTAATTTGGCAACAACAATGTGAAAAGGTTACTTACTGATAAAGAAAAAGAAAAGCTACTCACCAGTTACCAGCCAATCACTTACCCCCCTGGCTGTGACATCACCCTTCGATTTCTTTCCTCATCTTTTTTGCCTGTTCTCCCTGCAGCTGCATCAGCTGGCCACCTGACTCACCACTTTGCTCCCCGGACTCCCCGCTGGGCCTTTTGTGGGCCTCTCCGACGCTGCACCGCCTCCCGACTCACCACGCTCCATATCTAACTCCCTTTTGAATATATCGAACGAACTGGCCTCAACAACTTTCTGCGGTAGAGAATTCCACAGGTTAACCACTCTCTGAGTGAAGAAGTTTCTCCTCATCTTGGTCCTAAATGGCTTACCCCTTATCCTAAGACTGTGTCCCCTGGTTCTGGACTTCCCCAACATCGGGAACATTCTTCCTGCATCTAACCTGTCCAGTCCCATCAGAATCTTATATGTTTCTATGAGATCCCCTCTCATTCTTCTAAACTCCAGTGGATACAAGCCCAGTTGATGCAATCTCTCCTCATATGTCAGTCCTGCCATCCCGGGAATCAATCTGGTGAAACTTCACTGAACTCCCTCGATAGCAAGAACGTCCTTCCTCAGATTAGGAGACCAAAACTGAACACAATATTCCAGATGAGGCCTCACCAAGGCTCTGTACAACTGCAGTAAGACCTCCCTGCTCCTATACTCAAATCCCCTAGCTATGAAGGCCAACATACCATTTGTCTTCTTCACCGCCTGCTGTACCTGCATGCCAAGTTTCAATGACTGATCTACCATGACACCCAGGTCTCGTTGCACCTCCCCTTTTCCTAATTTGCCGCCATTCAGATAATATTCTGCCTTCGTGTTTTTGCCACCAAACTGGATAACCTCACATTTATCCACATTATACTGCATCTGCCATGTATTTGCCCACTCACCTAACCTGTCCAAGTCACCCTGCAACCTCTTAGCGTCCTCCTCACAGCTCACATCGCCACCCAGTTTATGTGTCGTCTGCAAACTTGGAGATATTACACTCAATTCCTTCATCTAAATCATTCATGTATATTGTAAAGAGCTGGGGTCCCAGCACTGAGCCCTGCGGCACCCCACTAGTCATTGCCTGCCATTCTGAGAAGGACCAGTTTATTCCGACTCTCTGCTTCCTGTCTGCCAACCAGTTCTCTATCCACATCAATACATTACCCCCAATGCCATGTGCTTTGATTTTGCACACCAATCTCTTGTGTGGGATCTTGTCAAAAGCCTTTTGAAAGTCCAAATACACTGGTTCTCTCTTGTCCACTCTACTAGTAACATCCTCAGAAAATTCTAGAAGATTTGTCAAGCATGATTACCCTTTTATAAATCCATGTTGACTTGAGCAGATCCTGTCACTGCTTTCCAAATGTGCTGCTATTTCAGCTTCAATAATTAATCGAACATTTTCCCCACCACCGATGTCAGGCTAACCGGTCGATAATTCCCCATTTTCTCTCTTCCTCCTTTTTTAAAAAGTGGTCTTACATTAGCTACCCTCCAGTCCATAGGAACTGATCCAGAGTCAATAGAATGTTGGAAAATGATCACCAATGCATCCACTATTTCTAGGGCCACTTCCTTAAGTACTCTGGGATGCAGACTATCAGGCCTTGGGGATTTATCGGCCTTCAATCCCATCAATTTCCTCAACACAATTTCCTGACTAATAAGGATTTCCTTCAGTTCCTCCTTTTCGCTAGACCCTCGGTTTCCTAGTATTTCCGGGAGGTTATTTGTGTCTTCCTTGTGAAGACAGAACAAAAGTATTTGTTCAATTGGTTTGCCATTTCTTTGTTCCCCATTATAAATTCACCTGATTCTGATTGCAAGGGACCAACGTTTGTCTTCACTAATCTTTTTCTCTTCACATATGTATAGAAGCTTTTGCAGTCAGTTTTTATGTTCCCTGCAAGCTTCCTCTCATACTCTATTTTCCCCCTCATAATTAACCCCTTTGTCCTCCTCTGCTGAATTCTAAATTTCTCCCAGTCCTCAGTTTGCTGCTTTTTCTGGACAATTTATACGCCTCTTCCTGGGATTTAACACTATCCCTAATTTCCCTTGTTAGCCAGTGTCACTGATGCAGAATGGAGAATGTGCAAAAGGAGACACTGATTGGAACTTAATGATTAGCAGATATTTCAGACATTTAAAGTTGTGTATGTGATGTCCATTATTTAAAGGGGCTGCTCCTGAAATTCTGGCTGCACTTCAGTCCCACACTCCTGACCTTTGGGCACCCTGTGCGGAGGGGAGTGGGTAGGTCCGAGGGCCTCCTCGTAGGACTGCTCCTGGGCACGGCCAAGGGTGCCATCAGCCGGTCCAGGCAGCGGGCGGTCGAGGGGGTCGTTCAGCCCGACTGCCTGTCTCTCTTCCGTGCCTGCATCCAGTCCAGGGTGTCCCGAGAGATGGAGCACGCGGTGTCCACCGGTACGCTCATGGCCTTCCGCGAGAGGTGGGCACCGGAGGGACTGGAGTGCATCATCACCCCCGGCAACCAAATTTTAAATTGATTTTATTTGTTTTAAAGTCTAATTTATTTTAAATGCCGGTTATAGTGTCCCCCTCCCCTTTTATAGGAGGCACTTGTAAATTATATGATTTTAATGCCCCCAAAAAAAATCACAAAAGGAAAAAAAAACAAAAAAACAAAAAAAAAAGAGGGCAGGTATAAGTGTCTGGAGTGTCCCCCAGATCGGGGGGCACATGATTTAATGTTTATTTTATCTCCCCCCCCAAAAGAGTTGTGTATGTGATGTGTCAGGTTTGTTCCTCCTGTGTGTGTCAGTAACTCCCCATAGTGAGTATAGTGACTGTGTGTCAGTGACCATAGTGAGTATAGTGACTGTGTGTGTGACCATAGTGAGTATAGTGACTGTGTGCCAGTGACCATAGTGAGTATAGTGACTGTGTGTGTGACCATAGTGAGTATAGTGACTGTGTGCCAGTGACCATAGTGAATATAGTGACTGTGTGTGTGACCATAGTGAGTATAGTGACTGTGTGCCAGTGACCATAGTGAGTATAGTGACTGTGTGTGTGTAACCATAGTGAGTATAGTGACTGTGTGTCAGTGGCCATAGTGAGTATAGTGACTGTGTGTCAGTGGCCATAGTGAGTATAGTGACTTTTTGTCAGTAACCGTAGTGAGTATAGTGACTGTGTGTGTGTAACCATAGTGAGCATAGTGACTGTGTGTCAGTGACCATAGTGAGTACAGTGACTGTGTGTCAGTGACCGTAGTGAGTACAGTGACTGTGTGTCAGTGACCGTAGTGAGTACAGTGACTGTGTGTCAGTGACCGTAGTGAGTACAGTGACTGTGTGTCAGTGACCATAGTGAGTATAGTGACTTTGTGTCGGTAACCATACACACACAGTATAGTGACTGTGTGTGTAACCATAGTGAGTATAGTGACTGTGTGTTGGTAACCATAGTGAATATAGTGAGTGTGTGTGTGTAACCATAGCGAGTATAGTGAGTGTGTGTGTGTAACCATAGTGAGTATAGTGACTGTGTGTCGGTAACCATAGTGAGTATAGTGACTGTGTGTCGGTGACCATAGTGAGTATAGTGACTGTGTGTCAGAACCATAGTGAGTATAGCGACTGTGTGTCGGTGACCATAGTGAGTATAGTGACTGTGTGTGTGACCATAGTGAGTATAGTGACTTTGTGTCGGTGACCATAGTGAGTATAGTGACTGTGTGTCGGTAACCATACACACACAGTATAGTGACTGTGTGTGTAACCATAGTGAGTATAGTGACTGTGTGTTGGTAACCATAGTGAATATAGTGAGTGTGTGTGTGTAACCATAGCGAGTATAGTGAGTGTGTGTGTGTAACCATAGTGAGTATAGTGACTGTGTGTCGGTAACCATAGTGAGTATAGTGACTGTGTGTCGGTGACCATAGTGAGTATAGTGACTGTGTGTCAGAACCATAGTGAGTATAGCGACTGTGTGTCGGTGACCATAGTGAGTATAGTGACTGTGTGTGTGACCATAGTGAGTATAGTGACTTTGTGTCGGTGACCATAGTGAGTATAGTGACTGTGTGTCGGTGACCATAGTGAGTATAGTGACTGTGTGTGTAACCATAGTGAGTATTTAATCATTTTTTCTTCTTTTTCTTTCCTTATCAGTACGTAACCTTTGACATTGTTGCCACATTAAGTAATTTAAGGGTTAACTCATGGCAGGAGAGCCCAGACTCGTGTCATGCCCCTCTTATGCTATGTGGGAAGCCAGGGATGCTTCCAGTGTCCCTGATGACTACATGTGCGGGACGTGTATCCAGCTGCAGCTCCTGACATACCGCATTGTGGCACTGGAGCTGCACATGGATTCACTCTGGAGCATCCGCGATGCTGAGGATGTCGTGAATAGCATATTTAATGAATTGGTCACACCGCAGGCAAAGGTTACTCAGGCAGATAGGGAATGGGTGACCATCAGGAAGAGGAGTGGAAGGAAGGTAGTGCTGGGGTCCCCTGCGGTCACCTCCCTTCAAAACAGATGCACTGTTTTGGGTACTGTTGGCGGAGATGACTCATCAGGGGAAGGCAGCAGCAGCCAAATTCATGGCACCATGTGTGGCTCTACTGCACAAGAGGGTAGGAAAAAGAGTGGGAGAACTATAGTGGTAGGGGATTCTATTGTAAGGGGACTCGGTAGGCATTTCTGCGGTTGCAATCGAGACTCCAGGATGGTATGTTGCCTCCCTGGTGCTGTATCTTAGCTATCCTGCAATTCCAACTGTGACTAACACGTGGCACTGGTAGCAATCCTGAGATTACTACCTTTGAGATCCTACTTTTTAATTTAACTCCTAGCTCCCTAAATTCAGCTTGTAGGACCTCCTCCTGTTTTTTTACCTATATCGTTGGTACCTATATGCACCACGACAACTGGCTGTTCACCCTCCCTCTCCAAAATGTCCTGCACCCGCTCCGAGACATCCTTGAACCTTGCACCAGGGAGGCAACATACCATCCTGGAGTCTCGGTTGCAACCGCAGAAACGCCTATCTAGTTCCCTTACAATAGAATTCCCTACCACTATAGCTCTCCCACTCTTTTTCCTGCCCTCCTGTGCAGCAGAGCCACCCATGGTGCCATGAACTTGGCTGCTGCTGCCCTCCCCGATGAGTCATTGCCCCCAACAATACCCAAAACGGTGTATCTGTTTTGGAGAGGGTGACCGCAGGGGACCCCAGCACTACCTTTCTTCCACTGCTCTACCTGATGGTCACCCATTCCTTATCTGCCTGAGTAATCTTTGCCTGCAGTGTGTCCAACTTACTAAACATGCTATTCACGACATCCTCAGCATCACGGATGCTCCAGAGTGAATCCATGCGCTGCTCCAGTGCTGCAATGCGGTCTGTCAAGGGCTGCACCAGGATACACTTCCTGCACATGTAGTCGTAAGGGACACTGGAAGTGTTCCTGAGTTCCCACATAGCACAGGAGGAGCATGACATGTGTCTGGGCTCTCCTGCCATGACTTAACCCTTAGATTAATTTAATTTGGCAACAATGATAAAGGTTACCGACTGATAAAGGAAAAGAAACAAAGAAAAACTACTCACCAATCACTTACCCCCTTGGCTGTGACATCACCCTTCGATTTCTTTTTACTTCTTTTTTGCCTTCTCTCCCTGCACCAGCTGGCCCCTCGGACTGTTACCGCTCTCAGTCGCTGCTCCCGTTCTTTATCCTCCCACACCGCTCCTCTCGCGATGCCGGTCCCTCGGACTGTTACCGCTCTCAGTCACTGTCACTGTCCTTTATCCTTCCACACTGCTCCTCTCGCGATGGTAGCCCCTCGGACTGTCACCGCTCTCAGTCACTGCCCCCGTCCTTTATCCTCCCACACCGCTCCTCTCGCGATGCTGTCCCCTCGGACTGTCACCGCTCTCAGTCACTGCCCCCCATCCTTTATCCCACACCGCTCCTCTCGCGATGCTGGTCCCTCGGACTGCCCCTCGGTGGTTAAGAAGGCATATGGAATATTTGCTTTTATTAGCCGAGGCATCGAATACAAGACCAGGAAGGTTATGCTTGAATTGTATAAAACACTAGTTAGGCCACTTCTAGAGTACTGCGTGCAGTTCTGGACACCACGTTACAGGAAAGATGTGATTGCACTAGAGAGGGTACAGAGGAGATTTACGAGCCTGGACTGGAGAATTTTAGCTATGAGGAAAGATTGGATAGGCTGGGGATGTTTTCTTTGGAACTGAGGAGGCTGAGGAGACACCCTATTGAGATGTATAAAATGATGAGGGGCCTAAATAGAGTGGATAGGAAGGACCTATCCTGCCTATCCTGAGAACACCAGCGGCAGGTCGGGCCATAAAAGGAGCGACGTGCGGTGCCTGGGAGCAGTGTGGAGATATACCTCATACCTCACACTTATCCAGATTGAAGTCCGTTTGCCACTGTTCTGCCCACCTGACCAGAACATTGATATCTTTCTTCAATCTGCAGCTTTCTTCTTCATTATCAACGATACAGCCTATTTTAGTATCATCTGCAACTTCTTAATCATACCCCCAACATTCAAGTCCAAGTCATTTATATATACCACAAAAAGCAAGGGACCTAGCACAGCCCTGTAGAACCCCACAGGAAACATTCTTCCAGTCACAAAAACACCCATCAACCATTACCCTATGCTTCCTGCCTCTGAGACAATTTGGATCCAACTTGCCACTTTGTCCTGGATCCCATGGGCTTTTATTTTGTGACCAGTCTGCCATGTGGACAAGGGGGAGCCAGTGGATGTGATGTATTTACACTTTCAAAAGGCTTTTGACAAGGTCCCACACAAGAGATTGGTGTACAAAATTAAAGCACATAGTATTGGGGGTAATGTACTGACGTGGATAGAGAACTGGTTGGCAGACAGGAAGCGAAGAGCAGGAATAAACGGATCCTTTTCAGAATGGCAGGCAGTGACTAGTGGGGTACCGCAAGGTTCATTCATTACATTAATGATTTGGATGATGGAATTGAGTGTAATATCTCCAAGTTTGCAGATGACACTAAGCTGGGTGGCGGTGTGAGCTGTGAGGAGGATGCAAAGAGGCTGCAGGGTGACTTGGACAGGTTAGGTGAGTGGGCAAATATATGACAGATGTGGTATAATGTAGATAAATGTGAGGTTATCCACTTTAGTGGTAAAAACAGGAAGGCAGATTATTATCTGAATGGTGACAGATTAGGAAAAGGGGAGGTGCAACGAGACCTGGGTGTCATGGTTCATCAGTCATTGAAAGTTGGCATGCAGGTACAGCAGGCGGTGAAGAAGGCAAATGGCATGTTGGACTTCATAGCGAGATGATTTAAGTATAGGAGCAGGAAGGTCTTACTACAGTTGTACAGGGCCTTGGTGAGGCCACACCTTGAATATTGTGTATTGTTTTGGTCTCCTAATCTGAGGAAGGACATTCCTGCTATTGAGGGAGAGCAGCGAAGGTTCACCAGACTGATTCCCAGGATGACAGCACTGATATATGAAGAAAAACGGGATTGACTAGGCTTATAGTCACTGGAATTTAGAAGAGTGAGAGGGGATCTCATAGAAACTTATAAAATTCTGACGGGATTGGACAGGTTAGATGCAGGAAGAATGTTCCCGATGTTGGGGAAGTCCAGAACCAGAGGTCACAGTCGAAGGATACGGGGTAAGCCATTTAGGACCGAGATGAGGAGAAACATCTTCACTCAGAGAGTTGTGAGCATGTGGAATTCTCGACCACAGAAAGTTGTTAGATATATTCAAAAGGGAGTCAGATGTGGCCCTTACGGCTAAAGGGGTATGGAGAGTAAGCAGGAATGAGGTACTGAAGTTGCATGATCAGCCATGATCATATTGAATGGTGGTGCAGGCTCAAAGGGCCGAATGGCCTACTCCTGCACCTATTTTCTATGTTTCTATGTGGAACGTTATCAAAAGCTTTGCTAAAATCCATATATACTACATCATACGCACTGCCCCCATCAACCCTCCTGGTTACCTCCTCAAAATATGTAATCAAGTTATTCAGACACGACTTTCCCTTAACAAATCCATGCCGACTGTCCTTGATTAATCCATGTCTTTCCAAATGAATTTTTTCCAATAATTTTACCACCACTGAGCCATTCTTAAATAGCGGAGTCACATGCCACACAACACTCAAGCTTCTGACCTGCATTTGTAGCCATGGCATTTGGTCCAGTTGCGTTTCTGGTTATTGGTGATCCCCCAGGATGTTGATTGTGGGTGATTCGGCGATGGCAATGCCGTTGAATGTCAATTGAGATGGTTAGACTCTCTCTTGTTGAAGATGGTCAATGCCAGGCTCTTGTGTGGTGTAAATGTTACTTCCCATTTATTAGCCCAAGCCTGGATATTGTCCAGGTCTTGCTGCATGTGGGCACGGACTGCTCCATTATCTGAGGAATTGCTAATGTAACTGAACACTGCAACCATCAGTGAACATCCCCATCTCTGACCCTGTGATGGAGGGAAGGTCATTGATGAAGCAGCTGAAGATGTTTGGGCCTAGGACACTGCCCTGAGGAACTCCTGCAACGATGTCCTGGGGCTGTGATGATTGACCTCCAACCACCACAACCATCTTCCTTTGTGCTGGGTATGACTCCAGCCAGTGGAGAGTTTTCCCTCTGATCACTTTCAGTTTCACTGGGGCTCCTTGATGTCACACTCGGTCAAATGCTCGCTTGGTATAAGGGCTATCATAGAAACAGAGAAACATAGAAAATAGGTGCAGGAGTAGGCCATTCAGCCCTTCAAGCCTGCACCTCCATTTAATATGATCATGGCTGATCATTTCCTCAGTACCACTTTCCTGCTTTCTCTCCATACTCCTTGATCCCTTTAGCCGTAAGGGCCATATAGAAACATAGAAACATAGAAAATAAGTGCAGGAGTAGGCCATTCGGCCCTTCTAGCCTGCACCGCCATTCAATGAGTTCATGGCTGAACATGCAACTTCAGTACCCCATTCCTGCTTTCTCACCATACCCCTTGATTCCCCTAGTAGTAAGGACTTCATCTAACTCCTTTTTGAATATATTCAGTGAACTGGCCTCAACAACTTTCTGTGGTAGAGAATTCCACAGGTTCACCAATCTCTGGGTGAAGAAATTCCTCCTCATCTCGGTCCTAAATGGCTTACCCCTTATCCTTAGACTGTGTCCCCTGGTTCTGGACTTCCCCAACATTGGGAACATTCTTCCTGCATCTAACCTGTCTAACCCCATCAGAATTTTAAACGTTTCTATGAGGTCCCCTCTCATTCTTCTGAACTCCAGTGAATACAAGCCCAGTTGATCCAGTCTTTCTTGATAGGTCAGTCCCGCCATCCCGGGAATCAGTCTGGTGAACCTTCGCTGCACTCCCTCAATAGCAAGAATGTCCTTCCTCAGGTTAGGAGACCAAAACTGTACACAATACTCCAAGTGTGGCCTCACCAAGGCCCTGTACAACTGTAGCAACACCTCCCTGCCCCTGTACTCAAATCTCCTCGCTATGAAGGCCAACATGCCATTTGCTTTCTTAACCGCCTGCTGTACCTGCATGCCAACCTTCAATGACTGATGTACCATGACACCCAGGTCTCTTTGCACCTCCCCTTTTCCTAATCTGTCACCATTCAGATAATAGTCTGTTTCTCTGTTTTTACCACCAAAGTGGATAACCTCACATTTATCCACATTATACTTCATCTGCCATGCATTTGCCCACTCACCTAACCTATCCAAGTCACTCTGCAGCCTCATAGCATCCTCCTCACAGCTCACACTGCCACCCAACTTAGTGTCATCCGCAAATTTGGAGATACTACATTTAATCCCCTCGTCTAAATCATTAATGTACAGTGTAAACAGCTATCTAACTCCCTCTTGAATATATCCAACGAACTGGCATCAACCACTCTCTGCGGTCGGGAATTCCACAGGTTAACAACTCTCTGAGTGAAGAAGTTTCTCCTCATCTCAGTCCTAAATGGCCTACCCCTTATTCTAAGACCGTATCCCCTGGTTTTGGACTTCCTTAACATCGGGAACATTCTTCCCGCATCTAACCTGTCCCGTCCCGTCAGAATCTTATACGTTTCTATGAGATCCCCTCTCATCCTTCTAAACTCCAGTGTATAAAGGCCCAGTTGATCCAGTCTCTCCTCAAGTGTCATCTGTCATCTTGTCTCTGGACTTGAACTTTGTCTACATTTGGACCAAGACTGTAATGAGATTTGGAGCCAAGTGGTGTGATTAAAAAGTGGTGTTACATTAGCTACCCTCCAGTCCATAGGAACCGATTTAGAGTCGATAGACTGTTGGAAAATGATCACCAATGCATCCACTATTTCTAGGGCTACTTCCTTAAGTACTCTGGGATGCAGACTATCAGGCCCCGGGGATTTATCGGTCTTCAATCCCATCAATTTCCCTAACACAATTTCCCCCCTAATAAGGATATCCTTCAGTTCCTCCTTCTCACTAGACCCTCGGGCCCCTAGTATTTCCGGAAGGTTATTTGTGTCTTCTTTCGTGAAGACAGAACAAAAGTATTTGTTTAACTGGTCTGCCATTTCTTTGTTCCCCATTATAAATTCACCTGAATCTGACTGCAAGGGACCTACATTTGTTTTCACTAATCTTTTTCTCTTCACATATCTATAGAAGCTTTTGCAGTCAGTTTTTATGTTCCCAGCAAGCTTCCTCTCATATTCTATTTTTCCCCTCCTAATTAAACCCTTTGTACTCCTCTGCTGTATTACAAAATTCTTCCAGTCCTCAGGTTTGCTGTTTTTTCTGGCCAATTTATATGCCTCTTCCTAGGATTTAACACTATTCTTATTTTCCCTTGTTAGCCACGGTTGAGCCACCTTCCCCGTTTTATTTTGACTCCAGACAGGGATGTACAATTGTTGAAATTCATCCATGTGATCTTTAAATGTTTGCCATTGCCTATCCACCATCAACCCTTTAAGTATCATTTGCCAGTCTATTCTAGCCAATTCACGTCTCATACCATTGAAGTTACCTTTCCTTAAGTTCAGGACCCTAGTTTCTGAATTAACTGTGTCACTCTCCATCTTAATAAAGAATTCTACCATATTATGGTCACTCTTCCCCAAGGGGCCTCGCACAACAAGATTACTAATTAGTCCCTTCTCATACATCACCCAGTCTAGGATGGCCAGCCCTCTAGTTGGTTCCTCGACATATTGGTCTGGAAAACCATCCCTAATACACTCCAGGAAATCCCCCTCCACCACATTGTTACCAGTTTGGTTAGCCCAATCTATATGTAGATTAAAGTTGCCCAGGATTACTGCTGTACCTTTATTGCATGCATCCCTAATTTCTTGTTTGATGCTGTCCCCAACCTCACTACTACTGTTTGGTGGTCTGTACACAACTCCCACTAGCGTTTTCTGACCTTTGGTATTCCATAGCTCCACCCATACAGATTCCACAACATCCAAGCTAATGTCCTTCCTTACTATTGCATTAATTTCCTCTTTAATCAGCAACGCCACCCCACCTCCTTTTCGTTTCTGTCTATCCTTCCTAAATGTTGAATACCCCTGGATGTTGAGTTCCCAGCCATGGTCACCCTGGAGCCATGTCTCCGTGATACCAATCACATCATAACCATTAACTGCTATCTGCACAGTTAATTCATCCACCTTATTTTGAATACTCCTCACATTGAGGCACAGAGCCTTCAGGCTTGTCTTTTTAATACACATTGCCCCTTTAGAATTTTGCTGTAATGTGGCCCTTTTTGCGTTTGCCTTCCGTTTCTCTGCTCTCCACTTTTACTTTTCTTCTTTCTATCTTTTGCTTCTGCCCCCATTCTACTTCCCTCTTTCTCCCTGTATGGATTCCCATCCCCCTGCCATTTTAGTTTAACTGCTCCCCAACAGCACTAGGAAACACTCCCCCTAGGACATTGGTTCCCATCCTGCCCAGGTGCAGACCGTCCGGTTTGTACTGGTCCCACCTCCCCCAGGACCGGTTCCAATGTCCCAGGATTTTGAATCCCTCCCTTCTGCACCACTCCTCAAGCCACGTATTCATCTGTGCTATCCTGCGATTCCTACTCTGACTAGCACGTGGCACTGGTAGCAATCCTGAGATTACTACTTTTGAGGTCCTACTTTTTAATTTAGCTCCTAGATTCTTAAATTAGTCTTTTAGGACCTCATCCCGTTTTTTATCTAGATCGTTAGTACCTATAACAGCTGGCTGTTCACCCTCCCTCTTCAAAATATCCTGCACCCGCTCCAAGACATCCTTGACCCTTGCACCAGGGAGGCAACATACCATTCTGGAGTCTCGGTTACGGCCGCAGAAACGCCTATCTATTCCCCTTACAATTGAATCCCCTATCACTATCGCTCTCCCACTCTTTTTCCTGCCCTCCTGTGCAGCAGAGCCAGCGACGGTGCCATGAACTTGGCTGCTGCTGCCCTCCCCTGATGAGTCATCCCCCTCAACAGTACTCAAAGCGGTGTATCTGTTTTGCAGAGGGATGACCGCAGGGGACCCCTGCACTACTTTGCTTCCACTGCTCTTCCTGTTGGTTACCCAGCCCCGATCTGGCTGTGTACCCTTTACCTGCCGTGTGGCCAACTGACTAAATGTGCTATTCACAACATCCTCAGCATCGCGGATGCTCCAGAATAAATCCACCCGCAGCTCCAGTGCCGCAATGCAGTCTGTCAGGAGCTGCAGGCGGATGCACTTCCCGCACATGTAGTCGTCAGGGACACTGGAAGCGTCCCTGAATTCCCACATAGCACAGGAGGAGCATAACACGTGCCCGAGCTCTCCTGCCATGACTTAAACCTGAGATTAATTTAATTTGGCAACAACAATGTGAAAAGGTTACTTACTGATAAAGAAAAAGAAAAGCTACTCACCAGTTACCAGCCAATCACTTACCCCCCTGGCTGTGACATCACCCTTCGATTTCTTTCCTCATCTTTTTTGCCTGTTCTCCCTGCAGCTGCATCAGCTGGCCACCTGACTCACCACTTTGCTCCCCGGACTCCCCGCTGGGCCTTTTGTGGGCCTCTCCGACGCTGCACTGCCTCCCGACTCACCACGCTCCATATCTAACTCCCTTTTGAATATATCGAACGAACTGGCCTCAACAACTTTCTGCGGTCGAGAATTCCACAGGTTCACCACTCTCTGAGTGAAGAAGTTTCTCCTCATCTTGGTCCTAAATGGCTTACCCCTTATCCTAAGACTGTGTCCCCTGGTTCTGGACTTCCCCAACATCGGGAACATTCTTCCTGCATCTAACCTGTCCAGTCCCGTCAGAATCTTATATGCTTCTATGAGATCCCCTCTCATTCTTCTAAACTCCAGTGGATACAAGCCCAGTTGATGCAATCTCTCCTCATATGTCAGTCCTGCCATCCCGGGAATCAATCTGGTGAAACTTCACTGAACTCCCTCGATAACACGAATGTCCTTCCTCAGATTAGGAGACCAAAACTGAGCACACTATTCCAGATGAGGCCTCACCAAGGCTCTGTACAACTGCAGTAAGACCTCCCTGCTCCTATACTCAAATCCCCTAGCTATGAAGGCCAACATACCATTTGCCTTCTTCACCGCCTGCTGTACCTGCATGCCAAATTTCAATGACTGATCTACCATGACACCCAGGTCTCGTTGCACCTCCCCTTTTCCTAATTTGCCGCCATTCAGATAATATTCTGCCTTCGTGTTTTTGCCACCAAACTGGATAACGTCACATTTATCCACATTATACTGCATCTGCCATGTATTTGCCCACTCACCTAACCTGTCCAAGTCACCCTGCAACCTCTTAGCGTCCTCCTCACAGCTCACATCGCCACCCAGTTTATGTGTCGTCTGCAAACTTGGAGATATTACACTCAATTCCTTCATCTAAATCATTCATGTATATTGTAAAGAGCTGGGGTCCCAGCACTGAGCCCTGCGGCACCCCACTAGTCATTGCCTGCCATTCTGAGAAGGACCAGTTTATTCCGACTCTCTGCTTCCTGTCTGCCAACCAGTTCTCTACCCACGTCAATACATTACCCAATGCCATGTGCTTTGATTTTGCACACCAATCTCTTGTGTGGGATCTTGTCAAAAGCCTTTTGAAAGTCCAAATACACTGGTTCTCTCTTGTCCACTCTACTAGTAACATCCTCAGAAAATTCTAGAAGATTTGTCAAGCATGATTACCCTTTTATAAATCCATGTTGACTTGAGCAGATCCTGTCACTGCTTTCCAAATGTGCTGCTATTTCAGCTTCAATAATTAATCGAACATTTTCCCCACCACCGATGTCAGGCTAACCGGTCGATAATTCCCCATTTTCTCTCTTCCTCCTTTTTTAAAAAGTGGTCTTACATTAGCTACCCTCCAGTCCATAGGAACTGATCCAGAGTCAATAGAATGTTGGAAAATGATCACCAATGCATCCACTATTTCTAGGGCCACTTCCTTAAGTACTCTGGGATGCAGACTATCAGGCCTTGGGGATTTATCGGCCTTCAATCCCATCAATTTCCTCAACACAATTTCCTGACTAATAAGGATTTCCTTCAGTTCCTCCTTTTCGCTAGACCCTCGGTTTCCTAGTATTTCCGGAAGGTTATTTGTGTCTTCCTTGTGAAGACAGAACAAAAGTATTTGTTCAATTGGGTTGCCATTTCTTTGTTCCCCATTATAAATTCACCTGATTCTGACTGCAAGGGACCTACGTTTGTCTTCACTAATCTTTTTCTCTTCACATATGTATAGAAGCTTTTGCAGTCAGTTTTTATGTTCCCTGCAAGCTTCCTCTCATACTCTATTTTCCCCCTCCTAATTAAACCCTTTGTCCTCCTCTGCCGAATTCTAAATTTCTCCCAGTCCTCAGTTTGCTGCTTTTTCTGGCCAATTTATACGCCTCTTCCTTGGATTTAACACTATCCCTAATTTCCCTTGTTAGCCAGTGTCACTGATGCAGAATGGAGAATGGGCAAAAGGAGACACTGATTGGAACTTAATGATTAGCAGATATTTCAAACATTTAAAGTTGTGTATGTGATGTCCATTGTTTAAAGGGGCTGCTCCTGAAATTCTGGCTGCACTTCAGTCCCACTCTCCTGATCTTTGGGCACCCTGTGCGGAGGGGAGCGGGTAGGTCCGAGGGCCTCCTTGTAGGACTGCTCCTGGGCACGGCCAAGGGTGCCATCAGCCGGTCCAGGCAGCGGGCGGTCGAGGGGGTCGTTCAGCCCGACTGCCTGTCTCTCTTCCGCGCCTACATCCAGGCCAGGGTGTCCCGAGAGATGGAGCACGCGGTGTCCACCGGTACGCTCATGGCCTTCCGCGAGAGGTGGGCACCGGAGGGACTGGAGTGCATCATCACCCCCGGCAACCAAATTTTAATTTGATTTTATTTGTTTTAAAGTCTCATTTATTTTAAATGCCGGTTTTAGTGTCCCCCTCGCCTTTTATAGGGGCACTTGTAAATTATATGATTTTAATGCCCAAAAAAAAAGTCACAAAAGGGAAAAAAAAAAAAGAAAAGAGGGCAGGTATAAGTGTCTGGAGTGTCCCCCTGATCGGGGGGCACTTGATTTAATGTTTATTTTATCTCCCCCCCTAAAAGAGTTGTGTATGTGATGTGTCAGGTTTGTTCCTCCTGTGTGTGTCAGTAACCCCCCATAGTGAGTATAGTGACTGTGTGTCAGTGACCATAGTGAGTATAGTGACTGTGTGTGTGACCATAGTGAGTATAGTGACTGTGTGTCAGTGACCATAATGAGTATAGTGACTGTGTGTCAGTGACCATAGTGAGTATAGTGACTGTGTGTCAGTGACTATAGCGAGTATAGTGAATGTGTGTGTGTAACCATAGTGAGTATAGTGACTGTGTGTCAGTGCCCATAGTGAGTATAGTGACTGTGTGTGTGTAAGCATAGTGTGTATAGTGACTGTGTGTGTGACCATAGTGAGTATAGTGACTGTGTGTCGGTGACCATAGTGAGTATAATGACTGTGTGTGTGTAACCATAGTGAGTATAGTGACTGTGTGTCAGTGACCATAGTGAGTATAGTGACTGTGTGTGTGTAAGCATAGTGTGTATAGTGACTGTGTGTGTGACCATAGTGAGTATAGTGACTGTGTGTCAGTGACCATAGCGAGTATAGTGAATGTGTGTGTGTAACCATAGTGAGTATAGTGACTGTGTGTCAGTGGCCATAGTGAGTATAGTGACTGTGTGTCAGTGACCATAGTGAGTATAGTGACTGTGTGTCAGTGACCATAGCGAGTATAGTGAATGTGTGTGTGTGTAACCATAGTGAGTATAGTGACTGTGTGTCAGTGGCCATAGTGAGTATAGTGACTGTGTGTCAGTGACCATAGTGAGTATAGTGACTGTGTGTCAGTGACCAAAAATGAGTATAGTGACTTTGTGTCGGTAACCATAGTGAGTATAGTGACTGTGTGTGTAACCATCGTGAGTATAGTGACTGTGTGTTGGTAACCATAGTGAGTATAGTGAGTGTGTGTGTGTAACCATAGCGAGTATAGTGACTGTCTGTGTGTAACCATAGTGAGTATAGTGACTGTGTGTGTAACCATCGTGAGTATAGTGACTGTGTGTTGGTAACCATAGTGAGTATAGTGAGTGTGTGTGTGTAACCATAGCGAGTATAGTGACTGTCTGTGTGTAACCATAGTGAGTATAGTGACTGTGTGTGTGTAACCATAGTGTGTATAGTGACTGTGTGTGTGACCATAGTGAGTATAGTGATTGTGTGTCAGTGGCCATAGTGAGTATAGTGACTGTGTGTCAGTGACCACAGTGAGTATAGTGACTGTGTGTCAGTGACCAAAAATGAGTATAGTGACTGTGTGTGTGACCATAGTGAGTATAGTGACTGTGTGTCAGTGGCCATAGTGAGTATAGTGACTGTGTGTCAGTGACCATAGTGAGTATAGTGACTGTGTGTCAGTGACCAAAAATGAGTATAGTGACTTTGTGTCGGTAACCATAGTGAGTATAGTGACTGTGTGTGTAACCATAGTGAGTATAGTGACTGTGTGTCGGTAACCATAGTGAGTATAGTGAGTGTGTGTCGGTAACCGTAGTGAGTATAGTGACTGTGTATCAGAACCATAGTGAGTATAGTGACTGTGTGTCAGTGACCATAGCGAGTATAGTGACTGTGTGTGTGTAACCGTAGTGAGTATAGTGACTGTGTGTGCATAACCATAGTGAGTATAGTGACTGTGTGTCAGTGACCATAGTGAGTATAGTGACTGTGTATCAGTGACCATAGTGAGTATAGTGACTGTGTGTCAGTGACCATAGCGAGTATAGTGACTATGTGTGTGTAACCGTAGTGAGTATAGTGACTGTGTGTGCATAACCATAGTGAGTATAGTGACTGTGTGTCAGTGACCATAGTGAGTATAGTGACTGTGTGTCGGTGACCATAGTGAGTATAGTGACTGTGTGTCGGTGACCATAGTGAGTATAGTGACTGTGTGTCGGTGACCATAGTGAGTATAGTGACTTTGTGTCGGTGACCATAGTGAGTATAGTGACTTTGTGTCGGTGACCATAGTGAGTATAGTGACTTTGTGTCGGTGACCATAGTGAGTATAGTGAGTGTGTGTCAGTGACCATAGTGAGTATAGTGACTGTGTGTCGGTGACCACAGTGAGTATAGTGACTGTGTGTGCATAACCATAGTGAGTATAGTGACTGTGTGTCGGTGACCACAGTGAGTATAGTGACTGTGTGTGCATAACCATAGTGAGTATAGTGACTGTGTGTCAGTGACCATAGTGAGTATAGTGACTGTGTGTCGGTGACCATAGTGAGTATAGTGACTGTGTGTCGGTGACCATAGTGAGTATAGTGACTGTGTGTCGGTGACCATAGTGAGTATAGTGACTTTGTGTCGGTGACCATCGTGAGTATAGTGACTTTGTGTCGGTGACCATAGTGAGTATAGTGAGTGTGTGTCAGTGACCACAGTGAGTATAGTGACTGTGTGTCGGTGACCATAGTGAGTATAGTGACTTTGTGTCGGTGACCATCGTGAGTATAGTGACTTTGTGTCGGTGACCATAGTGAGTATAGTGAGTGTGTGTCGGTGACCACAGTGAGTATAGTGACTGTGTGTCAGTGACCATAGTGAGTATAGTGACTGTGTGTCGGTGACCATAGTGAGTATAGTGACTGTGTGTCAGTGACCATAGTGAGTATAGTGACTGTGTGTCGGTGACCATAGTGAGTATAGTGACTGTGTGTCGGTGACCATAGTGAGTATAGTGACTGTGTGTCGGTGACCATAGTGAGTATAGTGACTGTGTGTCGGTGACCATAGTGAGTATAGTGACTGTGTGTCGGTGACCATAGTGAGTATAGTGACTTTGTGTCGGTGACCATAGTGAGTATAGTGACTGTGTGTGTGTAACCATAGTGAGTATAGTGACTGTGTGTCGGTGACCATAGTGAGTATAGTGACTTTGTGTCGGTGACCATAGTGAGTATCGTGACTGTGTGTCGGTGACCATAGTGAGTATAGTGACTTTGTGTCGGTGACCATAGTGAGTATAGTGACTGTGTGTCGGTGACCATACTGAGTATAGTGACTTTGTGTCAGTGACCATAGTGAGTATAGTGACTGTGTGTGTGTAACCATAGTGAGTATAGTGACTGTGTGTCGGTGACCATAGTGAGTATAGTGACTGTGTGTGTCGGTGACCATAGTGAGTATAGTGACTGTGTGTCGGTGACCATAGTGAGTATAGTGACTGTGTGTGTAACCATAGTGAGTATAGTGACTGTGTGTCAGTGACCATAGTGAGTATAGTGACTGTGTGTCGGTGACCATCCTGAGTATAGTGACTGTGTGTGTAACCATAGTGAGTATAGTGACTGTGTGTCGGTGACCATAGTGAGTATAGTGACTGTGTGTCGGTGACCATAGTGAGTATAGTGACTGTGTGTCGGTGACCATAGTGAGTATAGTGACTGTGTGTCGGTGACCATAGTGAGTATAGTGAGTGTGTGTCGGTGACCATAGTGAGTATAGTGACTGTGTGTCGGTGACCATAGTGAGTATAGTGAGTGTGTGTCGGTGACCATAGTGAGTATAGTGACTGTGTGTCGGTGACCATAGTGAGTATAGTGAGTGTGTGTCGGTGACCATAGTGAGCATTCGGCGAAAATGAAGCGAAATACAGCGGATGATGGACATCTGAAATAAAACGAGAAAATGCTGGAAATAATCAGCGGGTCAGGTCGATGGCCTTCCGCCTGTCGGTTACGTCCCCTAAACCTAGAAAGCATTTTCTGATCTGTTACAAATATTCATTGTTGATAATAGAATGAAATTTGGTCAATATAGAGACTTATCCAATATCTTTGCTTGAGTTGAAAATCGAACATTTGAATCTTGGTGGCACCATACCATGTGGAGAATCAATGGCTGACGGCACTGCCGATGGACTGGGAATGACAAGGGCAGAAATAAAGTTAAAACCATTTACGGAATGATTAGCTGTCTCGAGAGATTTACCAGGGACACCAGCAGCAGCAAGGATGCGGCAATAGTTTTAAACAACATCCCACGAGTGAACAAAATGCAACAACGAGAAACGTAGAAGACCATTAACAACTGATTATCCAAAGGTATATAACATTGCAACATGGTTTATAGAATTAATAACTGAAGCTAGAAACTTACTGGGAACACCGATTGTAGCCAGCAGAGGATAGTAATATTTTTCTATTTCCAGCATTGCATCATATATCGCTCATTCTAGACTTATACGCTCTAAGATGGCCTGCAATTCAAGAGTAATGGGAGGCGGTGGTGTAAGATCAGGCTCAGCCATGATTACCCTTCTGTCAGTCGCTTGTGGTACACGTTGCTGACTGTGAGCGGTGACTCAGTGAAGGGAGATCCTTACATCGAGCAGAGAGCAATCCCCCAGTGACATCATTAGCTGTCACTGTAAGCGGTATTACTTACAGTCATTGAACAAACAGACTCATTGAACCATTGTCACACAGAAACATAGAAATTTACAGCGCAGAAGGAGGCCATTTCGGCCCGTCCACACCGGCCGACATAGAGTCACACGGCGCTCGGTCAGCAGCCCTGAAGGTTACATATAAACCTACGAACAATGACGGAAAGGTAAAGAGCACCCAGCCCAACCAGTCTGCCTCACACAACTGTGACACCCCTTATACTGAAACATTCTACACTCCACCCCAACCGGAGCCATTGATCTCCTGGGAGAGGCAAAAACCAGATAAAAACCCAGGCCAATTGGGGAAAATAAATCTGGGAGAATTCCTCTCTGATCCATCCAGGCGATCGACACTAGTCCAGGAGATCACCCTGGCCTTATTCTATTCCCTGCAGTACTTACCATCATATCTGCGCCGTCCAACAACAGGTCATCTGGTCTAATCTCAACGACCAGCTCCAGGTCCGTAACCCTGCAGGTTACGACACTTCAAGTGACCATCCAAACACCTTTTAAACGTGGTGAGGATTTCTGCATCCACTTCCCTTCCAGGCAGTGAGTTCCAGACCCCCACAACCCTCTGCGTGAAGAAACTTCCCCTCAAATTCCCTCTAAACCTTCCACCAATCACCTTAAAACTATGCCCCTTTGTAATTGACCCCTCCACCAATGGAAATAGGCCCTTGCTATCCACTATATCCAGGCCCCTCAAAATTTTATATACTTCAACAAGGTCTCCTCTCAGCCTCCTCTGATCCAATGAGAACAAACCAAGCCTATCCAATCTGCCCTCATAACTAAGATTCTCCATTCCATGTTCGAGGGATCATCAAATGAGGCCATATGGGTTGAACTAAAAAATACAAAAGGGGCGATCGCACTGCTGGGCGTGTGTTATAGACCCCCAAACACTCCTAGGTAGTTAGAAGAACAAATATGTAGGCACATTTCTGTGAAGTCCAATAACCATAGGGCAGTAACAGTAGGGGATTTCAACAATCCTAATAATGTTTGGGACAAATAGAGTGTGAAGAGTATAGAGGGTGGAGTGTTTAACCACTTCGCAGCTTTTTGCCGCTTTGCTAATTATCGCAATTCAACTATCTCAGGGTTTATATTTAATTCAAACTAGAAGACTCTAGTTCAGATTATTACCAATGCTTTAATACCGGTATATTGAGTAAAAACAATAGAGATTTATCAAGTAAATTACATTCTGTTACAAAAAGTAATACTTAACAAATGATTGTCACAGCCTGTTCCCGATAGCATCGTCTCAAGCGACCGTAGTGCTGACTCCTTATCTCCTGTTGCCTTGATTCGCACTGCCTTCCCAGTAGAATAGCTGTTACTTTATATCCTTATCTCCTGTTGCCTTGATTCGCACTGCCTTCCCAGTAGAATAGCTGTTACTTTATATCCTTATCTCCTGTTGCCTTGATTCGCACTGCCTTCCCAGTAGAATAGCTGTTACTTTATATCCTTATCTCCTGTGGTCTTGATTCGCACTGCCTTCCCAGTAGAATAGCTGTTACTTTATATCCTTATCTCCTGTTGCCTTGATTCACACTGCCTTCCCAGTAGAATAGCTGTTACTTTATATCCTTATCTCCTGTGTGGCCTTGATTCGCACTGCCTTCCCAGTAGAATAGCTGTTACTTTATATCCTTATCTCCTGTGGCCTTGATTCGCACTGCCTTCCCAGTAGAATAGCTGTTACTTTATATCCTTATCTCCTGTTGCCTTGATTCGCACTGCCTTCCCAGTAGAATAGCTGTTACTTTATATCCTTATCTCCTGTGGCCTTGATTCGCACTGCCTTCCCAGTAGAATAGCTGTTACTTTATATCCTTATCTCCTGTTGCCTTGATTCGCACTGCCTTCCCAGTAGAATAGCTGTTACTTTATACCCTTTTTGTTCCAACGTGGCAAGCTAGCAAAATATCTTGTTTTCAATGTCCGAGCTTTGAAACCTTGAAAAGGGTCCGATCCATCTCCTAGGCAGTCCCGCTAATCTCTGTACCTCCCATCAACCGAAACAGTCTCCAGATACACTTCCTTTCTACTGATAAGTTATGTCGGGCTAAGCAGAACCTGATGAACCTTGTTATTCTGTACTAAAGTTCAACATGTTGTTTTGGTTATTGAGGATGGTTCATTTACCATCAAGCTTTGCTTCTCAGCCTTCCTCCATTTTAAAACCCATTTTATGTTACACGGCCGTTTTTTATCATCTGTCAATAGGCGACATTTTACAAGGGCGCGGAATTCCTAAAATGCATTCAAGAGAACTATTTTAGTCAGTATGTAACAAGCCCAACGCGGGAGAGGGCGATCTTGGATTGAGTTTTGGGGAATGAAGCTGGGCAGGTTGAAGGGGTATCAGTGGGAGAGCACTTGGGTACCAGCGACCATAATTCAGTCAGATTCAAGGTAGTTATGGATAAGGACAAGGATAGGCCTGGAATAAAAGTCCTAAATTGGGGAAAAGCTAACTTTGCTAAGTTAAGGAGTGATTTGGCCATGGTGGACTGGAAACAGCTACTTGTGGGTAAATCAGTGTCGGAACTGTGGGAGGCATTCAAGGAGGAGATCCGGAGGGCTCAGGCCAAACATGTGCCCTTAAAGAAAAAGGCTGGGAATAATAATTCTAGAGCCCCCTGGATATCTAGGGACTTACAGGGGATGATAAAGAGAAAAAGGGAAGCTTATATCATATACCAATGGCTAAATACTGTAGAATCTTTGGAGGTGTCATGTATGTAACCACAATGTAACTCCACTGTATTACTGTATACACTCAACCTAGATGCATACCTTGACCACAAGGGGTGAACTTGTGGGAGACACTCCTTACCTGATCACCCAGGTATAAAAAGGGAGGTCCCACACAGGGTCATCATCTTTGGAGTCCTGTGAATAAAGAGTTCAGGTCACAGAGTGACCTTGTCCCCAGAATGTGCCTCATGTGGTTTCATACTGTAGAGTAAGGACTTTACATTGGCGACAAGAAACGGGAATTCACGACCCATGAGAATGGCCACCGGTAGCACAGAGGAACAGTACTGTGTTGGGGAAGACTGGGACGATTTTGTCGAGAGGCTGCAGCAAAGCTTCGTTACGAAAGAATGGCTGGGGGATGCAGTGGCCGACAAGCGAAGGGCTCATCTTTTGACCAGCTGCGGACCAAAGACTTACACGCTCATGAAGGATTTACTAGCACCCGAAAAGCCGGCGGACAAAACCTTTGAAGAACTTAGCAAATTGATCGGGGAGCACCTCAAACCGGCGAGTAGCATACATATGGCCCGACACAGATTCTGCACCCACCGACGTCGTGAAGGACAGAGCATACCGGACTTCGTAGCGGACCTCCGGCGTTTGGCCAGCCTCTAAGTTCACAGACGCCTGCAGGGGGGAGATGCTAAGGGACTTCTTTATCGAGGGCATCGGCCATGCGGGAATTTTCCGCAAATTAATTGAGACCAGGGATTTGACCTTGGTAGCGGCGGCTTTGATAGCTCAAACTTTCATGGCGGGTGAGGAAGAGACGAAAATAATATACGCGCGCAATTCTGCCTCTAACATGGCGATGGATCAGGGAGTTAACATCATTAATGCGACTCAGAGCCCCGCAGGCAGGCAGGGACAGTCCGACGCAATAGACCCAGAGCAGGACTTCAACAGAGACAATGGCAGGCTGAACGGACATTCACACCATCACAGTGGACAATGCGGCCCGGGATGGGGCCATTGACACCCACTAATAGGGTACTTAAGAGCAGTCAAAGGGACAGTCAGCGCGGAATGCCTGGCCATAGTCCCTTTGTTCCCAACAATGGAAACTTTAACTCATGCTGGAGGTGTGGGGGAAAACACTCAGCTAGATCTTGCAGATTTCAACAGTTTGTCTGCAGGAACTGCAATCTCAGTGGCCACTTAGCTCGAATGTGCAGGAAGTCTGCAACCAGACTAATATATGAGGCGGATGGACCAGAAGAGAGTTCTTTGAGGCAGGATGACCTTTGGGGCAAATCGATGGACGCCGAGGTTCAGCGGGTCCATGTGGTGAATATTCACAGTTCATAAACCAAAACGCCACCAATGATAATGAGGGTTTTATTAAACGGTATCCCAGTACGCATGGAGCTGGTCACTGGGGTCAGCCAGTCACTCAAGGGCGTTCAGCAATTTGAGAAGCTATGGCCACTTAAAGCCAGTAGACCCAAATTAGCATGTATTGAGACACAATTACGGACTTACACTAAAGAAATCATTCCGGTGCTAGGCAGTGCAATGTTGGCTGTCACACACAATGGGTTAGTGAATCGGCTGCCGCTCTGGATTGTCCCAGGCAATGGTCCCACACTGTTGGGGACCCCACACTTCTGTGTCCTACCATTTAATGTGTATTCCCTTGCCTTGTTAGCCTTCCCCAAATGCATTACCTCACACTTCTCCGGATTGAATTCCATTTGCCACTGTTCTGTCCACCTGACCAGTTCATTGATATCTTTCTGCTGTCTGCAGCATTCTTCTTCATTTTAGTATAGTCTGGAAACTTCTTTATCATCAAGTCGAGGTCATTGATATATACCACAAAAAGCAAGGGACCCAGTACTGAGCCCTGTGGAACACCACTGGAAATATCCTTCCAGTCACAAAACACGCATCAACCATTACCCTTTGCTAACTGCCTCTGAGCCTATTTTGGATCCAACTGGCCACTTTGCCCTGGATCCCACTTTCATGACCAGTCTGCCATGTGGGACCTTATCAAAAGCCTTGGTAAAATCCATATACACTGCACCAAACACACTGCTCTCATCGATCCTCCTGGTTACTTCTTCAAAAAATCCAATCAAATCAGTCAGACACGACCGTCCCTTAACAAATCCATTCTGACTGTCCCTGATTAATCTGTGTCTTTCTAAATAAAGATTTATTCTTTTCCTCAGAATTTTTTCCAAATATTTTCCCACCACCGAGGTTAGGCTGACTGGCCTTTAAATACTCGGTCTATCCCTTTCTCCATTTTTAAACAAAGGTACCACGTTATCTTCCAGACAGTAGGAGTTTCTATAGGTACATAAAAAGGAAAAGAGTAGCCAAAGTAAATGTTGGTCCCCTAAAGGATGAGACTGGGGAATTAATAATAGTGAACAGGGAAATGGCAGAGACGTTGAACAAATATTTTGTATTGGTCTTTACGGTAGAAGACACTAAAAACCTCCCAATAGTGGATAATCAAGGGGCTATAGGGAGTAACTTAATACAATCACTGTCACTAATGAAGTAGTACCATGTAAAGGTGAAACCCAGGCATGAAGGGGCCACACCCAACCTAAATACCTGTGTAACCTTAAAGGATGTTGTTTAAATAAATGTTTTCAGTTTGTCTGAAAGTGTGTGTGGAAGCTTTCCCGATTGTGAATGTTTGGGAATGAAAGAATTTTTCATTTGTCTGAAAGCCTGGCTTTAAAATAAGAGTTTGTCTGTTAGCTTTAGTTCCATCCACCTTTTTGAACACAGCTGAATTTTTTTTAACCCTTTGTAGTGTTGCCCTGAATGTGGGAAGTTTTATGATTGTGTACCTAGAATTGAATAACATTATGAATTAAAAAGGCAGGTGCGGTTTTATTTTGATTATGATTTACGAAATTACGAAATACGCAGAAAACCTTTTGCTCTGCAAAAGATGAGCTTTAACCTTTAAGTTAGTTGCTATGATTTCAAGTAGAAAATTCGAATTCTGACACAGTACTGTCTTTTCAAATGGTTTGCAGAAAGGAACAAGGGAAACATTCTGTCTTTGCATGATGTCCCTTGAAAATTAAAGTTATTGATATCAATTAACCTAGGAAAATCCCACTTTCATTGAAATAACCAGAATTTCACCATGGCCACAAAGTGTGAATGTCTCTGGTTCCGGACGTGAGACTTTCACGTTGAGGAGAAAAAAAATGTTGATGATGATTTTTTGCAAAAAAATAAAAGATGGCGTTTGGTGTTTGGAAAAAGTTTTTATTAATTTTAAGTGAAGTGATTTAATGACGTCAGACAATATTTTGTTCTGGCTTTTTATAAACTCAAAGAAGTTAACTCTTTATGCTGACAGGTGTTTTCTTAATTCTGCAAGGAAACTCTTTCTAGTCTACCTATAAAACATAAAACATTAAACCGTGCCACCCGACCTGGATGACACAGCAGACATTTACAAGGCCCTTTTTTTTTCTTTTTTTGGTTTTTTTTTGTGTTTTTCTTTTTTTGGTTTTTTTTTTGGGGGGCACTAAAATCACCTTTTTTCCCCAGTGCCCCCTATAAAAGGGAAGGGGACACTAAAAGCACCGGCAATTAAAACAAATTAAACTTTAAAACGTAAAATCAAATTAAAATTTGGTTGCCGGGCGTGATGATGCACTCCAGTCCCTCCGGTGCCCACCTCTCGCGGAAGGCCGCGAGCGTACCGGTGGACACCGCGTGCTCCATCTCTAGGGACACCCTGGACCGGATGTAAGAGCGGAAGAGAGGCAGGCAGTCAGGTTGAACGACCCCCTCGACCGCCCGCTGCCTGGACCTGGCCGTGCCCAGGAGCAGTCCTACGAGGAGGCCCTCGGACCTACCCGCTCCCCTCCGCACAGGGTGCCCAAAGATCAGGAGAGTGGGACTGAAGTGCAGCCAGAATTTCAGGAGCAGCCCCTTCAAATAATGGACAAGGGGCTGCAACCTTGTGCATTCAATAAAAACATGGAACACGGACTCCTCCAGACCGCAGAAATTGCAGGCGGCCTGGGAGTCCGTGAACCGGCTTAAAAATTTGTTGCACGGGACTGCTCCGTGCACCACCCTCCAGGCCAAGTCCCCGATGAATAGTGGGAGGACCCCTGCGTAGAGTGCCCTCCATCGGGGAACCCCGCCTCCTCCGGATGGCAAGATGGTACGCCATGGTGTGTCCGGACGGCCGGCGAGGATGGCAAAGTTGAGAGTGTGCAGGAGCAGCCCGTACAAGAAACCCCTCCGCGCAGAACTGAAAGGCACGGAGGGGATTTCCCCGAGGCGGCTCAAGTTGTGAGGCGCCGGCCCCCGAGGGAGGTTCCGGGGTTTGGCGCCGATGAGGAATTCCGTCCGGACGGGGATCAGTTCGGACGGGATCTCCCCACGTGCTTGAGCCTCCTCGATGCACCAAATGGAGTCAGGGCCCAGAGCTGTTTTTAGCGACTCGATGGCATCGGCCGCGTGGCGGACGTTGGCAGAATTTAGGCGCCGCGCCAGCGTGTCTGGCGCCATACAGCCCGCTCCTCCGCCATCGAGCAGGTCCCTGACCCTGGTCACCTCACCAGCCACAGCCCTCTCTTCCGACCGCCACATAAAACCTCGGCCGTGGAGGTACGGATTCCCGAGCAGCGGTTCCTGCAGGACGGCCGCCACTCCAGCTGGCGGAGAGCTGCGCTTGGTGGAGACTTTGTTCCAGACCCTGATGAGGTCCCTGTAAAAGACAGGCAGCTCCCGGAGGGCGGTCCTGGCACCCCCCAAGTTCACAAACAGGAGCTGCGTGTCATAATTGAGGTCGCGCTGCTGGCGGAAGAAATACCTCGCCAGAGCGCACCACCTAGGAGGGGGCTCGACGTAAAGGTATCTCTGCAGGGTCTGAAGACGGAAAGTCGCGAGCTGGGCACTGACGCACACCAACGACTGACCGCCCTCCTCAAGCGGGAGACTCAAGACCGCAGCAGAGACCCAGTGCTTCCTGTTGTTCCAGAAGAAGTCCACCAGCAACCACTTTTGAATTGCGACAGGTGTAACGGAGAGAACTGTGATATAGGGAGACACCAGCAGGGGGAGGCAGTGAGAGGTGTAATGGAGTGAGCTCTGGTATAGGGAGACACCAGCAGGGGGAGGCAGTGAGATGTGTAACGGAGTGAGCTATGATATAGGGAGACACCAGCAGGGGGAGGCAGTGAGATGTGCAACGGAGTGAGCTGTGATATAGGGAGACACCAGCAGGGGGAGGCAGTGAGAGGTGTAACGGAGTGAACTGTGATATAGGGAGACACCAGCAGGGGGAGGCAGTGAGAGGTGTAATGGAGTGAGCTCTGATATAGGGAGACACCAGCAGGGGGAGGCAGTGAGATGTGTAACAGAGTGAGCTGTGATATAGGGAGACACCAGCAGGGGGAGGCAGTGAGAGGTGTAACGGAGTGAACTGTGATATAGGGAGACACCAGCAGGGGGAGGCAGTGAGAGGTGTAATGGAGTGAGCTCTGATATAGGGAGACACCAGCAGGGGGAGGCAGTGAGATGTGTAACGGAGTGAGCTATGATATAGGGAGACACCAGCAGGGGGAGGCAGTGAGAGGTGTAACGGAGTGAGCTGGGATATAGGGAGACACCAGCAGGGGGAGGCAGTGAGAGGTGTTACAGATTGAACGGTGATATAGGGAGACACCAGCAGGGGGAGGCAGTGAGAGGTGTAACGGAGTGAGCTGTGATATCAGGAGACACCAGCAGGGGGAGGCAGTGAGAGGTGTAACGGAGAGAGCTGTGATATAGGGAGACACCAGCAGGGGGAGGCAGTGAGAGGTGTAACGGAGTGAACTGTGATCTAGGGAGTCACCAGCATGGGGAGGCAGTGAGAGGTTTAACGGAGTGAGCGGTGATATAGGGAGACACCAGCAGGGGGAGGCAGTGAGAGGTGTAACGGAGTGAACTGTGATATAGGGAGACACCAGCAGGGGGAGGCAGTGAGAGGTGTAACGGAGTGAGCTCTGATATCGGGAGACACCAGCAGGGGGAGGCAGTGAGAGGAGTAACGGAGTGAGCTCTGATGTAGGAAGACACCAGCAGGGGGAGGCAGTGAGTGGTGTAACGGAGTGAGCTCTGATATAGGGAGACACCAGCAGGGGGAGGCAGTGAGAGGTGTAACGGAGTGAGCTGTGATATAGGGAGACACCAGCAGGGCGAGGCAGTGAGAGGTGTAACAGATTGAACGGTGATATAGGGAGACATCAGCAGGGGGAGGCAGTGAGAGGTGTAACGGAGTGAACTGTGATTATAGGGAGACACCAGCAGGAGGAGGCAGTGAGAGGTGTAATGGAGTGAGCGTTGATATAGGGAGACACCAGCAGGGGGAGGTAGTGAGAGGTGTAACGGAGTGAGCGGTGATATAGGAAGACATCAGCAGGGGGAGGCAGTGAGAGGTGTAACGGAGTGAGCTGTGATATAGGGAGACACCAGCAGGGGGAGGCATTGAGACGTGTAACGGAGTGAACTGTGATATCGGGAGACACCAGCAGCGGGAGGCAGTGAGAGGTGTAACAGATTGAGCGGTGATATAGGGAGACACCAGCAGGAAGAGGCAGTGAGAGGTGTAATGGAGTGACCTGTGATCTAGGGAGACACGAGCAGGGGGAGGCAGTGAGAGGTATAACGGAGTGAGCTGTGATATAGGGAGACACCAGCAGGGGGAGGCAGTGAGAGGTGTAACGGAGTGAGCTGTGATATAGGGAGACACCAGCAGGGGGAGGCAGTGAGAGGTGTAACGGAATGAGCTGTGATATAGGGAGACACCAGCAGGGGGAGGCAGTAAGAGGTGTAACGGAGTGAGCTGTGATATAGGGAGACACCAGCAGGGGGAGGCAGTGAGTGGTGTAACAGAGTGAGCTGTAATATAGGGAGACACCAGCAGGGGGAGGCAGTGAGAGGTGTAGCGGAGTAAGCTGTGATATAGGGAGACACCAGCAGGGGGAGGCAGTGAGAGGTGTAACGGAGTGAGCTGTGATATAGGGAGACACCAGCAGGGGCAGGCAGTGAGAGGTGCAACGGAGTGAGCTGTGATATAGAGAGACACCAGCAGGGGGAGGCAGTGAGAGGTGTAACGGAGTGAGCTGTGATATAGGGAGACACCAGCAGGGGGAGGCAGTGAGAGGTGTAACAGAGTGAGCTGTGATAGAGGGAGACACCAGCATGGGGAGGCAGTGAGAGGTGTAACGGAGTGAGCTCTGATGTAGGGAGGCACCAGCAGGGGGAGGCAGTGAGAGGTGTAACGGAATGAGCTGTGATATAGGGAGACACCAGCAGGGGGAGGCAGTAAGAGGTGTAACGGAGTGAGCTGTGATATAGGGAGACACCAGCACGGGGAGGCAGTGAGAGGTGTAACAGAGTGAGCTGTAATATAGGGAGACACCAGCAGGGGGAGGCAGTGAGAGGTGTAGCGGAGTAAGCTGTGATATAGGGAAACACCAGCAGGGGGAGGCAGTGAGAGGTGTAACGGAGTGAGCTGTGATATAGGGAGACACCAGCAGGGGCAGGCAGTGAGAGGTGCAACGGAGTGAGCTGTGATATAGGGAGACACCAGCAGGGGGAGGCAGTGAGAGGTGTAACGGAGTGAGCTGTGATATAGGGAGACACCAGCAGTGGGAGGCAGTGAGAGGTGTAACAGAGTGAGCTGTGATAGAGGGAGACACCAGCATGGGGAGGCAGTGAGAGGTGTAACAGAGTGAGCTGTGATAGAGGGAGACACCAGCATGGGGAGGCAGTGAGAGGTGTAACGGAGTGAGCTCTGATGTAGGGAGGCACCAGCAGGGGGAGGCAGTGAGAGGTGTAACGGAGTGAACTGTGATGTAGGGAGACACCAGCAGGGGGAGGCAGTGAAACATAAAAATATAGAAAATAGGTGCAGGAGCAGACCATTCAGCCCTTCTAGCCTGCACCGCCATTCAATGAGTTCATGGTTGAACATGAAACTTCAGTACCCCATTCCTGCTTTCTCGCCATAACCCTTGATCCCCCGAGTAGTAAGGACTTCATCTAACTCACTTTTGAATATATTTAGTGAATTGGCCTCAACTACTTTCTGTGGTAGAGTATTCCACAGGTTCACCACTCTCTGGGTGAAGAAGTTTCTCCTCATCTCGGTCCTAAATGGCTTACCACTTATCCTCAGACTGTGACCCCTGGTTCTGGACTTCCCCAACATTGGGAACATTCTTCCTGCATCTAACCTGTCTAAACCCGTCAGAATTTTAAACGTTTCTATGAGGTCCCCTCTCATTCTTCTGAACTCCAGTGAATACAAGCCCAGTTGATCCAGTCTTTCTTGATAGGTCAGTCCCGCCATCCCGGGAATCAGTCTGGTGAATCTTCGCTGCACTCCCTCAATAGCAAGAATGTCCTTCCTCAAGTTAGGAGACCAAAACTGTACACAATACTCCAGGTGTGGCCTCACCAATGCCCTGTACAACTGTAGCAACACCTCCCTGCCCCTGTATTCAAATCCCCTCGCTATGAAGGCCAACATACCATTTGCTTTCTTAACCGCCTGCTGTACCTGCATGCTAACCTTCAATGACTGATGTACCATGACACCCAGGTCTCGTTGCACCTTCCCTTTTCCTAATCTGTCACCATTCAGATAATAGTCTGTCTCTCTGTTTTTACCACCAAAGTGGATAACCTCACATTTATCCACATTATACTTCATCTGCCATGCATTTGCCCACTCACCTAACCTATCCAAGTCACTCTGCAGCCTAATAGCATCCTCCTCGCAGCTCACACTGGAACCCAACTTAGTGTCATCCGCAAATTTGGAGATACTGCAATTAATCCCCTCGTCTAAATCATTAATGTACAGTGTAAATAGCTGGGGCCCCAGCACAGAACCTTGCGGTACCCCACTAGTCACTGCCTGCCATTCTGAAAAGTACCCATTTACACCTACTCTTTGCTTCCTGTCCGACAACCAGTTCTCAATCCACGTCAGCACACTACCCCCAGTCCCATGTGCTTTAACTTTGCACATTAATCTCTTGTGTGGGACCTTGTCGAAAGCCTTCTGAAAGTCCAAATATACCACATCAACTGGTTCTCCTTTGTCCACTTTACTGGAAACATCCTCAAAAAATTCCAGAAGATTTGTCAAGCATGATTTCCCTTTCACAAATCCATGCTGACTTGGACCTATCATGTCACCATTTTCCAGATGCACTGCTATGACATCCTTAATAATATATTCCATCATTTTACCCACTACTGAGGTCAGGCTGACCGGTCTATAATTCCCTGTTTTCTCTCTCCCTCCTTTTTTAAAAAGTGGGGTTACATTGGCTACCCTCCACTCCATAGGAACTGATCCTGAGTCAATGGAATGTTGGAAAATGACTGTCAATGCATCCGCTATTTCCAAGGCCACCTCCTTAAGTACTCTGGGATGCAGTCCATCAGGCCCTGGGGATTTATCGGGCTTCAATCCCATCAATTTCCCCAACACAATTTCCCGACTAATAAGGATTTCCCTCAGTTCCTCCTTCTTACTAGACCCTCTGACCTCTTTTATATCCGGAAGGTTGTTTGTATCCTCCTTAGTGAATACCGAACCAAAGTACTTGTTCAATTGGTCCGCCATTTCTTTGTTCCCCGTTATGACTTCCCCTGATTCTGACTGCAGGGGACCTACATTTGTCTTTACTAACCTTTTTCTCTTTACATACCTATAGAAACTTTTGCAATCCACCTTAATGTTCCCTGCAAGCTTCTTCTCGTACTCCATTTTCCCTGCCCTAATCAAACCCTTTGTCCTCCTCTGCTGAGTTCTAAATTTCTCCCAGTCCCCAGGTTCGCTGCTATTTCTGGCCAATTTGTATGCCACTTCCTTGGCTTTAATACTATCCCTGATTTCCCTAGATAGCTACGGTTGAGCCACCTTCCCTTTTTTATTTTTACGCCAGACAGGAATGTACAATTGTTGTAATTCATCCATGCGGTCTCGAAATGTCTGCCACGGAGTGAGCTGTGATATAGGGAGACACCAGCAGGAGGAGGCAGTGAGAGGTGTAACGGAGTGAACTGTGATGTAGGGAGACAGCAGCAGGGGGAGGCAGTGAGAGGTGTAACGGAGTGACCTGTGATATAGGGAGACACCAGCAGAGGGAGGCAGTGAGAGGTGTAACGGAGTGAGCTGTGATATAGGGAGACACCAGCAGGGGGAGGCAGTGAGAGGTGTAACGGAGTGAGCTGTGATATAGGGAGACACCAGCAGGGGGAGGCAGTGAGAGGTGTAACGGAGTGAGCTGTGATATAGGGAGACACCAGCAGGGGGAGGCAGTGAGAGGTGTAATGGTGTGAGCTGTGATATAGGGAGACACCAGCAGGGGGAGGCAGTGAGAGGTGTAACGGAGTGAGCTGTGATATAGGGAGACACCAGCAGGGGGAGGCGGTGAGAGGTGTAACGGAGTGAGCTGTGATATAGGGAGACACCAGCAGGGGGAGGCAGTGAGAGGTGTAACGGAGTGAGCTCTGATGTAGGGAGGCACCAGCAGGGGGAGGCAGTGAGAGGTGTAACGGAGTGAGCTGTGATATAGGGAGACACCAGCAGGGGGAGGCAGTGAGAGGTGTAACGGAGTGAGCTGTGATGGAAACATAGAAAATAGGTGCAGGAGTAGGCCATTCGGCCCTTCTAGCCTGCACCGCCATTCAATGAGTTCATGGCTGAACATTCAACTTCAGTACCCCATTCCTGCTTTCTCGCCATACCCCTTGATCCCCCGAGAAGTAAGGACCTCATCTAACTCCTTTTTTGAATATATTTAGTGAATTGGCCTCAACAACTTTCTGTGGTAGAGAATTCCACAGGTACAGCACTCTCTGGGTGAAGAAGTTCCTCCGCATCTCGGTCCTAAATGGCTTACCCCTTATCCTTAGACTGTGACCCCTGGTTCTGGACTTCCCCAACATTGGGAACATTCTTCCTGCATCTAACCTGTCTAACCCCGTTAGAATTTTAAATGTTTCTATCAGGTCCCCTCTCATTCTTCTGAACTCCAGTGAATACAAGCCCAGTTGATCCAGTCTTTCTTGATAGGTCAGTCCCGCCATCCCGGGAATCAGTCTGGTGAACCTTCACTGTACTCCCTCAATAGCAAGAATGTCCTTCCTCAGGTTAGGAGACCAAAACTGTACACAATACTCCAGGTGTGGCCTCACCAAGGCCCTGTACAACTGTAGCAACACCTCCCTGCCCCTGTACTCAAATCCCCTTGCTATGAAGGCGAACATGCCATTTGCTTTCTTAACCGCCTGCTGCACCTGCATGCCAACCTTCAATGACTGATGTACCATGACACCCAGGTCTCTTTGCACCTCCCCTTTTCCTAATCTGTCACCATTCAGATAATAGTCTGTCTCTCTGTTTTTACCAACAAAGTGGATAACCTCACATTTATCCACATTATACTTCATCTGCCATGCATTTGCCCACTCACCTAACCTATCCAAGTCGCTCTGCAGCCTCATAGCATCCTCCTCGCAGCTCACACTGCCACCCAACTTAGTGTCATCCTCAAATTTGGAGATAATACATTTAATCCCCTCATCTAAATCATTAATGTACAGTGTAAACAGCTGGGGCCCCAGCACAGAACCTTGCGGTACCCCACTAGTAACTGCCTGCCATTCTGAAAAGTACCCATTTACTCCTACTCTTTGCTTCCTGTCTGACAACCAGTTCTCAATCCATGTCAGTACACTACCCCCAATCCCATGTGCTTTAACTTTGCACATCAATCTCTTGTGTGGGACCTTGTCGAACGCCTTCTGAAAGTCCAAATATACCACATCAACTGGTTCCCCCTTATCCACTCTACTGGAAACATCCTCAAAAAATTCCAGAAGATTTGTCAAGCATGATTTCCCTTTCACAAATCCATGCTGACTTGGACCTATCATGTCACCTCTTTCCAAATGCACTGCTATGACATCCTTAATAATTGATTCCATCATTTTACCCACTACCGATGTCAGGCTGACCGGTCTATAATTCCCTGTTTTCTCTCTCCCTCCTTTTTTAAAAAGTGGGGTTACATTGGCTACCCTCCACTCCATAGGAACTGATCCAGAGTCAATGGAATGTTGGAAAATGACTGTCAACGCATCCACTATTTCCAAGGCCACCTCCTTAAGTACTCTGGGATGCAGTCCATCAGGCCCTGGGGATTTATCGGGCTTCAATCCCATCAATTTCCCCAACACAATTTCCCGGCTAATAAGGATTTCCCTCAGTTCCTCCTCCTTACTAGACCCCCCGACCCCTTTTATAACCGGAAGGTTGTTCGTGTCCTCCTTCGTGAATACCGAACCAAAGTACTTGTTCAATTGGTCCGCCATTTCTTTGTTCCCCGTTATGACTTCCCCTGATTCTGACTGCAGGGGACCTACGTTTGTATTTACTAACCTTTTTCTCTTTGCATGTCAATAGAAAATTTTGCAATCCGTCTTAATGTTCCCTGCAAGCTTCTTCTCATACTCCATTTTCCCTGCCCTAATCAAACCCTTTGTCCTCCTCTGCTGTGTTCTAAATTTCTCCCAGTCCCCAGCTTCGCTGCTATTTCTGGCCAATTTGTATGCCACTTCCTTGGCTTTAATACTATCCCTGATTTCCCTTGATAGCCACGGTTGAGCCACCTTCCCTTTTTTATTTCTATGCCAGACAGGAATGTACAATTGTTGTAGTTCATCCATGCGGTCTCTAAATGTCTGCCATTGCCCATCCACAGTCAACCCCTTAAGTATCATTCGCCAATCCATCCCAGCCAATTCACGCCTCATACCTTCAAAGTTAGCCTTCTTTAAGTTCTGGACCATATTCTCTGAATTAACTGTTTCATTCTCCATCCCAATGCAGAATTCCACCATATTATGGTCACTCTTCCCCAAGGGGCCTCGCACAACGAGATTGCTAATTAATCCTCTCTCATTACATAACACCCAGTCTAAGATGGCCTCCCCCCTAGTTGGTTCCTCGACATATTGGTCTAAAAAACCATCCCTTGTGCACTCCAGAAAATCCTCCTCCACCGTATTGCTTCCAGTTTGGTATAGGGAGACACCAGCAGGGGGAGGCAGTGAGAGGTGTAACGGAGTGAGCTGTGATATAGGGAGACACCAGCAGAGGGAGGCAGTGAGAGGTGTAACAGAGTGAACTGTGATGTAGGGAGACACCAGCAGGGGGAGGCAGTGAGAGGTGTAACGGAGTGAGCTGTGATATAGGGAGACACCAGCAGGGGGAGGCAGTGAGAGGTGTAATGGAGTGAGCTGTGATATAGGGAGACACCAGCAGGGGGAGGCAGTGAGAGGTGTAACGGAGTGAGCTGTGATATAGGGAGACACCAGCAGGGGGAGGCAGTGAGAGGTGTAACGGAGTGAGCTGTGATATAGGGAGACACCAGCAGGGGGAGGCAGTGAGAGGTGTAACGGAGTGAGCTGTGATATAGGGAGACACCAGCACGAAGAGGCAGTGAGAGGTGTAACAGAGTGAGCTGTGATATAGGGAGATACCAGCAGGGGGAGGCAGTGAGAGGTGTAACGGAGTGAGCTGTGATATAGGGAGACACCAGCAGGGGGAGGCAGTGAGAGGTATAACGGAGTGAACTGTGATATAGGGAGACACCAGCAGGGGGAGGCAGTGAGAGGTGTAACGGAGTGAACTGTGATATAGGGAGACACCAGCAGGGGGAGGCAGTGAGAGGTGTAACGGAGTGAGCTGTGATATAGGGAGACACCAGCAGGGGGAGGCAGTGAGAGGTGTAACGGAGTGAGCTGTGATATAGGGAGACACCAGCAGGGGGAGGCAGTGAGAGGTGTAACGGAGTGAGCTGTGATATAGGGAGATACCAGCAGGGGGAGGCAGTGAGAGGTGTAACAGAGTGAGCTGTGATATAGGGAGTCACCAGCAGGGGGAGGCAGTGAGAGGTATAACGGAGTGAACTGTGATATAGGGAGACACCAGCAGGGGGAGGCAGTGAGAGGTGTAACGGAGTGAGCTGTGATATAGGGAGACACCAGCAGGGGGAGGCAGTGAGAGGTGTAATGGAGTGAGCTGTGATATAGGGAGACACCAGCAGGGGGAGGCAGTGAGAGGTGTAACGGAGTGAACTGTGATATAGGGAGACACCAGCAGGGGAAGGTAGTGAGAGGCGTAACGGAGTGAGCTGTGTTATAGGGAGACACCAGCAGGGGGAGGCAGTGAGAGGTGTAATGGAGTGAGCTGTGATATAGGGAGACACCAGCAGGGGGAGGCAGTGAGAGGTGTAATGGAGTGAGCTGTGATATAGGGAGACACCAGCAGGGGGAGGCAGTGAGAGGTGTAATGGAGTGAGCTGTGTTATAGTCGTGGGCCACCCTGACCTGCGAGAGGACACCACCGCAAGTCGGGAGGATAAAAGAGCTGGAGCATGCCAGTGCAACTTCCAGTGCGAGCTGCTCCAAGTGTGCGATGACTTTGAGGCTTCTCGGCCTTTTGGCTAAGATCAAGTGGAGTACCTGTTGATTGGGCATTCATATGCAAATCGACTGACTGCAGAAACTCGTTTTTCCAGTTTTGCTGGCTCTGGCCTTTGGCTTGAGCCAGGCGCCAATTGGAGAGAGGAGACAAAATCTGCATGTCGACTGACGATTCGACGGGCCTTTGGGCCTGTCAAGGGGCGGGCCTGGAGGTCCGCCCGTGCCCCGGACTGGGGCAACGCCAGGTTGAAGGCTTCGGCCAAAACTCACAGCGAAAGGAGGAATCTGCAACCTGGATGGCGGCCAACCAAGCGGTGAACCAGGGAGTCCGAAACACCATCCGAGTGACGGTGAAGAAAGTGGAAGGACAGACAATGATCAACCGGGAACTTTTCGTGAAGAAACTCCTGCTGGGAACATGTGGCATGAAAGTCGCCGACGTCTTCGCCTTGCAGGACCTCCCGAAGAGAGGTTACTTCGATGTGACCTTCAGAACCGTCACCCTCTGCCTGAAGTTCCTGAAGGGTTTGAAGGAGGCGAGTGAACCGGTGCGCTCAGTGCTAACTGGGAGCCGCTGTTCACCCTCCCGTCGCAGCGAAGACGCACTATCACAGTGCAAATGTTCGACCCCCACATCCCCGTCATCGATGTGCTGACTTTCCTCAACAGGTTTGTCGATGGGGCAGGAAGCAGCAGTGACGTGAAAGACGTGAAAGACGGGTACGGAATATGGACCAGCAAGCGCCAGATCCAGGCCACCTTGAGGGTGGACGCCAGCGGGACCATCCTGCACCCACCCTCCTGCTTTTCCATCGGAGGAAGCCGGGGCTACATGGTGTACGCTGGCCAACCCAACGTGTGCCGCACCTGCGGGAAGGCAGGCCATGTGGCGGCAAGCTGCAAGACGGTCATCTGCCGAAACTGCAAGAACGAGGGCCACCAGGCAAAAGACTGCAAGGAGACCAAGTGCTGCAACCTCTGAGGTCTGGCGGGGCACCTTTACAAAAACTGCCCCAAACGCAATCGCAGCTATGCGCAGGCAGCAAAGAACTTTGCACCAGAGGAGGAGGAAGCTGAGGAACACAACGCTCCAGAGGAGAGCCACACCCTCCCCCCGACCATGAACTCGGGACAAGACGGCGAGGAAGAGAACACTGCTACCGCGAGCTGCGAGCCACCAGCAGCCAGCAGCGAACCTCGCCCCCAGAGCACCGAACCCAGAGACGAGCTGACATCAGACGAGGAAGCGGAATGGCAGATAGTCGGGAAAAGGCGCAAGGCCAAGAGGCGACCACCAAGCTCGGCAGAAACCAGCGACGGCAGCGTGTCTGATGAGGAAAAGTGCCACCGCCTGAAGAAGAGGCAATGCGCCATCCCACGGCCACGGAAAAACGGGAGCAGGGAAGCGACCAACACAGCCCTGCCCCAGGAACCAGAGAGCAACAAAGGTCCCAGCGCACACGAGCTCCGGGAAACCGGGAGCGAAGGAGCAACCAACGCAGACCAGCCCCGGGATAACGGGAGCAGCGAAGTGCCCAGCACACCCCACCTCCGGAACACCGGGAGCGACGCAGCGATCGACGCACACCAGCTCGACACCGCCGCGACTGAGGAAAAGGGGGAACCACCAACACCAGGCGAGGACACTGCAGAGAACATTGAGGACTTAATCACAGAACTGCAGCAGTCCCCTGGTCAAAACATCCCCACAGCAGAGGACGATGATGACCACGCCACCCCAGGTGCAGTAAATGTGGAATTTGATGTAAACAGTAATAACTTAGACATGCTGGAAATCGCCATTGTGGAATATGGGGGAACTGAAAACGGTTTACCTGAAATTGAAAACGATGTAACTGAACTGCAATGTATGTAAATGTAAAACATAGCGTAAAAATGGATTTAAAAATTGCTGGTATTAACGTGCGTAGCGTGAAATCGACTACGCGATGTGTTTCCACCTTGGGGTACCTCGCCAAGGTCAAAGCGGACCTGCTGTTCTTGCAGGAGTGCGGCCTGCCGCACTTCAGCAGTTACCGGCAGTGGTCACGATGGTGGACCCATGGACCATCCATTTGGTCAGGGGGCAACGACAGCCGAGCTTCCGGCCTGGGCATTCTGCTGCGGGGAGGCCACTTCACCATCACCGAAGTTAAGGAGTTGGTGGGCGGCCGCCTCCTCGTAGCAGATGTAATGTACAAAAACTCCCCTCTCAGGTTAATTAATGTTTACGCTCCAGCTGTGAAGAACGAGAGGCTGGCCCTCTTCCAGCAGCTCCCACTGTTACTGGCAACGTCCAGGCCGGTCATTCTGGGCGGTGACTTCAACTGCATCATCGATGCGGCTGGACGATCCAGCAGAGCCGACAGCAAACTGGACGCCACGTCCAGACTCCTGATGGATGCGGTAAAAGATGCCAAGCTGTGTGACGTCTTCAGCAACCCTGCAGACGGAGCACCGCGCAGATACACCTGGTCGAGACCAGACGGGTCCGTCCGTTCCAGAATAGACTTCCTGTTTGTGTCCCACACGCTCCAGGTCAGATCCACCGACGTCACGCCGGTGTTCTTCTCTGACCACTGCCTCCTACTGGCTGACTGTCACATGCAGGACAACCAGAAAGTTGGCAGAGGGATATGGAAGCTGAACGTGAAACTGTTGACTCGGGAAAACATTGAGGAACTCAAGAGGGATTATAAAGGTTGGAGAACCGTAAAACCCCTCTGCGATTCCCCGATGCACTGGTGGGAAACAATCAAGACGAACATCAAGAGGTTCTTCATCCTCAAAGGTGTTCAGGAGGCGAGAGGGAGACAGAGGGAATTATCCCGACTCCAGACAAATATGCAAAACCTGCTCCTGCTGCAGTCGATGGGGGTCGATGTCGCGGAGGAACTCGAAGAGGTGAAGGGCCAGCAAGCCTCGCTCTTTGCCTCGGAGTCCTCCAAAATCATCTTCCGCTCCAGAGTCCGCTCCGTCGAGCAGGATGAGATGTGTTCGCGTTTCTTCTTCCAAAAGGTACACAGGGGGAGCTCTGTGATCACCAGCCTAAAGGAAGAAGACGGTTCTGTGACGTCTTCGCAGCCTGACATGCAGCGGATCAGCGAATCCTTCTACGCCAGGCTGTACGAAGTCAAGCCCACAGACCGCGCGGCCTCCCAGTCTTTCCTGTCGTCTATTTCGGATGTCTTAGACGACGGCAAGCGAGAGAGTCTGGACCACCCGCTAACTCTGGACGAGCTGACAAAGGCCGTCCGGTCCTTCGAGACGAATAAAACTCCCGGAAGCGATGGCTTACCGGTCGAGTTGTACTCGGCTCTGTGGGACTGGATAGGCCCGGACCTGCTGGAAGTGTACGGGGCTATGCTTCTGGCTGGCAGCATGTCAGAATCGATGAGGAAAGGCATCATCACCCTCATCTACAAGCAGAAGGGGGAGAGGGAGGAAATCAAAAACTGGCGGCCCATTTCGCTGCTCAATGTGGACTACAAGATCCTGTCAAAGGTCATCGCCAACAGGGTCAAGTCTGCTCTGGAGCTGGTGATTCACCCGGACCAGACCTGCGCTGTCCCCGGCAGGAAGATCTCTGATAGCCTCGCGCTACTCAGAGATACGATCGCCTACGTGCGGGACAGGAGGGTGAACACCTGTCTAATCAGCTTAGACCAGGAGAAAGCCTTTGACAGGATATCGCACACGTACCTGATGGACGTGCTCTCCAAAATGGGGTTCGGGGAGGGTATCCGCAATTGGGTCAAACTGCTCTACACAGACATCAGTAGTGCAGTTCTAATCAACGGGTGGGAAACTCAAAGCTTTCCAATTAGATCTGGAGTCAGGCAAGGCTGTCCTCTGTCGTCTGTCTTGTTTGTGTGTTGTATCGAGCCCTTTGCCGAGTCCATCAGGAAGGACGCGGGCATCAGAGGGGTGACGATCCCAGGCAGCGGAGGCGCCCAGGTCAAAACCTCGCTGTACATGGACGACGTCGCCATCTTTTGCTCGGACACGCAGTCGGTCCACAGATTGCTCGCAATCTGCGACCAGTTTGAACTGGCCTCGGGAGCAAAGGTCAACCGCACCAAAAGCGAGGCCATGCTCTTTGGTCACTGGACCGACCGAGCCTCCATTCCCTTCACCGTCAAGCCAGATTTCCTGAAGGTGCTGGGAATATGGTTCGGAGCGGACGGGGCGTGCGCCAAAAACTGGGACGAGCGCATTGCCAAGGTCAGACAGAAACTGTCATTTTGGGAGCAGCGCTCCCTTTCCATCACAGGCAAGAACCTGGTCATCAGGAGCGAGGTGCTCTCGGTGTTGTTGTACGTGGCGCAGGTCTGGCCCATCTCACGCTGCAGCGCCGCGGCAGTCACCCGAGCCGTCTTCCACTTTGTCTGGAGATCCAAAATGGACCGTGTCCGCAGAGACACGATGTACAAATCTCTGGACAGTGGAGGAAAGGACGTTCCGAACGTGGCCCTCACCCTGATGGCCACCTTTGTGTGCGGCTGCATCAAGCTATGCACAGCCCCCCAGTACGCAAACACCAAGTGTCACTACGTGCTGAGGTTCTACCTGTCCCCATTGTTGAGAAGGATGGGTCTGGCCACGCTGCCGCGAAACGCCCCCACCAGTTGGACCATGCCTGTCCACCTGTCCTTCGTGGAAAAGTTCTTCAAAAGAAACCCCTTTGACCACAAGGCCATCAAACAGTGGTCAGCACGTAAGGTCCTGGACACCCTACGAAAGAAGGAGAGGGTGGACCCTGTCGGGTGGTTCCCTGAGCGGACTGTCGAACTTGTTTGGCAGAACGTCTCATCGCCAAAGCTTACACACAAGCACCAAGACGTAGCTTGGTTGGTGGTGAGGGGGGCCCTACCCGTCAGAGTGTTCATGCACAGCCGACGTCTCAGCAGCACGGCACGGTGCCCCCGGGCCGGCTGCGGGGCGGACGAGACTGTCACCCATCTCCTTCAGGATTGCGCCTTTGCGACGCAGGTCTGGAAAGAGATGCAGTGGTTGCTGTCGAGGTTCATCCCAAGCAGCTCCATAACACAGGACTCTGTGCTCTACGGGCTGTTCCCAGGGACACACACCGAGACAGACATCACCTGCTGCTGGAGGGCCATCAACTCGGTCAATGACGCTCTTTGGTCTTGCCGAAACTTGCTGGTCTTCCAGAACAAGGAGATGACCACGTCCGCATGTTGCAGACTGGTGCAATCCAAGATCCAGGAATACGTGCTGAGGGACGCACTGAAAATTGGTGCAGTCGCCGCAAAGGCACGGTGGGGTAGGGCCACAGTCTAAAACCCTTCCGCCACGGAAAACCCGGGGGCAGAAATCAGCACCAAACTCCCTCGGGCTGTATTTGTAATTTACACCTTGTGTACATAGAGCACCAAACCTGTAAACATCAATGTAGTGCCATGTACAATGTAAGGTGTGTTATGAAATGCAAGTTTGAAAAGAAAAAATGTAAATGTACCATCACCCATTCCGGGCTCTGTAATGTAACACATGAAATGTAATTTGTGTAAATGTACCACAATGTACCCTGTTTATTGTACTGAATCGCAGTTGAACAGAAAAACGAGAAATGTAACGAACGAAACTGCCGTCAGCACCCAGATGTATTGTATGGGATTGCTGACCGCAGCGAAATGTAATGAAATGCCATCGAATGTACTGTACAGATTCTTTTTATGAATAAAGTATATTTTGAAATAAAAAAAAACAGAGGAAATCGCTTCTCGGCCTTTTGGCTAAGATCAAGTGTAGTACCGTTTCTGACCAGCCACCATGACCTCCGGGTGGTTTCTCCCTGGCCAGGAAGGTATATGCTTGCATTTTTGGAAACAGGAGGTGGGTGGGGAGGTTTGACCCATCCACCTCCACGGAGGTGTGTGGGGGACCTGACCCATCCACCTCCATGGCACGAACCTGGTATTGCAGTACTTCCAGGAACGGTGCAGTGGCTCTAGGCCTTTTGGCTAAGAGCATTGGCGCAGAGTGATCCTTGGCATGTGCAAGGTGACCTCTGGCGTTTGTGATTTGACAAAGAATTGGAACGATTGGCTACGAATTTAAAAAAAAAACAAAAAAAAAACAGAGGAAACAGGAGGTGGGTGGGGAGGGTTGACCCATCCACCTCCACGGAGGTGTGTGGGGGACCTGACCCATCCACCTCCATGGCACGAACCTGGTATTGCAGTACTTCCAGGAACGGTGCAGTGGCTCTAGGCCTTTTGGCTAAGAGCATTGGCGCAGAGTGATCCTTGGCATGTGCAAGGTGACCTCTGGCGTTTGTGATTTGACAAAGAATTGGAACGATTGGCTACGAATTTAAAAAAAAAACAAAAAAAAAACAGAGGAAACAGGAGGTGGGTGGGGAGGGTTGACCCATCCACCTCCACGGAGGTGTGTGGGGGACCTGACCCATCCACCTCCATGGCACGAACCTGGTATTGCAGTACTTCCAGGAACGGTGCAGTGGCTCTAGGCCTTTTGGCTAAGAGCATTGGCGCAGAGTGATCCTTGGCATGTGCAAGGTGACCTCTGGCGTTTGTGATTTGACAAAGAATTGGAACGATTGGCTACGAATTTAAAAAATAAAACAAAAAAAAAACAGAGGCCTGATATCGCACACGTACCTGATGGACGTGCTCTCCAAAATGGGGTTTGGGGAGGGTATCCGCAATTGGGTCAAACTGCTCTACACAAACATCAGTAGTGCAGTTCTAATCAACGGGTGGGAAACTCAAAGCTTTCCAATCAGATCTGGAGTCAGGCAAGGCTGTCCTCTCTCGGCTGTCTTGTTTGTGTGTTGTATCGAGCCCTTTGCCGAGTCCATTGTAAATGTAGATTCTTTTCTCTCAATCTGGTTCAGTAAAATTACTGAGTCGAATACCTATTGTGCTTTCAACAAAGCAGTCTTTATTTTACTGGCCGGCAAGACTTATCAGACAGAAGATATACTCTCTCGATAGAGCGTACACACTCCCTACGGATAAGTGAAGTTACATCGTAAAGCGACAACAGTTATACATTTTTGAAAATAGATAACGAAAGACAATGAGATTGATATTCCAATTCAGCCACTCATTAGTCAATCCATATGGGATGTTTTTACGAAAGCTCAAGTATTGCCTCTGGATGTTACAACTTTTCTGGCGTGATCACTAACTGAGACCTTGCAATTCTGCAGATTTATCCATATATTCATTTCATGTTACAATTTATGGTATTGGCAGGATTAGTAACTTAAAACCTTGAGAAAGCCTATTAATTGTGCTGATGTATTATTTGCAATCTGACATTCTCAGTTATTTTTCCATGGCTTATACATTTTCATATATCCAGTTTACTTTACTGTTTTTAATTCCATATATCCCGTTCATATATCCACACCATCAGGAAGGATGCGGGCATTCAAGGGGTGACAATCCCAGGCAGCGGAGGCGCTCAGGTCAAGAGCTCCCTGTACATGGACGACGTCGCCGTCTTTTGCTCGGATCCGCAGTCGGTCCGCAGATTGCTCGCAATCTGCGACCAGTTTGAACTGGCCCCGGGAGCAAAAGTCAATCGCACCAAGAGCGAGGCCATGCTCTTTGGCCACTGGTCCGACCGAGCCTCCATTCCCTTCACCGTCAAGCCAGATTTCCTGAAGGTGCTGGGAATATGGTTCGGAGCGGACGGGGCGTACGCCAAAAACTGGGACGAGCGTATCACCAAGGTCAAACAGAAACTGGCATTTTGGGAGCAGCGCTCCCTCTCCATCACAGGCAAGAACCTGGTCATCAGGAGCGAGGTGCTCTCGGTGTTGTTGTACGTGGCGCAGGTCTGGCCCATCTCACGCTGCAGCGCCGCGGCAGTCACCCGAGCCGTCTTCCACTTTGTCTGCAGATCCAAAATGGACCGTGTCCACAGAGACACGATGTACAAATCTCTGGACAATGGAAGAAAGGATGTTCAGAACATGGCCCTCACCCTGATGGCCACCTTTGTGTGCGGTTGCATCAAGCTATGCACAGCCCCCCAGTACGCAAACACCAAGTGTCACTACGTGCTGAGGTTCTACCTGTCCCCATTGTTGAGAAGGATGGGTTTGGCCACGCTGCCGCGAAACGCCCCCACCAGTTGGACCATGCCTGTCCACCTGTCCTTCGTGGAAAAGTTCTTCAAAAGAAACCCGTTTGACCACAAGGCCATCAAACAGTGGTCAGCACGTAAGGTCCTGGACGCCCTCCGAAAGAAGGAGACGGTAGACCCTGTCGGGTGGTTCCCTGAGCAGACTGTCGAACTCATTTGGCAGAACGTCTCGCCGCCAGAGCTTTCACACAAGCACCAAGACGTAGCTTGGTTGGCGGTGAGGGGGGCCCTACCCGTCAGAGTGTTCATGCACAGCCGACGCCTCAGCAACACGGCACGGTGCCCCCGGGCCGGCTGCGGGGCGGACGAGACTGTCACCCATCTCCTTCAGGATTGCGCCTTTGCAACGCAGGTCTGGGAAGAGATGCAGTGGTTGCTGTCGAGGTTCATCCCGAGCAGCTCTGTAACACAGGACTCTGCTCTACGGGCTGTTCCCAGGGACACACACCGAGACAGACATCACCTGCTGCTGGAGGGCCATCAACTCGGTCAATGACGCTCTTTGGTCTTGCCGAAACTTGCTGGTCTTCCAGAACAAGGAGATGACCACGTCCGCATGTTGCAGACTGGTGCAATCCAAGATCCAGGAATTCGTGCTGAGGGACGCACTGAAAATTGGTGCAGTCGCCGCAAAGGCACGGTGGGGAAGGGCCACAGTTTAAAGCCCTTCTGCCATGGAAAACCCGGGGGCAGGAATCAGTACAAACCCCCCTCGGGCTGAATTTGTAATTTACTTTTTGTGTACATAGAGCACCAAACCTGTAAACACCAATGTCGTGCCATGTACAATGCAAGGTGTGTTACGAAATGCATGTTTGAAAAGAAAAATGTAAATGTACCGTCACCCATTCCATGCACTGTATCATAACACATGAAACGTAATTTGTGTGAATGTACCACAATGTATCCCGTTTATTGTACCGAACCGCACTTGAACTGAAAAACAAGAAATGTAACTAACGGAACTGCCGTCAGCACCCAGATGTATTGTATGGGATTGCTGACCGCAGCTGAATGTACTGAAATGCCATTGAATGTACTGTACAGAATTTTTTATGAATAAAGTATATTTTGAAATAAAAAAAACAGAGGCCTCTAAATCTTCCTCAAACGGTTCCAGTTCATCTGTGTGCCGCAGTTATACCTGGTCAACATGTTTTCTGCATGTTTGGCCATTCTTGAGCATGACAATGAACACTCTGTTACACTCCTTATCTGTATCTGTACCAGAGATCCATTTTGGACCTTGACCATAGTTCAGTACAAACACTGGATCATTGACAGAGCGATCTCGTGACACAGCAGTACGATCATGATACAATTGCTGACTTTGACGTCTATTTTCAACACGATCATTCAAATCAGGATGATCAAGAGAAAGCTTGGTCTTGAGATTTCTCTTCATCAGTTGATCAGCAGGGGAAACACCAGTAAGCGTATGAGGTTGTGTTCTATAACTGAGCAATATACGAGTTTGAAGTGAACCCTGAGTTACACATTTCATACTTTGCTTGATCGTTTGAACAGCACGCTCTGCTTGACCATTAGAAGCAGGTTTGAATGGAGCTGACCTCGCATGTCTAATACCATTGAGCTTCATGAACTCTTGAAACTCAAGACTTGTGAAACAAGACCTCACAACAATATCAGGTAAACCATGAGTAGCAAACATGACACGTAGGCTCTCCATAGTGGCTGTAGATATACTGGATGACATAATAATACACTCTATCCACTTTGAATATGCATCCACCACATGAATGGACCCGCAAAATCGATGTGGATCCTTGGCCATGGTTTAGATGGCTACGACCAAACACTCAGTGGAGATTCCGCTGGTACTTTACTTAGCTGCATACAAGTATTACGCTGATGCACTCATGATTCCAGATCAGAGTCAATTCCAGGGCACCATATATGAGACCTAGCAATGTCTTTCATCATAACAATACCGGGATGAGCGCTATGTAGCTCACGTACAAATCTTTCTCTACCTTTCTTAGGCATGATGACACGATTACACCCCACAGTAAGCAATCTGACTGAATGGACAGTGCATCCTTGTGACGGGTGTAAGGTTTGGTCTCTTCACACATCTCCATAGGTATATCAGACCAATCACTACTGAGGACACGTTTCACAACCACCAAAATAGGGTTATAGCTGGTCCAAATTCTGACTTGTTGAGCAGTGACAGGAGTTTCATCACTCAAAAGCATCCATTACCAATGTTGGAGCGGATTTTTGGACATATATTTGATTGTATACGGGACCAAACATTTGTTTTATTTTCCCCTTTAAATGAATTTTGTAAGGGATAATAATGATGCATTATGCTTTAAACAGTTAGACTTTAAGGCATGCTGGCCTTGAGTTAATGGAGATTGGAATGTGAGATAATGAACACTGGAGAGTTAAGTGCTGAGAATGTTTGTTTAAACCGGTGTCAAAAAAGCCTGCACTTGTTTATACTGCCCTGTCACAGTGCAGGATGGGTTATATATCAAAAGCTTAGTCTTCGATAGTAACACTTTTGTAGTGCTAAAGCATATGTTGTAAAGTGACGTAATTTGTAAGATAAAAGGACATCACTGCAGATACCAATTTGAGAAATGGTTAAAGACAGGGATCTTTAACACTTCTCCCAAAGCTTTGTCTCCAATTTAATAAACCTCTCTTTATATATATTATACAGTCTCGGAAATATTTTTCCACAACACCAATATTAGATCTGCGAGTTGAGGCGTTTTCACATCAGGTGTAGGCAAAGGCAAACGACTCAGTACCGGGTCTATGACGAATAATGTAATTATAGCCAGACAATGTCCATGCCCACGGGACGATGCATTGGTATTAATACCTTTGTTTTCAGAAAACAATGAAATGAGTGGCTTGTGATCTGTTTCGAGTTCAAAACGGAGACCAAACAGGTACTGATGCACCTTTGTTACACCATACACACAGGCCAAAGCTTCTTTGTCTACCATGCTTTCCGCTTTTGATAAACTTCTCGAAGCATACATAACAGGTTGTAGCTTACCCGACTCATTGGCTTGTTGGAGTACATAAACAACACCGTATGATGAAGCATCACAGGCTAATACAAGATGCTTACACGGATCAAAATGAACAAGCAACTTGTTTGAACAGAGCAGACTCTTAGCTTTCTCAAAGGCTCCATCTTGAGACATACCCCAGACTCAATTGTTACCTTTTCTGAGTAGCCCAAGGAATGAATGCAGCTCTGTCACATTCTGAGGCTTGGGTGCATTTTTGATGGCCTTGGTTTTTGAATCAGTAGGCCTGATTCCATCAGCAGAAATCTTCCTACCAAGGAATTCAACTTCAGGTGCCATGAAGGCACACTTCGAACGTTTCAGCCTGAGTCCCATTTTGTCCAGACGATGTAGAACTTCCTCCAGATTGTTCAGATGTTCAGCGGTGTCATGACCTGTGACCAGAATGTCATCTTGGAACATGACAGTTCTAGGAATGGATTTCAGTAGACTCTCCATATTCCTCTAGAATATGGCTGCAGCCGAACGAATTCCGAAAGGACACCTGTTGTAGACAAACAGTTCCTTTATGGGTGCTGATGCAGGTCAGTTTCTAAATTATCGACAAGCTTCTGTGTCCTGTAGGCCGATGTCCGATCTAGCTTAGTGAACGACTTTCTGCCAGCTAGCATAGCGAATAGGTCATCAGCCTTCGGTAACGGGTACTGAACCTGTTTCGAGAGTCGGTTAATCGTAACCTTGTAGTCTCTGCAAATCCTGACAATGACATCACTCTTCAGCACAGGAACAATGAGTCTGGCCCGCTCATTGAACTCAGCAGGTGATATGACCCCTTCATGTTGGAGTCTGTCAAGCTCGATCTCAATCTTCTCCCTCATCATATAAGGGACAGACCAAGCTTTGTGATAGACAGGCCTTGCATCAGAATCCAGCTGAAACTGCACCTTGGCTCCAGTAAAATTATCAATGCCAGGCTCAAACAAAGAAGGAAACTTCTTCAACACTTGAGCACAAGAAGTGTCATCCACCGAGGACAATGCTTTGGCATCATTCCAGTCCAGTTTGATGTTCTTGAGCCAATTCCGACCGAATAGTGTTGGACCATTACCTGGGACAATTCATAATGATAGATCTTGATCACACCATAATACGACACCTTGACTACTGCATTACCAATCACAGGTATAAGTTCCTTCGTATCAGTATGCAACTTGGCCTTGACTGGACTCCGCTTAGGCTTCACAGCCTCAGTGTCCCACAGCTTGTCAAATGTCACTTGGCTCATGATCGACTGACTTGCACCCGTGTCCAGCTCCATTGATACAGGCACGCCATTCAGCTTCACATTAACAGTTATCGGCTGGCTCTTATCAACACTTCGGGTGTGTATCCGATCTCTTTTATTCCACCTCGGATAAGTACAAGACCCGACTTGCTGTATTGCCTGCATGACCTCCGACAGTGGCGCCCTCTGGTGACCCCAAGCATAAATATATTACAAGCCTCTTGTTAGCTGGCACGGATACGGTGGGCCAAAATGGCCTCCTTCCGTGCTGTAATCTTCTATGATTCTATGATGAGGGTTTCAGCAGTGGATGAGTTGAGGCAAGGACGGAGATGGCTATGTTACGGAGATGGAAATAGTCGTTTTAGTTGTGTTGTTTATTTCAGCTCATTTCAACGTCAAATGTGACACCAAGATTGCGAACAGTGCGGATCAGCCTCAGACAGAAGTTGGGGAGAGGAATGGAGTCAGTGTCTACGGAACAGAGTTTGTGGCGAGGACCGAAAACAATGGCTTCGGTCTTCCCAATACTTAATTGGAGAAATTTTCTGCTCATCCAGAACTCAAGCAGTCTGACAATTTGGAGACTGTGGAGGGGTTGAGACAAGTGGTAGTGAGGTAGAGCTGGGAGTTTCCACATGTATGGTGAAGACAAACACTGTATTTTTGGATAATGTTGCCAAGGGGCAACATGTAGATGAGGGCCAATGATAGATCCTTGGGGGGCACCAGAGAAAGAAAAAGAAAGACTTGCATTTATATAGCGCCTTTCATGACCATTGGACGTCACAAAGTGCTTTACAGGCAATTAAGTACTTTTGGAGTGTAGTAACGTGGAAAACACGGCAGCTAATTTGGGCACAACAAGCTCCCACAAACAGCAATGTGATAATGACCTGATAATCTGTTTTTGTTATGTTCATTGAAGGAGAAATGTTGGTCGGCACACTGGGGATAATTCCTCTGCTCTTCGAAATAGCGCCATGGGATCTATTACATCCACCTGAAAAAGGTTTACCATCTCATCCAAAAGACAGCACCTCCGACAGAGCAGCACTCTCAGTCAGCATTGCACTGGAATGTCAGTGTAGTTTTATGTGCTCAAGTCCCTGGAGTGAGACGTGAACCCACAACCTTCTGACTCCAAGGCGAGTGTGCTACCCACTGAGCCACAGCTGACATTTAAGAGGTAATACTGCGGGAGCGGGAAGAGAAGCTGTTGCAGGTGATTCTCTGGCGACGATTACATAGATAAGAATGGAACCAGCTGAGTGCAGTCCCACCGAGCTGGACAACGCCCGTGTCAAAGGTTGCAGACAAGTCAAGTAGAACGAGGAGGGGATAGTTTGCCTTCAGCACAGTCACAAAGGATGTCATTTATGACTTTGATGAGAGCCATTTCGGTACTGTGACAGGGGCGTAAACCTAATTGGAGGGATTCAAACATGGAGTTGTGGGAAAGATGGGCACGGATTTGGGAGGTGACAACACATTCAACTACTTTTGGAGGGGAAAGGGAGATTGGAGAATCGGCGGTAGTTTGCAAGGATGGAGGGGTCAAGGGTTGTTTTTTTGAGGAGGGGGTGACAACAGCAAATTTCAAGAAGAGGGAGACAGTATCTGAGGAGAGGGAATCGTTAACAATGTCAGCTAACATGGGAGCCAGAAAAGGATGTTGGGTGGTCACAGTTTGGTGCAAAGTGGGTCTCGTGGACAAGATGAGCTCGGAGAGGTCATGTGGGGAGATCGGAGAGAAACTGGAGAAAGATGTGAGGTCAGGGCAAGGGGGATCCTTAGAGGAAGTTTGGCCCAGTGGGCTAGAGGAAGGGCACCACTTGGAAGAAACACTGAGGTGAGCAAAGCACAGAATTACCACCCACTGCCCTCCATCAGCTGAGGAATCAGTATCCTCCATGTTGATCACCACTTGGAAGAAGCACTGAGAGTAGCAAGGGCACAGAATCTACTCTGGGTGGGGGACTTCAATGTACATCATCAAAAGGGACTCGGTAGCACTACTACTGACCGAGTTGGCTGAGTCCTGAAGGACATAGCTGCCAGACTGGGCCTGCAGCAGGTGGTGAGAGAACCAACATGAGGGAAAAACCTACTTGACCTCATCCTCACCAATCTACCTGTCGCAGATGCATCTGTCCATGACAGCATTAATAGCAACGACCATCGCACAGTCCTTGTGCAGATGAAGTCCCGACTTCACGCTGAGATCAGCCAATAAACGGGTCCTTTTCAGAATGGCAGGCAGTGACTAGTGCGGTGTTGCAAGGTTCAGTGTTGGGACCCCAGCTATTTACAATATATATTAATAATTTAGATGAAGAAATTGAATGTAATATCTTCAAGTTTGCTGATGACACTAATCTGGGTAACAGTGTGAGCTGTGAGGAGGATGCTAAGAGGTTGCAGGGTGACTTGGACAGGTTAGGTGAGTGGGCAAATGCATGGCATTTAAAAAGTAGGACCTCAAAGGTATTAATCTCAGGATTGCTACGAGTGCCATGTGCTAGTCAGAGTAGGAATCGCAGGATAGCTCATATGAATACGTGGCTTGAGGAGTGGTGCAGAAGGGAGGGATTCAAATTCCTGGGACATTGGAACCGGTTCTGGGGGAGGTGAAATCAGTACAACAGTCTACACCTGGGCAGGACCGGAACCGATGTCCAAGGGGGAGTGATTGCTAGTGCTGTTGGGGAGGGGTTAAACTAATATGGCAGGGGGATGGGAACCTACGCAGGGAGACAGATAGAAGTAGAATGGGGGCAGAAGCAAAAGACAAAAAGAAGTAAAGAAAGTGGAGGGCAGAGAAACCCAAGGCAAAAATCAAAAAGGACCACATTACAGCAAAATTCTAAAGGGGCAAAGGAGCCTGAAGGCTCTGTGCCTCAATGCGAGGAGTATTCATAATAAGGTGGATGAATTAACTGCAATATGATATAATTGGCATCACGGAGACATGGCTCCAGAGAGACCAAGGCTGGGAACTCAACATCCAGGGGTATTCAAAATTCAGGAAGATAGACAGAAAGGAAAAGGAGGTGGGGTAGTGTTGCTGGTTAAAGAGGAAATTAATGCAATAGTAAGGAAGGACATTAGCTTGGATGATGTGGACTCGGTATGGGTGGAGCTGCGGAATACCAAAGGGTGGAAAACGCTAGTGGGAGTTGTGGACAGACCACGAAACAGTAGTAGTGAGGTTGGGGACCGCAACAAACAAGATATTTGGGATGCGTGCAATAAAGATACAGCAGATATCATGGGCGACTTTAATCTACATATAGATTGGGTTAATCAAACTGGTAGCAATACAGTGGAGGAGGATTTCCTGGAGTGTATTAGGGATGGTTTTCTAGACCAATATGTCAAGGAACCAACTACAGGGCTGCCATCCTAGACTGGGTGATGTGTAATGAGAAAGGACTAATTAACAATCTTGTTGTGCGAGGCCCCTTGGGGACGAGTGACTATAATATGGTTGAATTCTTTATTAAGATGGAGAGTGACACAGTTAATTCAGAGACTAGGGTCCTGAAGTTAAGGAAAGGTAACTTCGATGGTATGAGATGTGAATTGGCTAGGATAGACTAGCAAATGATACTTAAAGGGTTGACGGCAGATAAGCAATGGCAAACATTTAAAGATCATATGGATGAACTTCAACAATTGTACATCCCTGAATGGAGTAAAAATAAAACGGGGAAGGTGGCTCAACCGTGGCTAACAAGGGTAATTAAGGATAGTGTTAAATCCAAGGAAGAGGCATGTAAATTGGCCAGAAAAAGCAGCAAACCTGAGGACTGTGAGAATTTTGCAATACAGCAGAGGAGGAGAAAGGGTTTAATTAGGAGGGGGAAAATATGAGAGGAAGCTTGCTGGGAACATAAAAACTGACTGCAAAAACATCGATAGATATGTGAAGAGAAAAAGATTAGTGAAGGCAAACGTAGGTCCCTTGCAGTCAGATTCAGGTGAATTTATAATGGGGAACAAAGAAATGGCAGACCAGTTAAACAAATACTTTGTTCTGTCTTCACAAAGGAAGACACAAATAACCTTCCGGAAATACGACGGGACCGAGGATCTAGTGAGAAGGAGGAACTGAAGGAAATCCTTATTAGGTGGGAAATTATGTCAGGGAAACTGATGGGATTGAAGGCCACTAAATCCCTGGGGCCTGATAGTCTGCATCCCAGAATACTTAAGGAAGTCGCCCTAGAAATAGTGGATGCATTGGTGATCATTTTCCAACAGCCTATCGACTCTGGATCAGTTCCTATGGACTGGAGGGTAGCTAATGTAACACCACTTTTTTAAAAAGGAGGGAGAGAGAAAACGGGTAATTATAGATGGGTTAGCCTAACATCAGTAGTTGGGAAAATGTTGGAATCAATTATTAAAGATGAAATCGCATCGCATTTGGAAAGCAGTGACAGGATCGGTCCAAGTCAGCATGGATTTATGAAAGGAAAATCATGCTTGACAAATCTTCTGGAATTTTTTGAAGATGTAACGAGTAGAGTGGACAAGGGAGAACCAGTGGATGTGGTGTATTTGGACTTTCAAAATGCTTTTGACAAGGTCCCACACAAGAGATTGGTGTGCAAAATTAAAGCACATGGTATTGAGGGTAATGTATTGACATGGATAGAGAACTGGTTGGCAGACAGGAAGCAGAGAGTCGGGATAAACGGGTCCTTTTCAGAATGGCAGGCAGTGACTAGTGGAGTTCCGCAGGGCTCAGTGCTGGGACCCCGGCTCTTTACAATATACATGAATGATTTCGATGAAGAAATTGAGTGTAATATCTCCAAGTTTGCAGATGACACAAAGCTGGGTAGCGGTGTAAGCTGTGAGGAGGATGCTAAGAGGCATGTGAAAAAGGAACAGCAGTAATCATGGGGGATTTTAACCTACATATCGATTGGTCAAATCAAATCGCACAGGATAGCCTGGAGGAGGAATTCATAGAATGCATACGGGATTGTTTCTTCGAATAGCATGTTACAGAACCTACAAGGGAGCAAGCTATCTTAGATCTGGTCCTGTGTAATGAGACAGGAATAATAAACGATCTCATAGTAAAAGATCCTCTCGGAATGAGTGATCACAGTATGGTTGAATTTGTAATACAGATTGAGGGTGAGGAAGTAGTGTCTCAAACGAGCATACAATGCTTAAACAAAGGGGACTACAGTGGGATGAGGGCAGAGTTGGCTAAAGTAGACTGGAAACACAGACTAAACGGTGGCACAATTGAGGAACAGTGGAGGACTTTTAAGGAGCTCTTTCATAGTGCTCAACAAAAATAGATTCCACTGAAAAAGAAGGGCGGTAAGAGAAGCGATAACCAGCCGTGGATAACCAAGGAAATAAAGGAGAGTATCAAATTAAAAACCAATGCGTATAAGGCGGCCAAGGTTAGTGGGAAAATAGAAGATTGGGAACATTTTAAATGACAGCAAAGAATGACTAAGAAAGCAATAAAGAAAGGAAAGATAGATTACGAAGGTAAACTTGCGCAAAACATAAAAACGGATGGTAAAAGCTTTTACAGATATATAAAACGGAAAAGAGTGACTAAAGTAAATGTTGATCCCTTAGAAGATGAGAAGGGGATTTAATAATGGGAAATGTGGAAATGGCTGAGACCTTAAACAATTATTTTGCTTTGGTCTTCACAATGGAAAACACAAAAACCATGCCAAAAATTGCTGGTCACAGGAATGTGGGAAGGGAGGACCTTGAGACAATCACTATCACTAGGGAGGTAGTGCTGGACAGGCTAATGGGACTCAAGGTAGACAAGTCTCCTGGTCCTGATGAAATGCATCCCAGGGTATTAAAAGAGATGGCGGAAGTTATAGCAGATGCATTCGTTATAATCTACCAAAATTCTCTGGACTCTGGGGAGGTACCAGCGGATTGGAAAGCAGCTAATGTCACGCCTCTGTTTAAAAAAGGGGGCAGACAAAAGGCAGGTAACTATAGGCCGGTTACTTTAACATCTGTAGTGGGGAAAATGCTTGAAACTATCATTAAGGAAGAAATAGCGGGACATCTAGATAGGAACAGTGCAATCAAGTAGACGCAACATGGATTCATGAAGGGCAAATCATGTTTAACTAATTTACTGGAATTCTTTGAGGATATAACGAGCATGGTGGATAGAGGTGTACCGATGGATGTGGTGTATTTAGATTTTCAAAAGGCATTCGATAAGGTGCCACACAAAAGGTTACTGCAGAAGATAAAGGTACGCAGAGTCAGTGGAAATGTATTAGCATGGATAGAGAATTGGCTGGCTAACAGAAAGCAGAGAGTCGGGATAAATGGGTCATTTTCGGGTTGGAATTCGGTGGTTAGTGGTGTGCCACAGGGATCGGTGCTGGGACCACAACTGTTTACAATACACATAGATGACCTGCAAGAGGAGACAGAGTGTAGTGTAACAAAATTTGCAGATGACACAAAGATTAGTGGGAAAGCGGGTTGTGTAGAGGACACAGAGAGGCTGCAAAGAGATTTGGATAGGTTAAGCGAATGGGCTATGGTTTGGCAGATGGAATACAATGTCGGAAAGTGTGAGGTCATCCACCTTGGGAAAAAAAACAGTAAAAGGGAATATTATTTGAATGGGGAGAAATTACAACATGCTGAGGTGCAGAGGGACCTGGGGGTCCTTGTGCATGAATCCCAAAAAGTTAGTTTGCAGGTGCAGCAGGTAATCAGGAAGGCGAATGGAATGTTGGCCTTCATTGCGAGAGGGATGGAGTACAAAAGCAGGGAGGTCCTTCTGCAACTGTATAGGCTATTGGTGAGGCCGCACCTGGAGTACTGCGTGCAGTTTTGGTCACCTTACTTAAGGAAGGATATACTAGCTTTGGAGGGGGTACAGATACAATTCACTAGGCTGATTCCGGAGATGAGAGGGTTACCTTATGATTATAGATTGAGTAGACTGGGTCTTTACTCGTTGGAGTTCAGAAGGATGAGGGGTGATCTTATAGAAACATTTAAAATCATGAAAGGGATAGACAAGATAGAGGCAGAGAGGTTGTTTCCACTGGTCGGGGAGATTAGAACTAGGGGGCACAACCTCAAAATATGGGGGAGCCAATTTAAAACCGAGTTGAGAAGGAATTTCTTCTCCCAGAGGGTTGTGAATCTGTGGAATTCTCTGCCCAAGGAAGCAGTTGAGGCTAGCTCATTGAATGTATTCAAGTCACAGATAGATAGATTTTTAACCAATAAGGAAATTAAGGGTTATGGGGAGCGGGCAGGTAAGTGGAGCTGAGTCCACGGCCAGATCAGCCATGAACTTGTTGAATGGCGGAGTAGGCTCGAGGGGCTAGATGGCCTATTCCTGTTCCTAATTCTTATGTTCTTATGTTCTAAGAGGTTGCAGGGTGACTTGGACAGGTTAGGTGAGTGGGCAAATGCAGTATAATGTGGATAAATGTGAGGTTATCCACTTTGGGGGAAAAACACGAAGACATAATATTATCTGAATGGCGGCAGATTAGGAAAAGAGGAGGTGCAACTAGACTTGGGTGTCATGGTACATCAGTCATTGAAAGTTGGCATGCAGGTACTGCAGCTGATGAGAAGGCAAATGGTATGTTGGCCTTTATAGCTAGGGGATTTGCGTATAAGAGCAGGGAGGTCTTACTGCAGTTGTACAGGGCATTAGTGAGGCCTCACCTGGAATATTGTGTTCAGTTTTGGTCTCCTAATCTGAGGAAGGACGTTCTTGCTATTGAGGGAGTGCAGTGAAGGTTCACCAGACTGATTCCCGGGATGGCAGGACTGACAACGAGGAGCGATTGGATCGACTGGGCCTGTATTCACTGGAGTTTAGAAGGATGAGAGGGGATCTCATAGAAACATATGAAATTCTGACAGGACTGGACAGGTTAGATGCAGGAAGAATGTTCCCGATGTTGGGGAAGTCCAGAACCAGAGGACACAGTCTAAGGATAAGGGGTAGGCCATTTAGGACCGAGATGAGGAGAAACTTCTTCACTCAGAGAGTTGTTAATCTGTGGAATTCCCTGCCGCAGAGAGTTGTTGATGCCAGTTTGTTGGATATATTCAAGAGGGAGTTAGACATGGCCCTTATGGTTAAAGGGATCGAGGGGTATGGAGAGAAAGCAGGAAAGGGGTACTGAGGTGAATGATCAGCCATGATCTTATTGAATGGTGGTGCAGACTCGAAGGGCCGAATGGCCTACTCCTGCACCTCTTTTCTATGTTTCTATGGCAGATGCAGTATAATGTGGATAAATGTGAGGTTATCACACTTTGGTGGCAAAAACAGGAAGGCAGATTATTATCTGAATGACGGCAGATTAGGAAAAGAGGAGGTCCAACTAGATCTGGGTGTCTTGGTACATCATTCATTGAAAGTAGGCATGATGGTACAGCAGGCGATTAAGAAAACAAATGGCATGTTGGTCTTCATAGCGAGTGGATTTGAGTATAGGAGCAGGGAGGTGTTGCTGCAGTTGTACAGGGCCTTGGTGAGACCATACCTTGAGTATTGTGTGCAGTTTTGGTCTCCTAATCTGAGGAAGGACATTCTTGCTATTGAGGGAGTGCAGTGAATGTTCACCAGACTGATTCCCGGGATGGCAGGACTGACAAATGAAGAAAGACTGGATCAACTAGGCTTATATTCACTGGAATTTAGAAGAATGAGAGGGGATCTTAAAGAAGCATAAAATTCTGACGGGATTGGACAGGTTAGATGCAGGAAGAATGTTCCCGATGTTGGGGAATTCCAGAACCAGGGGTCACAGTCTAAGGCTGAGAGATCAGCCAAATAGGACCGAGATGAGGAGAAACTTTTTCACTCAGAGAATTGTCAACCTGTGGAATTCTCTTCCACAGAAAGTTGTTGAGTCCAGTTCGTTGGATATATTCAAAAGGGAGTTAGATGTAGTCCTTATGGCTAAAGGGATCAAGGGGTATGGAGAGAAAGTGGAAAAGGGATACTGAGGCGAATGATCAGCCATGATTATATTGAATGGTGGTGCAGGCTCGAAGGGCCGAATGGCCTACTCCTGCACCTATTTTATATGTTTCCATCATGTAGTGTGACACTACCACTGTGTTAAATGGGATAGATTCAGAATAGATTTAGCAGCTCAAAACTTGGCATCCATGAGGCACTGTGGTTCATCAGCCGCAGCAGAATTGTATCCCACCCCAATCTGTAACCTTGTGACCCGGCATATCCCTCACTCTCCCATTACCATCAAGCCAGGGGACCAATTCTGGTTCAATGAGGAGTGTATAAGAGCATGCCAGGAGCAGCACCAGGAGTACCTAAAAATGAAATGCCAACCTGGGGATACAGGACAACGTGGATACGAAACAACAGAAGCAGCGCGCTATCATAGAATCATAGAATGGTTACAGCACAGAAGGAGGCCATTTGGCCGGCTCTCTGCAAGATCACTTCAGCTAGTCCCCTTCCCCATCCTTTTCCCAATCGAGCCCGTGCCGGCTCTCTGCACGAGCACTTCAGCTCGTCCCCCTCCCCCGTCCTTTTCCCATAGCCCTGCAGATTCTTTTACTTCAATTATTTATCCAATTCCCTTTTGAAAGCCACGATTGAATCTGGCTCCACCACCCTCTCAGGCCGTGCATTCCAGATCCTAACCACTCGCTGCATAAAAAAGTTTTTTCTCATGTCACCTTTGGTTCTTCTGCAAATCACCTTAAATCTTTGTCCTCTGGTTCTCGACCCTTCCGCCAATGGGAACAGTTTCTCTCTATCTACTCTGTCCAGACCCCTCATGATTTTGAACACCTCGATCAAATCTCCTCTCAACCTTCTCTGCTCCAAGGAGAACAACCCCAGCTTCTCCAGTCTATCCATGTAACTGAAGTCCTTTGTCCCGAGAATCATTCGTAAATCTTTTCTGCACCCTCTCTAAGACCTTCACATCCTCCCTAAAGTGTGGTGCCCAGAATTGGACACAATATTCCACTTGAGGTCAGACCAGGACTTTAAAATGATTCATCATAGCTTACTTGCTAATACTCTGTGCCTCTATTTATGAAGCTCAGGATCCCGTAAGCTTTTTTAACAACATTCTCAACCTGCCCTGCCACCTTCAACGATTCGTTGTGTCTCTCTGTTACTGCACTCCCTTTAGAATATTACCCTTTAGTTTATATTGCCTCTCCTCGTTTTACCGACCAAAATGCATCACTTCGCACTTTTCTGCATTAAATTTCATCTGCCACGTGTCCGCCCATTCCACCAGCCTTTGTCCTCTTGAAGTCTATCCCTCTCCTCCTCACTATTCACTATACTTCCAAGTTTTGTGACATCTGCAAATTTTGAAATTGTGCCCGGTATACCCAAGTCCAGTCATTAATATATATCAAGAAAAGCAGTGGGTCTAGTGCCGACCCCTGGGGAACACCACTGTATCCCTTCCTCCAGTTCGAAAAACATACGTTCAACACTACTCTCTGATTCCTGTCACTTAGCCAATTTCATATAAGAACATAAGAAATAAGAGCAGGAGTAGGCCACACTGCCCCTCGAGCCTGCTCCGCCATTTGATACGATCTTGGCTGATCTGACCATGCACTCAGCTCCACTTCACTGCCCGCTCCCCATAGCCCTTATTTCTTATCAGTTAAGAAACTGTCTATCTTGGTCTTAAATTTATTCAATGACCCAACTTCCACAGCTCTCTGAGGCAGCGAATTCCACAGACCCTCTGAGAGAAGAAATTCCTCCTCATCTCAGTTTGAAATGGCAGCCCCTTATTTTAAGATTATGCCCCCTAGTTCTAGTCTCCCCCATCAGTGGAACCATCCTCTCCTCATCGACCTTGTCAAGCCCCTCATAATCTTATACGTTTCGATAAGATCACCTCTCATTCTTCTGAATTCCAATGAGCAGAGGCCCAACCTACTCAACCTTTCCTCATAAGTCAACCCCCTCATCTCCGGAATTAACCTAGTGAGCTGCCTCAAAAACAAGTATATCTTTTCTTAAATGTGGAAACCAAAACTGTACGCAGTATTCCAGGTGTGGCCTCACCAATACCCTGCTTTTATACTCCATCCCCTTTACAATAAAGGCCAAGATTCCATTGGCCTTCCTGATCACTTGCTGTACCTGCATACTATGCTTTTGTGTTTCATGTACAGGCACCCTCAGGTCCCATTGTACTGCAGCACTATGCAATTTTTCTCCATTTAAATAATAACTTGCTCTTCGATTTTTTTGCTGCCAAAGTGCATAACCTCACACTTTTCAACATTATACTCCATCTGCCAAATATTTGCCCACTCACTTAGCCTGTCTATGTCCTTTTGCAGATTTTTGGTGTCCTCCTCACACATTGCTTTCCCTCCCAATTTGTATCGTCAGCAAACTTGGCTACGTTACACTTGGTCCCTTCATCCAAGTCGTCAATATAGATTGTAAATAGTTAGGGTCCCAGCACTGATCCCTGCGGCACCCCACTGATTGCCAACCCGAGAATGAACCATTTATCCCAACTCTCTGTTTTCTGTTAGTTAGCCAATCCTCCTCTATCCATGCTAATATATTATTCTCAACCCTGTGAACCTTTATCTTGTGCAGTAATTTTTTATGTGGCACCTTCTCAACTGATTTCTGGTGTTAATACAGATTCTTTTTCCCTCAATCTGTTTCAGCGAATACACTGACACACGAACACCTTGCTGCCTTTTCTGTAAAAGACCTTGATTGAAGATTATCCGGCCGGGACTTGTCAAGACAAAGGGACACTCTCAATCAGAGCCTGTTTACCTTCCCCTGGACAAGCCCTTTTACAGCGCGAAAAGCACAGTAGTTATACATTTTCAAAACAGAACACATTTGATTCGCACTTGGTCTATCCAATCCCTTTCTGCCTCCCCCCCCCGAGTACGTCCAATGGCAGGCAAGAAAGTCTCCCAATTAGGGCTGGTGTCAGGTCAGGTTAGTTATAGCTTTGCTACACTGTCTTCCCTTATCAGTAAAGAACCCAATTAGTTTCCCTTCCTCCTTATCAGTAAAAGCTATTACTTTTCCCCTCCTATCTAGGATTGCTTTCTTTCTTTGTGCTGCCTTGCGTCTTTCTCATGACCCGTGTTTAACCTCAACTTCAACTCTTGGTAACCCCTTTTTTTTCTGTCGATTCTGCAGTTGTCTGCATCTTGACATTTCTTTAGCTATTTTCCCATGATTCCCTATCTCCATCCTTTTGCCACATTCTCTATCCATCTACCACATTCACAACCCTTCTTTACACATTCTCATTCCCCCCTTTTATCATTCCATGATAACCCTGGTGCTTATTACAGGAGTATCGCGTTTAGCCATGCGCACTCTCTTTCCTGATCCTCCTTGTTGTCTGTGAGTCCGCCTCGAGCCTCTTTTCAAGGTCTTATCAATGTCTGTTTAGGTTCTCACATCGTATCCTGTCGGAATATTATTGAATTGATAACTTCTAGAGCCTTGGTACAAGGCCGAAGAGAGGCCTTTTACCTCCTTATGGGCCAGTGCAAGAACCAGCACTTTAACCCTTGTCCCGCTGGTACCCCTAATGTCAAATTTCTCTTACATTTCCCCCCTTTTGGCCCTTGGCTATACGCCAAGCTGGCCATATTTCCCAATAGCTATCTCCCTGTAGGCAAGTTCCAGATAGGTCCGTTCACCTGGGTGGCCATCTCCCAAGCTTCGGGACCTCTTGAAACCTTCCCACACAGTTATATAAGGTAAGTCCTTCCTGTCGGACTGCTTAAATTTTCATCCCTTATGGCCTTAATCATAGTGCGTGCCCTGACTTATCGTTTGGCCTGTTTAATTCGTGCACATGTTAATCCCATCATGACCATCAGAACCAGACTCTGTATTCCTACAAGTACATGTGATATTATTCTTATCCATGGGTGAATTTGAATATTAAGTCCAATGTCCCACAGCTTTGAGTACCAGGGCTGATCAGCCAGCATTGCGTTAGTGTCTCTCTGTAAGTTGTCTATTTCTTCCATCAGCTGGACATACTGTCGTCTTTGATTCTGGATTCCTTGCACCAAACGTAATTGTTCCTCATTTAGTTCTGGTATCTGTTTGCCTTGCGGTTCCCATACCGCCTCTTCATACCCTTCTCGGAGGGTATCCGTGATTGTTCCCTGGATGATTTCCGTTGTCTCGGGATATATGTGGTATCCATTTACATCTATTTTTCCCATGGGCCTGAAACAGAAGTTAGGGTTGGTGATGACACACGGGGTGACTCCTCCCCTGGTCTTAATCGTCGGGTTGGCTGCTCCTGAGCTCCAAGGGAAATCATGCTTGACAAATCTTCTGGAATTTTTTGAGGATGTTTCCAGTAAAGTGGACAAAGGAGAAGCAGTTGATGTGGTATATTTGGACTTTCAGAAGGCTTTCGACAAGGTCCCACACAAGAGATTAATGTGCAAAGTTAAAGCACATGGGATTCGGGGTAGTGTGCTGACGTGGATTGAGAACTGGTTGTCAGACAGGAAGCAAAGAGTAGGAGTAAACGGGTACTTTTCAGAATTGCAGGCAGTGACTAGTGGAGTGCCGCAAGGTTCTGTGCTGGGGCCCCAGCTGTTTACATTGTACATTAATGATTTAGACGAGGGGATTAAATGCAGTATCTCCAAATTTGCGGATGATACTAAGTTGGGTGGCAGTGTGAGCTGCGAGGAGGATGCTATTAGGCTGCAGAGTGACTTGGATAGGTTAGGTGAGTGGGCAAATGCATGGCAGATGAAGTATAATGTGGATAAATGTGAGGTTATCCACTTTGGTGGTAAAAACAGAGAGACAGACTATTATCTGAATGGTGACAGATTAGGAAAAGGGAAGGTGCAACGAGACCTGGGTGTCATGGTACATCAGTCATTGAAGGTTAGCATGCAGGTACAGCAGGCGGTTAAGAAAGCAAATGGCATGTTGGCCTTCATAGCGAGGGGATTTGAATACAGGGGCAGGGAGGTGTTGCTACAGTTGTACAGGGCCTTGGTGAGGCCACACCTGGAGTATTGTGTACAGTTTTGGTCTCCTAACTTGAGGAAGGACATTCTTGCTATTGAGGGAGTGCAGCGAAGGTTCACCAGACTGATTCCCGGGATGGCGGGACTGACCTATCAAGAAAGATTGGATCAACTGGGCTCGTATTCACTGGAGTTCAGAAGAATGAGAGGGGACCTCATAGGAACGTTTAAAATTCTGACGGGTTTAGACAGGTTAGATGCAGGAAGAATGTTCCCAATGTTGGGGAAGTCCAGAACCAGGGGTCACAGTCTGAGGATAAGGGGTAAGCCATTTAGGACCGAGATGAGGAGAAATTTCTTCACCCAGAGAGTGGTGAACCTGTGGAATTCTCTACCACAGAAAGTAGTTGAGGCCAATTCTCTAAATATATTCAAAAGGGAGTTAGATGAAGTCCTTACTACTCGGGGGATCAAGGGGTATGGCGTGAAAGCAGGAATGGGGTACTAAGTTTCATGTTCAGCCATGAACTCATTGAATGGCGGTGCAGGCTCAAAGGGCTGAATGGCCTGCTCCTGCACCTATTTTCTATGTTTCTATGTTTCTATGTTTCCCTTGGAGAGCAGCGATTGTTTCGGAATCATGTTTGAGAGGAGTGATACTCAGCATGCATCCGTTTGTTTGGTGGAATCTGCAATCATCATTCGTCATTCGTGGCGTACCTCGACATAAAACCACTTGGTTAATTTTATAGCAGTCAGTTATATCAATGCCTTTGGTACTATTGTTAATTTTAATTACCCGTCTGGCAGGCTGATGGTAACGTAACCGAGTTTGGTTTCTCACTGCACCAATATTATCGATCTGATATAAGGGGTCTCCCTTTGTTACATCATACTGTGGTATGGACAACACAAATCCGATCATATTCACCCGCCCAGTAATATATCTGAATTCCGGCACCATGCGTGACTATTCCTTCGTACCTCGCATGCGTTATTCATTTTTTTATCTAGAATCCAATTGTTAAGTCAGCTGTTTGGAATCCAATCTGGTATGTCTCCATTCTGGAGTTGCTCCAAATTATGTTGTACCTCACTTAATATCCAGGCCCCATACCCAGAGCAAACTATCTCAGCCTGTAATCGTTTACTTATATCTTTCCCCATTGCGTGGATCAATTTTATTGTCTTGGCATTTCGGCAATGTATGGGCCACTTGTAACAGTTCCCCTTCCACGCCATTTCCCCACCGCGCTTGTAGGGCTTGGTTATCCAAGTCCCTCCCCACTAAACCACTCCAGACTACGCCATTAAGTTGTTAACCTGGTCGTATATTGCCTACAGGCCTATGGAATTCATTGTCATAACCCCTTTTTTTTTCGACCTTGCCCTGTTCCATTTCTAACATTAAATCTCAGGGTAGTGGGTTCCGGGCCTTCGAGGATCCGTTGTGCCAGGTTCTGGAATAGTCTTATAGTTTCATTCCCACAGAAGCTAGGAAAAATGATATCCATTAGGTTTAGGATAAGTAGTCGCAGACGCACCCCAAATTATATCCTTTCTTTAGATTCTTTTATTACTATCCCCCCCCTTTGCTCCGTTCTCTTCCCACCCTTCTGTCCTTGCGGGGTGGATTTGACTGCTTGTTTGCAGCTTCGTCTGCCCAGGCATGAGCTTCTAGAACTGAAATTCCATCCAGTTGGATTTCTGCGCCCTTCCCCTTTTGATCCTATGAACTTGCTCCTGTCCTCGGAATCTACTGGCGCCCATGGCATCAGCAGCCTGCTGCATTACAACCTTACTTAATACACTATACATAGCCATGTGTTAAAATACGTTCTGTCCTTGCTCCAGTCCTTGGCCGCTGGGTTGCATATTTCGGCAGTCAAATTAAACAAAGCTCGTTCATGTAGTTGTGTCTTTCCTGTGTGTGCTATATCTCTTGTAGTCCATCTGTATTATCCAGTGCCTGCGTGGGCCTCAAGGTCCCCAGTATCCTGAGTCTCCAGAGTCGAAGTAGCCGCTGTGGTCCCATCTCGGTGAGTGTTTTATCTGCAAATTTTAAACAGATAGCCTGGTCGTCACCAGGTGTTAGGTTCTGCTCTACTCATCTTATATCCATGCATGTTGCGGTCACTCTGTGAAATCGGAGGTAAGGTTAGGTTGGGTTTGTAGACTACACTTACCCACCGTGGGGTACATTGGCTCTATTGCCATAGGTGATGGTGCTATGGCTGCGCACTGCACTATCCGTCTGGCCCCGTTTTTAAAAAAAAAATCTCTTCCAGCTTATTTATCTTAGCTTTTAACTCTTGAATTTGTTTTGTTTGAGTATCTTTCTTTTATTTGTATCAGGTGAGTATTATTACATAGACTAGTTCTGTTTTTATTTTTATTCTGACTATCACACCATTTCCTCTGTTAGGTGAGTCTTTTTTATTCTATTAAGAAATCCAAATGAATAATGTCCAGTATAAAACAGCTGTCAATGGAAAGGGTTAACTCCTTTACAGGTTTGTAAGAAAGCCTGATGTCATTACGTGACTTCACGTAATCATCCGAAAAATTCTTTTTTTTTTAAGTCTTTGTGCCTTCAAAACTTGCTTAGAAAATGGAATCGGTAAAAACAGCAGAAATCATTAGTAAAGCCGTCATAATAAAAGTCTTCTCATCAGGAAAGATGGCATTTTAGAGTAAACTCCAATGTTTTCTTAACTTCTAATTGCCAAAGATTTTATTTTGATTGATTTAAAACGAGACCACACATTTTTAATAGCTATTTTGTTTACTGAAATCCAATTTTCACACACGCTGTGTACATTCTAACATTTCGTTTTATTTTACGGTCCCGTTCACTGGGCAAATCTTGTGTTTTATTTCTCTCTCAGCACAAAATCTAAACATTCGTGCCAGTTCCATTTTCTATAAGAATTTTAAAATTTAGTAAGATTCTCTAATTCCCAGTTCTTTTGTGCTGAGTTCGCATAGCTTAGATCTTTTCTCCTCATTATTTTCAAAACCCTCCTGCTTGTTTAGACTGTTCGGGACTTTTCTTGATAAACAACGTCCATTCTGGAAATCTTTCAAACTGCAGTGAAACTTTCTCATCATTTAAAATCATTATCACTGTAGAGTGTCTTTTACCTCTTCCAAATTTTTTTTCCTAATTAAACCGATATCTTTTTCACAGCAAACATCAACTAGTATTTAGTAAGTTATGTCTTTTTCCATCACAAACATTTTTTCAGCACTTATTTAGTACGTTACATCTTTTTTCAAACCTTTTAGTTTTATCCACCTCAGTATTTTGCTGGGCCTTCTCTTAATATCTCAAAATCCCAATTCAAATTTTGTAATTTCAATCTTTATTTAAAACTTTTTTTTTGAGCTAGAAGCTTTTTTTAAAAAAAGGCATTCTTTATCTCATTCTGAGACTAAATTTATGTCTTTAAACCCAATGTAATCAATCCTTTGTGCATTTTCTAGCTCCGTAACTTATCATCCGAATAAATCCACACCTGCGTTCCTAACTTAAAATGTCTTAAAACTTTCCACATACAGGACAACACTACAAAGGGTTGAAAAAACTTTCACTCTGTTTGGAGAAGTGGGTGGAGTTAAAATAAAGAAACAGCTGCTCCACTCTTCCAAACAGGCTTTTAAAACATGAAAACATAAAAATTCATTCCGCAGTCAAAAAATCACACAAGTACTCTCATTCAAAAACAGACATTCACAAAAGTCTCTCTTCATTCAACAAAGCTTATTAATTAATTTTTTTCTTTGGCCGGCTCTATTTTTGGATCCATGATTGCCCATTCGCGTGTTGCCCCCCGGTAAAGAAATATTTTATCCTTACACAATTCCTTTTATCTTTACACAATTCCTCGCGTCGCCCCGCGATTTAGTTTTACACAATTCCTCGCATCGTCCCACGATTTAGTTTTACACAATTTCCCTTTTCTTCCGCGTCACCCCGCGGTGTTCCTATTCGCGTCGCCGCGCGATAGTCTATTTCTCATGTCGCCCCGCGAATTCCTTTTCCCTCTGCATCGCCCCGCGGTTTTCCTATTCGCTTCGCCGCGTGTTAGTCTATTTAAGTCCGATCAGCGCCTAGACGGATGAAGTGATATACAAAGTTGACGTCGTACCTGACTTGGACACTTATTTCCTAAGTTAAAAGGTATTCGCCAGTTGACCTGGATCTCGTTCAGACGCTACCTGAGAACCAGCGAGTGGCCAAACTTTCCTCAGGCTTTTGGAACTGAAGGAAACTGAAGTGGTATTTTAAAGGGTACTCACTCCAGTGGCCACTTTCCTCCCGTCTCGTCCAAGGCTAGTCTGGCTCTTAATTCGCAAGCTTTTGGCAGCCGTCCATTGAGATCCCACTTCTGACACCAAATGTTAATACGGATTCTTTTTCCCTCAATCTGTTTCAGCGAATAAACTGACACACGAACACCTTACTGCCTTTTCTGTAAAAGACCTTTATTGAAGATTCTCCGGCCGGGACTTGTCAAGACAAAGGGACACTCTCAATCAGAGCCTGTTTACCTTCCCCTGGACAAGCCCCTTTACAGTGCGAAAAGCACAGTAGTTATACATTTTCAAAACAGAACACATTTGATGAGCACTTGGTCTATCCAATCCCTTTCTGCCTCCCCCCCGAGTACATCCAATGGCAGGCAAGAAAGTCTCCCAATTAGGGCTGGTGTCAGGTCAGGTCAGGTTAGTTATAGCTTTGCTACACTGTCTTCCCTTATCAGTACATAACCCAATTAGTTTTCCTTCCTCCTTATCAGTAAAAGCTATTACTTTTCCCCTCCTATCTAGGATTGCTTGCTTTCTTTGTGCCGCCTTCCGTCTTTCTCATGACTCGTGTTTAACCTCAACTTCAACTCTTGGTAACCCCTTTTTTTTCTGTCGATTCTGCAGTTGTCTGCATCTTGACATTTCTTTAGCTATTTTCCCATGATTCCCTATCTCCATCCTTTTGCCACATTCTCTATCCATCTACCACATTCGCAACCCTTCTTTACACATTCTCACTGGAAGTCCAAATACACCACATCCACTGGTTCCAGTTTGTCCATACTGTCTGTTACATCCTCAAAGAATTCTAGCAAATTTGTCAAACATGACTTCCCCTTCATAAATCCATGCTGACTCTTCCTGACTGAGTTATGCATTTCAAAATGTCCTGATACTGCTTCTTTAATAATGGACTCCAACATTTCCCCAAACACAGATGTCAGGCTAACTGGCCGAAAGTTTCCTGCTTTTTGTCTGCCTCCTTTTTCAAATAGGGGCATTACATTTGCAGTTATCCAGTCTGCTGGGACCTCCCTAGAATTGTACACAGCCCGATTCTCTCTCCCAATGAGCAGCACATTGTGCACACGTCTCGATTCTCTCTCTCTCCCAATGAGGAACACATTGTGTACACGGCCCGATTCTCTCTCTCTCTCTCCCAATGAGGAACACATTGTGCACACGGCCCGATTCTCTCTCTCTCCCAATGAGGAACACATTGTGCACACGGCCCGATTCTCTCTCTCTCCCAATGAGGAACACATTGTGCACACGGCCCGATTCTCTCTCTCTCTCCCAATGAGGAACACATTGTGCACACGGCCCGATTCTCTCTCTCTCCCAATGAGGAACACATTGTGCACACGGCCCGATTCTCTCTCTCTCCCAATGAGGAACACATTGTGCACACGGCCCGATTCTCTCTCTCTCCCAATGAGGAACACATTGTGCACACGGCCCGATTCTCTCTCTCTCCCAATGAGGAACACATTGTGTACACAGCCCGATTCTCTCTCTCTCCCAATGAGGAACACATTGTGCACACGGCCCGATTCTCTCTCCCAATGAGCAGCACATTGTGCACACGGCCCGATTCTCTCTCTCTCTCCCAATGAGGAACACATTGTGCACACGGCTCGATTCTCTCTCTCTCCCAATGAGGAACACATTGTGCACACGGCCCGATTCTCTCTCCCAATGAGGAACACATTGTGCACACGGCCCGATTCTCTCTCCCAATGAGGAACACATTGTGCACACGGCCCGATTCTCTCTCTCTCCCAATGAGGAACACATTGTGCACACGGCCCGATTCTCTCTCTCTCCCAATGAGGAACACATTGTGCACACGGCCCGATTCTCTCTCTCTCCCAATGAGGAACACATTGTGCACACGGCCCGATTCTCTCTCTCTCCCAATGAGGAACACATTGTGTACACAGCCCGATTCTCTCTCTCTCCCAATGAGGAACACATTGTGCACACGGCCCGATTCTCTCTCCCAATGAGCAGCACATTGTGCACACGGCCCGATTCTCTCTCTCTCTCCCAATGAGGAACACATTGTGCACACGGCCCGATTCTCTCTCTCTCTCCCAATGAGGAACACATTGTGCACACGGCCCAATTCTCTCTCTCTCTCCCAATGAGGAACACATTGTGCACACGGCTCGATTCTCTCTCCCAATGAGGAACACATTGTGCACACGGCCCGATTCTCTCTCCCAATGAGGAACACATTGTGCACACGGCTCGATTCTCTCTCTCTCCCAATGAGGAACACATTGTGCACACGGCCCGATTCTCTCTCCCAATGAGGAACACATTGTGCACACGGCCCGATTCTCTCTCCCAATGAGGAACACATTGTGCACACGGCCCGATTCTCTCTCCCAATGAGGAACACATTGTGCACACGGCCCGATTCTCTCTCCCAATGAGGAACACATTGTGCACACGGCTCGATTCTCCCTCTCTCCCAATTAGGAACACATTGTGCACACGGCCCGATTCTCTCTCCCACCCAATGAGGAACACATTGTGCACACGGCCCGATTCTCTCTCCCAATGAGGAACACATTGTGCACACGGCCCGATTCTCTCTCTCTCCCAATGAGGAACACATTGTGCACACGGCTCGATTCTCCCTCTCTCCCAATGAGGAACACATTGTGCACACGGCCCGATTCTCTCTCTCTCCCAATGAGGAACACATTGTGCACACGGCCCGATTCTCTCTCTCTCCCAATGAGGAACACATTGTGCACACGGCCCGATTCTCTCTCTCTCCCAATGACGAACACATTGTGCACACGGCCCGATTCTCTCTCCCACCCAATGAGGAACACATTGTGCACACGGCCCGATTCTCTCTCTCTCCCAATGAGGAACACATTGTGCACACAGTCCGATTCTCTCTCCCAATGAGGAACACATTGTGCACACGGCCCGATTCTCTCTCCCAATGAGGAACACATTGTGCACACGGCCCGATTCTCTCTCTCTCCCAATGAGGAACACATTGTGCACACGGCTCGATTCTCTCTCTCTCCCAATGAGGAACACATTGTGCACACGGCCCGATTCTCTCTCCCAATGAGGAACACATTGTGCACACGGCCCGATTCTCTCTCTCTCCCAATGACGAACACATTGTGCACACGGCTCGATTCTCTCTCTCTCCCAATGAGGAACACATTGTGCACACGGCCCGATTCTCTCTCTCTCCCAATGAGGAACACAGTGTGCACACGGCCCGATTCTCTCTCCCACCCAATGAGGAACACATTGTGCACACGGCCCGATTCTCTCTCTCTCTCCCACCCAATGACGAACACATTGTGCACACGGCCCGATTCTCTCTCTCTCTCCCACCCAATGAGGACCACATTGTGCACACAGACCGATTCTCTCTCTCCCACCTAATGAGCAGCACATTAACTGGTGCTTTCAGCAGTGCCTTGTTAGACCAGAGCCCCTCTCTTTGCTTCAATGGACCTACCCGATCCAACACAGTGATACAAGAGGAGATGGGAAGTTTCCCAATGTCCGTATGGACATTTATCCCTCAATTTAATGCTCTGGTGTGAATCTGGCAGCAGAAATCGGGTCCACAGAACCTGTTTGATTTACATTTCAATGAGCCAAAAAAACAGTTTTATGCCAGACTGGCAAGATTTTTCCCACAATGTTTGAGCTGTGGGTGTCGCTGGTAAGGCCCCATTAATTACCCACTCTAATTGGTCTGAGAAGGTGCTGGTGGATCATCCTCTAGAACCGTTGCTGTAGGTGTTTGAGATAATCGAGTGGCTTACAGGGGCACTTCAGAGAGCAGCTAACACAACAGTGAAACACATTGGTGAGAATCTGAATTTATATAGGCCAAACTTGGGAAGGACGACAGGTTTTATATCACGAAACTCGGGCAGATTAATGGTCACAAATATTACTGTTTTCTTTAAACGCTGATTTCTTTAAAACTGGATTAAAATTCTCAAACTGCTATCTGAACTTGTGTTCTCGGGATAATTAGCCTGTCTCTGGATTATTGTCCCGCAACATAACCACTACACTACACTAACCTGCTCGATGGAATCTACTCCATCAAATGGCCCTTTAGCTCATTGCAATGTGTGGGCTAGGAATGCTAATTGGCAGTGAGGTTTCTTTCCATTTTAGCAGTGACTCCACCTCAGAGATATGTGAATTTTGTGATCAAATGCAAGTGCTTTTCTTTCTCCAATTACCTGTTCCTTCCTTTCAATGAATAGTGATTAACTTGACATTTCTGATTGGTGATATTTACATTGAACCACAGTCTGGTCCCTCGGCCCCTCGCTCTGTCAGTGAGTGTCCCAGGTGATATCCCACACTGGGCCATTACCCTTGTGTGTGCGTGTTGTTCCAAATTGCTCATTGATTACAATGGATTGTGCGTTCATATCCTCTGATCTTTAACTTCTGATAAATACAGTGAAATGTCATTATTTATTATAGGAGAGCAGGACAGATTGCACATGGTATGGAATGTATATAAAACAGATAATATAATATACAGCAGATCCATCAGTATCTGGACAATAGTGTCATTGGAAAAGAGTTGCATCACAAGAAACTTTATCTGAAACATCTCCGCTTAAATGCTGCCAACGCTGCACTGTATTTAGCCCACAGTCGGGGTGGAGGCCCAGAGTGGTTGGGATTGTGGGGCCCTACATAGGTCCTGTCCATTTACTGCAGTGTAGCTTCAACTGGCTGATTGAGCTTTCACAGCTTGTTAATCTTTGAGGGGGCAGGGGAATCTCCCATTTCACCTTTATTTGGCATTCCCCTCTCCCCATGTGTAGATAATTCACCGTCAGTGCGCAAATCACAGGAACATCATTGGAACTTCCAGCAACGGTCGTCTCATTATATTGGCAAGACAGAAAAAGATTGATAATATGATCCTATTCCACAGGTGCACCATCCTCAGGAACCACCCAATAGGATACACTCCCTGCCTCACTATCCATCCCAGCTGAACAGAGCCTGTGCCCATCCTGAACCCACACAGGTTACACTTCCCAGCAGGGTCACTGGGCACTGAGCGGGAACCCTGGGTAATGTTACCCCCAAACCCAGGAACACTGGGTGCAATAGTCAGTGTCTCCCTGCAGCCCAGACTGAGTCCCACCCTGGGCCCTTCCTGTCTGTGCATTTCCCCAGTGCCCCACTGGGGAACATTCGGCCCCGGATATCCTGCAGAAGCAGAGCTGGGGGGGGGGGGCGGCGGGGGGCGTGAGTCACCTGACCCTGGGGCGGCCCTCTGACGTCACAATGGGAGATGATGCGTGCTCAGCTCGAGCGGGAAACCCTGAAAGGACTGTTAGGATTTAAACCCAGAGCATGGGTGGTTAAAGGGGAGGGGCAGGAAATCGGCCCAAATGGTCAGATAATGAGAGCAATGATGGTCATACAGTGAAATGTTCATATAATGAGAGCAGTGATGGTCATACAGTGAAATGTTCACACAATGGGAGCAGTGATGGTCATACAGTGAAATGTTCATATAATGAGAGCAGTGATGGTCATACAGTGAAATGTTCACACAATGGGAGCAGTGATCGTCATATAGTGAAATGGTCACACAATGGGAGCAGTGATCGTCATAGTGAAATGTTCATATAATGAGAGCAGTGATGGTCATACAGTGAAATGTTCACACAATGGGAGCAGTGATCGTCATAGTGAAATGTTCATATAATGAGAGCAGTGATGGTCATACAGTGAAATGTTCATATAATAAGAGCAGTGATGGTCATACAGTGAAATGTTCATATAATGAGAGCAGTGATGGTCATACAGTGAAATGGTCACACAATGGGAGCAGTGATGGTCATACAGTGAAATGTTCATATAATGAGAGCAGTGATGGTCATACAGTGTGATGTGTTCACACAATGGGAGCAGTGATGGTCATATAGTGAAATGTTCATATAATGAGAGCAGTGATGGTCATACAGTGAAATGTTCACACAATGGGAGCAGTGATCGTCATACAGTGAAATGTTCATATAATGAGAGCAGTGATGGTCATACAGTGATGTGTTCACACAATGGGAGCAGTGATCGTCATACAGTGAAATGGTCACACAATGAGAGCAGTGATGGTCATACAGTGAAATGTTCATATAATGAGAGCAGTGATGGTCATACAGTGAAATGTTCACACAATGGGAGCAGTGATCGTCATACAGTGAAATGTTCATATAATGAGAGCAGTGATGGTCATACAGTGAAATGTTCATATAATGAGAGCAGTGATGGTCATATAGTGAAATGGTCACACAATGAGAGCAGTGATGGTCATACAGTGAAATATTCATATAAGAGCAGTGATGGTCATACAGTGTGATGTTCATACAATGAAATGGTCACACAATGGGAGCAGTGATGGTCATACAGTGAAATGTTCATATAATGAGAGCAGTGATGGTCATACAGTGTGATGGTCATACAATGAAATGGTCACACAATGGGAGCAGTGATGGTCATACAGTGAAATGTTCATATAATGAGAGCAGTGATGGTCATACAATGAAATGGTCACACAATAGGAGCAGTGATGGTCATACAGTGAAATGTTCATATAATGAGAGCAGTGATGGTCATACAGTGTGATGGTCATACAGTGAAATGGTCACACAATGAGAGCAGTGATGGTCATACAGTGAAATATTCATATAATGAGAGCAGTGATGGTCATACAGTGTGATGGTCATATAATAAGAGCAGTGATGGTCATACAGTGTGATGGTCATACAATGAAATGGTCACACAATAGGAGCAGTGATGATCATACAGTGAAATATTCATATAATGAGAGCAGTGATGGTCATACAGTGTGATGGTCATATAATAAGAGCTGTGATGGTCATACAGTGTGATGGTCATACAATGAAATGGTCACACAATAGGAGCAGTGATGGTCACACAGTGAAATGTTCATATAATGAGAGCAGTGATGGTCATACAGTGAAATGTTCACACAATGAGAGCAGTGATGGTCATACAGTGAAATGTTCATATAATGAGAGCAGTGATGGTCATACAGTGTGATGGTCATACAGTGAAATGGTCACACAATGGGAGCAGTGATGGTCATACAGTGATGTGTTCACACATTCACACTCAGTCTGGGGCTGTATCCCCGCACACAGTGAGGTCAATACATTGAAATGTTCACATCCACTCTCAGTCTGGGTCTGTATCCCCGCAACGACGTCAGCTGATCCTCTCCATCTGAACTGAACTTATTTGCCCCCAGCCTGAAACAGATTAAAGATTAAACATAGAAACATAGAAACATAGAAAATAGGTGCAGGAGTAGGCCACTCGGCCCTTCGAGCCTGCACCACCATTCAATAAGATCATGGCTGATCATTCCCTCAGTACCCCTTTCCTGCTTTCTCTCCATACCCCTTGATCCCCTTAGCCATAAGGGCCATATCTAACTCCCTCTTGAATATATCCAATGAACTGGCCTCAACAACTCTCTGTGGCAGGGAATTCCATCAGTTAACAACTCTGAGTGAAGAAGTGTCTCCTCATCTCAGTCCTAAATGGCCTACCCCTTATCCTAAGACTATGTCCCCTGGTTCTGGACTTCCCCAACATCGGGAACATTCTTCCTGCATCTAACCTGTCCAGTCCCGTCAGAATCTTATACATTTCTATGAGATCCCCTCTCATCCATCTAAACGCCAGTGTACAAAGACCAGTTGATCCAGTCTCTCTTCCTATGACAGTCCAGCCATTCCTGGAATCAGTCTGGTGAACCTTTGCTGCACTCCCTCAATAGCAAGAACGTCCTTCCTCAGATTAGGAGACCAAAACTGAACACAATATTTCAGGTGAGGCCTCACCAAGGCCCTGTACAACTGCAGTAAGACTTCTCTGCTCCTATACTCAAATCCCCTAGCTTTAAAGGCCAACATACCCATTTGCCTTCTTCACCGCCTGCTGTACCTTTCAGTGACTGAGGAACCATGACACCCAGGTCTCGTCGCACCTCCCCTTTTCCTAATCTGCCGCCAACCAGATAATATTCTGCCTTCGTGTTTTTGCCCCCAAAGTGGATAACCTCGCATTTATCCACATTATACTGCATCTGCCATGCATTTGCCCACTCACCAAACCTGTCCAAGTCACCCTGCAGCCTCTTAGCATCCTCCTCACAGCTCACACCGCCACCCAGTTGTCATGGAGATATTACATTCAATTCCTTCATCTAAATCATTGATGTATATTGTAAATAGCTGGGGTCCCAGCACTGAGCCCTGCGGCATTCCACTAGTCACTGCCTGCCATTCTGAAAAGGACCCGTTTATCCCGACGCTCTGCTTCCTGTCTGCCAACCAGTTCTCTATCCACATCAGTACATTACCCCCAATACCATGCGCTTTGATTTTGCACACAAATCTCTTGTGCGGGACTTTGTCAATCCAAATACACAACATCCACTGGTTCCCCCTTCTCCACTCTGCCAGTTAAATCCTCAAAAAATTCCAGCAGATTCGTCAAGCATGATTTCCATTTCATAAATCCATGCTGACTTGGTCCGATCCTGTCACTGCTTTCCAAATGTGCTGCTATTTCATGATTGATTCCAACATATTCCCCACTACTGATGTTAGGCTAACCGATCCATAATTACCCGCTTTCTCTCTCCCTCCCTTTTTAAAAAGTGGTGTTACATTAGCTACCCCCCAGTCCATAGGAACTGATCCAGAGTCGATAGACTGTTGGAAAATGATCACCAATGCATCCATTATTTCTCGGGTCACTTCCTTAAGTACTCTGGAATTCAGACTATCGGGCCCCGGGGATTTATCGGCCTTCAATCCCATCAATTTCCCTAACACAATTTCTCACCTAATAAGAATATCCTTCAGTTCCTCCTTCTCACTCGACCTACTGTCCCCTAGTACATTTGGAAGGTTATTTGAGTCTTCCTTCGTGAAGACAGAACCAAAGTATTTGTTCAATTGGTCTGCCATTTCTTTGTTCCCCATTATAAATTCACTTGAATCTGACTGCAAGGGACCTACGTTTGTCTTCACTAATCTTTTTCTCTTCACATATTTATAGAAGTTTTTGCAGTCAATTTTTATGTTCCCTGCAAGCTTCCTCTCGTATTCTATTTTCCCCTCTTAATTAAACCCTTAGTCTTCCTCTGTTGAATTCTAAATTTCTCCCAGTCCTCAGGTTTGTTGCTTTTTCTAGCCAAATTATATGCCCCTTCCTTGGCTTTAACACTATCCTTAATTTCCCTTGTTAGCCACGGTTGAGCCACCTTCCCCGTTTTATTTTTACTCCAGAGAGGGATGTACAATTGCTGAAGTTCATCCATGTGATCTTTAAATGTTTGCCATTGCCTATCCACCATCAACCCTTTAAGTATCATTTGCCAGTCTATTCTAGCCAATTCACGCCTCATAATGTCGAAGTTATCTTTCCTTAAATTCAGTACCATAGTTTCCGAATTAACTGTGTCACTCTCCATCTTAATGAAGAATTCTACCATATTATAGTCACTTTTCCCCAAGCGGCCTTGCACAACAAGATTGCTAATTAGTCCCTTTTCATTACACATCACCCAGTCTAGGATGGCCAGCTCTCTAGTTGGTTCCTCGACATATTGGTCTATAAAACCATCCCTAATACACTCCAGGAAATCCTCCTCCACCGCATTGCTACAGGGAATAAACAGGAAATAAACAGTTTGAACAACAGTGTAAATAACAGGGAGACTGGGGTTAATATTTCAATAATTACAGACACATAATACTCATAAAAGTGACTGAATCCCATTTATATTTTATATACTACATTAAATATTAACACAAACACTCACTCGATCCACTCCAGACTCCTGCAGGTCTGTATGAGGCGTTGAAAAGCAGGGACGGACCGGTCTGTGAAGGAGCTTGATCCCAGATTCAGAAACGTCAGTGAGGGGATTGTACAGAGAACGGAGGCAAGATCCTCGGCACAAGAATCTGTGAGATTTACAGCCCACAGCCTGGGGACCAGAGAGAGAAATAACAGGAATCAGAGTAAATCCCCAGTGTTTATCAATAACACTATTACTGATACTAATAATAATGTGCAGTGTTTATTAATAACACTATTACTGATACTAATAATGATGTGCAGTGTTTATTAATAACACTATTACTGATACTAATAATGATGTGCAGTGTTTATTAATAACACTATTACTGCTATTAATAAACACTGTACATTATTAGTAACACTATTACTGATATTACTGATACTAATAACAATGTGTTTATTAATAACACTATTACTAATATTAATAAGCACTGTACATTCTTATTAGTAACACTTATTGATATTACTGATACTAATAACAATGTTTATTAATAACACTATTACTGATACTAATAATAATGTTCAGTGTTTATTAATAATGCTATTACTGATATTACTGATACTAATAGTGTTTATTAATAACACTATTACTGATACTAATAATAATGTGGTGTTTATTAATAACACTTACTGATATTACTGATACTAATAATGTTCAGTGTTTATTAGTATCAGTAATAGTATTAATAAAATGTATTATTAGTATCAGTAATAGTGTTTATTAGTAACACCGTTACTGATATTACTGATACTAATAATGTTATTATCAGTAATAGTGTTATTAATAAATACATTAGTATCAGTAATTGTTATTAACAATGTACAGTGTTAAGATCAGTAATAGTGTTATTAATGTATGATGTACTATGATGTAATTGGGATTACAGAGACATGGCTCCAGAGTGACCAAGGCTGGGAACTCAACGTGCACGGGTATTCAATATTCAGGAAGGATAGACAGGAAAGAAAATGAGGTGGGGTAGCGTTACTGGTTAAAGAGGAGGTTAACGCAATAGCAAGGAAGAACATTAGCTTGGATGATGTGGAATCTATATGGGTAGAGCTGTGAAACACCAAAGGCCAGAAAACGTTAGTGGGAGTTGTGTACAGACCACCAAACAATAGTAGGGAGGTTGGGGATGGCATCAAACAGGAAATTAGGGATGTGTGCAATAAAGGTACAGCAGTTATCATGGTGACTTCAATCTACATATAGATTGGGCTAACCAAACTGGTAGCAATACTGTGGAGGAGGATTTCCTGGAGTGTACAAGGGATGGTTTTCTGGACCAATATGTCGAGGAACCAACTAGAGAGCAGGTCATCCCAGACTGGGTCTTGTGTAACGAGAGAGGATTAATGAGCAATCTGGTCATGCGAGGCCCCTTGGGGAAGAGTGACCATAATATGGTAGAATTCTTCATTAAGATGGTGAGTGACACAGTTAATTCAGAGACTGGGATCCTGAACTTAAAGAAAGGTAACTTCGACGGTATGAGGCATGAATTGGCTAGGATAGACTGGCGAATGATACATAAAGGGTTGACGGAGGATAGGTAATGGCAAATATTTAAAAATCACAAGGATGAACTACAACAATTGTACATTCCTGTCTGGCATAAAAATAAAAAAGGGAAGGTGGCTCAACCGTGGCTATCAAGGGAAATCAGGGATAGTATTAAAGCCAAGGAAGTGGCATACAAATTGGCCAGAAATAGCAGCGAACCCGGGGACTGGGAGAAATTTAGAACTCAGCAGAGGAGGACAAAGGGTTTGATTAGGGCACAGAAAAAGGAGTACGAGAAGAAGCTCGCAGGGAACATTAAGACGGATTGCAAAAGTTTCTATAGATATGTAAAGAGAAAAAGGTTAGTAAAGACAAATGTAGGTCCCCTGCAGTCAGAATCAGGGGAAGTCATAACGGGGAACAAAGAAATGGCAGACCAATTGAACAAGTACTTTGGTTCGGTATTCACGAAGGAGGACACAAATAACCTTCCGGATATAAAAGGGGTCAGAGGTTCTAGTAAGGAGGAGGAACTGAGGGAAATCCTTATTAGTCGGGAAATTGTATTGGGGAAATTGATGGGATTGAAGGCCGATAAATCCCCAGGGCCTGATGGACTGCATCCCAGAGTACTTAAGGAGGTGGCCTTGGAAATAGCGGATGCATTGACAGTCATTTTCCAACATTCCACAGACTCTGGATCAGTTCCTATCGAGTGGAGGGTAGCCAATGTAACCCCACTTTTTAAAAAAAAGGAGGGAGAGAGAAAACAGGGAATTATAGACCGGTCAGCCTGACCTCAGTAGTGGGTAAAATGATGGAATCAATTATTAAGGATGTCATTGCAGCGCATTTGGAAAGAGGTGACATGATAGGTCCAAGTCAGCATGGATTTGTGAAAGGGAAATCATGCTTGACAAATCTTCTGGAATTTTTTGAGGATCTTTCCAGTAGAGTGGACAGGGGAGAACCAGTTGATGTGGTATATTTGGACTTTCAGAATGCTTTCGACAAGGTCCCACACAAGAGATTAATGTGCAAAGTTAAAGCACATGGGATTGGGGGTAGTGTGCTGACATGGATTGAGAACTGGTTGTCAGACAGGAAGCAAAGAGTTGGAGTAAATGGGTACTTTGCAGAATGGCAGGCAGTGACTAGTGGGGTACCGCAAGGTTCTGTGCTGGGGCCCCAGCTGTTTACACTGTACATTAAAGATTTAGATGAGGGGATTAAATGTAGTATCTGCAAATTTGCGGATGACACTAAGTTAGGTGGCAGTGTGAGCTGCGAGGAGAATGCTATGAGGCTGCAGAGTGACTTGGATAGGTTAGGTGAGTGGGCAAATGCATGGCATATGAAGTATAATGTGGATAAATGTGAGGTTATCCACTTTGGTGGTAAAAACAGAGAGACAGACTATTATCTGAATGGTGACAGATTAGGAAAAGGGGAGGCACAACGAGACTTGGGTGTCATGGTACATCAGTCATTGAAGGTTGGCATGCAGGTACAGCAGGCGGTTAAGAAAGCAAATGGCACGTTGGCCTTCATAGCGAGGGGATTTGAGTACAGGGGCAGGGAGGTGTTGCTACAGTTGTACAGGGCCTTGGTGAGGCTGCACCTGGAGTATTGTGTACAGTTTTGGTCTCCTAACTTGAGGAAGGACATTCTTGCTATTGAGGGAGTGCAGCGAAGGTTCACCAGACTGATTCCCGGGATGGCGGGACTGACCTATCAAGAAAGACTGGATCAACTGGGCTTGTATTCACTGGAGTTCAGAAGAATGAGAGGGGACCTCATAGAAACGTTTAAAATTCTGATGGGTTCAGACAGGTTAGATGCAGGAAGAATGTTCCCAATGTTGGGGAAGTCCAGAACCAGGGGTCACAGTCTAAGGATAAGGGGTAAGCCATTTAGGACTGAGATGAGGAGAAACTTCTTCACCCAGAGAGTGGTGAACCTGTGGAATTCTCTACCACAGAAAGTTGTTGAGGCCAATTCACTAAATATATTCAAAAAGGAGTTAGATGTAGGGGGATCAAGGGGTATGGCGAGAAAGCAGGAATGGGGTACTGAAGTTGCATGTTCAGCCATGAACTCATTGAATGGCGGTGCAGGCTAGAAGGGCCGAATGGCCTACTCCTGCACCTATTTTCTATGTGTCTATGTTTCTATCTGAATGGTGACAGATTAGTAAAAGGGGAGGTGCAACGAGACCTGGGTGTCATGGTATATCAGTCACTGAAGGTAGGCGTACAGGTACAGCAGGCAGTAAAGAAAACAAATGGCATGCTGGCCTTCATAGCGAGAGGATTTGAGTGTAGGAGCAGGGAGGCCTTGCTGCAGTTCTACAGGGCCTTGCTGAGACCACACCTTGAGTATTATGTGCAGTTTTGGTCTCCTAATCTGAGGAAGGACGTGCTTGCTATTGAGGGAGTGCAGTAAAGGTTCACCAGACTAATTCCCGGGATGGCAGGATTGACATATGAGGAAAGATTGGATCGGCTAGGCTTATACTCACTGGAATTTTGAAGAATGAGAGAGGATCTCATAGAAACTTATAAAATTCTGACGGGATTGGACAGGTTAGATGCAGGAAGAATGTTCCCAATGTTGGGGAAGTCCAGAACCAGGTGACATAGCCTAAGGATAAGGGGTAAGCCATTTAGCACTGAGATGAGGAGGAACTTCTTCACCCAGAGAGTGGTGAACCTGTGGAATTCTCTACCACAGAAAGTTGTGGACTCCAATTCGTTCGATATATTCAAAAGGGAGTTAGATGTGGCCCTTTCGGCTAAACGATTAGAGGGTATGGAGAGAAGGCAGCAATTAGATACTGAAGTTGCATGATCAGCCATGATCATATTGAATGGCGGTGCGGGCTTGAGGGGCCGAATGGCCTACTCCTGCACCTATTTTCTATGTTTCTATGTTTCTATATTACTGCTAATAATGTACAGCGTTTATTAATAGCACTATTACTGATACTAATAATGTTCAGTGTCAGACATCCAATGATTATAAACACAATCTCACTCAGTCTGGTACTTACCGCAGATCCTGTATTTTACAGCCGGGGTGCCTCAGAGCCACAGACAGCAGTTTCACTCCTGAATCTCCCAGTTTATTGAGGCTCAGGTCCAGACCCGTCAGTGAGCGGTTTGTACAGAGAGCGGAGGCGAGATCCTCGACACAAGAATCTGTGAGACCGACAGCACGCAGCCTGGGGATCAGAGAGAGAAATAACAGGAATCAGAGTAAATCCCCAGTGTTTATTAATAACACTATTACTGATACTAATAATGTACAGTGTTTATTAACACTATTACTGATACTAATACTATACAATGTTTATTAATAACACGATTACTGATACTAATAATGTACAGTGTTTATTAACACTATTACTGATACTAATAATGTACAGTGTTTATTAATAACACTATTACTGATACTAATAATGTACAGTGTTTATTAACGCTATTACTGATACTAATACTATACAATGTTTATTAATAACACGATTACTGATACTAATAATGTACAGTGTTTATTAACACTATTACTGATACTAATAATATACAATGTTTATTAATAACACTATTACTGATACTAATAATGTACAGTGTTTATTAACACTATTACTGATACTAATACTATACAATGTTTATTAATAACACTATTACTGATACTAATAATGTACAGTGTTTATTAAAAACACTATTACTGATACTAATACTATACAATATTTATTAATAACACTATTACTGATACTAATAATGTACAGTGTTTATTAATAACACTATTACTGATACTAATACTATACAATGTTTATTAATAACTCTATTACTGATACTAATACTAATGTTCAGTGTCAGACGTCCAGTGATTATAAGCACAATCTACAATCTCACACAGTCTGGTACTTACCACAGTTTCTGTATTTTACAGTTGGGGTGCCTCAGAGCCACAGACAGCAGTTTCACTCCTGAATCTCCCAGTTTATTCCTGCTCAGTCTAACACAAACAGAGAGAGAGAGAGAAAAACAAACTGAACCAAATCCCGGATCGGATATATTTTCTCTCTCGGATATTACAGCAATCACTGAATGCACTTGAGGAAATTAACACCCCGGATTTGGGCCGCGATTTCCCCACCTGGACGGGTCCAGTACACCCAGGGTCAGTGGCGGGTCTCGATCTCCAGCCCACTCTGTGAAACTCTGCCCTGATTGGGCGTGTTAAACCCCGCCCAGCACGGTTCCCCACCAATTGGAGGAAGTGAGTCTGACAACGTCACAATGCCGCGTCATCAGCCAGTTTCCTTAAAGGGGCCATGTGCAAATTGGTTGGCATTGTCCTGTGAGTGTTCTGCAACAAACGGTGATGATCACAACACAGAGGTACATGACTGTGCCCATGCTCTCCCATCATCCCCTCCATATGGTTACAGAGGGAGTCACAGCACACAGGGAAGGGAGGCTGTCTTCCCTTCCCATGGGCGGCAGCAACCTACCCAGGACATCAACGCAGCCTGGTTGCACATTGCACAGGAGCGCACAGCAGGTATGTGGTCAGAAGGACCAGGCTGCAGTGGCTCAAATCTTTCAATGATCTCAGTAGATCACGAAACATCACTGCAAACCACATTGAACTTCATCCTGCTGTGTCACTCATCACATCCCCATCAATCTGCCTTCCCTACCCTACTCCTGCACATCCTTACTCACACCAACTGACCTTGTACCTCCACCCATCCCTCTCTCTCTCTCTAACTACATGATCACTTCCCCATCTCACTAGCCAGCCCTCACACTCACCATCATCCTTGGACAATCATACCAACTAGCGACAGACAATGTTTACCAGTTGTTTCTGTTCATGTGCTGTCAAACTTTGACATTTTTATTTTCAGAACTTTATGTACTTGTACAGATCTGTGTGCACCTTTGGAAGTGGTGTAGTGAGCTGCAGTGAATGGTGAGACATGAGGGTACCCCCCACAATGCTGATGAGTTTGAAAGGAATGGCTTGAGCATTGTAGGGATGCTTTATGTTGTTGGTGTTGTGTGGTGTCAACCTGGCACATCATGTGACAGCCAAGTTGTACAGCATCAAGTGAAGTAAATGTGGTCATGGTGATGCCATCCCTGCCCTCCCGGGCAGCAGTGTGGTTGGGTGCTGATGACCTGTGTTCTCGGCAACATCAAGTGATTGCAGAGAAGAGTTGGTGTGGTTGTTGGTGCTGCCAGGGCTGATCATGGTCAAATTCTGAGGACCAAGATGAGACAGTATAAACTGTAACCATTCTGATGTGATAGATGGCAGGTGAACTGGAGATGACAGAAGCGATCTGTCAATAGTAAGAGAGATTGTTACAATGAGGTGACACTAGTTAGAGAGAGTTTGCTCCAAAAAGCTCAATCTGTCTTCCAAATGCAGTCAGCAACTGCTTCTGAGCCTGGAAAGTGAGCAGTTGTGAGCTCAGAGCTTTTATAGCACACTTCCAGCTTTCAGGTAATGAGATGATTCCATGGCCATTCAAACCTTGCTTAACTGACGTGATCCCCAAGCAGTGTGGACCCCTGGGCGAACTGATCAACTCTGAAGTGAGCTGAAAATTGTTGTTAATCCTTATGACAATGACCTGAATTTCCTTCCCCATCGCTGCATGTCACTGGGAATGAATCTCACTCTGTCCAACTCCCCATTTATTCAGGGACTATCAGTATTTATTAAATAAAGTGCTGTCTGTGTGAACCTTTAATATCCCTCAGTCCAGTCTCATTCCCTGATGATCAGAATTACCCTCCTGGAGCTCAGTGACCGGACCCATCATGTTTGGAGAAACTTGTCTCATTTCTGCAGCTCCTTAAATCCCAGGTTTATTGGGAATGGGGCGATTTCCCCCAATTAAATGATAAAGCGGTGATTCCTTGTACTTTATACTCTATGCATCATATCAATCTGTATAATATCTCGGGGCGAGTTATATTGTGAAATGGCACTAACTGCTGCTGTATAATCCACCCCCAGGATTTGATGTAACAAGGAGAGTTTATTCTGTCCCGTTACAAGGTTTAAATGTCCCTGTACTCCTTGTTTTTAGGGGAGGGGAGTCTCTCACTTTACTCCCCATTAAACTGACTCTACATGTATTCCAGGTTATCCTCCCCGAGCGGGGCCTCACACACGGGGCGGATTATGTGGAATTCACGGGTTCACTGCCCCCGGTTTACCCAGGAGCCACCCGCTGTGTGCGAGACCCTCACCGCTAGCCAGTGTGTGTCTGTGCCCCGGGACTAATACCCCACACCACGCTAGATTGGAACCTTGTTACCGGCAGATTGAAGATCCTGAATATCAATCTTGGCTTAATGTTCAGGTCTGTGAATAATTGTAAACATTTACAGCTGAAAGAATTCCCGATCCCCAATATTCCCAAACCAGGAAACTTCCCCCTCGACAAGACAAACCCTGCACGGTATTGGAGCAAATATCTCACAGTTAGTGATTTAAACTCAGGTTTCTGGCCTGTTTTCAGTTGAAATGGTGGACGTGGAAAACGTTTTAAATTCATTTGATCTTTAATGCCAGATTATATTTTGTTTACATTCCACTGTCCAGCCGTATTAAATATGATTTATTTTAATTAAATTATCAGACTCTCAGTGACATGTATTTACTGATCCAATAAAGATTGTAAAACCCCTACTTGTCCACAAGGATCCGTTCTGGATTCTCCAGTCCTTGGGGAATTACTAATCGATCCTCTTATTATTGGTCAATTTGTGTTCAATCTGCTTCTCTCTATTTAACTGAACTGTTTGTTTCCCTTCATTACGGAGCAACAACATAATCCGTGACTGTTGTACAATTCAGCCAACAGTGAGAGACAAATAAATAGTTACCTCAACACCCGGCATTTGTGCAATACGCGTCCCAGCCGCTGGAGTCCTTCACACTGAATGTTACAGCTCTCCAGATCGAGGTCTTTTATTTTATCACAGAATCGAATGACATGAGACAGGACCGCACAGTCAATCGGGGTCAATGTCAATCCACTAAATGTAAGTGTTTCCACAGATCCCACTGTGAGCCGAGCCAGTTCTGCATTCTGAGACTCAAACAGGTAATGCAATGTGTTCAGGAGGTTCCGTTTACCAGTTTCGCTCTGTATGTTCTCAATCTGTCCTTCAACCTTCTCCTTCACCCAGTCAATCACTCGGCAGGTGGTTTGATGAAGAAATTTACCCAGAAACTCCTCCAGGGGCCCAGCTGCACGTGGGGAGGAGAGACCAGCAACAAAATGGAGAAATATCTCAAATCGCCCATCTTCCTTGCTGTGGGATTCATGGAGGAGTTTCAGGATGTCCCCGGGATCTGGGGTCAGGAATTGGGCGAGTGCGGCTACAAACTCTTGGATGGTGAGGTGTGGGAATGTGTACACTACGTTCTGGGCAGAATCATCTCTCTCCAAAAGTTCCATCATGAACCCAGACAGGAACTGGGAAGGCTGCAGATTGTACTTGATCAAATCTCCATCTCTAAACACAATCTTCCTCTCGGAGACTCCTGTGAAGGCCATCTCACCGAGCTTCAGGAACACATCACGGGGGCTTTCAATCTCTAGACTGTGGTTTTTCAGAATGTTGTAGATATAGTAGGAATACAGTTGGGTGATGGTCTTGGGAACTCGCTGATGTCTCCTGTCTCTTTGTGTAAAGAAGGGACCCAGTGACAGACCGAGGATAAAGCAGTAGGAAGGGTTGTAGCACATGGTGTACAGGATCTCGTTCTCCTCCACGTGTTTGATAACAGCTGCTGCCACCGTCTGATCTTCAAAAAACTTGTTGAAATATTCCTTCCGTTCTTCACCAACAAATCCCAGGATTTCAGCCCAGACACTGATCTCAGCCTTTTCCAATAAATGTAATGCAGTGGGACGGCTGGTCACTAGCACTGAACATCCTGGGAGCAGCTTGTGCTGTATTAAACTGTACACAATGTCCGACACTTCACACCAGTCTTCGGGATCTGTGCACCTGTGTTGAGGTTCGGTATTTCTCTGATTGTCAGCAAAATCGATGCTGTCCCTGAATTCATCCAAACTATCGAATATAAATAGCAATGCCTCCGGGTTCTCCCAGAGCTTTCTCAGATCATTCCCAAAGTAAGGATACTGATCTTGTATCAGATTCCTCAGGTTTATTCTTTGGTTAATGACGTTCAAATCCCGGAATTTAAAGCTGAAAACAAATTGAAAATGTGGGTATATTTTCCCCGTGGCCCAGTCATGAACGATCTTTTGTACCAGTGTTGTTTTTCCAATCCCCGCGACTCCACTCACTGCCACTGAACTCCCAGATTTGGATTTGTTCCGGGAAAAACTGCTGTGGAACAACTCATCAGGTCGGATTTTCTCCAGTTCTCTCCGGAGATGTTTCTTTGTCCACTCTTCATGGTCTCGGCCTCTTGCCAGCAGTTCATGTTCTACAAGTGTCCGATCTCGAACAGTAGAAATGACCGTTAGCTCAGCAAATCGATCAACCAGCGGGAAAACCTTAACCTTCTCCTTTATTAGGATAGTGTTCACTCTCAGTTTTTCAGTTTGTGCTCGGAGTGTTTCTTTGTGTTTCTGTTGAACATCTTCAATTAGATCAGAGAGGAAACAGTTTCAATGTTAGTTATATTGACAAAGAAAGCTCCGACATACTATTCTGCTTTTCAGTAAAGTGTAACATGATCTATTTTGAAATGTTCATCGAGGACAGTTTGAAAACCGAAACAAACACTTCGTGAGGACCTTGGTTGAAATTTCAGGGTGAAGTTTCATATCTACACTAATATTTACTTCACATGGTGAGCTGGGTTCCGCTGGTGGTGAATACTATCTGCCCACAATGCACTGCTGACATCTCATTACAAATCCACATGTCATGCTGGTTATATGGCTCGTGGTTATAATGGATCAATGATTGAACCCCTCCCCTCACACCCAGCAGGGCTGAGCTTTGGTACAAATAGTAAATGGGGAATTGGGTAACACTGAGAGAGGGACAGGCTAACAATGTACTGCGGTTTGATCAGGTCTCAGATGGGCACTTGGGGAATTCTACATAGTTCCATTCAGCATGTCACGGGGAGAATGCTCCTGTCATTGTGACGGTAAAAGTGGATTAACAACAACATCTTGAATTCATATCACCTCTTTAACGTAGTAAAAATGTCCCAAGAGGCTTAACAGATGTTGGGGAAGTCCAGAACCAGGGGACACAGTCTTAGGATAAGGGATAGGCCATTTAGGACTGAGATGAGGAGAAACTTCTTCACTCAGAGAGTTGTTAACCTGTGGAATTCCCTACTGCAGAGAGTTGTTGATGCCAGTTCATTGGATATATTCAAGAGGGAGTTAGATGTGGCCCTTACAGCTAAAGGGATCAAGGGGTATGGAGAGAAAGCGGGAAAGGGGTACTGAGGGAATGATCAGCCATGATCATATTGAATGGCGGTGCAGGCTCGAAGGACCAAATGGCCTACTCCTGCACCTATTTTCTATGTTTCTATGTAATCAGAAAAGCATGAAACACCAAGCAAAATAAACAGATAGTAGGACGGGTGACCGAAATCTTCGTCAAAGAGGTAAAATATTATGTGAAAGGGGATAAGGAGAGGCAGGTAAGTTTGGAGAGGGAAGTCCAGAGTTCAGGGCCGAGGCTGCTGCGGACACAGTTGCTAATGGTGGAGGACTGAATAGCAGGGATGTGCAAAGGTCAACATTGAGGGTGCACAGATTTAGGAGGATTGCAGGCCTGGAGGATATTACAGAGATAGGGATTGTTGCAGGAGATTGTAGAGATAGGGAGTGTTGCAGGGCAGGAGGAGGTTACAGAGTATAGGGAGGGGTGTAGGGCTGGAGGAGAATACAGAAGTAGGAAGTGTTGTAGGAGGTTATAGAGATAGGGAGTGTTGTAGGGCAGGAGGAGGTTACAGAGATAGGGAGTGTTGTAGGGCAGGAGGAGGTTACAGAGATAGGGAGGGTTGTAGGGCAGGAGAAGGTAACGGAGATAGGGAGGGGTGTAGGACTGGAGGATATTACAAAGATAGGGAGTTTTGTAGGTGGTTATAGAGATAGGGAATGTTGTAAGGCAGGAGGAGGTTACAGAGATAGGGAGGGGTGTAGGAGGTTATAGATAGGGAGTGTTGTAGGAGGTTATAGATAGGGAGTGTTGTAGGAGGTTATAGATAGGGAATGTTGTAGGAGGTTATAGATGGAGTGTTGTAGGAGGTTATAGATAGAGAGTGTTGTAGGGCAGGAGGAGGTTACAGAGATAGGAGGGATGTAGGGCTGGAAGAGGTTACAGGGATAGGGAGTGTTGTAGGAGGTTATAGATAGGGAGTGTTGTAGGAGGTTATAGATAGGGAGTGTTGTAGGAGGTTATAGATAGGGAGTGTTGTAGGGCAGGAGGAGGTTACGGAGATAGGGAGTGTTTTCAGAGGTTATAGAGATAGGGAGTGTCGTAGGGCAGGAGGAGGTTACAGAGATAGGGAGAGATGTTGGGCTGGAGGAGGTTACAGAGATAGGGTAGGAGGAGGTTACGGAGATAGGGAGGGATGTAGGGCTGGAGGAGGTTACAGAGATAGAGAGTGTTGTAGGAAGTTATAGAGATAGGGAGTGTTGTAGGGCAGGAGGAGGTTACGGAGATAGGGAGGGATGTAGGGCTGGAGGAGGTTACAGAGATAGAGAGTGTTGTAGGAAGTTATAGAGATAGGGAGTGTTGTAGGGCAGGAGGAGGTTACAGAGATAGGGAGGGGTGTAGGGCTGGAGGAGGTTACAGAGATAGGGAGTGTTGTAGGAGGTTATAGATAGGGAGTGTTGTAGGAGGTTATAGATAGGGAGTGTTGTAGGAGGTTATAGATAGGGAGTGTTGTAGGAGGTTATAGATAGGGAGTGTTGTAGGAGGTTATAGATAGGGAGTGTTGTCGAAGGTTATCGATAGGGAGTGTTGTAGGAGGCTATAGAGATAGGGAGTGTTGTAGGGCAGGAGGAGGTTACGGAGAGAGGGAGGGATGTAGGGCAGGAGGAGGTTATGGAGATAGGGAGGGGTGTAGGGCAGGAGAAGTTTACGTAGATAGGGAGGGGTGTAGGGCTGGAGGAGGTTACAGAGATAGGGAGTGTTGTAGGGCAGGAGAAGTTTACGTAGATAGGGAGGGGTGTAGGGCTGGAGGAGGTTACAGAGATAAGGAGGAGTGTAGGGCAGGAGAAGTTTACGTAGATAGGGAGGGGTGTAGGGCTGGAGGAGGTTACAGAGATAGGGAGGGATGTAGGAGGTTATAGAGATAGGGAGTGTTGTAGGGCTGGAGGAGGTTACAGAGATAGGGAGGAGTGCAGGGCTGGACAAGGTTACGGAGATAGGGAAGGGCTTTAGGGCTGAAGAAGGTTACGGAGATAAGGAGGGATGTAGGGCTGGAGGAGGTTTCAGAGATAGGCAGGGTTGAAGGGCTGGAGGAGGTTACATAGATAGGGAGTGTGAAGTGGCTGGAGGAGGTTACAGAGATAGGGAGAGGTGTAGGGCTGGAGGTTACAGGGATAGGGAGCTATGTAGGGCTGGAGGAGGAGAGACTGGATCAACTGGGCCTGTATTCACTGGAGTTTAGAAGGATAAGAGGGGATCTGATAGAAACATATACAATTCTGACGGGACTGGACAGGTTAGATGCAGGAAGAATGTTCTCGATGCTGGGGAAGTCCAGAACCAGGGGACATAGTCTAAGGATAAGGGGTGGGCCATTTAGGACAGAGATGAGGAGAAACTTCTTCACTCAGAGAGTTGTTAACCTGTGGAATTCCCTGCTGCAGAGAGTCGTTGATGGCAGTTCATTGGATATATTCAAAAGGGAGTTAGATATGGCCCTTATGGCTAAAGGGATCAAGGGGTATGGAGAGAAAGCAGGAAAGAGGTACTGAGGGAATGATCAGCCATGATCTTTGTTGTAGGCATTAGGCACCTGCTAAATATATCTAAACTCATATAGGTTTAAAGTGGCCACATATAAAATGGCTGCCCAAGCATGATGGGAACTCCGTTAGTCAAGTAATGAACTGTTAGACTGAGGCTGACCGAGCAATGACCCTGTGAGGCCCACTACCGGGAATGCCTTGGATCATCCGCTTGAGACAAGATAACTATAACGAACCATTATAGTACCTGGTATGGAATGTCCTTAATCAAGGACTTCACACAGCAGAGCCCCGAGCAACAGAGATAAGGGGGGGGCCAACCTCACATAATGAGGTCATTAATCAGCCCGAGCTGACAAAAACCGAACATACAGCACCTGAGGTATCAGGAGAATTCTATTGGGTTAAAGAAACCTATATGTAATCTATAATCGTTATGATTGGATTGTGTCCAGCCGAAGTGGGCTGAGTAACTGTAATGAACTATTGTAAAACACATAAATATCGATGAATTTCTTTGTTCGGTGGAGTGGAGTGCCTGGAGTTGGACCAGAGGCTCTCTCCCCGCCGGCGTAATAAAAACCGTTTTGACGTTGGAACCGACCCAGAGTGTCGAGTGATTCTTGCAGGAAAACATTTGCGCTAACAGTGGCGTCACGAACAGGATTTCTCGGAGTCACTGGACGCCCATGGAAAAACCCGGGTGAGTATAAAAAAATGTTTAATTATAAAGGGTGTGGGAGGTGGAAGCCGGTTGATCGACACGAGGAGACGGTCTAATATCTCAAACACCTAGCCTGAGCCTGAATTAAGAGGACTTTAGTCCCACATGACGGCCAGGAACTAAGTAGGCGTAGGGAACACACTTAGACTGTGGGATCATGATACTGAGTGACACTTCCCGGACCCAGTAGTGTGATTTGAAAATATATCCCGGAGACCAGGCGGTGCACAGCGACCAACGGAAATCAAACCTGTGAACAGGGTCGGACCAATGGGCAGAGCGGTGGTAGGTAGTCGTTAAGGAGGCGTGGGGCACTGCGGGAATTGCTTGAACGCGTTTTAAGAATTGTATAAGTTTGTGTAACAGCAGAACTTGTGACCTGACAGTAGCCAGGAGACGGTCTACTACAAGTTACGCTCGGTAGAAAGCGGACCTCTGAGAGTAGATTCCTAACGGTTCTAGTCCTACCCAGGAATGGTCAATAAAACAAGTAACCTCGAGTGGGGACCAGAAGGGTCCCTTACCCACCACCTGGAGGAAAAACAAAAGAAACTAATTGAGAAGATGATTAAGTCAGGATGGGACCCCCAGGACCTGCCAGCAAATCAGCGGGAATGGTGGGAGAAGGAAAAGAAAGATAAAATTGAAAAGGCTGTGGTCTTGATACTGCGAGCCCATGTAAAACTAACAGAGGAAGTAAATCAATATGTAAGAAATTTTTAAAAAACCTGATAGTGATTATCTTAAGTGAAGTATGGATCCAAGAATAGAGCCGGCTAAACAATAAACTTTGTTGAATGAAAAGAGACTTTTGTGAATGTCTGTCTAGGAATAAGATAAAGAACAGAGAAGGGAAACTGTAATGCCTTTTAAAAAAAAAGAAGCCTGTGTGGGTGTGTCGAGGCTGCAGGCTGGGGAAGTAAGGTCCCATTTTTCCTTTGTGTAAAACCTTGACGCGAAAGTTTCCAGCTCAGTAAAGAGATTTTTACACATGCTGCGTCAGAAGCTAAAGCTTAAAAAAAATGTAATTTATGAGATACTGTATCACAAAATTGAAGTTACAGAGCAAAAGGTTAAAGTTTTTGATCAGCTTCTCAAACAGAAGTTAGGCAAAAAAAAAACAGTATTACCATATTTGACATTTTGTAATTCAACAATAAATATAAATTCTACAAAAGAGGAGCAGAAATTAGGATGGGAACAGTGAAGAATTAATTTTGTTGTGAAGGTTTCAAGTACCACTGGTTAAGAAAAGGCACAACAAAATGCGATACATTTAAAACAAAAAGTTAAATCTGATCTCTTTAAAAAAAAAGAAATAAAACTAAAAGGTTTGAAAAAAGATGTAACGTACTAAATAAGTGCTGAAAAAAATGTGTTTGCGATGGAAAAAGACATAACTTACTAAATACTAGTTGATGTTTGCTGTGAAAAAGATATTGGTTTAATTGGGAAAAGAAAAAAAAATTGGAAGAGGTAAAAGACACTCTACATTGATAATGATTTTAAATTACGAGAAAGTTTCACTGCAGTTTGAAAAGATTTCCAGAATAGACGGTGTTTATCAAGAAAAGTCCTGAACAGTCTAAACAAGCAGGAGGGTTTTTCAAATAACCGAGGAGAAAAGATCTAAGCTATGCGAACTCAGCAGAGAGAGAAATAAAACACAAGATTTGCCCAGTGAACGGAACCATTTAAAAAAAAACGAAATGTTGGAATGTATACAGCTTGTGTGAAAATTGGATTTCAGTCTCTCATTTAAAAAGAAATCCTTGGCAAGTACTTGAATTAGAAGTTTAGAAAATTTGGAGTTTAATCTAAAATGCTGTCTTTCCTGATGAGAAGATTTTTATGACCACTTTACTAATGATTTCTACTGTTTTAACGGATTCCTAATTTCTAAGCAAGTTTTGAAGGCACAAAGATTTGGATGATTACGCAAAGTCACGTAATTACATCAGACCTTCTTACAAACCTGTAAAGGAGTTAACCCTTTACATTGACAGCTGTTTTACACTGGACCTTACTAATTTGAATTTCTTACTAAAATAAAGAAGACTCACCTGACATGGTGAAATGGTGGGATAGTCAGAATAAAAATAAAACAGAACTAGCTGGTCAAGAGTTAAAAGCTAAGATAAACAGGCTGGAAGAGATAACGGGACTAGACGGATAGTGCAGTGTGCAGCCATAGCACCATCACCTGTGGCAATCGAACCAATGTACCCCACGATGGATAGGTGTAGTCCACAAACCCAACCTAACGGTAAAGCAGACAGCGATGTTTGGAGGAATAATGGTGGCATTGGTGTTGATTGGAGTTTGGATAATATTTAGATGGGTCAGCGTGCAGGCTCGAGCACAGCAGGCTCAAATGCAAAACCGATGGCAGCCCAGACAGGGACATGAAGTGATAGAGATGGTACGACTATAAAGAATATGGTTAACCTAATCCTTACCTTCGATTCCACAGAGTGACAGCGACACAAGTAGACCAGAACCTAACACCTGGTGACGACCAGGCTATCTGTTTAAAATTGCAGATAAAACACTCACCGAGATGGGACCGCGGCAACTGAGTCAACTCATAATATTGGGAACCTTAAGACCCACGCAAACACTGGATGATACCAACGGATTGCAGCGCACTCAGGAAATAAACAACTACATGAACTATGGAGTCTTGTTTAATTTAACGGATGGAATGTGCATCCCAGCAGCCAAGGACTGGAGCAAGGACAGGACTTATTTTAATGCGTGGCTACAAGTGAACCTGAATAAGGACAAAGTATGCGTGCAATGCTCCACGGGTACAAGGAGCAGTTGCATTGGGCGAAGGGAGGCCAAGGGGCTCGATAAATGTATTTGGGATAATTTGTGCACCTCCTGCCCAACCACAACCGTTAGTCACCCACAAAAAGGGAGTGGGGCTGTGTGGGTACTACGAGGAGGTAGAGGCTGCCGCAATATCATTGTATATATGCTTCTCACCCCCTCCGACACCGCGCCCCATAAGAACCACCACACAGCCTGAGGAACTGTCTTGCCCCATAACTATTAAGGGACCAGAAAATGGGATTGTAATGTTCAACGAAGGGGAATTATTGTATGATAATGTTAAGCATGAAATTGTGCCTGTCCTGATCAATATTTCAGGCATCCAGATGCCGGAATACTGTACGGAACAGTCAAGGAAAATGTACAATGTATTAAGTAAAGTCGTAATGCAGCAGGCTGCCGATGCAATGGGTGTCAGTAGATTCCGAGGACAGGGGTCAGCCCCCAGGATAAAGAGGGGAATAGTTAATGATATTGCTACCGGCTTCAATACAGGGACCTCCATAGTAAACTCGATCGATATACAAGGGTTAAATGAGAGGGTGGAACAGCTTAGAGGGGTGATGAAGGGGTTATTGGAGAGGGTGGAGCAAAACCAGGAAGACCAAGCCAACCTAGGAAAGGAGGGTGCCGAAATCCAGTTGGATGGCATCTCAGTCCTGGAAGCTCATGCCAGAACCATCAATCATCTCATTGATAGAGAAAAAGAAGGTACCGGAAAGCAAAGACAGGGGCAACTCTGTCATGCTTATGGTCTGTGGATGGTGGGACAGATCCACCACAATCTCGACCAGATCCAACACGGGGAAGTACCCGATTGGATAGACAGTTCCCATTTAGCTCAGTTGGCAAACCAGAGGGGGACACTGGATAATTGTACTCTGAAGGGACTGACCCGAGTATACCCAGCGATTCCAGATTGCCAGATGGGTGGGAAAACTGGGATAGGGATAGTCCTGATGATCCCTATAGCCACGCCGGACTCAGGGCCGTTCCCCCTATACCAACTAGAGAATATCGGAGTAATACGGGAAAATGTCTCCATGCGTTACTATTTGACCACCACCTCCGCCGAAACGACATACTTACCGGGATTTCCCGAACAGAATGCAAGCAAAGGGGGGAGATCACAGTATGCCCTCACCCGGTGGGCCGAGGGGAGCTAGACGAGTGCGGGTTCAACCGAACCGACGGGTGTGTACTAGAAATAGTGCCCGCACACAGACACTTCGCGAGGGCAGGCTACGGAGGGAAGGGAAGATACTGCGTCTCTACCACAGAGCGTTCATACCAGTATAATGACCTGCAGTGTCCAATACCACAGCCAAACTTTTGCTTTACGCCACTACGATCGGGCAAGCGCATATCACCCAGGTCAGGCGCCAGAAGCCCGAAGGTATCAATGTGACCGATCAGCTCCATGATCATTTGCAGGATTATGACGAGCCAGATCAGGTCCCTATCCCACATCTAACCGAGGT